>NC_074678.1:32017503-32617503 GCF_029448725.1 Salvelinus fontinalis
AGCCCCCTAGAAGCACCTGGTCTCCTCTACCCATCTTCTTCTAAGCTCCCTTAACATCCCCTTCTCAGGCTTCTCCACCCTTCTACACATCCACCCATCCTTTCTCACCACCTTCCATGACCCCAGCATCTCACCTTCTGGTCGGCCCTGAGCTGCAGCTGCATCAGTTTGACCTCCATGCCCTTGTTGAGTTCTCTGAACTTCTCCACCGAGCGAGCCTCTGCCTTCAGCTTCAGCAGCTCCCTCCTGGCTGCCCGCCGCCTCACACAACACTGCATCAACACTATGGCTGCCCTCACCCTCCTGTAAGCAAGGCGGGCCAGCCAGCCACGCACTGCAGACTGGAGCAGCACCGCAGCCCGCTCTGCCACCACCTGTGGAGGGAGAGGATAGAAGAGATGCATTATATTATTGCACACAGTTATGATTAAGGACACTGAGTGTACAAAACATTAGGAACACCTCCTCTTCCCATGACATAGACTGACCAGGTGAATCCAAGTGAAAGCTATGATCCCTTATTGATGTCACCTGTTAAGTCCACTTCAATCAGTGTAGATGAAGGGGAAGAGACGGGTTAAAGAAGGATTTTAAGCCTGTTCTGAGGGCAAAAGGGGACGTGTACACTCAATGTATCAGGATAGTCTAGAATCTGGATCTGATATTACTGAGGAATAGTTCCTGGGGCTGGAGCCCTGCCTTGACTTATCTCTGGAGGTTTAAGTTTTTACATGTATGAAATGCATTTTATATTAAAGCTGTAAAAGAAAAAACATTACATGCATTGATAAAAAAAATCTGGGCCCTTTGTGCCAGCGTTTCCTCACCAGTCTGTATTGGCGTCGTGCCAGCGAGCCCCTGGTGAAAGCCTGGATAGTGACGGTGGCCTCGCGGATCATCAGAAACATCTGTCTTATCGCCACCATACGGTATGTCTTCTGGATGACCAGCGCTGCCTTGGTGTAGCGCAGAAGGTCTGCCAGCCTAGATCACACAGAACAGAACAGTCGCTTAAATAGTTGGACAAATGTAGGTAGCCTACTGCTGAGACACACTGTACTATATGACAGTATAAAGTGTAAAGCAGATTGACGTGCTTTTGTGCCACAGTCATTCTGCTCTCACCGCCTAGACAGGGCTCCTCTTGTGTATCTCTGGATGGTGAGTGTTGCCCAGCGGGTCTTGATGTATCGCCTGCGGCCCAGCCAGCCTCTGACCCAGCTCTGGATGATCACCCCGGCCGCCCTCAGTCTCTCTGCCCTCAGCCTCTCCAGCAGAGCCACCTGCCCAGCACGGAAGAACACCTTGGTCTTCCCAAAGCAATACTGCTCTGGGTCTGGAATGAGCTCCGGCAGGGCCCTCTGGCACGACGCCTGGATCTGTTCCTGGGTCTGAACCTCACCCCCTCGCAGCAGCACCCGGTACCGGCTGAAGAACTCTGCATAGGTCCACCTGGGACCAAGATGGTGGAAGGAAGAGAGGGACACATTTTCACAGAGTGAGTACAAATACTCTTGAGATCTTTAATTGTGCGTTTTTCATAGATGTTGGTGGCTACAGGACAGATACAGTGTTCTGCATCGGTGAAATAACTATGCTACTGTGCATCAGTTTTCTGTATATGTGATGGGTTTATCTGTGAATATTCCAAAGGTGAAGCTGATGTTAAATGTGCTGTGTACCTGGATGGGTAGCCTGCAGCACTGATGCGTATGGTCTCTAGCACCCCACAGGCGCGCAGCTGCTGGACGGCCCTTTTAGGGTCAAACCTGAGAGGAGAAATCTGCTTAACACGCTGCACACACACACACACACCCCTACTGACAATATTGATATTATACACACAACGCAACACATAATACACACCCAACAAACACAGATAACATACTGTTGATCACCTCTCTCCACATAATACACACATTATACACACTGTTAAACACACCGCACACACACGCCTCCCCCACCACAAACACACACACACACACACACACATGGCTGGAGTACAGGGGTCTGACTCACATAAAAGGCTCTTTGAGGTCATTGGGCTTAATACAGCGGATGTAGTGGGGGGTGGTACTGTTCAGAGTGTCCATCAGCAGCTGCAGAGACTGACGGAACTGTTTGAAGAAACATGGAGGAACACACAAACTCACACTCCTGTCCTACAGTCCATAGAACATACAACAACATGCAACGAGCCATGGATGAAGTAATACAGACATTATATGGCAGCAAGAAAACAAATACATTCTGTCAACTGTTAAAAGCTGGAAATGAATGTTGTTGCTTGGCCACAGCAGGGGGAGACATATAGTACCTGGAAGCCCACAGTGAGTTTGTGTTCCCGCTGAGCTCTCTTCCCAGGGCCAGAGCGCAGACTGCCATTGGGCAGAGAGGACTTCCCCCCTGAGATGGACATACTGCCCCCTACTGGCTTCTGCTGGAACAGCTCAGACACCAGCTCAGACTGACGGAGAGACAGACAGACCGGGTTACAGTAGGTTAAAAAGGATTAATCTCTCCCTCTACTGTCCTCCATTTCACCCTAGGATCTTGATCTCAGCCTAGATTTCACCCCAGTCTGACAAAAGTGGACAGCTGAAATCTGGTTCCTCAGTGAGCCTCCCTCAAATTCCTCTACTCTTCAGATGCACTCAAAACTGACAGGGAGGTAAGAAAAGTGAGCCAAGACTTCTGACAGGGGAAGCTGCAGATCCTCACTGTGTGAATGCAGATCATCATAGTTGTAATTTAAAACATTGACAGGTGATACCTGACTGGCTCTTAGGATGTTGATGGGTTCCTCAAAAACTGTGTCCCGGTTCTTGTCTAAAAACCCATCACATTCATATTGGACCTGACAAACAAAAGAAGAAAGTTTAAGTCAAATACTTTACCGCAACCAGCACATTCTGTAAACAGGTCAAACTGAGGCATCTAATATACTCTGGCTAATATAACTAGCTCACCATGTCAGCAAAGTGCAGGATGATGAAGGCAGTGTTGGACATTCGAGGTTTGCGGAAGTGTGGACTGGGGCTGTTTCTCTGATGCTGATCATACAGCTTCCTAGCCCAGCTCTCCTCTGAACCTTTGGGCATCTGATCAAGGAAACAGACACCATGGGAGGTAAGGTTTTTCTGGATCAATGTACATTTGATAAATCTTCTGTTTTTTATATAAATACTTTGAAGTTTGACTTTTAATAGGATAATTATTTTTCTGGCAGGACTTGCTTTTGTTTTACATATACATCTTTTTTTGAAATTGTGGGGGATCAAATCCATCACAAGGCGTTCATGGCTTGTCAGTGCACTCAGTGATGATTTAGAAGCACAGCATATCCTGAGTACATGTACTTATTGTATTTCAAACCGGTTTGGACACATGAACACAAAGCAGACACAACACAATGTGGTCTTGATAGAAACCAGGACTGTGACTGACTGACCCTGCACTCCTCATCCAGCAGGTCGAGCAGGCCCAGCTGTCCCTCGATGAGAGTGATGCACGGCTGGTTATCACTGAACTCTATCCTGCTCCACGGCAGCTCCTCGCGGACATACTCCTCCTGCTCCAACTGGAACACGTGCTGCATGGGTGAGGGGAGGAGAGGGAGACCAAGGGTTACCGAGGGGACATGAGGATAACACGTTCATATAGATGTCTAACCCCACACACTTGGTGACTCACCCTGTTGAATTGCTGCTGCACTTTCTCATTGGCGTAATTTATACAGAACTGTTCAAAACTGTTCCTTTCAAACGTCTCAAACCTGCCAAAGAGAAATGGACAAAAAGGGAAATCAACACGTTGTTACTACAGTCATTACCGTAATTACAGGTATAACAACAACTTTGTCTAAAGTGTGACCCCCTGCCCTTTCTACTCACCCATAGATGTCCAGCACCCCAATAAATGACTTGGGCTGCTCGCTCTGGGCTCGGAGGGCTGAGTTTAGCCGGGTCACTGTCCAGGTGAACAGCTGACCATACACATGCTTGGCCAGGGCATCCCGGGCCTCTAGGGACTGCTGACCAGGCATGGGCTTGACCAGCATCTCTCCCCCTACTGCCAGCCTGCGGTGGCACAGCCAGTGGGCCATCTGGGTCCGCTCCACCCCCAGCAGCTTGGAGAACACCGACAGGGAATGCTCCTCCCCCTGGTTATGGAATATTTTAACAAATTATGTGAGAGAGTTTCAGGGAAATACTGGACAAAAATGTAAGAAAAAACAAAAAGTCTTACATCAATGTAACTTCGATCACCACCTCTCCCACTGGCCTGGATGTTGACATTGCCCAGGTGCAGAACAGCTGCAAGGATCCTGAAGAGCTCCATCTGCTGGTCAGGAGGCACACCTGGAGGAGTACGCACAACACAGGCATGTTCAAACTGCATACCACTACAGTCAGAGTAAACATGTTAGCATAGACGTGTTTAATATAGAAGCTGTATACCCAGAATGGTGAAAGCATTGCGAGTGCGCTCCAGATCTACTACATCATCAGTGCCTGGGATCTGCATGGAATCTTGCCCTCCTTGGTTCGTGTAGCGGAACGTTTCCGCACCACCTGCAGAAACACATAATGAACACATTCTGAAATACACTGCTAGACCCATTGACGCTCATTGGTTCCCTGCTGTTGACGTTGTAATAAGTTCCTGAATACAGTGTGGTCCAGTCTCACCCAGTTTGAGGACTCTCATCTCTGGCAGGTCTCTAGAAGCACACAGCTGGTAGAAGATGTGGTAGTTTCTCTCCTGTGACGCCTGGAAGACGACTCGAGACTTCTCCAGCAGGTACGTCCTCATGTTGGCCCCAATGATATCTCCCTTCCGTCCGAAGCCGATCTCAATGTACTTCCCAAACCGGCTACTGTTGTCATTGCGTGTAGTCTTAGCATTCCCAATGGACTAAAGAGTAAAGGAAAGAATTACAAATATGATACATTACACTGTTTTAGCTATTACCTTTACAACTGAATACTGATATAATACAGTACAAATTTTTTATATGCAAAATACATGCTTTTTCCAAAATCACACTCTTCAAAAAAAAAATGTGCGTGAACCGCATTGCAGGTTAAGAGTACTCATTCACCCACATGTCAGTACCTCCATGATGGGGTTGGAGGCCAGTACTCTCTCCTCCACACTGGTCTGCTGGGCTGCTCCCCCCACCACAGCAAAGTAGCGCATGGTGAACTTAGCAGAGACTGTTTTCCCTGCTCCAGATTCCCCACTGATTATAATGGACTGGTTCTTCTCCTCCCTGCATACATAGACAACTACCCTCTTAATAATCTTGTCATTTACAGAGCTATTTGTCACACAGGGCAACTAAAGAGATCTGATAAAAGGCTCTCTCGTGTCACGGCTATTTTATCTGTATAGAGCTCTTTACAAAGAACAACAACCCTGGCCCAACCCCCCAAGGAGCAGTCAAAACGACAGTGTTTTGAGGTAACAAAGGGCATATAAAATGGAGACCAAAGACTAGGGTGACCCCTGGCCCTTGACCTTTAACCCCTGACCTGGTCATGGTGCGGTAGGCCTCTTCTGCCACAGAGAAGATGTGAGGCTCCATGTCAGCCATGTCCTGCCCACTGTAGGCATCGATCACTTCCTCTCCATAGATGGGCAGCTGGTCATACGGGTTGAGGGCCACCAACACAATCCCTGGAATGAGCAGTTGGTGTGAATGGTTTAAATTACTTAAGTAAAAATACATTAAAGTATTATTTAAGTAGTTTTTCGGGGTATCTGTACTATACTATCTATATTTTTGACAACTTTTACATTTAGTCCACTACATTGTATAATGTACTTTTTACTCCAGACATTTCCGTGACAACCAAAAGTACTCGTTACATTTTGAATGCTTAGCAGGACAGGAAAATTGTCCAATTCACACACTTATAGAGAACATCCCTGGTCATCCCTACTGGCTTTGATCTGGCAGACTCACTAAACCAACATGCTTTGTTTGTAAATTATGTCTGAGTGTTGGAGCGTGCTCCTGGCTATCCGTAAATTAAAAAACCAAGATCGGGCTGTTTGGTTTGCTTACTATAAGGAATTTGAAATGATTTAAACATTTACTTTTGATTCTTAAGTATATTTATAATCAAATACTTTTAGACTTTCACTCAAGTAGTATTTTATTGGGCGACTTTCACTTTTACTTGAGTCATTTTCTATTAATGTCACGTACGTGTGGAGACGGACCAAGGAGCAGTGGATGTTGAGTTCCACATATTTATTATAAAGTAAAACTTAGCAAAAACAAAACAATAAATCAATAAACTAACAACGAAACGTGACTACGTGGTGCACATGCACAAAACACAAAACAATATCCCACAAACACAGGTGGGAAAAATGCTACCTAAATATGATCCCCAATTAGAGACAACGATTACCAGCTGCCTCTAATTGGGAACCATACAAATCACCAACATAGAAAAATAAACTAGAACACCACATAGAAATAATAAACTAGAATACCCCCAGTCACGCCCTGACCTACTACACCATAGAGAAACAAGGGCTCTCTATGGTCAGGGCGTGACAATTAATGTATCTTTAATTTCACTCAAGTATGACAATTGGGTACTTTTTCCACCACTGTAAAGGACAGTGTTATTAATCGAATAAAAGGAATCTGTAAGAATACAAGATATTAATATTATTTTTCCTGTGACTTTTTATATATCAAAACTGCTTTGATTATTGTTTATGTCTGCAACATATCACAGCAATCACATAAGATGCATGTGTTCTCAGGTTAATGTTTATTTAGCATCTTATTGAGAACCAATTTGTATGAAGCCAAAGAGAGGAGGCCATGTCCCTGTGAACTTTACACCTAGTAAAGATGGGATTATGAGGTTATAATCATAAAAGCAGGAGCACACAGGAGCTGCATATATCTGTCCACTGGCAAAACAGCATCTGAAGAAAGACCTCCACCCACAATCTCTTTCTGGCTCTCTCTCCGTCTCTCTCTGTTCCTTACCACAGTAGGTGTAGATACTGCTGTAGTCCAGGAATCGGACTCTCAGGTTGTGTAGAACAGCAGGCTCGTGTAGGAAGCTGAGAGCAGTGAGGTCATTCTCCCCCTCCAGAATATCAGGGTTCGCCAGAGGGGGGAGGCCAGAGGGTGGCACCACTGGGTACTGCACCTCCTAGAGGGGTGGCACATTCAATATTTGTCATTATCAAATGCTTATCCAGAGCGACTAACAATACATCTACAGTATGCCAGCTCTTGACTGTGTGTGAGTGTGTCACCCTGCCATCGCTGATCTGCAGCACCACATTCTCATCTCCAAGGTTGTAGTCCTTGAGGAGCTTGGCTGATACCCACACTGCCTCTGGATCAGGTACCCACACACTGGCACCCTGTTACAGAAATAAACGTTATCACAAACGTTGAGCTCTTTGAAGAAACCCAGTGAAAAAGTGAGCATGCATTGAGGGGGATTTCCTGTACTAATGACCAACACCCTTTGCTGTATCACTTTCACACCAGGTGGACAGGCCCAACTGCCAGTTGGCCAAAAACACAGCTGTAGAGGATAGTATTACATCACACAGGACACTATCTGTTCTACTGCTCTAAAGTCTGTTATTACTCTGTGTGCCTTTTACTGCCAGGTCCCACCCAAGCAAGACATTTGTCGTCCATCAGCATAAAACACCCTAAATGTCGTTAAGAATTAACGTCCGTCATCCCTCTCTGTCTCATCTTGGATTACTCATTATGTTCTCGCAGATCTATCCCAGTGATGGCAACCTCTTGGCTCAACACACAATACTTCCTGTGCAATATGATATTGTGTGTGTCATTGCTAGAAGAGTCTAGTTCCTTGAGCATGGGCATTTAAAGCATTTCCAACTATTACATCTCTATTACTAAGATTATGCCCTCGTGTTACATACAAAAGGTAGTCTAGTGGTTCAGTGTTAGGCCAGTAACTGAAAGGTTGCTGGTTGAATCCCAGAGCCAACTAGAAGAAAACAAATCCCAGAGCCAACTAGAACAATCTGTCAATGTGCCTACCTTTGGGCAAGGTACTTAACCCTCTGGATAAACTATGACTTCATTGAAAATAAACTGTCAAAAAAGAAGGAAGTCTACTCTGCTATTCAGACATACAGGCTCAAACACTTACCTTAGCGTACAACTCCATAGTTCCAATCATAATCTTTTCCAGATATGAACCCTCTGCCTGCAAAAACCCTGACCAATTTCAGAAGGGGTCTCCTAAATTTCTCAAAAAGGCAACAAGGGTATCCTCTCTGAGATAGTTTGTGTCCTCCTCCCCTATGAGTGTGTTCAAGCACCGCTCTGTCCCTTTGCACTTTGTTCTGTTTGACAGTGACATGAAAACCCCTGAGAGGCAGCAGTCAGGTTAACTGTTAATCTCGAGGAGGTGATTGAGATAGAAGGATTTACAAGCACTTCTCTTCAACGGTCTCATTCACCGCAGCAGTTAACCCCAAGCTGTGGTTGCCTTCTCAGCACTGTTAAACTCCTGTAGTATTCAGAAGATACAAGACAAGGAAGTATCAAGTATGGCTCATCAAAAGAGACAAAAACTGACAAAGGAAAAATTAAACCGTATTCTGTTGATATACCGATACATTTTATTCAGTAACATAAAATTCAGTTCAGCCTGCTGATGTTGGATAGGGATCTCATTGAGCTTGACAATTCAAACATATATCAAACTTTGTGGGTATATGTACAAAGCGCAATTCGTTTTCTCAACACTGAGAATCTTTGGGCTGGATTTAATCTACATTGTGGAAAATCCACGCTATAGCTCAATATTTAAAAAAAACATAATAAAATAAACCCTAATCTTTATTTATCTAGGCAAATCAGTTAAAGAACAAATTCTTAATTTACAATGAAGGCCTAGGTGGGCTCACTGCCTTATGGGTTCAGTGGGTTCACTGCCTTGTCCAGGGGCAGAATGACAGATTCTTACCTTGTCAGCTTGGGGATTCGATCCAGCAACCTTTCGGTTACTGGGCCAACGCTCTAACCACTAGGCTACCTGCCGGCCCAAAAAGGCATTTAAAAGACTACATTCACGGTAAACGCTGCATATGTCGACGGAATGTCGAAAAATTACCTTCAAATTTAACACAGATCTTCCACGATACAGATTGAGTCCAGCCCTTAATCTTTATTCAAACAAAATCTGCTTAGTTTACTCTGTCTGGCACCCAGTGCACAAGATAATGGAGGCAGCAAGTGTTGTGATGGCTTTGACCCATTATTGGAAACATTTAAAAAAGCATGGCCATGGGACAAACATGCATTGGCTAGAAACAGCAACGTTAAACCAACAACTTCAGTGAGCACAATGAGTGTTAAAATGAATCAAATCTACACAATGCAGGAGAGAAGGGTCCAAGTCACTTCTACACCATTGTACCCATTTTAACAATGTACAGTATGACTTCACTCATAACTCAGTGTCATGTGGAAACATCACTAGCTATTGAGAAGCTGAATTTGATGCTATAACAAAAGAACTACAGTAGAATACTGTAAGACTTTCCAAAAATGACATGAACCATCTTTGGTCAATACTTGGTAAGGGGTTTGAATGGACTACATTACAAAGACAAGGATATTTCCTTGAGAACACGATTCAATCATTTTTCACTAATTCTCTGTCCTGTGACTATAAGACATGCTTTAGAGTGCATCATTTGGGCAACTATATTGTTCCCTCTCATCAAAGCCTCTCTCACATAGCCCTATAAACTGTACCAAAGTGCCCTTACACTATGGTCCATCGATCCCCGTGGAGTGCATTAGAAACCCAGAAAGAAAAACAGCATTCACTACTAATTGAAAATCTCCAAATACATTTAAAAAGTAGGTTTTTGGGGGGGGGGTGACATGATTGTCACAACATATAACTCATATTCAGAAAATTCATACAATGTCTTGTAAAAAATAAAACTACATCATTGAACACTGAATTTGTCATACTGTATGTAAATCGCTCTCCTTTCACTATGTGCTGTCAAAAAGTTATTTGATGCTCTCTTTTTCAAAAGAAAGATTGATTATTAGCTAAATGATTTGATTCAGAATGGCTCAGTCCAAGTCCTTTCTTAACACTGGAGCCAGAAGAGCCCAACCAGCGGGCGAGGTGGGTGGTAGGTAGGTAGAGCTTCAGAGGGGTAGTAGGTGGAAAATGGGCAGTTCTTTTGGTTGGATTGGTACAGGGTTCCTGTTTCATGGTCCTGTGATAAGGTGTTGAAAAACCCATCCAAACTACTCTAACTCCCCATCACCCTGGAAGAGAGGAGAGAGGAAGAGATTTGTTGAAATACAAAACAAACAGACAGTAAATCATATTATAAATGTGTCATCCCTTGGGTGGTAACGCTTCGCAGCTCTGAAATTAAAACACTGACATCTATTGAGAAACCATAAATGCTGTACGAGCCTGAACAACCCTCACAATTTTATTTTCAACAAAAGGAGGCCGTCAACCAACTTTAAAGTTTTTTTAAACCAAATAGTGTCTGTTCCAGGAGCG
The DNA here is from genome assembly GCF_029448725.1 of Salvelinus fontinalis. Classification (NCBI taxonomy): domain Eukaryota; kingdom Metazoa; phylum Chordata; class Actinopteri; order Salmoniformes; family Salmonidae; genus Salvelinus; species Salvelinus fontinalis. Next base: position 32,028,081 of record NC_074678.1, read on the forward strand.
TAGGTATCAAAATGAGAATACTGGAAGAGATAGAGACATACACACTGTAAAAAATATATAAAAAGAGGAATACATACAAAACTGAGGCTTAAATACACAAATAGAGGTTTTATTGGGCATCATGATTGTTCATTGTGCAGATATTAAACGTTTCAGCATCAAGCCATCATCAGAGTCAAACATCTATATTGAAGCCTCAGTTTTGGATTTATTCCTCTTTTGACACTGTACGGGTCTCCATCTCTCCCATCTTTCAACAATACTGACACCTTTGAACAGTAGCCTACCTCTGCTATACAGTCTCCATGTCGTCGTTGTCCTCCTCGAGTGAGTCGCCCTCGCTGGCTGCTTCCTCCACATGAGCCAACATGTCCGCCATTAGAGCCTCCTCCAGCTTCTTCCTCACACTGTACACCAGCTCCTCCTGCTTCCTGCACTCACCATGAGCAGATAACACACCAAAGCATTTAGAGATATGGACTGAGATGAAAATAGCAAAGGAAAATCAGCATTGTGTCATAATGTTCAAATACAATTCCATTAATGTATTCAGTTATTCAATTTATACATTCATTAAATGACATCAGAAATTAACAGGTGCCATTACTTTCAGCACCGATAGGACTCCATGGATATAGTGTACACTCCTGTGTGTAGCCTACCTGATGTCCTCGTCAGTGACAATGAAGGCCTTGCAAAGGGGCTGCGATGTGTTGAGCCACACCCCTGGGTTCTTCTCCACGGCTGCAGACAGCTGACCGGTGATGGGGGCTGCACTGGTGTGCAGGGCACTGGCTATCGCTGACAGTAGAGTCTTGTCTGTACATCCAGGTCCAACTCCTAGAAGACAGACAGCTGTTCACAATCCCAGTAGCGAGAAGACATTAAAAAAATAACAGGAAATGGGGATCATACTTGGCTCTCTCTCTTACATTTACATTTCATTCATTTAGCAGACGCTCTTATTCGACTTACAGTAGTGAGTGCATACATTTTCATAAATTTTACCCGTACTGGTCCCCTGTGGGAATCAAACCCACAAACCTGGGGCTGCAAGCGCCTTGCTCTACCAACTGAGTCACACAGGACCCCAGTTGGTTGAGCATAGCCACACGGGACTCTTACCTTGAAGACCTTTAGGCAGGTCCATTGTCTTCACTAGCTCCTCTGCGATGTCAAAGGCATCGAGACCACCAAGCTTCTTCTCCCAGAAAAGCTGTGAAAAAACCCACAAATACAAATGGATTTAGATTTGGTCTCATTAGTCAAAATTATCTTCAACTAATTGCTGTAGTTTACATTACATAGCAGACAGGCTAATGGCTGTGTTTACCTGTCTCGGCTGGTCGACGGCTTTCTGTGGATCTGTCTTGACTTTGTTGTTGGGGTGGTTGGTAACCTTGGTGACAGGTTGCTTAAAGATGGAAGCAGTCTGTCTGACGGGGAGTGATGTGTTCAGGTCTGGCTTGCCCTTGAAGACACACAAAGAAACATTAGTCGACAGTGACAACCAACACTATGTTGCCACAGTGCTGTTTCTGAAATACTAGATATGTGGGTTATCCTTAGCACCTGGGAGAAAAGTCTTGAAACACGTTATTCTGCATTCATTTTTTCTTCTAACGGCTGGTTTGACAGCGAATAAGGGTGCCGTCATTGAGAAGAGTTTGTCCAAAGTGTCTAGAAATATTACTTCAGAAGACAACCCTCTCACCTTGGTCTGATTGTTGTTGTCATAGCGCAGTCTCTGCCTGTTCTTGTTCAGTTTATTCATGAGCATCTTCCCCGTGCGGAAGTCGAAGGAGCCGAGGTCCATCTGGTTGCCAAGGTAACGAGCCAGCTGAGGCTTGCTCCGAAACTTCTTCCCGGTTGGACTAGGTGTGGGGGGAAACAACAGACAATAGTGTTAGGCTATGGACAACTGACCAGGGGCTAGCAAGAGGGGAAATGTAGAGAGATAGATGTAAGGTAACTGACAAAATAATGGAAACACTTGAGGGATATAAAGGGAGGGATATAAAGTATATTGAAAGAAGGTGCTACACACAGTTGTGGTTCCTGAGTTAATTAAGCAATTAACATCCCATAATGCTTAGGGTCATGTGTAAAAATGTTGGACAGGCCATTATTTTGGCTACCATGGCTATGCCCCCATAGCATGACAATGCCCCCATCCACAGGGGACGAGTGGTCACTCAATGGTTTGATGAGCATGAAAACGATTTAAGCCATATGCCATGGCAGTCTCAGTCACCAGAACTGAGCCCAATTGAACACTTATGGGAGATTCTAGAGCGACGCCTGAGACAGCATTTTCCACCACCGTCAAGAAAACACCAAAGGTGTTATTTATTGTGGAAGAATGGCATCGCGTCCCTCTAATAGAGTTCCAGGCACTTAAAATCTATGCCATAGTGCATTGAAGTGGTTCTGGCTCATGGTGGCCCTACGCCCTATTAAGACAATTTATGTTCAGGTTTCCTTTATTTTATTTTTCCTTTATCTACAGTTACCTGTAGATCAGAAAAGCTGCAAACAGACAGAGACAGACACCCAGATTCTGCAACAAACAAGTTAAGCTGGGAAAAAAAACTGGAGACATGAAGAGTAGATGTAAAACAAGATATCATGCAAGAACCAACACAGCCAAGGATTTACTATTCACAGATTATTCATATGGAATTAATGTGTAAACAATGAGTCTTTGCATAAGCATTTTATTTATTTAACAACAAAACAATTTACCAATGTTTTGTGTAATTGTATAATAAACTATTTAAGCAGTAGAATACATGTTAATGTATTGTATTGTATATTCCCAAATGTATAACCAATTCACCATTAAACGTTTACAATAGTTTCAGATAAATGACCTATTGGGATACAATGTAACTGGGCAATCAAGAGCAATAAATATTGCAACATTTCGAACATTCGATTGGAAACATCGTTTCCCAATTAATTGTGTAGCGGGTGGTCGGTCGCCTTCTACTGCCTAGTTAGTTGTCAGCATAACGACAGGGCCCATTTCATCTAGATCTTAATCCGTGGACAAAGACGTTGATAAATCAGCAATAGAAATGCATATTCTGCTATTATAACCAGTTATATCTCAAATACGTAGCCTATTGATGCACTGTTTATTTTGATGCATTACGATTTTCTAAAACATTTAAAACTTTGTATGATTGACCAAACTATGGAAACATCCGTGCTTGCTGATAATTAATGCAAAAAATCTTGCACTTGTTTTCAACATCATAAATTGAGACAATTAACTTGAAAATAAGGTGCGTGCATCACACCACAGAATCAAAATGCGGTATAAGGTAGCCTACCACAAACTATACAATCGACCCGCCTCCCCCGCTCCTCCTCACCTAGCCTAAAAAAGAACGTGTGGTTTCATGTTTGTTCCTCTGTGGCTATTAAACAATCGGCTAGTCGACTATTTAATAGTTAGTTCCTCTGGTCAAATAAAAATGATAAGGCTATTGTAAGGACTTTAAATCAGGCTAGGCTATTTGTAATGCAATCATTCACATAACCTAACTCTGTTGGACTAGGTTGACAGGTTCTTAGGCCTACATAGGCTAAACAGTGATTACCAAGATCCTTATCCAACAATTATGTAGAACTACACTGTGAGAGGTGGCCTAGTTACCCTGATGCCACAAATAGAACAGTAATATCGGCTACTCCCCTCCCCGACTTTCTGTCTCCAGGTCACCCCCCTCCAAGTGAACCCAGAGCCCCAACCCCCTTGTAATACCGCCCGTAGACTACATTTGCATGAGAACACCCTCCTCTTTCTCAGTAACGTTACCTAAAATAATAGACATCGCTTTTTCCCGCAGACAAACCCGACTTTCTGGTCACTTCTTCGATCTGCCAGCCCTTGGGGAGAGCCAAGCATTCCCACCTTTTCTTCTCCATGTTCTCCTGTGAAGTGTTCAGTGATTCTCTTTGCTAGCTTTTTATATTTGGGGTTACATTTCGTGTTTTATACAATGACTCCGTCCATTAGTGACATAGGGCTCAAACACTATTCATGGGATCTCCCTCCCGATTTATCGCAGCTCTTTGTCGTAGACTACAGCATATCGCTCCGCCGTAACCTTTAGCCATATCACTGCCTGCCTCGAGAGGGCAATGAGGGCTACATCCGCAATACATTGGACCGTCGCCAACATTGCATTATTGAATCCCGATCCGAAAAATCATTGATTTGACGCGCGCGGTAGCCTACGCGAACGCTCCAAAAGTAGAGCATTATAATAGAGCATTATAATGTAGCCTATCGCCAAAGTATGTATACATTACCAATATGATTTCACAAAATCAACAAAGGAGATTATTCAGGCAAAGTTTCACATAGGTAAAATTCGAGAACGCCGTGAGTCCTTTTTATCACGACAAAATCACTTGTCATTCATTCGTTTACATAATGCTTTTTATGAATGGACTAAGTAGGCAGGAGCTTCATAGGTTGAGATGGCTACATTAATTACATTACTTGTTTGAAATATTCGGTATAAAACAATTATCTATTTAGAGCTAGATTAGTAGTTCGTTATCTCACGAATTCCTTACCAAACGAATTACTCGAACTATTAAGAAAAAAATGGTTTGCTATTAAGAAAAGTTCAACTGCAACACCAGTAAGTGTGTAACTAAATTTGGAATCCCTGAACACTACCTACAGTTCAATGGTTTGCGGATACACTCGAGACCACCGAAACGCCTCCCACACGAAAACCTTTCATCGATGACAAAATACTATTTAGCAACAATGCATCCCTAAAACAACACATTTATGGTCAAATATAGCAATATCAGAAATATAGATGGGTATTACTTTGTGTAGGGTACTTACTCGTTTTTGTCCATCTCGCATAATATCTAGGTTTCTCCCTTTCGGTCTGTGTTAAATCCCTTCTCCCCTCCTTTCACTCCCCTCCCCCTTCAACGAGAGAAATGAAAGACATCCGCGCAAAAACAGAATCGCCCCCAGATTAAACCTGATTGTTAATCATGGATATCAATGGGGGGTTGAAACAAAGTCGCCCTGTGTGTTTCAAATAGTCAATGTATCCAACAAGAAACACAAGACAATGTGTCCTTTATGATAGTAACTGGAATGTGACATGTAACTATCTTTCTGAATCTTCAGAGCAGCCCACATGTGTATTATGTAGCAAGGAAGCGTAAAATGAGTCATTAAACTGTAACCGTGGTTGCTAATACCACTTTGTATTTCAGTTGGACAAAGTAGAGTGTCAAATACATTTTTACAGACAATATTTTACCAATAACCAGTTTCTCTCAGTGACTGACTAACCAATTATTTGCAATTCCATTCAAATGGTTGTAGCATGTCCTTATTTGGAGGATATAATGCCTTCTCTTATTTGATGCGGTAGGAACGTTAACTTCACTCCAGGAATGTTAATAAACAAAATAAAACATATTTACAAGCATTTGTAAACCAATTGAATTTATTGGTAAAATACTTCATGCATTAATAAATATTTTTGGGAACTTCTCAAAATAACTTTCACACAATAGAATGTAGTAGAATAACGACAAAGACAGTAAGTAAATGACATTTATTGACATTAAATAACAGCATTCAAGCTAACATGACATCCTGTTGTGCAAACCCCTACAAGCTGTGTCGGGTCATCCCACTTAAGCCAACGCAGAAAGAGCAAGCATTCCACCCATGCCCATCTCCAAGTCGTAGTCCTGCAGACAGACAAACACTCCAGTCATTAGCAGTAATATTACACAAATATAATTCTTTATTCATTCCCTAGCATATCCTTAGGGGACGACAAATAGTTTTTAAAGTTGGAACCCCCAGCAGAAACTGCGCTACTGTTGCCCCATGGGCATTGTTACTGGGGTTTTATACTATGTATTTAAATACTGTATTGTAAACAGCTCATTCTAATATTTCTACTACTGTACACACAACGTATATTTATTTATATACCGCTGTACATACAATTCCTAGTACATCGTGTAAATCCATCCGGTGTATATAAAGTGCATTCAGAGAGTATTCACACCCATTGACATATTCCACATTTTGTTGTGTTACAACCTGAATTCAAAATTGATTCAATATTTTTATGGATGAATTATATATCCCCCCCCCCCCCCCCCCCCATTTACACACAATACCCTATAATGACAAAGTGAAAACATATTTTTAGAAAATTTAGCACAATGTATTGAAAATGACACCCGTGAGTCAATACTTTGTAGAAATCCATTTGGCAGTGATTACAACTGTGACTTTTCAGGGTAAGTCTAAGAATTTTCCACACTAGGATTGTGCAACATTTGCCCAGTGTTGTTTCCAAAATTCTTCAAGCTCTGTGAAATTGGTTGTTGGCAATTGCTAGTAAACCCTTTTCGGGTCCTGCCATAGATTTTCAAGTAGATTTACTTTGCATTCGGAAAGTATTCTGACCAGTTGACTTAAAAAAAATTACATTACAGCCTTAATCTAAAATGGATTAAATAATCCCCCCCCCCCAATCAATCTACACACAATACCCCATAATGATAAAGCAAAAAATTATTTTATTTTTTTGCAAAATGTATTAAAAAACAACAACAGAAATATCACAAGTATTCAGACCCTTTACTCAGTACTTTGTTGAAGCACCTTTGGCAGCGATTACAGCCTGGAGTCTTCTTGGGTATGACGCTACAAGCTTGGCACACCTGTATTTGTGGAGTTTCTCCCATTCTTTTCTGCAGATCCTCTCAAGCTCTGTAAGGTAGAATGGGGAGCGTCGCTGCACAGCTATTTTCAGGTCTCTCCAGAGATGTTCAAGTCTAACTCGGCCACTCAAGAACATTCACTGTCTTCTTGGTAAGCAACTCCACTGTAGATTTGGCCTTGTGTTTTAGGTTATTGTCCTGCTGAAAGGTGAATTCATCTCCCAGTGTCTGATGGAAAGCTGACTGAACCAGGGTTTCCTCTAAGATTTTGCCCATGCTTAGCTTCATTCTGTTTCTTTCTCATTCCGAAAAACTCCCCAGTTCTTAACAATTAGAAGCATACCCATAACATGATATAGACACCACTTTGCTTGAAAATATGGAGAGTGGTACTCAGTAATGTGTTGGATTTGTCCCAAACAACACTTTATATTCAGGACAAAAGGTGAATTGCCTTACCACATTCTTTTGCAGTATTACTTTAGTGCCTTGTTGCAAACGAGATGAATGTTTTAGAATATTTTTATTCTGTACCGGTTTCCTTCTTTTCACTCTGTGTCAATTAGGTTAATATTGTGGAGTAACTACAATGTTGATCCATCCTCAGTTTTCACCTATCACGAATCTCTAACTGTTTTAACATCACAGTCAGTCCATGCAACTTATTATATGACTTGTTAAGCACATTTTTACTTCTGAACTTTAGGCTTGCCATAACAAAGGGGTTGAATACGTACTGACTCAAAACATTTCAGCTTTTCATTTTGTCAAAATGTCTAAAAACATGAATCCACTTTGACAGTATGGGGTATTGTGCGGAGGCCAGTAAAAAAAAAAAAAAAAAACATTAACAATTTTAAATTCAGGCTGTAACAACAAAATGTGGAAAAAGTCAAGGGGTGTGAATACTTTCTGAAGTCACTGTACATATTGATTGCATAACACATGTGGAATAATCTAGTAACCCCCAAAAAAATAATCAAAATGTATTTAATATTATTCAAAGCAGCCACCCTTTGCCTTAATGACAGCTTTGTACACTCTTGGCCTTTTCTCAACCAGCTTCACCTGGAATTCTTTTCCAACAGTCTTGAAGGAGTTCCCACATATGCCGAGTACTTGATGGCTGTTTTTCCTTCACTCTGCAGTCCAACTCATCCCAAACCATCTTAATTGGGTTGTGGTCGTGTGATTGTGGCCAGGTCATCTGATGCAGCACTCCATCACTCTCCTTCTTGGTAAAATAGCCCTTACACAGCCTGGAGGTGTGTTTTGGGTCATTGTCCTGTTGAAAAACAAATGATAGTCCCACTAAGCACAAACCAGATGGGATGGCGTATCGCTGCGGTAGCCATGCTGGTTAAGTATGCCTTGAATTCAAAATAAATCACAGACCGTGTCACCAGCAAAGCACCCCCGCTTTATGGTGGGAATCACACATGTTGAGATCATCCGTTCACCTACTCTGCATCTCAAAGACACTGCGGTTGGAACCAAAAATCACAAATTTGTCTCATCAGACCAAAGGACAGAAAATTCCACCGGTCTAACGTCCATTGCTCGTGTTTCTTGGCCCAAGCAAGTCTCTTGTTCTTAGTGTCCTTTAGTAATGGTTTCTTTGCAGAAACTTGACCACAAAGGCCTGATTCATGCAGTCTCCTCTGAACAGTTGATGTTGTGATGTGTCTGTTACTTCAACTCTGTGAAGCATTTATTTGGGCTGCAATTTTTGAGGCTGGTAACTCTAATGAACTTATCCTCGGCAGCAGAGGTAACTCTGGGTCTTTCATTCCTGTGGTGGTCCTCATGAGAGCCAGTTTCATCATAGCGCTTGATGTTTTTTGCGACTGCACTTGAAGAAACGTTCAAAGTTCTTGACATTTTCCGAATTGACTGACCTTCACGTTTTAAAGTAATGATGGACTGTCATTTCTCTTTGCTTATTTGAGCTGTTCTTGACCTAATATGAACATGGTCTTTTACCAAATAGGGCCATCTTCTGTATACCACCCCTAACAACACAACTGCTTGGTTCAAATACATTAAGGAAAGAAATTCCACAAATTAACAAGGCACAGCTGTTAATTGAAATGCATTCCAGGGGACTACCTCATGAAGCTGGTTGAGAGAATGCCAAGAGTGTGCAAAGCTGTCATCAATGCAAACAGTGGCTACTTTGAAGAATCTCAAATATAAAATATTTAGATTTTATGGTTACTACATGATTCCATGTGTGTTATTTCAAAGTTTTGATGTCTTAACTATTATTGTACAATGTAGAAAATAGTCACACACAAAAAAAAATGGAATGAGTAGCTGTGTCAACTTTTGACTGGTACTGTATGTATATACAGTTGAAGTCAGAAGTTTACATACACCTTAACCAAATACATTTAAACTCAGTTTTTCACAATTCCAGACATTTAATCCTAGTAAAAATTCCCTGTCTTAGGTCAGTTAGGATCACCACTTTATTTTAAGAATGTGAAATGTCAGAATAATAGTAGAGAGAATGATTTATTTCAGCTGTTATTTCTTTCATCACATTCTCCAAAAAGTACGATCTTTGTCCCCATGTGCAGTTGCAAACCATAGTCTGGCTTTTTATGGCAGTTTTGGAGCAGTGGCTTCTTCCTTGCTGAGCGGCCAGTCAGGTTATGTCGATATAGGACTCGTTTTACTGTGGACATAGATACTTTTGTACCTGCTTCCTCCAGCATCTTCACAAGATCCTTTGCTGTTGTTCTGGGATTGATTTGCACTTTCGCACCAAGGTACGTTCATCTCTAGGAGACAGAACGCGTCTCCTTCCCGAGCAGTATGATGGCTGCGTGGTCCCATGTGTGCGTACTATTGTTTGTACAGATGAACGTGGTACCTTCAGGCGTTTGGAAATTGCTCCCAAGGATGAACAAAACTTGTGGAGGTCTACAATTGTTTTCTGGGGTCTTGGCTGAAAAAATTTGTGGAGTGGTTGAAAAACGAGCTTTAATGACACCAACCTAAGTGTATGTAAACTTCCAACTTCAATGGTATACATATATTTTAATTTTTTTTGTATAGGGCACATTTGTAAAAGAGACCGAGGTCTCAATATGTCTTCCCTGTTCAAATGAAGGTTGAATAAAAATACATTTAAAAAACATCTGATAACTTGTCTACGCAACCAATAAACTTTGATTTGTCCTTAGTTTTCTTGACTAATGAGATGAGTGTCATGCATCCATAAAAAAAGTGCACTACATTAATGATGTTCTATCAAGCGTGCAGTGATGTCCAAGGGAGAAAAAAACCCAGTGTTCTTTGTTTGTAGTAACTTTTGTCGTAATATTGCCAACGAACATGGCAGTTCTAATTTTAAGGACAGTGCCATCTGTTGGCCACGCAATAGCCTACAACTACAGGCTTGAAAGGATTGTTAAGTTGCTTTGGAAATAAACACACAATTAAACACACCAGAATTATTTTCTCACTTTATGTTCACTTACCATTCTGATCCATAGAGGTGACTAGTCGTCCTTGAACTTGCCGTTGATATAGGGCACCCAGTCCAGGATCAGCCTCCAGTCTGTAAAATAGACAAGGGCAACTCCGCCCACCGACCCCCAACCAGCCATTGTGGGAACCCTGGACAAATGATAACATGGGGGGAGATATTAGATATTTGAAGTCCAGTATCTACTACAGGAGTTTGCACTACAGCTGTCAAGTCAGTCCCTCCCACCCCCCAGTATTTAACCCCTTGACCACTCAACCTAGAGATCACTTGAGGTGGTGTAGGCTATTTTGGTTGGATTCAACAATGAATCTAAATTCCTACCAAATCGAAAAAAGGGGTCAGTCTCACACGGTCACACATCAAGGCCAAGGGTAAGCTCGCTAACTAAACTCCACTCCATGGTTAAGGAAGTGGAGATTGGGCCCTAAGGGTAAGCCAGCTAGATAAGACTCATGGCTCAAGTTGTAAACAACTGGCAACACTAACACAAACCAAAGACTTGGACGAGGGGTAAAGTAAAACACACTCCAACAAGGTGGATTTTGTAAATATAAGGCCATAATTAACACAAAGGCATGATATTGTTAACAAAATTAACTAGCTAGCTATTTTGGACCACAGATCGGCAAAGAATAGTAGCTAACGTTCGCTTGCTAGCTCACTGCCTTGTTAGCGAGCTAACTGAGTGATGGGTCGTGGAAGAACACGTTGGACCTGTCAGCATTAATTTATAAAAGTCTAAATACATTTTCACAAAATGATAAACAGACTTCAACTTACCACGTCCTGGCGATGGCAATGTACTTAGCCCCAATCAACTTGTTTAGCACTTGCACCATTCTGAACACTGTTTGAGCTATAAGAAGATTCTGACCTTCCCCCTCAAGCACGGTCGTCACTAGTTACCACAGCCACACAAGTTATAAACCCCGACCATTGCTAAAATGTATATATTTCTTAAAATCTGATTTTAAACCTAAACCTGATCATAACATTGACTACACTGCTAACATTAAGACCCAAAAGCAAACGTTTGTTTTCATGAATTTTTACGATAACGCCAATTTTTACTTTGAGGCTGTAGTAACTAGTGGAACCCCCCAGAAAGTCTCAGGACCTCCTGAGGACTGTCCGTTGTTATGCCAGTTTTTTTAAAAGCTGCAAAACTGAAAATCACTATTTCAAATAGGATAAAATAATGTTCTCATAGCAGAAAAGGATGCAAAATATTGTTTGTCTATGCATCAAGGCCATCTTATTTACAAGCTTACAAGGAGGTTTGAGAGCTAAACCTGCCTGAGTTTACCTGTACAATCCTTTATCATCAGCTAGTTATGCCACAATTTAGTTTCCTCCCGATTCTTTAAACATCAAAACATGTATTTTATTAACTTAATTGGTTTACAGATAAGGCTATATATTATAAATCATAGGCCCATGTCTGTCTATTTGTGGTTCAAACTGACAATGCCATCAGTTTCTATTTCTATTAGGATGGCATCATTTAGCTACCTTTCCAATGGTAAGTAAAACAAATCATTATCAAAAAGGTTTACTTTCAGAGCTCAAAAGATCAAATTTCAACCATTTGGAAAACTTTAGTAAGGGATTGTGGGCTATACTTTCTCAGAAATGTCTGCACCAATGGGAGATTGATAGAAACCATTCATTTTCCAAGCTATAATCAACCCTTTATTACAATGTTTTCCTTTATTTTTTTTTAAATGTATACAAGATTCAAAAGCCAGACATTGAAAAAGGTATAATTCTGTTATTAAAAATGGCACATTTATTGCTACATTACTGTTATATACAGGACAGTTCTCAATAACTACTTTATATATATAAAAAATAATAAAGGAGACTGGGACTGGAGGCACTCTGAAGACACTGCTCAATCTTGATTGTGTCCTCACTGCAAGTGTAAGATGCCAGGCTCTGTAGCAGTGAGTGAGTAGCCCCATTTGAATACATTAAAAAAAGTATTTCCCTCCTCCTTGAATTGATCTATGATCGGATGAGTAAAAAAAAGAAAAAGGGCTTTATAAATACATTTGATTTGATCTGAAAGAAGTGGTTAGGAAAAGAAAGGTTTGCTGTCATATACCAAATGAAATCAAAAAGTTATTCATAGCACATTTTAACAGGTTGACAATACACTTCACACTATCCAGTCATGTCATTGAGCAAGGAGAGGTGGATGCACTTATAAGTATTCAAACAGGGCCAGTGTCAATATTCAGGTCAAGAGACACAGAAAATAGACCCTCCATCTTTCCCCCCCATCCAACAACTCAGAATACAGGTTGTGAATTGTCATTTTGGGATGTTCACAGAATAAGCAAAACAAATCCGATCAGTCCATTTTCCCCCCTCAGAACAAATCTTGTATATTTAGTACACATTTAACCTTGTAATAGTAGAGAAACAAGTCTTCAAATCAACTCTTTGAAGAGGTACATAAATACCTCTTACAAGAAGTCACTGTCAAAGTCAATAATGAGCTGGCAATCAGAAATAAGAAGTCTCAAAGCAAAGGAAATGTGACTAAATATAGCATCACTGCTGCGCGCTCTTTTTTTTACACAGACAAATTTTGTAAGTTGTAATATGACAAGAAGCTCCAGTTATCATGGCTCAAAATAACACAGCCCCCCCACTTCAAAGCTGAAGCCATATATTGACATTGAGGTGCTTCGAAAAGCAAATCACAAGGGCAGAAACCAGCATCTTAGAACCCAGTAGTGTTGAGTGGTTTATCAATATGGGGGGAGGGGGGCAAACAGAAACAAACAAAACCAGGAACCTGACCCCACGGCCACAACTTAACAGTAGTTTGGACAAATGGTCAAATCAGTAAAAAAATATAAAAAGTAACTAAGTGATATACATAACGTTTCATGTTTATTTAACTAGATACATTGAAAAAAAGCCCATGTTTTTTTACCCCATTCTCAACTTCTTCCTGAAAATTGAAAGGGGGGGGGGGGGGGGGTCATCCGATGCACCTCTACTCCTGGCGATACATGAAATGTTATGGTTAAAAAGAGAAAACTGTCTCTATAGTTATGAAAATACAAGTTCAGGCACTGATAAGGCATCACTCTCCAATAATGACATCTTTAGTCTTGAGAATGAAAAGGCCACACTATTGATTCGAAACTGTATTTTTCTTTTCCCCTCTTTCTACAAAGTAAACTTAAATCCTTCTCAATACTATGACCAACAGGTAACAATGCACATTTCTGCCCCTGTGGTTAGATGGTGCTGCTATACCATGTCTGAGGCCATGATAATAACTTATCACAGGAATTAACACTGTTGTATTTTCAAACCATCATGTATCTTACACAAACAAACTCCTGCCTCCAAAATAACATGTCAGGACACTCTAGCATAGCTGCACATTGATGACCACATGGATGAGTGCAGAGTAGAACGGAACGTTTGAAATGAAGATAAAATAACATTGAACCGACTGACAAAACCTGGATACATACTTGAAAATGAAGGCAATCCACATTTGAATGGTACATTCAAAACCAGTTGCATAATTACTGTTCGAGACAGAGCCCGTCTCCGTAGATGTTTACTTGTGAAGTGACACTACCATTCAGTAAGAACACTTCAATAGGACAGTCAGAGGCGTCAACTCCATCCACACATTCCCATTTGAAAATAAATAATTCATCTGGGTAACAGACAAAACACACTTCCTTACAAATGTTTTTTTTTTTTTTTTTTAACACAGGAACAATATCTTAGGCCACTGTACCCTTATCAAATGTCGCAATCGCATCAAAAAGGTATGCACCAAAGACTGACAGCTTAATAGTCACTAAATACAAATGATAATTAAGCCTACAACTGACCCCATCTGTCTTTGTTTATATTCTGAGCCTGTGTTTTTGTTCAACTTTCCTCTCCAATGGCAAGTTGACGGTGCAATTGGAGTTCATTTTGAAAATACATTTAATATCATCTCTTCATTCTGCTCAACTACGATACACTCTAAACTTCAAACCAACATAGTCATTTATAAAAAAAATCTACAATGTATAGACTAACAAAAAATATATATTTATTTATATATATATATATATATTTCATTTTGCCCCACTTGAAATATATCCTTGGATTTTTGAATGAATGAGGTGGATTTACAAATGAGATTTTGCCTCATTAAGTAGCCATTTTAATAATATAGTCAGGACTTTACAGGAGAAGGTTGAGGGCTTGATAGTTCATTGGGAATGCTCAAAGCTTCAATTTTAAGAATAGACAACTTAACGTATAACAAGTATTAAAATTGTATTTAATTATGGGCATCAATGGTTGATCCTGCATCTGCAAATGTGCACCTAGTGTTAGTCTTTTAACAATGACAATGCAGGGGGTGAAGCACCACATTTAGTTTGGTGTCCTTAGGGGGCATAGGTGGTGTGTGTTGGTGCAGGGTCAATTGATTTGAAAAACTCAGAGGGTGGCACTACACAATATGGTCATAAGTTGCCCATCAAACCAAGCCTCCAGTCTCATGAAAAAATGTGACAGAGTGGCTGGTTAGCTCCACAAGCTTTTCTGTAGTTTTTGATGGAGTCAATGGTAGCCTATGGGTGGAGGTGAGATGCAGGATGAAACCTACTCTTCTTTTTGTGCTGTAAAACTGCACTTTGTCCTCCTCTACCCCTGGCCAGCTAAACCAGCATCTCCCGGATAACCTACACTGAGAGGAACAATACTTGAGTCTGAAATACCATTATTTTGTTTATGGATGGAAAGAACAGCCCTGGAGAATAATTTTCTACAACTCTGAGAACATGACAACTGGGCAGCGGAGGTTCCTCTCCCTTCTCCCTCATCTCATCTCATGCCGGGCCCAGGGCCCACAGAGCTGGGGTGGGGCCTGCAACTCTGCCCCCCGATGCAGGTCCTGTCCCCTCTCTATTGCATGGGTTTGGTTACATAACATATGTAAGACTGTACCATTAAGTTGGGAATGACAAAACTACACCTGAAAAAAAAATGTGCTCATACATATAACAACCCCTAAACAAAATGTTCCGCAAATGTAAGCAGTTTGCTTAAATGTCTCATATAAAACATGTAACAATTAGGCACAAATCCTTGATTAAATTTGTCATTTGTTAGGCTTCTATCGTTCAGAGAGCACCTCTCGGCAGTGTGTTGAGTCCCATTAGTGGCAGGACACTATTACTCTGGTGTTCCATCATGTTATAGAAGCAAAAAATATATGTATAAAAAAGAAAGAAAAAAAGTTCACATTTGCGCTGGTAGTCATGGTCATGAGTGCGGCAAATTGGCTGTGTCAGTTTTGGCAGTATGCATGTGTGGATAAGGGTATGTGAATGTGCGTCTTGAAACTGAATTTGACAATACACAAAAACATCAGTATACGTGTACACACACACACACACACACACACACACACACACACACTGAGAAGAATGGGTGGAAGAAGAGATTAAGGCCACATCTTCCGAGAGCCAAAGGAATTCCATTAGATCTGCAATGGAAAATACAACAGTGTTAGTATTCCAAACTTGAATTTTGGTGAAGTGATCAACTCAAAAGTACTACAATTATTGACGGATGAAAAGGTACCTACCTACCTGGTATTACATATGACTGACTGGGTTATGGCCGTCTCCCCCCATGCCGGGGTGGCCTCCTGAGAGCTGCATGGGGGAGTCCCCCACCACCCCGGACACCTTCTCCTCCTCCCGCCGCTTCAGACACGCTGCTTTAGGGTTCAGGTTGCGTTCTGACGAGGTGAAAGGAGAGAAGATGAGTTTACATTGCATACAAGTTAGTTATCCAACTTTCCATTGTACTCCAAACCTATTTAATCCTTTAAAAAAAATAAACATAAAACTGATTTGTCTGGTCTGAAAAACAGCTGGATGAAATATTCTGTTCGGTCCTTCGGTCCCTGAGGAAAGAATACACACAGGGGACAAAGTAATACCGAGGTCAACGCGTAAAACAAATGCAAAGAAATATGGTCACAGTAGCACTGCGTTACCTCTGACTTGCTGCTCCAGGTTGAGAATGACGTTGACGGCTTGATGCAGGATGAGCAGCTTGGTCTGAGGTTTGTCGTTGCTGAGGTGCAGCTGGCACATGCGGCCCAGCTCCTTGAAAGCCTCGTTGATGTCTCGCACTCGCAGCCGCTCGCGGGCGTTGTTGGCCACTCGCCGCTCTTTCTCACGCTCTACCTTTACCTCAGGAGGAAGGTCCTCGTCATCCTCATCCTCTGGACTAGAAGGCGGAAGACACGGAGAGGAATGAAGCCACGGGAGGGCGACACTCACAAACCAAGCAACTAGACTTTCAAAGAGTTGGGCCGCATGTGCCAGCTGCACCTCAGCAAAACATGCAAAGCATAGATGCCTAAGCATTTAGCTGTCAATCTAAAAGAATCCTGGGTAGCACCAGGAAGTTATGTAGTTCTGAAAGTAAATGTATTAAAAAGGAAGCTCCAGATATATTATTAAACAGGTTAATAGGCATACAATTGATCCGAATAGAAAACATTAATTCACTCAAGACTAGGAAAATAAGTAAACAATTTCAGTGTAATGGATAATAAGGACTATTCCATTTGGTAAATAGACTAAACAATAATGACTTTTATCCCACAGATTGGAAATGTTAACTTTTACCATTATGCTATTCAATGTCACTGTCAACTACTACGTCTATACCATCAAACCAAATTAAAATGTATGCGAGGAGCTTTGCAGAACAGTGGACATCGCTATACAAATCTTGGCTCCCCAATTGTGTGCCTTCAGCCCACAAGGCATTACAGACTATGGATGGTGACACTTACTCATCTCCCGGGTCTGACAGGCCTGAGAGGCCAGAGAGGATCTGGAGGGTCAGCGCCTCCTTTCTGAAAACAATGGGACATGAGGGGAGGGCATTACACAACTAGCTGGAAATTAAGTGACCAACTCAACGAACACAGCTAACTAACAGTGCTAACTGAGCATATAAAATGGGGACTAATGTCATGCGTTCATCCTTGTATTTGTTTGCGTAACAGAATTCAACAAAATTTCCACCTCTGTGGGATAAAATAGTCTACAGCACACAAAGAAATATGGCCATAATAACACTGCGTTACCTCAACTCCATTCATATTAAACAGCCTACCTATTGGTTGATCATTGTAGCCTATTCCTTCTCATTTAGCCAACTTACATCCTGGAACTGTTATTCCATTTTGTATTGATTAGAAATCTCCCACTTCACTTGCTACACGTGGAGCCTCTGACAGTAGTGCTGCTTTGAATGACCGACAATAAGTTACATGCATGGAAAGTGTAGGCTGCCGGTACATCTTTTTAAAAGGGGCGCACTTATAAAAACTGTTGCTTTATTCACATTTATAATGTCATGGTCTATTCTTGTATGCAGCAATGTCAAATAGACCATTTGACAAAACC
This sequence comes from Salvelinus fontinalis, assembly GCF_029448725.1. Taxonomy (NCBI): domain Eukaryota; kingdom Metazoa; phylum Chordata; class Actinopteri; order Salmoniformes; family Salmonidae; genus Salvelinus; species Salvelinus fontinalis. The sequence continues at coordinate 32,045,793 of NC_074678.1, forward strand.
TTTTCATTACAATAGGCCTATATTATTTGTTTTCTCAAAAAAGTCAATTGAATACCAACGGCCGTTTGGATATTGGAATAACCGTGCCCATCCCTACACACAGGCATACATTCTGTATCACAGTTACCAGTATCAATAGTCAGGGTGAGATCGTTGGTGATCACCTACCTTGCTCTGATGCGTTTGGTTTCCTTCTTCTCGTCCTCAGACTTGTCAGCGATGGAGGAGTTCTCTTCGTCCTCCTTGTCCTCTCTCTTGATGTCCGAGCCACTGGACGAGTGTGTGGAGCGGGCCACGCTTCCTGGCAGACCTGTGGAGCAGAACGGAACCTCACCGTCAGTATTTCCGATTTAAAGAACAATTAAGTAGCCCATTATCTTAACTATTTACCATAGTTAACACATTACATCAGGGAAAAGGAGTACAGCTCATGTGGAGGATGAGAGAAGCGAATGAGGGTGTGTGAGAGGCACGTGTGACTCACTGGTGAAGCCGTCGGGTTGTCCAGTGGACTGAGGGGGTCCGGAGGCGTGGTGACCGTGCAGCAGGGTACTGCTGGGAGGAAGGCCTGTGGGCTCCTCGTGATGGTTTCCTCCCTGGAGAATGGGAACAAAGCATGTGATAAAACACAACAAAGGCATAATCACAATCTCAGTGATGTAAGACAACAGGGGGTTAGTGTTGGATCCAGAGGTCAGAGGGCGTGCTCACCATGGCAGGGTGTCTGTTGCTGAGGGCTAGGCCAGCGTTGGAGAAGGCCTGAGAGAGGCCTCCCAGGCCACCGTTGTGTGCAGAGGACACAGCGCTCAGCAGGCTGTGCATGTCAGAGTGGGCTCCTCCCCCCAAGCCGGGCGGGCCCTGGACAGCGTGGCTACGCAGCACGTGGATGGCCTCTTCCAGACGGTCCTCCATTTTGTTCTGCTGCAAGGAGACACAGGGAAAATCTCAGTCACTACGTTGATTATAATACGATCACATCAAATAATAGTTTTTTTAAATGATTATTTGTAGTAAAGAGTGAATAGTGCGTACCAGGGCGTGCAGTTGCCCTTCGTAGTTGGGTGACAGGGCAGACTGCCCTGAAGGTCTTGGCCATTGAGATGCAGCTCCTGCAGAGAGAATAGATAAGATGCCACATTTACACGGAAAAGCATGACCGACAAAATTACAGCTCTGATTTCTACCAGTAGATGGCGATCCAGAGCTCCAGTTAAGCCCATGTGCTGATAGGAGATAATTTCCTTAACATTTCCATTACAGCTTTTCATCACTATTTCATCCAATTGTCTGCCCTTAAAACTCTTAACTAATACAAGCTACCAAATGCAGCAGATATAACAATCCAGTATGTATACCTGCAATTCCCTGGGGCGAGCCCACTGGGGTGGAGGGTGTGGAGGAGAAGTTGTTACTGTTGTGGTCCGAGGGGTAGATCTACAACCATCAGGAAAGAGTACCTTCAGCCACTGAACAACAGCACACACAAAGAAGAACGTACAAAACAAAAAGGCAATAGGATTTTTTTGGAGAGAATTACTCACCGATGCGAGAGCCTTCCCAATCTCATCCCCTGAGCTCCCTGCAGTGGCGCCTCTGTTGGCTGTGGAGAAAAGACGGCTTATTGATCTCACATTATTACAAGGCAGAAACTACTACAAAAAGGTCTCCAATAAGCTAGTAAGACCGCTTTAAATACACTGTTAAACCGAGGGGCAGCGCAACATGTTTCACAGAAGAAAGACAAGGTAATTGGTTAGAAAAGCGATTGGTTGTCATGTGAGGGTTAGTTGTACCCATGATGCCGTCTGCTCCGTTAATGGAGGGCGTGTGGTTGTAGCTCCCAGAGCCAGAGTGGAAGCCGGGTGGGAGGCTGCCATTCACCTCACTGCCATGGAGAGGGTAGTTCTGTGGGGACAGAGGTAGGGGTTGACGCTTCTGGAGGGAGGACAGAACAGCTTGGGTTAGAGCCACTTGCATGGAAGTTGGATTCGTCATAGAGGAGAAATGGCATAAACAGAATACAGAAACAAAGATTGCAAAAAACATATTGTTGCATGTACCAATTCAATACAACAGTTACTTCAAAAGGAAAATAATTAGGAATTTGAATATAAACGATTTGAAATATTACATATTGAGGGGCTGTCCTCACCATCCTGTCCTGTGGGTTGATGGCAGAGAAGGAGCCTGGCTGGCCAATGTGGGGGGAGTTCCCCAGCATGGCAGAGTAGCCAGACTGACCCAGAGGTCCTGAGGAGGCCCAGGGGTCAGAGGAGGGGTGGAGTCCCTCTGTCAACAACAACAAGGTTTAGGCAATGGACTTATTACTCGCTGATACATGACTAACTCCAGGGCATTTTAACTCAACACATTTTCATTTACTGTGTTTATTTGTTTAAAATCTCTGACCACAACAGGTGCTTATTAGAGAGACAGGTTTCTATTTAAGACATGCGTCTATTTCCTTAATGCACATAGCTTTTGCTAATTTGCAGTTAATCGTTTACTTCCAGCATTTTAATAAATGTCTTAATTTCCTGCACAAATGTGTTACCTACACACTGTGTCACGTTTCTTTTGTCTTAGCATGCCTCGATACAAAATAAATGTTAAAAAATACTTAATTGATTGTGCATTTGTCAGTTCTTACTTTTGCCACTAGAGGGCAATTGGACAGTTTCTCGGGTCTTGTACTCCCAAAGTTGTTGACTGTTTTGTGCTCGCCAGTTAGCTAGCAGTTCTCCGCTGTTAGTAGCCAATGGCTAGCAGTTTCTTACTGGCGATAAAAATGGACGATTGCCATCCTTGTTTCGAGTCATTACTGAATTATTTAATGTAACAAGTCAAACATTAAACCTTGTAAAGAATGAATGGCAATTCACGGTAACCTCGTAAAACAATTTGATTATACCCAGCGTTTATTTGAAACAGGCGTTTATGTGCTGAAATGTGTGCCGTTGCCTGGCTATTAAAAAAGAGACAGGTGGCTATTTGAGATCGAGTTTAATTGAAGTTTTACGGCACCTTTAAGATAAAGTTAAAATAACAAAGAAAGGTTAGACAGTGTACTCACTCCAATCAATGACAGTTTATGAAAGTGCTTAAAATGGTTACCTTGCAAGTAGTTACCTTGCATGTAGAAAGAGCCTGGGTAGACAGAGCCAGGTTTGGTGCCAGGATATCCTCCGTTGTCACGTGTATATTCATCCCCAGAGGAAGAGGCATACACCTAAAGGGTCAAACACAGTTCATGTTAAGCGCCATTTCAAACACACACACGACACATGCCTACATTTAGCCTGCCCTGGAATAAAGTTGTCTGCTCCTTACATCTAAATAGGCAGGTATCACTATTGCCAAGACGACGACAAACGCATACTGTAACTGCCAATAATAAAATGGTCTTAATGTGTAACGGTTGTTGCACTAAGCAGCCAGGAGGTGGCGAGGGTGAGGCTGGCATGCTACCCCTGCTTGTGCTGTGTTAGAGAGCAGCACAGTGGTCATGCCATGCTGGTCACAGCCACAGATCCAATCCCACAGCCCAGCCAGCGCTTCCTCTTTCCCAGGAGCCTAGTGACATAGCAAGTGTCATAGCAGGGTTACCGCCTGCAGCTCGCCTCTCAGCGGTAGCTCACACACACACCATTGTCGAGCCCATGACCTCAAATAAGCAAGGGGATCACATTTAATGATTTCTCAGATTTCTATAGTACCCAGACTGTGGGTTTTGGCATATATTATTACTATATATTTGATAATATAAATCTATTGTATTGACATTTTTTTACATTTAATTGCGGGATATGAGTGTGTCCCAACAATGGGTTTGAATACTCAAAATATACATTTTGTTAAATGGCCCTTCAATGCGCCATTCAAGTTATTCCGAACCACAATGAATTTCACATTCAAAATGCCATGTCATTCCCGAGTCTTCTTGACGCATGTGTTGAGAACGTCGAATCACTCCCATAAAATTCATATGGACACAAAGATCCCAGATTTCTGACACCATAACCCATCACTCACGCTTTCTGGCATGTATGAGGAGAAAGAGGGATGAGAGAGAGAGAAGAGGGGGGAGAGGATATGCTGCAAAGAATGCTAATCCAGAAAACTGTTTTTTTTTCTGTAATTTGATTTAACAGGGAGAAGTGGAAAGGGAATGGAGAGATGCACTTCTAATTACAGAGCCATCTGCCTGTTCCTGGACCCGGTCCAACTCCACAGGCAGCTGGGCTGAGGAGAGCCGAGGAGAGGGCTGAGAGGTGGGGGCTGGGAGCCAGTCAGCGAGAGAGGGAGGCATGGGGAGAGAGGTGGAGAGAGAGAGAGAGGTTGCAATGGAAAGGGGGCGAGGGAGGGTATTAAGGCGCTGATGATTTATGAAATAGGCAGAGAGATAAGGCTGGGGGGACAGAATAAGGAAATCTGAATGACTTAAAGCATGATATGGCGAGGGGAGTGTGAGGTAATAGGGGATTTACTACCATCACAGATAATTCGAGAGAACAAGCCAGAGATGACTTCATTTAACATTAGGCTTTGTCTTTCACGGGAAAACAATGTTGAGCGAATCCTCTGCTCTAGATAGATGTGGGGGAATGAAACAATGATTGCGGGTGGTTAATTCTGTTCTTAAGAAGGAAAGAAAGAGGATTTCTGGTGAAAATCCTCACTAATGGGTGTTTCATGTAATTCAGGTTATGACAGTGTGTCAGGTCCTATAGTCAATGGCAAAACAAGTGATGTAATATGATAGAATAGAAAACAGATTCATATCAATTTAGAGAGAAATGACTGTCTACATAAGTAATGCAACCACCGTAGATGGCTCAGTAACAAGGGGCCACAATAAGCCTGGGAAATAGGATGTGTTGTATGTGACATTTAGGTTAGGGGGTCAGGGCTGGACCCTAGTGTACAGGTATTGGAGGATTAGTGGAGGGGTCTGTCGGGTGGGTTTGACGAGTGGGAGGACTGGAGAGCTTTGCCGGACTAGGTTACAACACAGAGCTGAGGGTGCGAAGGGAGGGGAGAGGGACACAGGATCATCAGCAGTCATTAATCTGGGCTCAGACACGGGCTAAGAGGCCTCGCGAGCAGCGCGCCTCACAACTGGGTCACTCACAGGGGGAGGCCACCCAGACCATCATGTGGCGAAGCGTAGGCAGACGGATGGAGGGGGAGAGAAGGGGGGGGCAGCTGGGAGTTCAAATGAATTTACACTAAAACAGGTGTTTAACATCATCTATGTTTCATAGGTAATGTTATGACCACAGAGGTTTCAGTATGACTGTCATATTGGAGAGTGCATGTGGCAATGGTTTCGGTTACAGACATTTTTGGTCTAATGGCAATATTTATGTTTTATGATCCCTGGCAGAGGGCCTTCCAGTCTTCCAATAATAAGGCATCAGGCAGCCCGAACACACCAGAAATATCTGGACCATCATACAAGGCAAGGAAATACCCCTGGCATGCATTCTCAAGCATTAGTTCAACACAAACAACTCGTGTTATTTACCACTGTTGGTTATTTAGAAGCATTATCAGTAGCCCAAGCAGTGTTGTAGACTAGAGACTATAGTTGCTTATTTGCAGGCTTAGACAGTCTACAACACTGGGCTCAGGCTACTATCTCACTAGCCTGGGCTGTCAGTTTGCCTGAGTGAGCAGAGGCCCTTTGCCCCCGTCTGTCTGTCTGCCTGTCTGTGTCAGAGAGCTGCTGGAGCAGACAGACAGGGTGGTGAGTGGGTGAGCATTAGTGTGGGGAGACTGTCTGTCTGTCTGTGGGCTGTGAAGGGGAGCAGAATGAACACTCACCGAGGACGGCAGGCCAGGGGGCTTGCGGATCTTCTTGGGTTGGGTGTCTACAGGGAGACAGAGAGAAGGTAAATCACATGGCTCGCTTCATCAAGGTTGACTGTTGTGTCTAGTTTGAAAATAACATCCTAATGATTGTGTATTGCTAGCGTTTTCACAGTTAGAGAATCATGCTACGCCTATTACTAATACCCTTGCTCAAATCATCCGACAGAGAAGGCAAGAGCCTGGAAAACATTACAGAGAACTAATGTGGGCTTCTTCCCGAACCACCGTACCTAGCTGGCCATCGGGAGGCCTCCTCCTGGGGTTGTTGGGGTACGATCCGGGGTAGAACTGAGAGGTAGACTTTAGCCCAGAGGGGGACATGGCATCTGGACTGGGCATGGCGATGTCACTGGGTAGGAAGCCGGGCTGGCAGAACAACACAAAGAACAAGGGGTTAACAAACAACACATGCAGGAATGCATACAAAGCACACATGAATGCACAGTTCTGGGAAATCCAGAACGCTCTAATTCAATGTGTTTCGGATGAAAGGAGAAGTGAGAAAACGGGGTCGTCTTTATACTGAAACCAGACTTTAGCTCAAATCAAGTTAGAATTGGTGACATGGGAAACCTAAACCATGATCTTAACTAGGTTTAATAAGCAAAGGGGTCAGAAGCACTCCTACCTGGCCACCAAAGGAAGAGTATGGTATCCTCTCATTTTTACCTGTAAGAAGAAATTGACAATTATCGGGTTCCTTATGGAATGGTAGTTAAACATCGGGTATTTGGAGTATACTTTAACAATGACAAAAAGTCAAAATCAGTAGCTGTTTAAAATACAAAGTAGTGATAATAGTGCCCCCCCCATTTCAGAGCGCTCAGCTGCTGGCCAGACAAAACCCAAGGGAGCATTTCTGCTCCAGTGCTCTTAACATCCAACACACACACGCTTCCTGGCACTTTGTCACTCAGATCATTTCATGGTTATAACAAAATACGTGCACACCAACAGTAACTCCACTACTTATTTACAACCTATCCCAATTACAACACTGAAAGACACAGATTCAAGCCATCAGAGACTCTGAGCGTAGCCTACCTCCGATTCCTGAGCTGAGGAAGGGGGATGACAGGCCCTCGTGCTCATTGTAGTGGGAGCCATCTCCGTAGCCCTGTTGGAAAAACACAGAGGGGAAGACAACATGGTAAAGAGTCAGTCAGCAGAGTTCAGTGATGAGTAATGAGTCCTTCCATGCCATGGTCAGTGCACTGGTTCATCCCTGTCTGTAAACTACCATGTGATCTCAGGAAATGTGTACGGGATCCAGTCTCTAGCAATTTCTTAATCATCAATTTGTGGTAATAACAGTTTGCTGCAGCCAATCTTCACCCCCTGTACACCGTTCCTTATATTTACAATGAGACGAGCCAAGACAGTTACCGTGGATGTGAAGCCGCAAATTACCGATGGGCTTCCACAGAGGTGAAGACTAGTGCAGAGCCTGCCAACGCCTGACTCTGAGCCAGCCTATTAGGTACAAAGTAAAACTACCAGTCTGAATCAAATGCATAGTTTGCCAATGCACTGAGCTGTTGTGAAGTGAGTATGTGAGCCGGTGATGAGCCCCTGGTAGTGCTTACCCTTCCCTGGTTGAAGGGGGGGCTGTTCTGTTCTCCTGGGCCCCAGGATCCAGAGCCATTGCGCTCATCCAGAGCTGGGAGAGAGAGACATGAAAGGGTTAGACTCGCACTGACTGGCGAAAGTACAGAACGTCACCATTTATATGAGGCCAGGCTATTTTATACTTATCTGTTTTACCTTTTAGAAATGAAAGCACTTTCTGCATTTAGTCCCCCCATTTGAAGAGGTCATAGGTCATATCATGCTAGGAATATAAGACCAAATACTTCAAATGTGACTACTTTAATATACAAGTGAATTTGTCCAAATACCTATGGACACCTTCAAATGAGGGGACTAGATACAAAGTGCTTTAATTTCGAAAATGGTAAAACATATATGTATGAAAATACAGTCAAATAAAAGGTGACATTCTATACTGTCGCATCATATGAAACATTTGATCTCAAATCCCAAATGGTGGAGTATAGAGCAAAATTCTGTTTTAGCTTCACTGTCTAAATAAATATGTAGGGGTATATGTGTAGGAATGTAGCCATAATGCTAGCACCAATCACTCAGGTGAACTTGTCAGTCCCTGAGCCAATGCATGTCATTCACAGGTCTTAAATGGCAACACCATTGGGACAACAGATCACCTTTAAGAGAATCTGTCATTGTCGCATTAAGGAGGGACCATTCCATACATGTACATGTGAAAACCTCAAAATGGAAGAAGCAGTGATTGGAACTGCTGTTTTAAAATCACCAGTCTGAAAGAGGGGGCATTTTACTGATTCTATAGTGGGCAATGATCCTGTCGTAGTTGACTGAGAAACCAAACGATAACAGAATGTGTCATTGTCCAGCTTCTCATTGCCATTTGTTTCACAGCAGTTGTGCAGATGCCATAATATCATAAGCCATAAAACACCAAATAACATACATATTCAATACACAAATCATATATGAATATGTTAAATCATTTCACGAGTGGCGGCTGTGCGGCGAGGAAAAACAAGCATTCTAAAGATTGGTGGAGCAGAAATTCCAAAATACCCCCATCACCCCTTTTCTCCTTGTCTTATCCGTTAATGCTACCAAGCCTCTCTGGAGACACAGGGCTTAATTGCATACTGATTTGCATAATTGTGCATATTAATGCAGTTTCCTTATGAATATTCATATTTATCCTTTGATTTCTGCCTAATTAAAAAAATGTGTGAGAGAGAGTGAGGGGAGGGAGAGAGGGTCTGGGCGAGATGAGCGGCTGACGACTCAGAATGAGTGATGAGGCTAACAGAGCGGTGCAAGCACCTACACACGCCATGACAGCCATGATCTATGGAGCTGATGCCACTGGCATGGAGAAGCAGGGGAGCAGAGAGAGAGGCACCTCCAAATATCAGCCTTACTCAGTCACTGTCAGTGAGCTGAAAGGTCACACTGCTAAACAGTCACATTTAGTCACAAGGACTGATGGACACAACTAAATATGAGCGACAGGCTTTGCATGGACACCACTTCAACAGCCCTGCTGGCAGAGTTAGTCCACTCAATACGGAAACACGATCAAATCCACATAAGTGGCACCCCAGGGCCATAAAATAAGGCTTCTTAAAAACCTTTTCCATTATCCAGTGTCTACGATGGCTTTGTTCCAACAGCCAGTCAATAGTAGTATTTGATGCCCACATAGACCTACGGCACTTAATAAAAGGCCTCCATTTGGCGAGCGGGTACTACATGAGATAGAGAGAGCATCGCCTTGCAGAGAAACTCTGACAACATTGTTTCACACTTTGTGGAGTAATTAACTTGGAGGCAATTAAACAAGGTGGGGAGCTGCTGAGGTGACACCGACGCACAGCCAGCTATATTGAGAAGTGAGAGCCAAACACTGAGGAGCCTACTGCCACAATGGAAGAGGGGAGGAGAGACGGAGGACGGGAGGACAGGGGTGAAGGAAAGAGGAAAAGGCATGGGCGATAAGAGGGGAGAAGGACAGGGCTCGGGGACTAAAGACAGACTTCATGCTGCAATAATTGTTTCATGTTCATTCTTCACGCTTTTACAGAAGATCTTCAATTTCATTGTTTACGTGTAATGATGTCATAAGTGTGGTTCCATTCTCTTCTCCCACTTTCTACCTGTTGAAACGTTGTGCTCCAACGTCTAACCTGATTCAGTAGATGAGAATCTAGTGAAGGCCATGAGGGCGATATTAACACCGTACAGGGCAGCCAACCGCTGAACAAATAATCTGATTTTGAGGCACAAAATCTTCTCACTGGGCAAAATCGAATATGCCTCTGAAAAGGCAGCCTGGATCATTTCTTGCGTACGTGTTAAAACCACAAGCTATAGGCTAGGTCTATTAGACCAGCCATTTTCTAATGCCACCAGTATAGGACATATTAGATAGAAGTTGGGTGTTCAGATCATAAGGTGACAAACATCCTATGACAATCATCTGAAATAATATTTGTGTGGGAGTGTGTGCGCACAAGCATGTGTCTCAGCCTGTGAGAGAGGGTTGTTTGTTGTTGTTGGGGGGGAAATGTGGCCTGTCCTGGGTGGGTGGGTGACGGGGCCAGCAGCTGCAGAGGTGAGTGAGAGGATGCCTGGTGGAGCCCTGTGGGTGTTACTGCTCCCACAGCTCCAGCTCCCCTCTCCACACGCTCTGGGCTATGGGCTCTGACGAGGAGGGGAGGACGCCTAATGCAATTAGCACCCCTCCGAGTACTTTTGTGTTGGTGAATAGAGGCGGACTGGTAGGCCACAACTCCACCGCTGCCTTTCCCGCGCTGAGTCAGTCACCTACTAGTAGAACAGAAGCAGTGATGTCACAGGCTACAGTTGGGCCAGTCAAACAGGAAGTTGACCTGTTTGCAGGAGAACAATACAGAACAAACAGGCTGCTCTTTGTTATGGCAATGTGATCTTATCATAATGGAGGACTGAAGTCAAGTTGTCATTTCAGGAAAAAGTGGAAGAGGTGCGAAATACACATTTTTCACATACATTGCCTACTTCAACAGAAGTCTATTCTTCTCAGGTGAAAAACTGACGTAAAAACTGCTAAAGTGTGTAATTTAGACCTGTACCGATGCTACTCGCTGTTGATTGTATATCTAGTTATAACAAGGGATTTGGTGCAGCTTCAGAGTGGAAAACAGGAAGAAACGTATCCACAAGCCTGAATTGTAGCTTACGGATGCCCTAATCTCTCACTGGATTGATAGGCTTGTGTCATAACCTCGAACAGAATCTCTAGAGGTTGGCGGTGTGGCACTCGTGCTATTACGAGCTACCTGGAGTTCTCTGAAAGTTAAATGTGACATCTTGAAGTATCACATTCGAATGGTGTCAATGACCAAGGGGCACACTTAGGACAGGGGCAGAAATTAACTTCTCACTGCTAAGTAATTGCCTGCTGTAATAGAAACAAACTGAGTCCTGCCACTGATCCCCATTCAGAGGGTTCCCACTCTGGCCAACACTCCATGCTGGGCCAGTTAAGTGTTCCAGAGCTCGGGGTGAGGGGTATTGTCTCCGGCTGAAGCCATTTCCTGTGAGCCAAGTGGGGGGGAAGAGCCCTGTGCCGAGTTGGGGGAGGAGTGTTTTATACTTCAGGGTGGGGGAGTCGTTTCAAGTCCATAAGCCCTTTTCTGCCTTTGTTCCTCTGCGGCTGAGTTCTTACTCTGGGGGCCGCACAGAGTGTGACTCCATTTCACACTGCAGGTTGGCAGGGTGACAGAATAGGGAAGGAACATGTCTTACTAATAACATTCAGCAAAAGCTACTCGCACATTTCAGGTGTTCCGGGGTGGGAAAATACAAGCCATGTTGGTGGTAGAAGAAGATGCATCAAAAATATTTGAATTCGCTAAATAGAGACATATTGTAAATCTAAACGGCCAAGATAGTTTTCTTCATCACCCCACCAAAAAACACGTTGGGTCTCATTCAACAACCAAAAATAAAGAAGACATTCTTCTGAATTACAGAGATTTTGTCATCCAACACACAGCATTCAAAGGCACCAACGACATTCTGAAGCTTTAGCACAGATGAATCATCTTGGTTCGATAAAAAGAGCGGGGGTTAAAAAGGGGAAATGTGCACATGGAGTGACAGAGCAGGCTTGAATATTACCACAGGAGAACTAGGATCAAACTAACCAGATCTGGACAACTTACTACCAGCAATAAAAGGTGATGAAATACTGTCCCACACAGCGGAAGTAGGACGTCAATCAAAAATATATACAGTATCTTTAATTCTATTGCCAAGTGAATGGGTGAAGGCATAATGCAATTGAACAAAACCACTACTGCACTACTGCTCTAGTACTTTAAACATATTATATAAGGACAATTAGCAATGTTGCAGCTACATATAAACAGCCATTATCCATTATTTACTGACCTTACCAAAACTTGATACAATAGAATTTAGGTGTAGCCCTGCAGGGTATTTAAGGCTTTTACAGTATTCTGCATTCAGAACAGAATCTTACCTGATCCGCCAAACTGACTGCTAGCGAGTGTCGTCGGTCTGTTCTTCCCATTAGCCACAGGTGGTGCAAACATCTAGAATAGAGAAGAGGTGGGAAATAAATACTGACGTGAATATTCACATAGGCCACACCTTCTTTGAACATACAGTAAAGCTAGCTCATCATCTGATGTGAAATGTGGGCTGGACACGGATGTTAGGAGTGATCTAGCCTAATCTCTGGTCACAGGTGCTTGCTTAACATGCCATCTCATGAGCCACTGTGTGTGCTTCTGCCTCTTGGCATCTGGGCCAGCAACAGCCATACTGTAACATTATCAGCCAATCCTGACACAGAACACACACACACACCTTTGTCTCCAATGGGTTTAGATTCCATACATAGCTACTGCTTACAGGACCATGGACACATTTCTAATTTGAGTGGGTGGCTACACAAATGGATGTGCATAGCAAACCTAAGTCTTGATTGAGGGCATGATATTTGATGCTCCATACACACTAGTGGCCCATTAAGTAAGAGAGGGAATAAAACCAATGGAATTTTCCTACACAAGGCTTCAATAACACAGAGAGGAAATCAAATACCTGGGCAGATCTTATATTAATTAGTAAGCTGTGGTTAGTGGAGGAATATCAATGCGTGGGACATGACAAGCGTTTACTTAATTAGGGTTCCTGGTCTTGAATCCACAGATATTTTTCCACTTATAGTAATTATCCATAACAATCAATTTACAGAGGCTCAGCTATTCAATTTATCAAGTGAAAAAAAAACAGACATGAATGTCAACTTAAAAGCCCAACAGAAATCATACGGTAAAAATGAATGAATACACAGGCTGATGCCAGCAAGTAGATGAAAATCAAACCCCAAATCTCCTATTAATCTGACCATTCATAAACACCTGCTATTCAAGAGACATAAACGACAGGGTTACCCCATTCCAAACAGCATGTATTGAGTTGAATATGATATGGGGTGTTTCAGCGCCAGACCCACTCAAAAGTATGGAGCGTCCCTTCAAACGCTTCCCATAAGTTATTATCAGCCATCAAAATATTGCAAGGTTGTGCACAAAATAAGAAAAAACAAACTCAGAGCAAAAATAAACATTACGGCAAAATAGGAATCAAATACATCTCGCTTGAATAAATCTTCAGGATTCAGGTCAGCCCAAACAGTAAATCAACCTTACTGGTGTTTTTTCATGTTCAAACATTGGTTTAAAACCAATGAATAAACACCTAGGACTTGTGGTACATTCAGGTGACCTTGCTTTGATTTACTGAGGGTGGGGTAAAACAAAACAACAGTATTCAAATCAAATAACTTCTAGGAGGGATGAAGATACTTCTGCCATGCTGGAGTTCAAGGATGGAAAAGAACATGGGGTAAGCAATGTGGAAAAATTATAACCTGTTAATGAAATCGGGAACAAGGAGAACTGTTTAACGGTTTTGCTGTCATTATATTGAATATGTAACGGCCCGTCCCTCCCCATTCAGCCGCTCTCTCTCTCTCCCACCCTCCCGGTCCAGCAGTCTATGTCCTGGTCCCAGACCCCTAGCCCACTCTCTCTTACCGCACTGAAATCCAGGAGGTCGTTGAGTTCCTTGTCTTGTGTTCCCACTGCAGTCATTCTCTGCTGCTGCTGCTCGTTCATGCCCCTCAGTCACTAACAACCCTACGAGAGAGATTCGCAAATAAGATAGACTGACTTTTAGTGGAACCAGACTAGAGAGCACAAACACATTGAATGTGACTGAAAAAATTAATAAAATATTTTTTTTTAAATCAGGCTAGATATTACTGCCTGCTATGCCAGAATTTATGAGTTCTATCACTTGAGAAAATGAATGAACATACTGCTTTTTTCTGGCCATGTAAATCACTCTTACCTACCACTCACTATGAACACGGATGCGTAAAAAGTTAACGAAAGTTGAGCACCCAAACTAATAGTTCAAGATCCTTCCACTCTTATTGTTGTCTAGATGATTTCCCAGAGGCCCTACAACCTTAGGACTTCTTCATGGTAATAATAGTTGTCAGACATGGGTATTTGGCATATGGGACACGGATATTCAAACAATATTCCGGGATAAAAAAATGGGCAACACTATTTTGTTATTTTGTTGTAACCGAGTTAAAATGGGTAGCACCCTTTCCCTTGTCATATATAGGCCAGTGCAATAACTCATTGGGAATAATCACATATGAACAAATACAACATAAAGAAAGACCAGAGAGGGTCATTAACTCCTTTGGGCATGACCACATTGGTTACTAATAGTGAGGCATCACTACACAGGCTGCAAAGAAGGGAATCGGACACTCCATGTGAAGAATATAGGCCTGCCTAGTTAATGTATCCCTTATTCAACCTTTACCAAGACTAATCACTTCTCTCAGGCCATGTCTTCCACAACAAATCACATGCACGTTGATCATCCATTTCTACATGGAAGTAAAGTATATTAGGTTTACAATTAGACATAATTGGAGCTATTGTTAGACCTAGGCAATAGGGGTGAAAGGCAGAGCTAATGGATGTATGCAAACATGTCATTACCAAATTACCATATGTCAGCACAGAGGAACCTTGTCAAATGGCACAAAAAGCATGAATACTGGATTTACCCTGTGTTTTGCATTCCAACGGGAGCCTGAGGCAAAGAGGCAGAGCTCAGATGCTCAGCAGCACTACATGCCTCAGAATAAACTGCCAGTGCAACAGAGAAGAAGCACTAGGGCGCCAACAGGTGGTGTACTTTTACAACCTCCTTTGTAATCCATTTCTTGTGCAATTTGTTGTAAACAACCATTTGAAGGTTTGAACCACAAAATAAATGCAACTTGTCAGGTGTAAATGTAAACACCAGATTTGTAACAATACATCAACTGCCAAACGAAAGCTATTCTTACTTTCTTCATATGTCACACACACACACACACACACACAAGGCTAGTAGATCCTTTGAGCCCAGAGTGGAATCAAGGAATTTAGTTTTTAAATACAAATTACGCTTTAGTATCTTCAACGTTGAATAAATTCCTTGGAGAAGACGTGTGGGGGAAAAAAACACTTAAAAAATGCCTATAAACCATTCAAAGGAGCCATCAGGATTAGGCCTTGGTATTGAAAGTGAAGGCAGGTTAGGCCTACATGACCTGACCTTGAAACAAGACCCCCCCCCCCTAATATAACAATAGGCCCAATTGTAAATATGCCTAATGTTGTCTTGCCACACTTTTGGATAAGGTGGTAGGCCAAGGATACACAAACCTTGCCAAACATAAACCACAAAACAATTGCTGTTCCAAAATGTTGTGGGTACATCTGGATATTTAAAGGGACGCTGGCACTGTGGATACACCCATTTTATTGTACAGAATTGTGTCTTTTGCTACCCAGTTAGAACAATATTCGGAAGCAATAGATTAGGGCTATGGTCGACTTGTACACGTGAGCCAGACAAGACAAGGCAAGACGTCCTCCATGTGCAAAACTATAGTCTGTATTCCTAAAAGGAACATATTTTTAACACAATTTTGATGTTATTTTAATTAAACAAAACACATTTTGACAAGTGGGCTACTCTACCCACACCTTGCATATACAGACCTCTGTTAATGAGAGCTAATACAAAATCCATTGTGATCATGCACTTCCCAAAACCTTCGAACATATTCAAGGACCACCAAAAAAACTAGTAGTAGAATGTGAGCTTTGGACAATTGTGTTTTTCCTTTGAATAGACATTAACAGAAAATGTTAATATATGTTTTGAGGTGAAAAAACTCAAATACAACTGTTGCTTCTCAGCAAGGGAATATAATGTGTCTGGCTACAATGAATCCAACTAAAACTTTACATTATTGTCGGGAACATCATCATGATCAAATGTATTCAGAAATCTGCTGGGTTCAACGATATTTTCGTTCCAATTAAATGTTTCCATATCGTTAAGGGTAGTTTCCCTAACTAAAACAAGGTAAATATTTATTCCTGGTTGCAAACTCATTCTACTCCGCTCGCTAGCCGTTTCCAAAGATAATAGGCCACGTCTAGGTCCTATAGCCTACTGAAAAGGGATGCTTTCCAGCCGGAGGATATTGTCAGTTTCCAAGGGTTCTATATTGTGGAATTAAGAATGGGATCTCTCGCTACACAAAACGTAAAATAATTCCATTATCCTTGAGGAAAAGAAAAAACATCTAAAAGACACTGAAAAACAAATAATGTGGCCTCCTTGAATAACTGTGAAAGTAGTTGAAATAATGTTAGAAATACGTTATTTCTTTTGAAATACGAAAACAAACTCAAGGTTGAAGTTTGCATTTCAGTTCGTCCAAAAAGGAGATGGTGGGGGGGTGGGGGAATAAGGAAATTCCTGCCAATTGTGTAATAAAATAAATGAAAGTCTAGCCTGTGACCAGCCGCTTAACCACTTTCATATAGGGGTCGTTGTTTGTGTATTAGTGGTTATTGAAACGTCTGCGTTAGTTGCTTTACATTTCTGATGAACTCTTGAAATGGCAGGGTGAACCAATGAAAGTACAAGTTTATAATGCCACTCAACATTACTTAGGCTATATAGCCAATTAGATTTAGTCGTCATTCCCATTGATCAAACATAGGCTTCTTTATGGGAAAATTGAGACTAGTAAACACATCAAAGTGAGTCAAATTCAGAATAACCTATATCTTTATGGTGAACAAAGGACTAATTTCCCCCACTACACGGTTGGTGCGGAGACCATCACACACTTGAGGGCTGAACTCACCACCTTACTAGAAACCAGACAAAAACTTGCATCCCCCCGCTCCAACCACACATTCCCAAAACTTTTAATAATTGTAGAAGTCAGACGTTCTACAATTGGCCACATCACACCTAATGAATTCGTGCAATTTTCCCGACTATATGTCAGTCTGAAACAGAAGCATTTTTTACCTTTAATCTTCAAATGTCTGGCATCCAACAGTAAAAAGAAAGGCTGTCTCTCGCAGGGGGAAAAAACATAAAACTTCAAGAGAATTTCAACCTCAGCGCGTGAAACGCATTGGATCGCTGTAGGTCTTCCTTATTCCTCCTGAACCTTGCTTCGTTACACTGTCCACGTCATTAGTACAATGTAACCAGTTTGCATCCAAACAATATCTAGTTATTAATCTCACGTCTTCCTTTTTGTTGTTACAATTGAGATGATTTCATTCTTCTAGAAGACATCTTAACCACCTCCGTCCACATTGTCAGAAGCAACAACGTATCCTTCCGCATAAAAAGAGGGCCTCAAAGCAGCGGTGTCCAATTTCAAACGCCTATATAGAGACAACCTATTTGCTCCTCGGAAAAGATCAACTATAAGTTGTAACGACTTAAATTGATGTAACCGCCGCATATGTTAAACCGTTAGTCAACAGTTAATGTGTACTCTTCAAAATAAAGGAGATCTAAAGGACTACGCCTTTTAGCGGAAGGTTATAGTAGGAAAGTTAGCTGCGATTACACAGCAGCTTCACGAGATGGAATGATAAATCCGTAAAAGCATAGCCAATAGAAAAACATATATGAGTGACAAGCAGACACGGAAGCCAATAGCTGACCGCAAATACATATTTGAACCTCCCTCTTCTTGACGCCTGGTTTGCTGTGTGCTCAGGGAGGCTGTGAGGGGGCTACAGTGTAGCCTCTGACATCATTTTAATGCTGTGGTTAACATTTTGCTCGGTCTACATTTTGTAAGCGTAGCCTAGGCTACTCCAAGCAGAAGGGTGAAATTGTCAAATAAATAACATTCATTGGCTAACTATATCACACTACTAATTGTACAAGGCTTGGCTACAACTATGTGCACTGTAGTGCCAACAGAGTAAGCATCACTAAATTGTTAATTCAGACTAGCCATAAGATCTAGCCTAGGAATAGGCTGTTTTTGCCAGTTAGACTTTTACAATTTCTTGATAATCAAAATGTTCACCTTAAAACTGGTCACACCGTTGAGTATATCCCATTTTGGCAAAAATATTTTCTAAGAAATAGATAATAGATCATCAATAACTATTTTATTATTCGGGGCCTGAGTTTTTTAGACCAGGTGATATGACCAGGGAAACCTCAAGACTAGGTTGATTGGTTATGTTCATGCTATTTTCACTTGGACATAAAACTAAAGCGTCCTCTGTCTTTCTGCGCCTGATACATAGACCTGGGGTGGAGAGAGAAGGGAAAGGAAAGAGTATAGTATGGGATCATAACAGAGCATGAATGTGGGGGGAGGGGAGAGGTCTGGCTGCAGAGAGAGAGAGAGAGAGAGAGAGAGAGAGAGAGAGAGAAAACATGTGTTGAGAGAGGGAGAGCGCATAGCGAGGTCTAAGTTTGTTTGATGACGATATCCATAGTGATTAATCAATCAATCAATCAAATGTATTTATAAAGCCCTTTTTACATCAGCAGATGACACAAAATGCTGTACAGAAACCCAGCCTAAAACCCCAAACAGCAAGCAACGCAGATGTAAAAGCACCGTGGCTAGGAAAAACTCCCTATAAAGGCAGGAACCTAGGAAGAAACCTAGAAAGGAACCAGGCTCTGAGGGGTAGAAAGTTATCTTCTGGCTGTGCCGGGTGGAGATGAGAAAGTACATGGCCATTTAAGGTCAGATTGTTCTTCAAGATGATCACAGTGGTTGTAGAGGGTGCAACAGGTCAGTACCTCAGGAGTAAATGTCAGTTTGCTTTTCATAGTCAAGCATTCAGAGGTCGAGACAGCAGGTGCGGTAGAGAGAGAGAGTCGAAAACAGCAGGTCCTGGACAAGGTAGCACGTCCGGTGAACAGGTCAGGGTTCCCTACCCGCAGGCAGAACAGTTGAAACTGGAGCAGCAGCACGACCAGGTGGACTGGTTATAGCCAGGAGTCATCAGGCCAGGTAGTCCTGAGGCATGATCCTAAGGCTCAGGTCCCCCGGGAGGGGAGGGAGAGAGAATTAGAGGAAGCATACTTAAATTCACACAGGACACCAGATAAGACAGGAGAATTACACCAGAAATAACAGACTGACCCTAGCCTCCCGGCACATAGACTAATGCAGCATAGATCCTGGAGACTGAGTCAGGGGTGGGTCGGGGGACATAGTGGTTCCATTCAATTGACTGATTAAGAGAAAGAGAAAAGAGAAAAGAGAAAAACTATATGAGTTAATAGGTTGATAGTTTGTATTTTCCATAAATTACCACAAAGATCCTTCAAATGATTCAATGGTTTTAATAATCTTCACCTCCCCTGACAAAGGGCAAAATATTTGCAAACTAAGTGGACCGCATATGTTATAGACAGCTTATATTCTTCATATAGCATGTCTTTCTGACGGCTAGCACTATGATGTTATTCTTTTTTTCCTTTTACCCCTTTTTCTCCCCAATTGGTAGTTACAGTCTTGTCTCATCGCTGCAATTCCCACACGGACTCGGGAGAGGCGCAGGTCGAGAGCCGTGCGTCCTCCGAAACACAAACCAGCCAAGCTGCACTGCTTCTTAACACAATGCCCGCTTAACCCGGAAACCAGGCGCACCAATGTGTCGGAGGAAACACCGTACACCTGGTGACCGTGTCAGCGTGCATTGCACCCAGCCCATCAGTAGAGTGCGATGGGACAAGAACATCCCGGCCGGCCAAACCCTCCCCTAACCCGGACGAAGCTAGGCCAATTGTGCACCGCCCCATGGGTCTCCCGGTCGCGGCTGGCTGCGACAGAGCCTGGACTCGAACCAGGATCTCTAGTGGCACAGCTAGCACTATGATGCAATGCCTTAGACCACTGTGCCACTTGGGAGGCAGGTTTTATGTTATTCTAATGTCAGTTTTATAATTTCTACTGAACAAATACATAAAACACAACATGTAAAGTGTTGGTCCCATGTTTCATGAGCTGAAATAAAAGATCCCAGAAATGTTCTGTACGCACAAAAAGCTTATTTTTCTCCAATTTTGTGCACACAAAGCCACTCTAAAATGTGCAGGTTTGTCACACAACACAATGCCACAGATGTATCAAGTTTTGAGGGAGCGTGCAATTGGCATGCTGACTGCAGGAATGTCCGCCAGAGTTGTTGCCAGAGAATTGAATGTTAATTTCTCTACCATAAGCTGCCTCCAACGTCATTTTAGAAAATTTGTCAGTACATCCAACCTGCCTCGCAACCGCAGACCACGTGTAATCACGCTTGCCCAGGACCTCCACATCCGGCTTCTTCACCTGCGGGATCGTTTGAAACCAGCCACCCGAACAGCTGATGAAACTGAGGAATATTTCTGTCTGTAATAAAGCCCTTTTGTGTGGAAAAACTCATTCTGATTGGCTGGGCCTGGCTCCCAAGTGTGTGGGCCTACACCCTCCCAGGCCACCCACGGCTGTGCCCCTGCCCAGTCATGTGAAATCCATAGATTAGGGCCTAATGAATTTATTTAAATTGACTGATTTCCTTATATGACCTGTAACTCAGTAAAATCGTTGAAATTGTTGCATTTATATTTTTGTTCAGTATATGTGAGAGCCGCTGCCTTAAACCTTGGCATAGCACTTGCTATGCCAAGGAATGCTATGACCACCATTAATGAATTCAGGCTGGGTATCATATGGATGGCCATAACTGATGATGACTATCTGTGTTTATGGTATAAGTTGTGACCAAACAGGACAGTTAGAAAGCAAAGATTTTGTATGTAAATTATTAAAGGCGTTAACCAAATATCTAACTCTCCATTCAGAGAAAGAGGGATGGGCTGCCAATAGGAGATATAGGTAAATAATCATGTGTGTCCCCTGGGTAGGAGAGCCTCGGCAGCACAGTCTGCATTAATTAGTCCCAGAGACAGTCTGTGGAATGTAGTAGGGTTATTGCCTAGAAAAAATGCACATATGGGTCATAAATACCTTTACTAACACACTGAACACATTGACAGAAGACAGGATTTTTTTTTTATCCCGCTGTCAAAGAACATCTGACTCACTTATCTGACAACCACTTGAACAATCCTGTCTTAAGGTATCTATTAATCAAAAAGAAAAATTCTAACAGATGGAAACATCTGTTTGAAAATGAATTGCCAGAAAAAAAAATATTTTTCCAGTATTGGGCCCTGGGTAAGAATAGTGCTGTTGTCAGTGTTAACAATGAGATTTGTAAGCCCTCCAAGTAGTTTGTAGTAACAGCTGGGCCTGACACGGAGAGCATGTACAAGGGCAGCCAGAGTGAAGAGGGAGGGGGTGGAATAAATAAAAAAATATCTGAGAACCGTCAACTAACAGATAATAAATGTGAATTCATAGAATATTGAGAGTGGACAGTGAACTCCAAGAATTATAGGTGGAATGGAAGGGACATTGCATGGAGTATACATTTTTGTCAAGAGTAGCTATAAATGTTTTATCAATATTGTGTGTTGCAGAGAAATAGAGCAGCATGATTTTAAATCACATCATTTAACCATCACTCATATTGCAGTGAGTTGTTTATGAGTAATAGGTTATATAATGGTATCACGACAGTCCCAGATTATTATCATCATATCATTGTCACTGTAAGAAAAAATGAATACCAAAATATCCAGTATATAATATACAATTTTAAAATAAATTAATAGTACAATAGATAGACCACATAGAATGTATTTGGAGAGGGAGACTGCCTTATTTGCCCCCATAACTTCCTTCAAGCCATTCCCCGCCTCCTCTCTGTAATTAATGACAGATGCACATGGAACATTTGCATATGTCTTGCACATTGGTGCTAATCGGTCATATATTTGTGCACATGTATCAAATATTAATACGTGTATGAATCTTTGAATATTGATCAATTCATGTAAGTAATAAGTGTGTACTAAGTGTACTAATTATGCCATTTTAGAAATATTACAGTACATAAACAAATAAAGAAAGGGGAATTATCCACTCCTGGGACAACATGGAATGAAGCACTGTATCAAATCAAATTTTATTGGTCGCATATACATATTTAGCAGACGTTATTGCGGGTGTAGCGAAATGCTTGTGTTCCTAGCACCAGCAGTGCAGTAATATCTAACCATTCACAACAATACACACATATCTAAAAGTAAAATAATGGAATTAAGAAATATATAAATATTAGAATGCCACTGTTCTTTGTTCCATTTTACACTGAACAAATGGTAGCATTTACCTTTCCTTTTTATGTTCTGTGGTTTGGTGCTACCTGTCTCAACAGTCTCTTACATCTTTTGTCACATCCAGCCCTCTTCCCCAGCATCCTCTCTGTTCAGTCTATAGGAAGCCACTCATGCAAACCACATCACCTGGTTATATCACACAGCAGTGAGACAAGCTGCTCACTACCTTACACACTGAGTGCCTCACAGCCAATGGCTGCGAAACGGTAGAGGCTTTGGTTTGGGTGTGGGGGAAGGGCAGAGGTGCATAGGGTTCTGATCACACAAGAAACTAGGCCAAAGGCGACAACCCCTCAAACTCTAGCTCCTCCCATCACTGCAACTTATTACAGTCTCATGACAATCACTTGCAAAAATGTAATTAACCAGACATAAAAAAGTATTTGATCCACAACACGTGTGTTTAGAGAATAAACCGTACCTATTTTGGGGATGATTCATAATTTGGTACCCCTTGAAAGCCATGCTCCAATGAAAGGGCGGATGGTAGCAGGTTATATAGATTGATAGCGTTGGCTGGGTGCCCGTGTTCTGAGTCTATCTCTGCAGAAGGAAGGGGAGGAGAGAGGGACCTATCTGTTGTGCTCTCTGTGTTCATGGTAAACAGAACCCCACAGAGCCGAAACTGTCCAAACTCAGACTCCCACCTGTGTAATACCAGCAAGGTACACAGAGAAGAGCAAGTGTTTAAAAAGCTACAAGGTCAGCTAGCTATGGGGAAACACACAAGGATAACATTGAATGTGATGTGAAGACACCTCAAATTAAAATAGTCGGTACATAATGTAACCTCATGGTACACAAAGAACCCTCATGTGAACACAAATGTGTTATATATTTTATTTCTAATAAAATACTGGGGCAGAGCTTCATAGAGCAGAACATTTGTTTTGTGGATTGACCTTAAAATGTATCTCACAGACATCCCAGAGCTAAATTGAACACAATGTTGAATGTCACAGACAAAAACAAATCAACAGTGTATTTACAAAAAACACAAACCCCATTGCCCTCCCCGTTTTCAGATGAGGTGGTTTCCTGACCACTGTATTTCTCTTGTGATTTCTATGTCACCCCTTCTGCCATCTTGGAATCCCATTATTGCTCAGTAGTTTCTAGGGTAGCCCCTGTTCTGCCACCCACGCCTTCAGGTACAGTTAACAGAACACTGGCTTCCTGTTTACAAAACCAGGCAGGCACATCAGAACCCCACCACGGAGCAGACTTGCAGTCGCATGAGCAAGAGCAAGAAGGAGAGCAAAAATGTGTCAGTGTAATGAAAGAGGGAGAAATATAACTGGGTTGGGAGAGAAAGAGAGGTCCCTGGCAATATCAACACTGCCCAATCTTTGGTCTCTTGACATTTTGTAAATATAATGTAATAAATAGTCAGATACTGAGTAGGAGGTGTAGGAAGGCAAAGTCATACAATTACAATCAGATCAAGGTTTGAATTGACTTAAAATCAATTTTAGCAGGCATGTCAGGGAGAGGACAGAAGGAGGAAAAGAAGGAGAGAAAGGGAGATGGATGGGAGCGAGTGGGGGAGGGAGACAGAGATTGTTGGTGTCGTGGGAGCACAGGAACAACAATAACAGCAGTGTGTGTGTGTCTGTGTGAGTGCCTATGTGAGTGCCTATGTGTGTGTGTGTGTGTGTGTGTGTGTGTGTGTGTGTGTGTGTGTGTGTGTGTGTGTGTGTGTGTGTGTGTGTGTGTGTGTGTGTGTATGTGTGTGTGTGTGTGTGTGTGTGTTAAAGCGAGAAAGTGGAAGTGGGGGGTATTATTGCTCACAAAAGTGATGAAATGACATCTCCTCTACTCCACAACACAGCTGCTGCAGCAGTAGAACACATTCTGACAAGATACCTGACCTTTTTTTGTTTTCTCCCTGACACACGTCAGGTCATAACTGTGTTTGCCAGTGTATTCGGATCCGCTTAACTATGTCTATTGTTCTCCCATTACAAACACACCATACTGATACTCTATTGTTGAACACAACCTTTTCAGTTCAAAACATGACCTTTGTTTAGGTTAAAATTACATCAGCAAAATATAACAAAAATGCTTAGGGCTATATTTAGTCTATCACTGAAGAGTTACAGATTGCACAATAGAAATGTAAAGGTAATTTTCGATCGAGCCAACATATTCAGCGTTTACTGTGAATCCAGTCTCCGCTAACATGGGAACATTGCCTTTAAATTTCAATTACGCTGTAATGCTGAACTTTTGCGATACGGATTGAATAGAGCCCTTAGTTTATCTTTCTTTGATCAAGTACATTTTGCTATTCTCCCAAAAATGTTGTAACCTCTATGTACCATTTTGTTATTGGATAAAATATCAGAAATAATTCTCAAGTGTATGACCCCAGGTAATAACTGATTTATAAAGTTAAATGAATGTAAGTAATTCAGGTATTGGGCCCTCTTTTCGTTGGTTCATACTTTTTGTATCCCCTCCCCCCTTTCTTTGCAGATTAGAATTAATTAGCAATCAAAGAGCCTCCAGAGAGCTCAGGCTCTTAATTACCTCCTCATTTGCATTTTTGCATATTAATGACTGCAGAGTTTTGGTGGGGTTTTTGCCGCAGTGGTTTAAAGGCACCTCAGTCCTCTCCTCTAGGGAAGGGAATGGCCAGAGGCGAGGCTCCAAGCCTCTCCCGTCCCCCAGAATGCTTCCTGGTGGGAGTTGGGCAGAGTGGGGGTGGACGTGGAGCTGGGCGGCAGGGTGCAGGGGTTAAGGATCAATGTCCCTGATCAACATAAGAAAGAACATATGTCTTCTGCAGCGCCTAATTATTGTTATATTGAGGAGTTAGGCACCTGATCTGAAAAAAGTATACCCTGAGAGGAAAACTGTCTGGGCATGTATATCACAGAGATACATATCTGAAAGAACTTAGAACAGTGCTGACTGTATCATGTTCAACCACATGTAAAGGACGGGGAATTTGTATGGCCACAGAACAAAGTGTCTATGAGGAAAATGAAGATAGCAGGTTTCCCTGTTTCTCTGTAAATGAACAACATTTCTAAGTGTTCATTGTAAAAACACCAGGGAGCCCAACTACCTCGGGTCATAACGAAGACGAAACACAAACGCACACCAGCGCACACACACATATGCACGTACACGTGCGCACACTCAAAGTGGTGTCACCAGAGACGCTAGACATCAGCTCCCAGGCATTTCTTACCCCCCAGTGTTGCTGTGCCTCTTATCCAATATGTTTAGACTATAACACATGGGCCTGAACATGGAAAATAACACCATATCCTTTTGTGTCGGAGATACCTTACTCATTTCTTAATCGTGTCAAGCCTAAAGACATTCTAAACTTCGTTGTAGTCATGAATTGGTTTTAGTATAGTGTACTGTAAGTGTACTCCATTCATTTTTTGTTATTTTAATATAGATTATGTAAGCTTCAAGTATTCCTGAAAAATACTAGATTCATTATGTGGCGGCAGGTAGCCTAGTGGTTAGAGCGTTGGTGTAACGGAAGTCTAAGTCGTCCTCCTCCTCAGACGAGGAGAGGCGAGAAGGATCGGAGGACCAATGTTCAGCGTGGTAAGTTTCCATGATTTAATAACATAAAAACAAATACACAATACAAAATAACAAAAGAACTAACCGTCACAGTCCCGTGTGGCACAAACACTGACACAGAAAACAACCACCCACAAATCCCCAACACAAAACAAGCCACCTATATATGATTCTCAATCAGGGACAACGATTGACAGCTGCCTCTGATTGAGAACCATATTAGGCTGAACACAGAAACAGACAAACAACATAGAATGCCCACCCAGCTCACGTCCTGACCAACACTAAAACAAGCAAAACACATAAGCACTAAGGTCAGGACGTGACAGTTGGACTAGTTACCGGAAGGTTGCAAGATCGAATCCCCGAGCTGACAAGGTAAAGATCTGTCGTTCTGCCCCTGAACAAGGCAGTTAACCCACTGTTCCTAGGCCTTCATTGAAAATAAGAATGTGTTCTTAACTGACTTGCCTAGTTAAATAAAGGTAAAATAAAAAAAATGTAACCTAAAAAATCTCAGATACTGTTGATGTTATCAAAAATCTTTTACAAATCAGAAGAAATTGTTCTTGTCCCCTAAGACCATGAACTTCTACAAATGCACCATTGAGTGCATTCTGTCGGGCTGTATCACCGCCTGGTACGGCAATTGCACCGCCCACAACCGCAGGGCTCTCCACAGATATGAGGTAGAGCTCGGTTTGTGATTTGGAAAGTATTGAAAGTCTCAATAGAACACTCTAAAAGTGTTCCATTGACAATGTTTAGTTACTAGCTAACTTATTAGCTTTTACATTTGGATCCCATGACACGGTTAGCATCAGTTGCTGGGATCGCTACGATCTGTCCAGGGTTCCTGCAACCCAAAAGTCTGAAGATCTGCTTGGCATAGCAGCTAGCCTAGCTGCTAACTAGCTATCAAGCTAGCAAGGTTTTCTTGAAAGCTTGAACACAGCCCACAATGCGATTAGCCCTTGTGACTGGTACTGCTAATTGTCCTGTGCTTGTGACTGTTTAAATCCCTGCTGTTTGTTGCTGTTTCCATCTGCGCTGCGACCTGCCCTGTCTGGAACTGCATGGAGTAAAATGAAATCAAATTCTATTCGTCACATGCTTCATAAACAACAGGTCTGGACTAACAGTGAAATGCTTACTACCAGTGTTAGCCTACATTGCTACCATGTAATCCAAAGCCAAAGCCGGTGGGAGTAATGTGTTTCTCTATCACAGGTGAAGGATCTTTTAAATGAACAAAAAGGGTTGTACAACAAGTTGTTACAACAACAGCTAAATAGCTTCAAGAGCTTTGTCCAAATACCGATGGACTAAACTAATAAAAGAACGGACAATCTGACCAGATCTAATGTGTTATATTCTCCTACATTAATTTCACATTTACACAAACTTCAGTGTTTCCTTTCAAATGGTACCAAGAATATGCATATCCTTGCTTCAGGTCCTGAGCTACAGACAGTTAGATTCGGGTATGTCATTTTAGGCGGAAATGGAAAAAAAGGGGCTGATCCTTAAGAGGTTGTTAAGAACAATTTGCAGTTCTCACAGAGGGAGGTGGATGTCCTGAAAGAGACCTGCAGCAAAATGACAAGAAACTATAAGTCCACGTGAGATGACAGCACTATCTGTGAATTATTATTACAGATTACTGGGAAAACAGACTATCTAGAGGGGCAATGCAGAAGGAATAACATCATTGTGGATTGCATACCAGAGTCCTCACATGAGAACTGAGCAAGTCTGAGTGACAGACTCAGGCTGATAGGGGTCAAGTTCCAAAAGTTTAAGGACAAGATTGCTGTTCTGGAGAGAGCCAAGAACTTCAGAGGAACCATCTTCCTTATTAAAACCTGTTATGGACAGGGGGCAGTGTTTCCACTTTGAACGAATTGCGTACCCAAACGGAATTTCCTCCTACTCTGCACCAGAAGGTAATACATGCATATTATTATTCCTATTGTATAGAAAACACTCTGAAGTTTCTAAAACTGTTTGAATTATGTCTGTAAGTAGAACAGAACTCATTTGGCTCATAGGAGCTATTTTAGTGAGTGGTCATCAGAAATCTCAGTCTCGTTTTGCGCGCGAGAGAGAGTGCTTTCGTTCCAATGCTCTTTCTTCAGACAATGAAATTCTCCGGTTGGATCCTTATTGATGATTAATGTTAAACACATCCTACATATGGATTGCATACATCATTTGACTTGTTTTTACGACCTGTAACGGAACTTTTTGAGTTTTTGTCTGGAGGGATTGCTCGTGCATCATGAAAATGGATTCGTGGGCTGAACATGCTAACAACAAGTGGCTAAATGATGGGCTTTATGGAACTTTTCAGTCATTTCTGTCGAACTGGGAATCCTGGGAGTGCCTTCTGATGAAGTTATTCGAAGGTAAGTGCATATTTATAGTGTTTTTGTAGCTTCTGTTGACGCCAAAATGGCGACTATTTCTTTGGCTGGATTGTGCTCTGAGCGCCGTTCTCAGATAATTATTTTTCCGTTAAGTTTATTTTGAAATCTGACACAGCGGTTGCATAGAGGATAAGTTTATCTTTAATTTTGTGAACAACAGTTGCATCTTTTATCAATGTTTATTATGAGTATTTCTGCAAAATCACCGGATGTTTGGAATCAAAACATTACTGCACGTAACGCGCCAATGTAAACTGAGATTTGTTTTAATATATATATGCACGTTATCGAACAAAACACACAGTACATGTATAACATGATGTCCTATGACTGTCATCTGATGAAGATAATCGAAGGTTAGTGATTCATTTTAACTATATTTCTGCTTTTTCTAACCCCTATTGTTGGCTGAAAAAATGGCTGTGTGTGTTTTTGACTTGGCTCTGACCTAACATAATCATATGTTGTGCTTTCACTGTAAATCATTTTTGAAATCGGACACCATGGGTAGATTAACAAGATGTTTATCTTTCATTTGCTGTATTGGACTTGTTAATGTGTGAAAGTTAAATATTTCAAAAAAAAAATATTTTTGAATTTTGCGCGCTGCCTTTTCAGTGGAATGTTGTGGGTGTTCCGCTAGCGGAACCCCGGGGCTAGAAAGGTTAAAGAAGACTACTGTGAATCAGAAGAGGAAATAACTTATCCCAGCCATAAAGGCTGTCAGAGAGAGTGGGGACATTGCTTACATCCACTAAGACAGGCTCATTGTCCACCCTCCCTCACAAAAGACAGGGAGGAGTGAAGGAGCCTAGCTTCCAGGTCAGTAGCTTCAGCCCCACATCACACACATACACCAACTGACACTCACAAGTGCCTGATTGACTATTACCTGGAAAATGTTCTTGTCATGCTTTGTGTGTTTTTTATTATTTTTTCCCATATTATATTTTTTATTATTTTTTCCCATATTATGTCTATCTCCAATAAGTTACCCAGGAAAGGGCTAAAAATATCCCATATTAATATATGTAACCTCAGAAATTAGGTTTAAGAAATCAGTAACTTCCTAACATCAGATAACATTGATATACTGTATTTGCCATCTCAGAGACTCACTTAGATTGCCAGAGAGAGTGGGGACATGGCCAACAGTATGTGGACATCCCTTCAAATAAGTGGATTCGGATATTTCAGCCACACCCGTTGCTGACAGGTGTATACAATTGAGAACACAGCCATGCAATCTCCATAAACAAATATTGGCAGTAGAATGACCTGTAATGAAGAGCTCAGTGACTTTCAACATGGTACCGTCATAGGATGCCACATTTCCAACAAGTCAGTTCGTCACAGCCCTGCTAGAGCTGTCTCCTGGCATCCGCCAAATCTGGGTTTGGTGGATGCCAGGAGAACGCTACCTGCCCAAATGCATAGTGCCAACTGTAATGTTTGGTGGAGGAGGAATAATGGTCTGGGGCTGTTTTCCATAGTTCGGGCTAGGCCCCTTAGCTCCAGTGAAAGGAAATCTCAAAGCTACAGAATCCAATGACATTCTAAACGATTCTTTGCTTCCAACTTTGTGGCAAAAGTTTGGGGAAGGCCCTTTCCTGTTTCAGCATGACAATGCCCTTGTGCACAAAGCGAGGTCCATACAGAAATGGTTTGTTGAGATTGGTGTGGAAGAACTTGACTGGTCTGCACAGAGCCCTGACCTCAACCCCATCGAACACCTTTGGGATGAATTGTAATGCCTACTGCGAGCCAGGCCTAATCGCCCAACATCAGCGCCCAACCTCACTAATGCTCTTGTGGCTGAAAGAAAGCAAGTCCCCGCACCAATGTTCCAACATCTAGTGGAAAGCCTTCCCAGAAGAGTGGAGGCTGTTATAGCAGCAAAAGGGGTACCAACTCTATATATAACATCTACAGAAGAAACAGGAATGCCTATGGTGGAGGTGTTGCTGTACATGTTCAGAGCCATATTCCTTTACAGTTTAGAGAGAATCTCATGCCTAATGCTGTTGAAGTGTTATGGTTGCAGGTTCACCTACCTCATCTAAAGCCTCTTCTTTGGGGGTGCTGCTATAGGCCACCAAGTGCTAACATTCATTATCTGGATAATATGTATGCAATGCTTGATAATGTGTGTGATGTTAACAGAGAGGTCTATTTTCTAGGTGACTGGTTTTCATCAAGCTGTCCACTCAAGAGGAAGCTGCTCACTGTAACCAGTGCCTGTAATCTGGTTCAGGTTATTAATCAACCTATCAGGGTGCTTACAAACAGTACAGGAAGTATATCATCCACATGTATTGATCACAATTTAACCAATGCTGCAGAATTCTGCTCTGAGTTGTATCCATACCCATTGGATGTACTAACCATAATATAGTTCCAAAGGCTGGGCCTAAAATAGAGTTTAAGAGATAATACAAAACTTTTGGTACTAATTGTTATGTTGAAGATACAAAAAATATTTGTTGGTCTAATGTGAATAATATAGAGCATCCAGACCGTGCACTTGATCAAATCAATTTTTATTTGTCACATGCGCCGAATAAAACAGGTGTAGAACTTACTGTGAAATGCTTAATTACAAGCCCTTAACCAGTAATGCAGTTAAGAAAATAGAGTTAAGAAAATGTTTACTAAATGAACTAAAGTCAAAAAACGTAATAAAAAAAGTATAATATAAAGTAACCACCTTCGAAGGTGGTTTGAATTCTAATACATATCTGATTTCTGGCCATGCGACTTGTGTCTGAACGGTCAAATCTGATTTATTTGCTCTGAAGTGGTTTTTAGACTGTTACTTGGTATATCTTGTTGCTTGCTACTCTGTTGACAGTTTGACAAGAACATGTGGTAGCTAAACTAGCTTGATAATTGTTTACAAACAAATGAGCGAATGTCCTAGAAAGCTGAACAGCTACCTACCCAGTTGACTGCTGAGGCTAGCCAAAAAATGACTCAATTTGAAATTCACCTTATCCTTTAAGGCTTTAAAAGGTGTTCTGACACTTTGATTTTGAACATTCAAAGCAACTGGGAAACATCCATGGCAGGTATTGTTGTCACCTTAGCTTGCTGCATAACTTCTGAGTGATAGGAACCATGAGCATCACCACCAATCAGCCTACACCACTGTCCACCCTTCGTAGCTATGACAACTTGTGAAGCCATGCCAGCAAATGACTGCTGTCTGAACACACACAAATCTGATTTGGTCACTTGTAACTTGCAGTTTGGACAGTCAGTATTCCAAAATGGATTTGAAAAACAAAACTGATTTGAGCAGTAAGGCCTGCAGTGTGAACAAGGTTTTAGTCTGCTTAACTGTCATTAATGGAATATTAGATGTGTGTTAGTGTGTGTGTGTGGTGGGCAGGGCC
Organism: Salvelinus fontinalis; assembly: GCF_029448725.1. NCBI lineage: Eukaryota > Metazoa > Chordata > Actinopteri > Salmoniformes > Salmonidae > Salvelinus > Salvelinus fontinalis. The sequence continues at coordinate 32,077,351 of NC_074678.1, forward strand.
GGGTTTAGCTGGGCCTGGGGACTGGATTGGGGCTGTTAGGGTGGGGTTAATGAGCTGTCACGTAACCCGCTCACACCACAGGACAGCCTGAGGGAATCAGACACAGACAGACAGACACACAAAGACAGAGGACAGACAGCAGGACTGTGTAAGCGGACATGGCGGAGTCCAAGACATTAGCAAACAGGGAGGAATGAATGTTAAACAAGAGTCAAAGTGCACACACTTCAGAATGTAAGAATACAAAGCATCCAAAAACATAATGGTGGTGTGTTTATGTATTTGCTTAAGTGGGTAAAAATACAGTACTGTATTTGAATGTTCAGCATGGCTGGACCTCCTTCCGTTGTGGTGGATCCAGCAGAATGAAAAGCAGCATGTTCGTTTATGCAGTAGCAAGTACTGGGATCGAGCGAAAGTTTTGGTACTCATGTGTGTCATTATAGAAAGTATACTGCCATCTTGTGGTGGGACTGATGCCCTGAGTACTGCATTTGGAAACTAGTTGAGGTGAGAGCTTTTTTACACCAGAATAAAATATAGTAATAATTTCTCTGATACTACATTGATAGATTAGGTACATGTGTAATTTATAATAATCTGAATTATTTTAAATTCACAAACATGTTGGATGATTCTGTATTTTCTAGTGGGACGATTTTAAAGTGACTAAATTTAAATAACAGAAATATCTTATTTTTTTAAAACCCGGACACCAGACATTTTGGGATATATATATATAAAAAAAGAAAACAGAACAAAAACTGAAACAAATGGAATTATATGGTTTAGACTTTAAATTATTTGGATTTGTAGTGGTCTCATATACAATATATTTTTGTTGCCAAAGGTGCAAATCTCCAAAACCACCTATCCCCTTATAGCTTCTTCCAATAGACACTGACGGCCATTGTTAAGGAAAACAAGTTTTCAGGAATAAGACAGAGTTTTTAGCGTCCAACCTTGATAGACAGATTGAAATACTCGGATGTAAAATGTTGACTGTACCTCTCCCTCCACGTCTCCCTACGCCAAGACTCAAAAGTGGGAATTAGAATCGTGTCAAGCCTAAAGACATTCTGCACTTCATTGTATTCATGCATGGGTTTTAGTGTAATTTACTATGAGTGTTCTCCATTCATCATGTTTTGTTTTAATATAGATTATTTTAGCCTCAAGCATTCCTGAATAACACTATTATCATTATACTCAAAAATCCCAAATAGATGTTATCTCAATGAAGATGAAGAATAAGTGGACATTTGGACATGTTCCTACAGTATTAAATCACGAGCTGAGGCTAGGATGCATACAATGCATTCGCCAAGTATTCAGACCACTTGACTTTTTCCAAATTTTGTTACATTACAGCCTTATTCTAAAAATGGATTAAATAAAAACAATTCCTCATCAATCTACAAATAATACCCCATAATGACGAAGTGAAAACAGTTATATATATATATATATATTTTTGCAAATGTATTAAAAATACACAAGTATTCAGACCCTTTGCTATGAGACTCGAAATTGAGCTCAAGTGCATCCTGTTTCCATTGATCATCCTTGAGATGTTCCTACAACTTGATTGGAGCCCACCTGTGGTACATTCAATTTATTGGACTTTTTTATTTAACTAAACAAGCCAGTTAAGGACACATTCTTATTTACAATGACGGCCTACCCCGGACGATGCTGGGGCAAATTTTTCGCCGCCCTATGGGACTCCCAATCACGACCGGATGTGATACAGCCTGGATATAATTTGGAAAGGCACACACCTGTCTATGTAAGGTCCCACAGTTCACAGTGCATGTCCTAGAGCTGGCCTCCCGGCCAAACTGAGCAATCGGGGGAGAAGGGTATTGGTCAGGGAGGTGACCAAAAACCCAATGGTTGCTCTGACAGAGCTCTAGAGTTCCTCTGTGGAGATGTGAGAATTTTCCAGAAAGACAACCATCTCTGCAGCACTCCACCAATCAGGCCTTTATGGTAGTGGCCAGATCATTTTACATTTACATTTTTAGTCATTTAGCAGACGCTCTTATCCAGAGCGACTTACAGTAGAGTGCATACATTTTATTACATTTTTTTTTACATACTGAGACAAGGATATCCCTACCGACCAAACCGCTCCCTAACCCGGACAACGCAATACCAATTGTGCATCGCCCCACGGACCTCCCGGTTGCTGGGCGCGAACCCAGCCCAGCCTGGGCGCGAACCCAGAGACTCTGGTGGCGCAGCTAGCACTGCGATGCAGTGCCCTAGACCACTGCGCCACCCGGGAGGCCCGGGTAAAAGTAAAAGTCATGACAGCCCGCTTGGAGTTTGCCAAAAGGCACATAAAAAATTATCTGGTCTGATTAAACCAAGATAAAACTCTTTGGCCTGAATGTCAAGCGTCACGTCTGGGGGAATCCTGGGACCATCCCTACAGCATTGGGGCAGGTAGCGTTCTCCTGACATCCACCAAATCCAGATTTGTCTGTCGGAATGCCAGATGGTGAAGCGTGATTCATCACTCCAGAGAACGTGTTTCCACTGCTCCAGAATCCAATGGCGGCGAGCTTTACACCACTTCAGCCGACGCTTGGCATTGAGCATGGTGATCTTCGGCTTGTGTGCAGCTGCTCGGCCATGGAAACCTATTTCATGAAGCTCCCAACAAAGAGTTGTGCTGACGTTGCTTTCAAAGGCATTTTGATACTCAGTAGTGAGTGTTGCAACCAAGGACATACGTTTTTTACGTTCTGCACGCTTCAGCACTCGGCTGTCCCGTTCGGTGAGCTTGTGTGGCCAACCACTTCTCAGCTGAGCTGTTGTTGCTCCTAGAAGTTTCCACTTCACAATAACAGCACTTACAGGTGACCTGGCAGGCTCAAGCGGGTCACAAATTTGCTGAACTGACTTGCTGGAAAGGTGGCGTCCTATAACGGTGACACGTTGAAAGTCACTAAGCTCTTCATTACAGGACATTCTACTGCAAATGCTTGTCTATGGAGATTGCATGGATGTGTGTTCAATTTTATACACGTGTCAGCAACAGGTGTGGCTGAAATAGCCAAATACACTAATTGAAGGGATGTTAACATACTTTTGTATATATAGTGTATATAGCCACATGGGCCTTTAATCTAATACATTGCTCACCTCCGTCATCTCTCCTCGTCCTCAGTCAGCGAGGAGAGTGAACGTGGATGGAAATGCGCTTGCTTGAAATGAGAAGGTCCTTCTCCACTCAAGCGTCATTAGGCAAATTATGTTTACATGGGTGGATTCCAAATAGATGTGTAAAGTACTCAAAACAAAGTTAGTTGTGCAATACATTTTATAGATAAAACAATAAGTTGCATATTGTTTTTAACGTGTGCATGTTTTTCCTCCTCTGACAAAACAAAAGCTGATTCAAAGAGGGTGTGGCAGATTTCAAAACACTTCCGCAGTAGGATAAACAGGAGTATGCTCGATAAAAGGTGGCTATCGAGGTGGGTATCCCTCCGTTTGGATACTAACGAATTGACATACTCTTCGACCACTTAGCCCTTTCCGGGTCACAGAGGAGAGAGGACCGTCTTTTTCCTAACGAGAATTTCCTCAAGTGTACCCTAGCGGGGCCGTTTGGGTCGGGATAACGACCTGTCACGTGACCCCGCTCACTCACCACAGGAAACCCCGAGGGAATCAGGCACGGAAAGACAAGAGAAGTGTTAGTGGACACTGCAGGGTCCAAGACCATAGCAAACAGGGAGGAATTCATGTTAAGAGTCAAAGTACACACTTCACTTAAGAATATGTTAGGAAGTATCAAAAAACGTAATGGTGGTGTGTTTCTTTCTTTGCTTTAAGTAGCTAAATACGGTAAATTATTTGAATGTTCAGCATGGCTGGGTCTGCTTCCGCGGTGGTGGATCCAGCAGAATGAAAAGCAGCAGTTTGTGTGTGTAGTACAGGTGCAGTAGCAAGTTACTAAAGGTATCGAGTTTTAGTACTCGTGTGTCATTTTAGAAAGTATACTGCCATCTTGTGGGGGGACTGATGTCCTAAGTACTGCATGTGGAAAAAAGTTGTGGGAGTCCTTCATACCAGAATAAAATATTGTAATAATTTATCTGATACTACATTGATAGATTAAGTACATGTGTAGTTTATAATATTCTTAATTATTTGAAATTCACAAACAGGTTGGATGATTGTGTATTTGTCAGTAGGACCGTTTTAAAGTGAAGCAGATTTAAACTAAATATTGACATGTAAGACATTGTAAATGTACACATGCATGTAAACTATTACAGTACTTTGAACTGTTTTTAGATCATATATGATGAGAAATTAATAATTATGAAGGCTAATTGATGTGGTTTTAGTGTGTGGGCATAACAAAAGAAACAATTTGCCTGACATTTGACGTGACAATAGCCAGAGACTTGCACTTGAATGCATTCTCTGTCTTTTCTTAGTTAGAAACAAACACGAGCATGCACACAAAGTCGCAACCATTGTTTTTTTTAATAGAAAGATCTTATTTTCTTTAAACCAGGACAACAGACATTTTTGGATATATTAAAAAAGAAAAACAAAAACCGAAACAAATTAAGTTATATGGTTTAGATGGTATGGATTTAGTGGTCTCATATACAACACAATTTATTTTCGTAGCCAAAAGTGCAAATCTCCAAAACCACCTATCCCGCATAACTTCCAACAGACACTAACAGCCAATGTTAAAGGAAAATGACTTTTCTGAAGAGGACAGGGTTTTTAGCATCCAAGCCTGACAGACAGGAAATAATCTGCCTCCCCCAAATGTGCAGCAGCGTTCTAAACTAGTATGGATGATTATTGTCATTTTTTAGTCAGAAATCATTCTACAATGATAACTCTTCTCCCTCACACCTGCTATATGTCTGCATACTATATTTTTGCTGAAACTAATTTTGATTTGACAGAAAACAAATCTAGCAAGGCCAATCAATTAATCGATTCTGTAAAAAACCTTAACTCCAAAGGTGACAAAAATGGCATAATCATTTGGTTGTGTCTATTTTATACCAGATCCAGCAATTTACTTTAACTACACAAGGATCACCAGTGTAGGGCATAGACACCACATATATTAATGAACCAGAAGCAATATGTGGCTACTACAGTATGTGTAAATGATGCGAGGGATACAAAATAAAACAGCTTTAAATCTGCATGTTTGACATTAAGTAGTACAGCACAGTTCGCCTTCTCAGAAAGCTTATGTTATGGATGTTTCTGTGCAATGCAACTCCCAATGAGATTATATGACTTGTTTTCCAAATATATTTGAGATTGTATGTGGAGATAGGGAGACCTTGCCTTTACCCTTCCACTCTGAGTATCTATCTATCAGCTGAGACGGTGTGTGTGCCAGAACTGTATGTATGGCCTAGTGGGGCGGCAGCTCGAATGGACCTAAACCCAAATATTCAAGTTTTCATTTTTTCATGTAGCTTTTGCATTTAAATAATCATCCATAATGAGAACAAAAATATAAACAATAATAATAACAATAGTAATAACCAAAAAACAACAGCACACAATATTCTGGATGGCCTTTTGCAAAGTGCTTTGTTACAATAGCAGAAGCTGAGACAGACAGGCAGTTGGATGGCCAAGTCTGGAGAGGCCCAACTCACTGCCTGTCTGTCAGACTGGGGGTGGTAGAAGGGGGGACGGACAGATTGAAACACTCGGCTGTAAAACGCTGACTGTTCCTCTCCTTCCACCCCCTCCGTCTCCCCACGCCAAGACTCAAAAGTGGAAATTACAGTATGAATTTATGGAATGTATCCTCTATTGGTTGGTGACTTTAAACCACAAGTCTCTCTCCCTCTCCCACCTAACTTCCCCTGCTGAGGGCCTGTGATCTGTAATCAAAGGCCAGTCAGTAGAGAAGTGGACACCAAGGTCTGGAGAGAGAACCCCCCCCCCGTGCTTCTTATACCCAGCTACTTTTATACATTTCAACCTGATTAACACACTTCTCAGCACTCTCCCTCCCACTGACAAGCTATTGAATCAACATTAACAATAGTAACAGGGGGGGGGGGTCACAGTCACATGGCAATGGGGAACCAACCGTTTCCGCACGCCGTGTTTTGAAAACCATTTCTTTAAACATTGGTACAATTTGCCAATTGTACATGGAAGGCAAAGAAAGAGATGTTAACTCTGAATCAAACCACAAACTGAACAGAAACAGGAACACAATGTATTTCAGTGTCGTTTTCCAACTTAGAAGCACAGACAAATAGATCAACATTCCCCATCACCAGTTCTGTGACTCCCCTATGTCATCCACAATTTTGCTACATCATATCATTCCCAGTGAAACACAACAAGATGGGGCAACCTGAACCATTGCACCGCAACCCTGATCTAGTCTCTCCCATGTCGTCGCTGCTGACCAATTTGGTCCCGTCCTGCCCCAATCCTGACACTCCCACGTTGTGCAAACCATTGTAGCCCACTGACATAGAGAGACTCCTAAACTGGCCAACCAACAGCCTCTCTGGCCCCAGGGATGGCTGTGTAAGTGCCAGTGCCACGCTGTGCATTATGCCATACTACATATGTCATCCTCAGCTTGCTGTGCTTCACCAGCCTGGACATTCAGGTGTGCAGCACCACTAACAAAACACACTCCTCCAACCACCACCCACTCCTGTACCATGATTATTACAATTATCATTGTTATCAAATGTTTTGTGTCGTTTTTAATGCTTTCAGACATTTTATTTTGTGTCATAGTGAATTAGGAACAAAACATCTGGTGGATTCTGGATTAACCCCAACGATACGTCTTCTCTTTAAGGAGCTGTGAGACATCTTCTCAGCGTAACGTGTTGGAGTAACAGTGGTCTGGGGCGGAGGCTGGGAGGTCTCAGCAGGAATTGGAGCATAGGGCCACGAAGGAGGAGAGCTACACCACCCAGTTGTACGTTTCTCTCACAGGGACACTTCTCACAATAACCAATTCATTCAAGTAAGTCATAGTAGTTTGGTCAAACACTACAGTGGGAGTTGGATTGAAAGTGTGGCTCACTAGAGATCAGCTTCCAGACAGTTTAGTATATATTGTCTTTTGATTCTGTCCCCCACTTGCCAATCATTCCAATGTTCAGTATGGAAAGGTTTACAGCCACATTTTAAACTCTAACTATGTGGAAGTTAGAGTAAGGCGCTCTAAAATTGGAATGAGGGAGAGAAAGGTTCTTCCATTCCTTCCATTTTAAGTCACGTTCTTGCCCATGACCCATGTCCACCTGGGAGCTAGACGGAGGCCCAGCCTCAGACTTCTACTGGACCCATTAAACAAAGCTTAGTCCTTAGACAAGGCCAGAGAGTCCCAGGGACACTCACTCTAACTGAAGGACACCTGAATACATCTAGACCCTGAACACACTGCTCAGAGGGTTGTCATACCACCTCCCAGAGGCAGCATATATATATATATATATATATATATATATATATATATATATATATAGCCTGAATGTGTACAACAATAGTTTAGTCTCCTCTGTGTGTACCATCCTAAAACTTTCAAAGCACCTTCAGGTTTTGATGTATTCAAATCCCATACATCCAACATGTTGTGACGACTTATCAAAGTCTTTTTCTCTTTTGGTTTGGTTAAGTAATGTTGGTACACTTCTCAGAAGAACCTGTACATGATTAAGTCTGTTGGTTAGGGGAATGGATGGACTGTGTTGGACAGTTGAGTGTATAACACCCTGTGCCCACAGAAACTCAAGGGCCTTGCTGAGGTCTCACGCCCTCCTTCCTTTAGTAGTAGGACAAGGACTTTAGTGCAAACTCTTGCTGTCTCAGCTAAAGCACTATTTCCAGTGCTATCAGGCTTTATATCCCGGACCAAAACACCCCTTTAATCGAACTCAGAAAATATCCTACCCTCCCTCCCTAAACCAAATCCTAAACCCCGACCCACACACAAAACAGCCATAAAGTTGATTAGAAAAAAGTGAAGCTGTAGGGACACCTTTTTAAGAAGATTTGAACATAAAGACATAAAAGAGAAGCTATTCCATCTACACAATTGATTTTAGAGTCCACGGAAATAAAGAGAATGTGAACTGATTCTACACAATTTCCTGCATACATATCGAGGGGGTGGGTTTTGTTGGCGTGTGGCTTGGTCAGAGGTGGTCTCATTCTGGATATGTTTACAATTACTTTCATACCTTTATATCATATACAAGACATGAATAGCAATTCAGGGAGAACTCTATAAGAGTGTACTATGTACAATCAGGGTAACTTTGGCTTAACCAAGATGAAAGAAATAAAATAGGAATACAACTTGAAATCACAATATTAAGGCCCAAGAACATACGTTTTGATGGCTACATATACTTGAGTGATAACTTAGAACCCCTAACAGATCACCTGACTACGGCTTCTTTCATCAGACCTATTCATATACATGACTATACCCTGAGCTCCTAGCTGTCAGGCTATACATATCAACCCCTCTCATCTACCTCCTTGTCTTTTACTTGATCTGTGTATATCAATACTGACAGACTATTGATTTGCATTCTTCTAAGAGAAGGAGTCAACATCCCAGGGAAATAAAGATTTCAACAGAATACAAAGCAGTGAAAAGCTATGGAAAAGATGGTTGAGGGTGTGTGGAAGTTTCAAGTATACTCACACACACACCGTTAGTTAGCCACTACTTGGAAAAGGGACTATCTGTGTATGATTGAACTGCCGTGCAGTTGGTCTGAAAGCGTCTGACTGTCTCTTCTCTGTGATAATATGTGGAGCTATGAAGGGAGCTGGTGAACAGATGGGTGAAGATAGAGTTTGTTTATCCAGGCTTGCCCTGAGACCCTCCAGCCATGCGCACACACTCACACCCCCCCCCCCCCCCCCCCGCTCTGCATTAAGACATGAACATAGACAACTCACTAGAGCTTGTTTTACCAAACCTAACTTCAAGTGCAATCAGTTACATGGGGTTATTTTGTCTTTAAAAAAAATGTTTTTAAGGTCACAAAACATGTTCGTTTTTTGAACCCGCCTGACTTCTCTTAAGAGACCCGAAACACGCATACATCTTTCTTTTTTGGCAGCTTGTCGTCAAAAACTGAACAAAACCAGAGAACAAGCTTAACGGAACCACTTGCGATGGGGATATTAAGCTAATTCGCCTTAGTTTGTTTCAAAGTACCCGTTTCTTTGACAAAAGTGCCTTTCTCAGTAACAAAGTGCATTCAGAACCTGCTTCTTTCCCATTAAGGTGCAAAGGACTGATACTCAGGACACAGCATTGCAGCAATGGCAGGGGAATTCAATCTACAGTCACCGGCACGGCACACTCTCCTTTGCCCCAAAACCAGTGTACAAGTATGGTTAAAAACACAGAGTTGACTAGCCAAGCGACTCAAAACACAAAGACAAACATGTTCAGATCTATGTGAACCAGTGGCCGTTTCCAAACACACGTCATAAGTCTGTGGAGCAACACCTCAAGATCTCTGGTGGCTGCACTCATGTTTTTTACCCACTATAAAGGCTGCCTGGCTTTTAGTGCACTGGCAGTTTGGGGAGCATGTTTCAACGTGTCCACAACTGGAGGAGCTGCTGACACTCCCAGCCCAAGTCTAGTGAGTGAGTCAAAGAAGACCCTGGCTGCCACACACCAACACCTAGCAGCAGTCCGGTCAGCCACCGACCAGACCTCCTCTACCCAGGGCTCTATAATACCCTGCACTCCACAGGCTGGTTTTGGGGCATTGGAGAACTAAAGTGAGAGAGATAAAACGTCTGATTTGAACCCGTTCTGCCTGGAAAAGTGGCTGTGCCGGGGAGATTATATTTTGGAATGCAACAGACATTGTGAAATCCCCCTCCCCTCAACCTGCCTCACCCTGCAGCTGTGTGCTTATTTGGCCTCCCAACTTGGACAGGTATTTATTGCTCTCTTCATCACACAGGTTGCCTCATGGTTTTGTGGTCCCTAGGGCAAAAAAGATTGGAATAAGCACTAATACACACCTTTTCTCAACAACCTCCTTTAAATATACCTCTCTCTGTTGGATATCTTTAGTGAAGCTGTGCAAACGTATATATCTCGGTCTATCCCTGCTTTTCGCCGTACAACCTGCTGTTGGTTAGAGGGCAGATCCTGTCAGAACTGCACAAAGTTAACCACATAGTATCGCTTCTACCTTCAGGCAGGAACTCTATATACATCTCAATCAAGTGTTAAGTTTAGGACAAATGGGTTTCTAAATTCAATATATTCTAACATTCATATAGATTCTTTTCTCTTTTACCCACAAGCTTCACTCTGTGAGAAATCTGACGTCAAGCCGAAGGAAACCCCGATTGGTAAGCTAATATACCTCAGCATTAAATCATCACCACGCATGTATACAAATGTAAAGTGTCAAGTACCCAAAGCAGTCACTCAAAAAGGGACAAACAACAATAAAGACAAATCAAAAATAAAATAGAAATGAAATGTCAGGGTTGTGAGGGCTAAGAGTCAACGACGTGGTCAAGCCGAACGGCACCATGGTAGTGCTTCAGAAACACACCCCTCCTCCCCTCGCGTTCCCTACCCCTGCAATGGAAGAGCCCCCCAAACGTGGATTCGACTCGACATTTAAAAAAGATGATCCATAGATTAAAATATATTTTATCGAGTAAGTAACACTTAAATCAAACCCTTGTCTGATTCTTTCTGAAGCCTTTAGAAAAAAGGATGCTGCATCAGAGGTGTGGGTAAGTTAATCTTGCATATATTGCCATATTCTGACAATACTGTTTTTATGGTAACTGTACATTTTAGAACTGCAAAAGAATAGAAAAAGATTGGTTGCTTTCCATCTGAATATGAGAGATTACACTCAGTTCACCCCTGCAGCAGCCGGTAGGTGTGGGACACCTCATCGTTTGGCTCTGAACTCAAAACCTATTTTAACTGCATAGTTTGCTCAGGGTTTTCTGTTGTTTTGTTATGCATATAAAGCATTTTTGCCAAATGTATAAAAACCCAGATCAGACAGAAATGACCCAGAAAGGAGACATCATGGGTGTGTGATTTGAAGCGTTCCTTGCTCTTTAACAGAACACTGACTCATGTTTGTCTGTTGTGTCTACTGTTTCCTAAAGCAAAGGGATAAAATAAACTGAATATTAGATTTGCGACACCCTGATTTGGTTTAGAGAGAAATAGTTAGTTGTGGTTTTTTTTTTTTTTTTTTTTTCTCCTCTTGTTGTTTCGGCAGCGGCCCCTTCAGGGGCCAAGTATGACTATGGCGTCCAGCGTCCCTCCCTGTCTCCCTGCCTCAGTGCCCCGGCTCCTCTGGGCTCTCCTGGGGTTGGGGACTGTGTGCATGGACCCTGGAGGCCCCCTCTGCCGAGGCTGCCTCCATGCGCCGTCTCTCCCTGCCACTGCGAGGGCCGGGGCCCACCAGCCCCATGGAGGCCTCCAGGAGCCCGGGGTCCCGTACCCGAGGCTTGCGGCCCCGGCGGGAGGGGATACCGTTGCAGCCGTCCTTCTTGAGATGGCGGTGCAGGTGGTCTGAACGCACAAAAGTCTTAAAGCAGCTGGAGCACTGGTAGGGCCGCAGGCCTGTGTGCACGCGCATGTGGTTCTTCAGGTCGTAGTTGTGGGCAAACGCAGCACCACACTGCGTACACAGGTAAGGCTTCTCTCCCGTATGCTTACGCATGTGAACCTTGAGCTTGTCCTGCCTGCGGAGGAAGAACACAGAGGCTCAGTCCAAGACAACAGAGAATTGATTAGTACAGTAGGAACTCTGATAGCAACAAAGGTAGTTAAAGTACTAAGCAAACTACTACTATTAACCAAACAATAAGAATCACAATCTTATACACATTTTCATAGCCATTTCTGTCTATTATATTTCAGAAAAACAACCATTTCAACCATGTCTGTGTTGACATTGATAAAAAAGTATAAAATGTTCCAAAACGTAGCTATTTATCTTTGCAATATATGACACAGTACACATTGTTATATTGAGGAACGTGTGATCCTAAAGTAAGGTGTTTGCCTTGGGCAGGGTTCCCCAACTGGCGGCCCGCGGGTCATTTTATTTCTTTATTTCTGAGTCCATTTAAAAAAAAAAAACTTTGTTTATCGTTGGACATAAAAGACTAAAAACACCAGCAAATCAGCTCCAAATGATTTTCATTTTTGGAAATCTGTTCCAAAGTATTCCAAAGAGAATCTATGTGATCGTATACAAATGTAAGCAAGGTTTGAAATTATTATGTTTTAGTCAAATATTATATCTGTTTGGGCTTCTTGCGGTCAATTTGCAGTCTACAAATGACTTGCCATTATGTTCCGGCCCCCTGACCCTCCGCTCAATAACAAATTGGCCCGTGGCTGAATCTAGTTGATGGTCCCTGGCCTTTGGAGGTAGTTTGTCTCCCTGTGTCTATCTCCTTCACTATAACAGCTGATGGACCACTCCCAGGTATTTATTTTTTACTGCACTAGGGATATTATCGCTTGGATAACCTTACCTACTATTATGCATTGGGCACCCGAGTGGTACAAGGCACTGCATTTCAGTGCTAGAGGCGCCACTACAGACCCTGGTTCGATCCCGGGCTGTATCGCAACCGGCCGTGATCGCGAGTCCCATAGGGACTCCCATAGGGGAGGGTTTGGCCGGGGTAGGCCGTCATTGTAAAATAAGAATTTGTTCTTAACTGAATTTCCTTGTTAAATAAAGGTTAAATAAAAATTGTGATTATTGTTTCTTTTTCATTCTTTATGCAGAGTGCACTGCACAGAACACTGGAATAATTATCACTGTGAAATATGACTGAATTAATGTAATGCTTGTCTGTGTCAATTAATCCCCTAAGGGGTGGGTTGCCAAATGGCGAGATTGACACAGATTTTTGTATTTATTCATTCAGTCATTCATTCCAGGTTGTTTACTCTGCCATGGCAGCCAGGTCATCTGAGGATAGACCATAAACTTCACATCTTTATCTACACCATTTCTCAATGCACACGTAGAGACCCGGCCCAGAGCTCAACGTTCAGTGTGGCTAGGTTCAGGGGAAATCTATTTCTGGAGCAGATACCTTCACACACTAATACCTGGAAAGTGGAAATCCAATAAATAAAAAATGCTGGTGAACGAAGCACGTATAGGCAGATGCACTCACTGACCCTAAACTACACACCACACAGGCCACCCACCCACCCCACCTCAACACACACAGTGACACAAAGTAGCACAATGACAGAGGTGGATTATTTAAAGGGCAGGAGGAGTGATTTATTAGTGCGAGAGCAGCACACTCTTAACCCTGATCAAACAGGATTAAGATTACAATACCACCTTCCCTTCTCAGTGCACTGCCGACCGGCTGAATTTAGACGCCACATTTAGATCAGGCCCGCCCACCCGCCCGCCTGCGCAAAGGGTCCTGGATATATCCAGTGTGCATCTATTTCCAATGCAAGTCCCTTGATTAATTAATTAAGGGGATGGTTTCAAGGAAAAGATGGTGCTCTTAAATACGGGAAAACTACCCTAAACCCCTCCCCTCTATCTCTGAAGACCATCCAGTTTGATTTCTATTTGCCATATATTTTTAACTGTGCTGTTTCACAAAAGGATGGGAATAAAAACAAAAAATAACTATTGAAAAAAAGATATAGTATGTATAAACTGGAAGTAGAAACCTACTTCCTTGTTGTTAAGTAGTTACCTCAAATTAGGGCAGGGGTGAAAGGGTTAGAGGAAAATAGAGGAACATATATTTACAAAAAAATGTATATACAGTTGAGGTCGGAAGTTTACATACACTTAGGTTGGAGTCATTCAAAATCGTTTTTCAACCAAACCACAAATTTCTTGTTAACAAACTAGTTTTGGCAAGTCGGTTAGGACATCTACTTTGCGCATGACAGAAGTCATTTCTCCAACAATTATTTACAGACATATAATTCACTGTATCACAATTCCAGTGGGTCAGAGGTTTACATACACTAAGTTGACTGTGCCTTTAAACAGCTTGGAAAATTCCAGAAAATTATGTCATGGCTTTAGAAGCGTCTGATAGGCTAATTGACATCATTTGAGTCAATTGGAGGTGTACCTGTGGATGGATTTTAAGGCCTACCTTCAAACTCAGTGCCTATTTGCTTGACATCATGGCAAAATCAAAATAAATCAGTCTGGTTCATCCTTGGGAGAAATTTCCAAACGCATGAAGGTACCACGTTCATCTGTACAAACAATAGTACGCAAGTATAAACACCATGGGACCACGAAGCCGTCATACCGCTCAGGAAGGAGACACCTTCTGTCTCCTAGATATGAACATACTTTGGTGCGAAAAGTGCAAATCAATCCCAGAACAACAGCAAAGGACCTTGTGAAGATACTGGAGGAAACAGGTAAACATATCTATATCCACAGTAAAACGAGTCCTATATCGACATAACCTGAAAGGCCGCTCAGCAAGGAAGAAGCCACTGCTCCAAAACCGCCATAAAAAAAAGCCAGACTATGGTTTGCAACTGCACATGAGGACAAAGATCGTACTTTTAGGAGAAATGTCCTCTGGTCTGATGAAAAAATAAATTAAACTGTCTGGCCATAATGACCATTGTTATGTTTGGAGGGAAAAAGGGGGAGGCTTGCAAGCCGAAGAACACCATACCAACCATGAAGCACGGGGGTGGCAGCATCATGTTGTGGGGGTGCTTTGCTGCAGAAGAGACTGGTGCACTTAACAAAATAGATGGGATCATGAGGGGAAAAAATTATGTGGATATATTGAAGCAACATCTCAAGACATCAGTCAGGAAGTTAAAGCTTGGTCGCAAATGGGTCTTCCAAATGGACAATAACCCCAAGCATACTTCCAAAGATGTGGCAAGATGGCTTAAGGAAAACAAAGTCAAGGTATTGGAGTGGCCATCACAAAGCCCTGACCTCAATCCCATAGAAAATGTGTGGGAAGAACTGAAAAAGCGTGTGCGAGCAAGGAGGCCTACAAACCTGACTCAGTTACACCAGCTCTGTCAGGAGGAATAGGCCAAAATTCACCCAACTTATTGTGGGAAGCTTGTGGAAGGCTACCCAAAACGTTTGACCCAAGTTAAACAATTGAAAGGCAATGCTACCAAATACTAATTGAGTCTATGTAAACTTCTGACCCACTGGGAATGTGATGAAAGAAATAAAAGCTGAAATAAATCATTCTCTCTACTATTATTCTGACATTTCACATTCTTAAAATAAAGTGGTAATCCTAACTGACCTAAGACAGGCAATTTTTACTAGGATTGAATGTCAAGAATTGTATTTGTATTTGGCTAAGGTGTATGTAAACTTCCGACTTCAACTGTACATACAGTACCAGTCAAAAGTTTGGACACACCTACTCATTCCAGGGTTTAATTTATTTGTACTATTTTCTACATTGTAAAATAATAGTGAAGACATCAAAACTATGAAATAACATATGGAATCATGTAGTAACCAAAAAAGTGTTAAATCAAAATATATTTTACGTTCTTCAAAGTAGCCACCCTTTGCCTTGATGACAGGTTTGCACACTCTTGGCATTCTTTCAACCAGCTTCACCTGGAATGCTTTTCCAACCGTCTTGAAGGAGTTCCCACATATGCTGAGCACTTGTTGGCTGCTTTTCCTTCACTCTGCGGTCCAACTCATCCCAAACCATCTCAATTGGGTTGAGGTCGGGTGATTTTTGAGGCAAAGTCATCTGATGCAGCACTCCATCACTCTCCTTCTTGGTCAAATAGCCCTTACACAGCCTGGAGGTGTGTTTTGGGTCATTGTCCTGTTGAAAAACAAATGATAGTCCCACTAAGCACAAACCAGATGGGATGGTGTATTGCTGCTGAATGCTGTGGTAGCCATGCTGGTTAAGTGTGCATTGAATTCTAAATGAATCACAGACAGTGTTAACAGCAAAGCACCCCCACACCATCACACCTCCTCCTCCATGCTTCATGGTGGGAACCACACATGCGGTGATCATCCTTTCACCTACTCTACGTCTCACAAAGACATGGTGGTTGGAACCAAAAATATCAAATTTGGAAATCTGACCAAAGGAAAAATTTCCACAGGTCTAATGTCTATTTCTCGTGTTTGTTGGCCCAAGCAAGTCTCTTATTATTATTGGTGTCCTTTAGTAGTGGTTTCTTTGCCGCAATTCGACCATGAAGGCTTGATTCATGCAGTCTCCTCTGAACACTTGATGTTGAGATGTGTCAGTTACTTGAACTCTGAAGCATTTATTTGGGCTGCAATTTCTGAGGCTGGTAACTCTAATGAACTTATCCTCTGCAGCAGGGGTAACTCTGGGACTTCCTTTCCTGTGGCAGTCCTCATGAGCCAGTTTCATCACAGCACTTGAGGGATTTTGCGACTGCACTAGAAGAAACTTTCAAATTTCTTGAAATGTTCCGTATTGACTGACCGTGTCTTAAAGTAATTATGGACTGTCATCTGTCTGATTATTTGAGCTGTTCTTGCCATAATATTGACTTCGTCTTTTACCAAATAAGGCTATCTTCTGTATACCACACCTGCCTTGTCAAAACACAACTGATTGGCTCAAACGCATTAACAAGGAAAGAAATTCCACAAATTAACTTAAGGCACACCTTTTAATTGAAATGCATTCCAGGTGACTACCTCATGAAGCTGGTTGAGAGAATGCCAAGCGTGTGCAAAGCTGTCAAGGCAAAGGGTGGTTACTATGAAGAATCTCAAATAGAAAATATATTTAGATTTGTTTAACACTTTTTTGGTTACTACATGATTCCATATGTGTTATTTCATATGTTTGGTGTCTTCACTATTATTCTACAATGCAGAAAACAGTACAGATAAATGAGTAGGTATGTCAATTTTGGACTGGTACTGTATATATTTACCCAAAAATATATGGGGGACTGGAAATGATGCAGACAGTTACATGGATGGAAGCTACAATCCATTTGCAATATTAAAGCTGATCTACCCCCTACATTTTTTTTTATAATTATCATACGGGGAAACCAGTAACACAGCACTCTGGTCTAGTAGTCCACACTGGCCTGTAGCTAGCTGGGCTGTCTGAGCAGGGGCAGATTTCATTAACTGGCTAGGGACTGGGAGAGAGAGAAGGCCGGTCGGTTCTGCCGTAGGCAATAATCAACAAACTCAGGGATCAGTAAGTTCAAAACAAATTACGGCATTGGCACAGATAGGGCACCACTCTGCTTTTAACCCCACTGCCTGTATCAGAACAGAACATTTTATAGCAGCCTCCTCCTAGATAGCCTGTTATACCATCCCCTGTTAACATTCCAGGACTTTGCCATGAGCCCCGTCTCTATAAAACACATCTTTATGACACTCTGTCCCCATTCACTAGATGAAATATGAAACATGTTCATCTCTGACTAAAGTTTTCCAGAAAGGTCTTGACAAAATGATCCATATTTTTTACATGGGGCAGGGGAGGGACATCTAGGAGATAATTTGTTTCCTATGCTATCAACAACGTTTCTCACTTTGTTTTCAGGATAGTGAATTAATTAATTGACATATAGCAAACATTTGGCTAACGTAGCTATTGCTAAGCAGGAGTGTCCTTGGCTGTGGGACAACAGTGGTCTTGTTTTTCCTCCAGCCCTCTTCCTGACCATGAGTAGGTGTGACAAGGGTGGTCAGTGCATTAATTGTGGTATACCTGGTGAAGCGCACTTTGCAGATGGCACACTCGTAGGGCTTCTCTCCCGTGTGCGTGCGGATGTGGCGGGGTAGCTTGCCTGCACCCTGGATGACCTTGGAGCAGATGGGGCACTTCTGGAAGGCCTTGGAGCGCATCTTCCTCTCCCCTCCGCCCCCTCCTCTCTCTTCTCCTCCTCTTCCTCCCCTCCCTCCTCCCCCTCTATCTTGGCTGGAGCCTCCCCGTGTCGCCCAGAGGGGCAGCAGTCCCTGTGAGACGGCGGCGTCCTCATGCTGCGTGCTGTTAAAGTAATTCAAGTAAAACTCCACGTCCGGGTCCTCCCCCTCCCCTGGGTCCTCCCCGGCCGCGGCCCGCTCCTTCTGCCTCTCGATGGAGTCCATCATCTGCTGCAGGAGGGCGCTGGCCGAGCCTCTCTCCCCATCCCGCATGCCATCTTCCTCCTCTTCCTCCTCCGGCTCCAGTTTGGGCTCCGTGGGGAGGTAGAAGTGGCCGTTCTGGGCTGGGGCGTAGAAAGAGGCCCCTGGCCCCCCTCCGTTCCCCCTGGCCCAGGTCAGCATGTCCCTGTGATTCTCAGAGTGCTCCACCTTCACTTCGTCCTCCTCGTCCTCCTCCTCATCCTCATCATCTGGGTCCTGTGTGGGGGCCTGGGCAAGGTCCAGGGGAGAGCAGTACTCGCTGGGGCCCCCGGGGGCCCCGTTGCTGTGGGCCCCATTGCCATGGTTAAAGTGCAGGTGTGTGGGCATGTCCCTGAGCTCTGGCGTGCTGCAGCTGCTGCTCCAGTGGGCCCCTCTCTGGAAATATTCTAGATACTCCCGGGCCCGCAGTCGATTCCCCTGCTGCCCCCATCCTCCTCCACCCTTCCCTCCCTCCCCCTCATCATCATCATCCTCCTCTTCCTCTCCTCGCTCACTGCCCGCCTACGAAAAAACAAAAACAGGATTTCATAACTCAGACACACACAATCCTACTCAGACACACACAAAACAGAAAGACACATGAATATGACCACACTACTTCTACATTTTGAAGCGTAGTATTTAACTGCAATATGCTTTGTCTGTATAATGCAGCTTGTGAAAGAGCACGCTGTCCTGAGACTCAGAGACTGGTGTTGGCCCAGCATGGGTAAGTGTTAAAAGTTCAGTGTTATTGTGACCCCAGGGTGTGGATATGTGTTTGGCAGTGTGAGAGTGAGAGGGAGAGATTAATGAAGAGCATGATGTAAGCGTGCTGACTATGTGATGGCCAAAGACTGATGATGGAGTGTTTGTTTGGTAGAGTGACGCGATGACAGAGGTTGTGTGGTACGTGGTCTGTGGCGGCGCAGTTGGATGAAAATCAATGGCATTTTCAACACAATAGTTATAACTCAAAACAAGAGAGGTTTGACTGATTTCCACATAGGCCATACTGAATACATGTATTTTAACTGTAAGTCTTTGGATAAAATCGTTTGCTAAGTGACTATATTTCGATGCAGATCTACCCGCAGGGAGACATACTAGTAAAGGCCATGTGATGGGACGTAATGATAGGACAGAGACTGTTGACGGAATGTTAAGATAGTGTTGTCATGATGACCAGCCTACCGGCGGGGAGAGCACTTTGGTGTCCAGCAGGTGAGTGCAGACTTCCTGGACGGGCGGGATCTCCAGCAGGCGGGCGGCAGCCAGGATGTCTCCCACGGAGCTGTGACTGACTGTTAGCGTGGCTGTATAGGCAAAGTCCAGCAGGGCGCCCAGGGCCTCGGCCGCCACAAAGTCTATGGTGTAGACGTTCTGCTGGCTGGCGGTTGGGCCCGAGGTGAACAACTTGTGGAAGTAGGAGCTGCAGGAGGCCAGGACCGAACGGTGGGCAGTGAACTCCCTCTCCTGGGTGATCAGGAGCACATCGCACAGCAGGCCGCTGAGGCGCTGCTTGTTCAGACTGCCCAGGATGTCTGCGCTGTGCTCGGGGAAGGGGATGCCCACTGGACCTTCCTCCGCCGCCTCCCCTCCCCCCCCACCCCTGAGCCGCCGCCCACCCCTCCCACCGGCTCCCGACGACATCTTCCACCAGCCTGCCGCCGAGCCGCCAATCACAGCCGCCGCCCGCGTGTCCGTCCTGCCGTCTGTCCGTCTGCCTGTCTGAGGGAGGAAGAGAAGGAGAGGATCAGTTCTCCTTGGGATTGGGTAGGCACAGTATTACAGTAGCAATGCTAAGTGCCTCAGGGTAAGGGCTGGGGGTTATTTTGAAATTACAGTAATTTCAATGTGCTCCGACAGGCGACAATGTGCTCCGACTGGAGACAACACATGAAAATAATATTGTCAAGAGTTGCATGTGGGCAATTTCACAGTAACAGAATTAGTCTGACTCCAATTTTATACTTTAAAAAGTTAAACAAACTGTAAAACTCTATGCGCAAGGACTACTTTGAACAATGTACATAGAACATTTCACAAAAACATATTTACTGGAAGAATTGAACCTTTACAAAACGTTCCGTTTCTATTGGATAAATTCTTGTAGGTTCCTCCCCGTTTCGTTTGCTTCCATTTAAGAAATATTTTGCAACAGAATCGGCATTATGACTACACCCCTGATCACCCTCATACACAGTTGACTTTCATAGAGCCACATGATCACTTTGCTTGCTGTAAAATTCCTTCTAGCATCTACGCACTCTTTTCCTCTGACCATTTCACTCCGCTTGTGTACTCTACTTTTCTGTACTGTTCTCTGTATTGGTTGGTTCAGATTTGGTCTGGCCAGAGCGGACCGACCAAATTTCAACTACTTTTCAACGTCCATGGACTTCCGGGATCGGTCGGTGCTCAGTGGTTGAGGATGCTTGTTACGGAAAATGGAAAGAGGGTAGGTGGTAGCTGTAATGGTAGCTGTCAGTAAGAGCTGGGAGAGGTGACATTAACTGGAGAGAGAAGAGGCAGAGAGAGGTTGTCCAGACTGTTTTCACAGTCTGGCTTTGACCACCAGACGACAGTAAGAAAACAGTTATGAGCTGAACATAACAGTATGCCAGTGGAAGGGAGGACAGTAGCAGGTGGTTTTTTGGCAACTATGATTTCCCATTGTAGCCAATTCAATTGCAGTAATTCCGTTACTGATTTATTATTAGTAAAAAAACAATTGGTAGGTCTACCTTTCCTTGTTACTTCTGTGAACTTTCATTGTCCTCCCTCATGAGGGAGAGAAATGACAAAATATCTTAAAGAAATGTAGGTTTGTGGTAACGGAATTACAAGACTCAAGGCAATGTTTTTTAAGGTAAATGATTTCTCCAAAATGAAATATACAGTAAGTGTTGATATTCGTTGGCAGGGGTCTTTTCGTCAACATTGTGTTTTAATGTAGAGTTGAAGTCGGAAGTTTACATACACTTTAGTTTTTCAAACACTACACACATTTTTTGTTAACAAACTATAGTTTTGGCAAGTCAGTTAGGACATCTACTTTGTGCATGACACAAGTAATTTCTCCAACAATTGTTTACAGATTATTTCACTGTATCACAATTCCAGTGGGTCAGAAGTTTACATACACTAAATTGACTGTGCCTTTAAACAGCTTGGAAAATTCCAGAAAATATGTCATGGCTTTAGAAGCTTCTGATAGGCTAATTGAAATAATTTGATTCAATTGGAGGTGTACCTGTGGATGTATTTCAAGGCCTACCTCCAAATGCAGTGCCTCTTTGCTTGACATCGTGGGAAAATCAAAAGAAGTCAGACAAAAATTGTTGACCTCCACAAATCTGGTTCATCCTTGGGAGCAATTTCCAAACGCCTGAAGGTACCACGTTCATCTGTACAAACAATAGTACACAAGTATAAACACCATGGGACCACGCAGCCGTCATACCGCTCAGGAAGGAGACACTTTCTGTCTCCTAGATATGAACGTACTTTGATGCGAAAAGCACAAATCAATCCCAGAACAACAGCAAAGGACCTTGTCTTCACAAGGAAACAGGTACAAAAGTATCTATATCCACAGTAAAACAAGTCCTATATCGACATAACCGGAAAGGTCACTCAGCAAGGAAGAAGACACTGCTCCAAAACTGCCATAAAAAAGCCAGACTACAGTTTGCAACTGCACATGGGGACAAATATTGTACTTTTAGGAGAAATGACAAAAAATAACTGTTTGGCCATAATGACCATCGCTATGTTTGGAGGAAAAAGGGGGATGCTTGCAAGCCGAAGAACACCATCCCAACCGTGAAGCACGGGGGTGGCAGCATCATGTTGTGGGGGTGCTTTGCTGCAGGAGGGACTGGTGCACTTCACGGAATAGATGGCATCATTGAGGAAGGAAAATTGTGGATATATTGAAGCAACATCTCAAGACATCAGTCAGGAAGTTAAAGCTTGGTCGCAAATTGGTCTTCCAAATGGACAATGACACCAAGCATACTTCCAAAGTTGTGGCAAAATGGCTTAAGGACAACAAAGTCAAGGTATTGGAGTGGCCATCACAAAGCCCTGACCTCAATCCCATAGAAAATGTGTGGGCAGAACTGAAAAAGCGTGTGCGAGCAAGGAGGCCTACAAACCTGACTCAGTTACACCAGCTCTGTCAGGAGGAATGGGCCAAAATTCACCCAACTTATTGTGGGAGGCTTGTGGAAGGCTACCTGAAACATTTGACCGAAGTTAAACAATTTAAAGGCAATGCTACCAAATACTAATTAAGTGTAAGTAAACTTCTGACCAACTGGGAATGTGATGAAAGAAATAAAAGCTGAAATAAATAATTCTCTACTATTATTCTGACATTTCACATTCTTAAAATAAAGTGGTGATCCTAACTGACCTAAGACAATTTTTACCAGGATTAAATGTCAGGAATTGTGAAAAACTGAGTTTAAATGTATTTGGCTAAGGTGTATGTAAACTTCCAACTTCAACTATGCCTTAATTTCTCAAAAATATACTCAGCTCTAATAAACTTCCCGTCAGTGCTCATCGGTCCTTATAGATGGAAATACCCAAGTGTTGAAATGTTGCTCACTAATATCACAATAAAGTGGCTTGTCATTGCAAGTAATGGACCGTTTGACTCTGCTCACCAGCTCTATGGGCTGGTTACTGTTTTATTTATTTATTCATTTTTATTTTACCGTTATTTTACCAGGTAAGTTGACTGAGAACACGTTCTCATTTGCAGCAACGACCTGGGGAATAGTTACAGGGGAGAGGGGGATGAATGAGCCAATTGTAAACTGGGGATTATTAGGTGACCATGATGGTTTGAGGGCCAGATTGGAAATTTAGCCAGGACACCGGGGTTAACACCCCTACTCTTACGATAAGTGCCATGGGATCTTTAATGACCTCAGAGAGTCAGGACACCCGTTTAACGTCCCATCCGAAAGACGGCACCCTACACAGGGCAGTGTCCCCAATCACTCCTACTGGCCCTCCAACACCACTTCCAGCAGCATCTGGTCTCCCATCCAGGGACTGACCAGGACCAACCCTGCTTAGCTTCAGAAGCAAGCCAGTAGTGGTATGCAGGGTGGTATGCTGCTGCCAAAGTTCTTCACAGTATGACACACTGTTTTTTATGAACTCAATCCGGCTTTCAACTTACTCTTGAAAGTTGTAATAGTAGAATGCCATTTCAAAGTTGGGTATAATCAGCTTACCTCATGTCTGTCACTTTATACCTTAAACACCAGGCCCCAAAGTCCACTAAAGAGCCTGGAGGTGAGACATGTTGAAACATCAACGTACAACACTACAGTTACCATGATTTCACTGACGAACAGCTATTGGCAGACTTAATGTATTTACAGACCAATCTAATAGAAAAAAACAGTATAGCTATGGCATACATCCTTCAGTGTTGAATTAGCTGTATCTGGAATGCTGGATATATTGGCCCACTGCTGAACCTATTACCATGAGAGAGAGTGGGGCAGTTTAAGGGAGAGCAGGGAGGATCAGTGTATGCTGGGAGGAGGAGCAGAGGCGGGACTGTGCAGCAGCGTGTGCATCGCTCTGTCAGTTAGGGTAGGGGGAGGCTGCCGGTTACAGACCCCGTGGAAAACCCCCACTGGAGGACGACACGCACAAGCTGCAAGGGATCGCTATTAAAAAGGGAGGTTGTCAATCCAGTCTGAGCCGGTTACCCCACCCTGTATACTGTGTGCCAAGTTTCAGGAAAGGCTGTCCCCTCGCTCACGTGTGCAGGGGGGATTAAAATTATAGACTGCAGCTTGCCTGCGTGGGGGAGGCGGGGGGCTCAGCAACGCAAGCCCTCCCTGATTTGTCCATTTACACACACACACAAAAGCCAGCCCCTCCATTCTCCATCTGCCAGGGAGACCCAGCAGGGGGTGAGGCCAGGGGGGATTATTCTCTATAAGAGCAATGCATTTAAATGACATTCCTTCAGATCAAGCCTCTTGGTATGTACACTAGACCTGCTCAACCTGGCTGCCTCTCCTCTCCCCTGCTTGGCTCTTTCCCACACCTCCTCACAAAGCTCCACCTCTCTCCACACCTAGATCTCTGGCACTGTGTCAGCACTAACCACAGGTCATACTTAGGTAATTGCCTTCTGAGAAGTCAACTCTGGGTAGTGCTACGAACATAACTGCCCTTACTCTGCTATTAACTCCACTCCAACACGGTTGACAAAGGTTCAAATCCTTAAAACAGACCTGTCAGTCATGTCAACTCATGTGTGACATACATGCAGTGGCCAGTTTATTAGGTACACCACCATGTTTAAGAAAATGGTTTGCTCCTACAGTGAGTCACGTGGCCATGGCTTGCAATATTAAGCAGGCAGAAATGTGGGGAGGAATTCAGTTACTGTTCGATTGAATGTTAGAATGGGCAAAACGAGTGACCTAAGCAACTGAGCGTGGTATGATCGTCGGTGCCAGGCATGTCGGATCCAGTGTCTCAGAAATGTCCGGCCTCCTGGGCTTTTCACACACAACAGTGTCTAAGGTTTTCAGAGAATGGTGTGACAAAAAACATCCAGTCAGCAGCAGTCCTGTGGGCGAAAACAGCTCCTTGATGAGAGAGGTCGAAGGAGACAAGCAAGAATAGCGGAAGCTAAAAGGTGGGCCACAAACAGGCAAATAACGGAGCAGTACAACAGTAGTGTGCAGAACAGCATGTTGGAACGCACAACTCGTCGGCCCTTGTTATGGATGGGCTATTGCAGACCACACAAGGTTCCACTCCTTTCAGCTAAAAACAAGAAGTGGCTCCAGTGGGCACAACATCACCCACACTGGACAATTGAGGAGTGGAAAAACCATTGCCTGGTCCGACGAATCCCAGATCCTGTTGCGTCATGCTGATAGTAGTCAGGATTTGGCGTAACAGCAAGTCCATGGCCCCATCCTGCCTGGTGTCAATGGTACAGGCTGGTGCCGGTGGTGTAATGGTGTGGGGAATGTTTTCCTGGCACATGTTCGATTCCTTGATACCAATTGAGCAAAGGTTCAGTGTCCCAAAGAATTCAGTCTGTTCTGGAGGCAAAGAGGGGTGTGACCCGGTACTAGATGGGTGAACCTAATAAACTGGCCATTGAGTGTATAAACCCTTTTCTAAGTATGGAAAACCGGTCCATCTGTCTCGTGGTAATCTTAAAACAACAAGCTTGCAGCCTTGCACATGCAAATAATACTGTCCCACTTGGTCCCATTCAGAGTAGTGTGTGTCTTTTATTCATGACACAATGGCCTTTCATTTTGGCTCAAACCCAGTTAGCCTACTCTTTCTCCTTTAACCCTCTACCATTTTGATATGCAACTGACCACACCGCCACTACAACCTCTCCCATTGTCTTCCTGATAAAATTGCCCTGTCTGACATGGGCAAATGTTATTATCCTCCAGCTCTCATCTGAATATGCTGTGGGAGGGGAGTGAGAGAGGGATAGGGAGAGTCAGAGAGGGCAACGACAGGGATAACGGTCACGTCCTTCACAGTGTGGAAATAGATCCTGGGTGAGCCTACAGAGACTCAAGCCGAGTCAACCTGCTCTCACTGATGCTGCTGTTTACTGCACCAGGCTGCTGGGCTGGTCCCTGGTGCAAACCTGCTTACACATTATCCCCGGGACATGTATGCCTGACCCTGGTCACACACAGCTCTGTGGAGGGGAGAGGAGGCTGAAAGGAGTTAACAGCCCAGCATACAGTCCACTGAGGCATCCAGCTGCTCTGTCATGTCCTTTAACACAGGAGCTATAGGGAGAGTAAAGGCCCAGTTCAGGAATAACCCACAAAGATGACCCAAGAAAGAAAGAGGAAAAACTGTGCAAACAAACCTGATCCTGACACCTTCTCATGGCTTGAAACATTCCTTATCACTTATTCATGGCTGAGGGTGAGAGGCTGCAGCAGCACACCATCTCAGTTCCCAGGGCCGCCACCGACCAAGAGCTGCCTGCCTAGTTCACTGGGTCCCACTCCGCACGCACAGAGCGCTGCTTTGCAAGTCAAACCACTACTTACTGCTGCAGATCCCACTCCTCCCCCACCATCACTCAACACTAACCCTTGCGCCAAGTAAACGTTGAGAGCCGATATCAAGATTAGATTTCGGGGATGATCCAACGCAAGACTAGGACAGGGATCATCAACTAGATTCAGCTGTGGGACGATTTTTTCTTGAATGGTTGGTCGGGGCCCGGAACATAATTACAAAATATTTGCAGACTGCAAACTGACCGCAAGAAGCACAAATCGATATATTTGACTAAAACAATAATTTAGAACCTTATGATCATATACAAATTTAAGCATCTCTCTATTCTGTGTGGGAATACTTTGGAACACATTTCCAAAATGTAAAATCACTTTGAGACAATTTCTTGGTGTTTTTACAGTCTTATGTTCAACAATGAAAATTCTCAAAAATATTAATTCTATATTTTTGCTTTTGCTCAGAACACTTGGTGGGCCAAATAAATCCACCGGGCCGCAAGTTGGGGAACCCTGGACCCGAACGTCAACTTTGTTTCAGTTCAATTGGGCTTTTCTTAAAACCTGTGAGAGATAGATGGGCTTCTCCCCTAGTTACAGTAGTTCCCTTCTTATTTAATGACCAATACAGTGAAATGTTATGGTTAAACCGGTAGTTATAAACGTGGTTATAAACTGGATGGTGAGTTTCACTGGAAATATCATCTCAGGTCAACTGAAACCCGTATCAAAGGATCTACAGTCTGTCCTACACATACCATTCAACCTGGAGTACAATGCCTATCAACCTTACCCAGATCAACCTCAGGTGTTCCTTACATGACAAAAATGTATGTCACTTAAACTAAGTTCTTTACTATGATGCTTTAAAAGAGTAGTCAACACCACAATACTTTGTTGCTCTGCTGAAGGGAGTAACATAGAGCCCAGAAAACAAGCATCTTTAGCAGTGCAAGTGTGTGGGGGATAAGTAGCATATCTGTGAATAACCAAACCAGAGTGAAACAACGACAGCAGAAGCCAGGGTCTAACTCCTAGAAGCATAGATTGAGTAATATAGATGGACAACAGAGTTCAAGCAGGCTGTCTCTCCCTGGCTACCTGTCAGGGGATAAGCAGAGCCCCCTGATGATTAGTGACAGGAGTGCATGCAGCCCAGAGAAAGGGAATCACTGGATCGGGTCACAAGGGTTCAAGGTCAAGTCACAGAGGATATTACAGGATAATCGGAAAAGCTATGTGGAGAGGTGGGGGGGGGGGGCTGGACAGTTCCAAGAAGAATGAGATTCTGACTGAGGTTGAGCCTGCCTGGTCTAGTGCTAGTGTGGCTGTGTGAGTCATTACTGCCATGCTTGCTAGGATAGGAAGCTTGATTGGTCGTATTGGGAGCAAGCAGGAAGAGGGTGAGCAACTGATAAAACTGGAGTTGTGGGGCTGGGCTACTCGACTTGAAACACGTCCGACGTCTGCCAAAAATCAGACAATGCCGATGACTGAAAGGTATTGGGTGAGGCAGTCTTAAAAACTCACAACCTTGACATCAGACCACGGAATACTGTAAATTGAATGTGTTTCAAAAGTGTCTCAGACTTGAGAAACCTTAGCCACTGTAAGAAACTAACCCCTCACTGCAGGAAGGGTTTGACACCATTATCTTAAATCTTTATATCATGTTTGTCAATAAAAGTTTAGTGCAAGGGGAAGTGGGAGATTTTTATGATTTAATTTCAAAGGTCTAAGTTCCTTTAAGGGTACCATTACCCCAGAGATCACGAGATAGCTGGTGGAGAGCCACTGTCGGGAATCACTGACTACTGTATGGGTTTACTGTACCATCCCCCTCCTCCTTGCAAAGTAAAGTAAACCAAAGTGAAGGCTCTACTTGGCTTTCCTTGCCTCCCTCCTCCAGCCTGACTTAGCTGGTCCAGAAACAGCCGTGCACATCTGGCAGCAGTGTTACAGAGACACAACTTCTGCTGCTGGAGCTAGACTTTCCTAACGCTGCCATGCTGTCAGTCAGGAAGTAGCGGATCCAAACTCCCACGTGGCACCAGAAACAGAACCCCTAGTAGGCCGTAAGCTACACCCATAGTGCCAAGTCCAGCAGCAGCTCCTCCCCTGAGCCCTGTGCCAATCTGTGAGTGCTACCGTGCATTGTGAGCAGAGGACTTCCTGTGTGTCTGTGACAGGCGTGTAACAGAACCTGCTCTGTTATCAGATGACCATCCCTCCTTCTCCCTCTCGCTAGCTCTCTCAGACATCAGCCCACCACATTGCCCACTTCCCCCTTCAGCTTGCTGAGGAAGCTGAAACACTCACCCACCAGCCCACGTCTAGAGATGATGGGAACTCACCAACCATGAGATTGTCATATGGTACCCTCCCATGATCACAGGAGAGTTTGGCTAACTCTCTTTGATCCCTACGTAGTGCCTTAGGTCAACGTGGGAGTACTCACTCAAACATCTGTTTTTTCTGACAACTATTGTCTAAGGTTGTCTAGAGTCTAATGTATGAAAACAACGACAGCATCCAGCAAAGCCAGAAAAAGGTGTGACATCTTGGAGACAACCCACCACCATGAAAGTAAACCATGTAAGTGAAGTCAGACTCACAACACAACGGCCTAGTCTAACCCAGGGCTGCATCTCAGCCTCTAATTTGATCAGGTTGTGTGAACTGCTTGCTTCATAAACCAGCAGGCCCAGAACAGCCCCTATGACTCCCCAAGACAACAACACAACACACAGAGCCCTGTCTGTCTGTTTGTCAGCTTGGGCCAGGAGCAGTGGGACATTTAACTGCTGACAAGGGGAGTTCACCCTTAATAACGGGGTAGCTTATAGTTTAGCGCACCACCCAAAAGCAACACAACCCCAAAACTAGTCCTTCCAAGGCCTGGCAGTGTAATAGCACGCAACCTGTCTCCTCCTGTCGCTGTGGACCTGCTAGTTTGGGGCATTATGGTGCATAACATACAGGAATATCAAACTGTATTCAACATGCTCACCGCCAAATTGATGGGTGGTGTCTAAGGCCTACCCACAGCCACTGAAGTCCCCTACAATTCCCCTTGAGTCTATTGTGAGTAGCATGGAGTGTCCCAACTTAACCTCTTAGTGGAATTTACTCAGGCTGAAAGTACAGCCTTCTGCAATTGGCACTCAGGAGTGGCACGAGTAACATAATGACATCAACACTGACATTTGACAGAATGAATAATGTTTCAAACTCTGCATCTGAAAGCTAACCAAACACTTCCCTGAGTCTGGGCGTCTGACAATAAAATAGTCCCATCCCTCTCTCGCTGTACCCGCACGCTTCAAACCAGTCCAACAAGTATGTGTTGCCAGGAATACGCATCTGTCAATTAGAAAAATAACTTACGCTCCTTTAACGTCTTTTGACAAACCACCAACGTACGGACAGATACCGTAGACTAAATGATGTTGTGACACAAATCACACAGCGCCATAGGGGCTACTTGAGGCAAGAGGGATGTAGAGAACGACAAAAAGGGTGTGGGCAGCCGTGGAGAAGAACTGAAAGTTAATAAACGAATAAAGGAGTTCCCGAGGGCAGAGGGTAAAGTTTCCAGTTGCTCAAGATTCCATGTGCTATGATTGTGTTATGGCAGCTCGTTTACTACACCTCACTAACGAGGTGAAATTGTCCACAAGAGGTGTCACATTTTCTTCTATCCAGTCACAGTCGAGCATTGGGGGTAAGGATATATAAAGGATCTGCAGTTGGCTCATTTATTCCTAGTTTCATATATTAATAACAATAACTAACATTACACACTAACAACAATTCAGATGATTAGATTAACAACTGTACTAATTTTAAATCAAACCAGTAAGTAAAGGGTTAAAAGGGCACAGTGTGTATAGCCAAAACTTTAAGACAACAGTTTCTCTAAACATGATGTGCTCAACCTGCTCTGAGCAGTGACCCATTTGCCATCTATTTTTTATATGCAAGTGGGTCAGGAACTCTGAACTCTACCAAGCCCCATCTCCCTCGCTCTCTTACACACGCAGGTCCTGGTATTTATTTCCTAAGCTCTCCCCTCTTTCACTCTCCTCAGTGTCAGGAGAGAGTGCAGTTTGAGCTCTTACCAGCTGGGCAGAAGCGTGTCCCTTCCCCAGGCCCTATCTGGCTCTCCTGCCTGCTCTCCTGTCTTCGTGTCTGAGCAGGGCCCTGCCTGGTGCCTCAGTACTGGAGCTTTGCAGACAGGAAACTTCCGAGTGGCCCTAGTCATACAGGCAAGCCCTTGCCTGATCCCAAACAAGCAGACACCTACCACCCCCCTCTATTTTCAGCCCACTGCTCCGCTCTGGCATCTCTTCCCCTTCTGTGATTGGCTTGACAGCTGCTCACTCACCACACCTCCTTGCTGGGATAGGCTGGTAGGTGTTCCCTTTCCTGTATGGCCAAGGGCAAGGCACTCTGGGATGTGGAGTCCTTAAATGCTATTTGACCTGCTTCACAGCCCCTGCTGCGAACTACGAGTCCCAGCTTTCCGTCCCTCACCACCCCCACTTCTCCAAGCCTGTTCCAACGTAAGCACTCAGGGCAGAATTATACACTTCAGTATGTTGCTAGCAGAATGCCAGGTATTAAAAGTACAGACCAGCCATCAAACAGGGTTGTGCTGCACACGAAAAAGGGTCTCGACCAAAACTGTCTAAGCCACAGCCAAACACTGGGGTAGCATTCTGTGACAACCCCTCTGTCTATGTTTTAAACCCACTTCAAGACTCCTGACCTAAATTAAGACATTCTTATTCTGATAAATTCCAAACCAGTAGGAAAGAATGAACAATGCAAGTGGGTCAGGAACTTTTCCCTCCAAGCATGATTTCTTAGTGAATGACACCATCCCAAAAAGTAATTCGCTTGTCATCATACCTTGTCCTATAAAATTAGTTTTGGTTCCTCCTTCCTCTTCTTCAGAACCCACACCCCCCCGAACGCCCCCATCCTCCTCCCCTAAGTTCTTCCACCTGCCCGTAAAGTTAATGCCTCAAACACGGCAAATAAAACAATCATAGCAAGCACAAAAGGTAAAAGCAGGAATCAGAGAAGTAGTTTAGCAGGAATAAAAACAGAACCCATTTCACCCCCCCCCCCCCGCCAAGTATATCTCTGTCCCCTTCCCTCATTCTCCTCTCCTCCTATGCTTGCTCCCTCTTGTCGACAGGCCCTGGGTGGACAGTGGGGGGTATGCGGGGGTGCCTTTAGCTCACCTGCGATGGCCGTGATGGTGCTTGTTGTGGGTTAGCTCAGCCCTCCTCCTCTCTGGAGCTCTCTCTCTCTAACTGTCGTGCTGCTCAAAGCCCCATATGCGCTAACCAAGCAGCAGCAGATCAACTCAATTCCCTTCCTGGTTTCTGGAGGGCAAAGAGGTCCCTCCCTTTCTCTTGCTCTCCCTCCCTCTCTCTTAAAGAAACAGCATTCCCCTCGATGTTTCTCTTCCTCTCCTCTCTGGGGGAGCAAAGTAAAAGAGATATTCACCTGCGATCAAGAGTGGACATTCATCATATCGATCACATAAAAAAATGACAAATGAGTACTTGACTTCATCCTCTTGCTTTTGAAAGTATATGTTGATACAGTTATAAACAGCATTCAGATGAATTGGTTATGATCTGCTTATAGTTGTTACTCTCGTCTTTTCTCTTCTCTCCTACTGTATCTCTCTCTCGTGCCTTGAGATGAGTCGCACCCACCCATCCCATAGCCTGAGGTCCTAGTGTCCCACCCCAAAAACAAGCCTTGGCACATTCCAGGACACAGGGGCTGCCAGCAACCCCCTCGACACCCATACATTCATCTCTCCCCCTTCTCACGTTGTACAGCAACACCTTTACCACATGCCTCACCTCTTCATTCATACCAAGCCCACTTTTACCAATGTTTCTTCAGCGGCGTGTAAGACACCAGTCAAAATCAATCAGCTTTATAACGCTTATAAGACCTCATTTTGACTGATTTCTAACACGCCTACGCACTTTACATTTTCTACACTGTACACCTGGACCGTCACGCTGCAGTGGACTGGGGTGGAGATCTTCCATACTCTAAACGATCTTTAACAGGCCTACACACAGAGTAGGAATGCATGTATCATATATGTAGTGAAACGGCTTACCTTGGTGTAATGTGATGAAACAGCTAGCCATGAAAGGTGTCTCTTCGGTCTGACTGGAAGCACCCCACTGTGTGGCATGGCTTGGCACTGTGGGGAGAACTAGGCTAGGCATGCTCTGACAGCATGGGGAGAGGCAGTAACACACACCCAGCCTAGAGGGCAGTGTCAGCACTTCAGTAGGTACCAGAGGTAGTTTACGATCAGAAAAAACAGATACTATAAAAACATTTTAACTGCAGGATCATTTTGGTTGATCAGGATCTAAGCAGTACATGTTCCACACTTATTAGAAACAATTTTCACGGCAAAAAAACATTGTTTCAATAAACAAATAAATACAATTCTACTTTGCTTAAAAAGACAGCTAAAATACATCGTTTTCATACAAATTTGAAATAATTAACAAACCATCAAACTGGTTAATTTTCCTTTCTGGTAGCTCTCCAGAGGATGTCAGCCATGTTTATTACAAGTCTCAGTCCAATATAAATGGGACTCCCTCCACCAGACACCCACCAACTACTCTGCTTTTGTAACTCTGCTTTTGTAATTTGTGGCTGAGCCATGGTTTTGATTTAATACAGGCCCAAGGCGAGAGAAACTTCAGTCAAACTATACTGAAGAACAATGCTGAGATAAATATCCTAGAAGAGGTTGGTTTTAATAGAAGTATCCAAAGCAGTTATCTGGGTGAAAGCTATTGTAATAGTACGTAGATCGACTTGGGAAATATGTAGACATGCCGCATAGATCTGCCTTAGAGGATGTGTAGCATGTTTTAACCTGAGTAAAGTACATCCTCTGGCACTTGTTGCCTCCAGTCTTTCCTCGGTAAGCCTCAGGTAGGGTCCTCGGAGTGCTTGCTACACGTCTCTTCTAAAGGAACGCTCCTGCAAGAGGGCAACGCCATTCAGTTCTCCCAATAACCACAAAATCCTCCAACATAAAAACAAATTGCCATATACATTCAAAGTTTTATTTTTAACCGTATCCAACACATTTTCTTAAAATAAAATGACATCTTCCACTTCCCCCCAAACGAGTCAAAAACATGTTTTTCTTAAGACTGCTAAATAGTACTTGCGTACTGTTTATATAGCTTTATACACATACAGGCGACAATGCATCCACTTTGTTACCAACAAATGCAAGTCTGTTGAGAATGATCAAATCAGCCAGAAGCAGAGAATACATACAGTACATAGGCTCTTATAGTCGACAGGCTAATACATGTTACAACCACCGCCTGCTCAAAGCCAGTCACCACGCTGGGGCTTCACAAAGAGAACGCTTGAGTGTAGGTTACACTTACTCACGCAAAGCAAAACAGTGGAGCAGAACCGAAAAACACTCTGGGGAATAAATTGAGTAGACTGGCAAAAATCGGAACCTTTCAGAGCATCTGTAGTCACGGTTTGAGCGATTCTAACTTGACACTTGAGTTTCAGGCAGTTGATACAAATACAAGTAAAAAAAAAAAAAAAAAAATGAATCCATGTGTCTGGTAAATCATTCCATTTTGTAAAATGAGCACATTTGATGTTCATTTTACAGTGTTTAATGACTATTAAAATCAAATCAAAATGTCAACATTGAAAGTACTCCTCTCTCAAAAATGTACTGGTCATGAATGTACAAAACTAAGTACTTTGCTCAGGCATGATATCCAAAACATTAGTAGTCACGATGAGAACCTTCTTTGGTTTGCAGTCCTCCTGTACCTTCAAAGCACTTAACTTGATTTCTGTCATGGACACTTTCATTGTCAAAGATAGCTCCTCTACAGCCTACACCAATATGCTGTTGCACAAACCATGAACATAATACAGAACGTATCAATACAAGTGGTAAGTTGATTTCAATGGCAATTCATGAAATGATAAACTGGCAGTCCTTCCATACTTTGTACCTTATCTTTAATATGATAGGAGAAAATAGCATGTGTGTGACTCTACCATGACACTGGTATGGGAAACCTGTGGTCATAAAGAGTAAATGGGCCCTGTTGATGATAAGTATACTTAAGAGCTGAAACCTCTTAAGAGCAAGACGAAAGGGGAGCCAAGGTGTGTGTGTGTGTGTGTGAGAGAGAGACAGTGAGGCACTGGGGATCCTCGTGTGGGAAGCAGCTGGCGTTGGGTTTCTCATTCAGTGCCACGGGTGGGGGTGCTGGGTTGGTTGAGGCCCATTGTTTTACACATCCAGCCAGCAAAGTCCACCTCCTCCACCTCAGCACGCTTGATAAACGTGTGGTTCTAAACAATAACAAACCGTAAACGCAAGTTAGTAAACACATCAATATTAGTCCATGGCTGATATTGAAAGGGCATGTACAGTAGGGAACATAGCCAATTTGCAAACTACAAAATGTGTTTACAAACCTCAATAATAATAAATATAGTATAATACGTCATCTAGGAGGCGCTTTGATTCAAAGTGACTTAGTCATTTATGGATGCATACGGGTGGTCCCGCGAATATAACCAAATTATCCTGACGTTGCAAGCGCTGTGCTCTACCAACTGAGCTAGAGGAAGATGAGCTACAGAGGACCAATGAACAATCAGAGCTGAACTGTCCAACTACATAGATGCACTTCAAATAACAGTCAACAGCGATAAAAGTTAATAGCTACTCACCATCAGCATCTTCAGGTCAGCTCGCTCTGCTGGATTCTTGATCAGACTATTAACACAAACAGAAACATTTGATAATCTCCATGACTCCAGAGAAATCATTAGACCCCCCCCCACCCCAAAGAAGAATAGAAAGGAAAGCCTTGATTAGGCTGCACAAGAAATCTCATTCTGCTGACGTGGCCATCATTCTCAAGGGATGAGAAAATTACCTTTAAAATATACGTTTGCTCCACATTGCTCTACGCTGTGCCTATTGCCTACAATAATTCACAAGACGTGTGTTGAGTCCACACACAGCCAAAAAACAGAAAAGTCATGGTAAAACAACAAAAGTTGCTGAGGTAATGGGCACTATTCTTATATGATGAATGCTTGGGCTCACCATTTTGTCACAAACTCGTTGAAATCGTTGGTGAAGACACCAAGTGGCAGCCTGGGAGGAGGCTGGGAATGAGTAAAAAGGTGTGTAAGACAAATGTTATTTCAAAATCCCCAGAGCACACAGACAATGAGAATTGGTAATAAGGAGAATAATATGTGGAGTCAGCAGTTCATCTGACCTCATTGACAATGTAGTCCAGCAACTCAAATATCGCCATGGCTGGTCGACTGTCCATCCCATGTCCTGAGGAAGAAGAGAATATGGAGAGATATTTAGATATCATAAATAAAATACTTACATTTTTTATTCTTTTTGATTCCAGTTACTTTTTTATTGAGAAGCAAAGGGAAATCTGTTTGAAAAGCACTAATATCATCTATATTGTATTATGTGTGAGGAGGAGGGGATTCAGGTCAGTTCTCACCGCTGACTGGTCGCCCTCCTGGTGGTCTGGGGAGGCGGTTGGAGATGGTGTGTGGTTCCCCCTCGGCTCCGTCCTGTACGGGCCGGCCAAAGATGGCCTCCAGCTCCTTGGCATCAGGCGGGGGGATGGGGTAGCGGCCGATGGCCAGCTCCACCAGGGACAGGCCCATGCTCCACACGTCCGACTGCACAGAGTAGTGTGTGCCCTGCAGTCTCTCCGGCTGTTGAGGAACACACACGTACGTCACACCCAGGCAGAGCTGGCCAAGTGGGCGGGCGTCTCTGTGCACTGCACCCTCCAGGTGTCTGAGGGGAGGGGGCAGGCCTGGCAGAGCCTGCCTCCGTGCCACACGGCCCTCTACTGGGCACGGCCTCAGCTCTTGGCAGGGCGTCCTGGGCAGGGAGGGAGAAGGAGAGCTGACTCACCGACATGTAGGAGCGCGTTCCCACGAAGGAGTTGGCCATGGAGTCGATGAGTTGGCCACTCACGCCGAAGTCACACAGCTTGATCTCCCCGCGCGAGTTCACCAGGATGTTGGAGGGCTTGACGTCTGCGTGGCAGAGCAGGGAGGACAGGTGAGGTCCCAGAGAGAAAGAAGGCCGAGGTCCCAGACCCAGCAGCACCAGCTGCCCCTTCCCCACGTCCCTGTCCAAGCCCCTCTACCATGCCAGACACCTCAACACTGACACATTTCACAAAGCTACTCTGTGGTAGATAGAGCTGAACACTAGTTACAGTTGAGACCATACAAACAAGCCAAATCCTCCTCAATCCCCCTAGTCACAAACAGTCTGGAAAATTGAAACTGAATAATGGGGTTGTAGACCTGACATCCATCCTCTATGGTGACCCCCTCCCACTTCAGAGGAGACACAGGGGCGAGTATGAGAGAGGGAGACAGGGGCGAGAATGAGGGAGAGACGGAGGGGGCTGCAGGGCGCGGCTGCCATGTAATCACATCTGAGAGCCTGTAATTACCGCCTGGGCTCCCGGACAGCTCTGCCTCAGCCCTGCCACAACACACCACAGCCCAAAACACTGTACCATGGACCTCAGCTCCAGAACAACACTATACCACGACACACCAGAGCCCACCCATCGGCTCCACATACAACCACCACACACCAGGGCCATCAATTCAAAACACTGTAAACCATCACCCTCAGCTCCAGAACACTATTATACACCAAACGTTAAACATTACATGCCCTCAACTCAAGATACACCCAAACACACTATTTTACTATGTCCAAATAAAACACTACATCCGTGGTCTTAAATCATATTGTTTATGTGCACAAAAACACAGTACAATCTATATGGAAAACAATAGTCCATATGGAGAGCTGTCTTACCTCTGTGCATGATCTGGTGCTTTTCCCGCAGATAGGCAAGTCCTCGGAGTACCTTTAAGAGTGATATGCAAACATTTTATTTAACACAACATACTTTGACAGCGTATCATCCACACATCCTGGACCTGAAATCCTACACAAAGACCAGCTCTGAGATGTTTTACCCTGCCTGGGTCCATAGTTACATCCATACAAGATATCACACCAAAACACGCACTGACGCCCACAGTGTTAATGGTGAGAACAGTGAGAAGGCCTTGCATGTTGAGCTTCCTGTGACTCATGATTATCACAATGACAGGAGAAAAAGCAGTCCATTGAGAAACAAAAAATAACTCCTTAACCACAAGGGCAAGGAACAGAGTGCACTTGATCACAGTTGTGACAAACTGCCAAGTTGCGTTTAGATCAACAATATCAAATCAAATATTATTTGTCACACGCACCAAATACTACAGGTGTTTCAAGACTAGTCATTCAACTGAGACTGCTCTTCTCTGTGTCACGGAGGCGCTCCGCACTGCTAAAGCTAACTCTCTCTCCTCTGCTCTCATCCTTGTAGACCTACCGGCTGCCTTTGATACTGTGAACCATCAGATCCTCCTCTCCACCCTCTCCGAGCTGGGCATCTCCGGCGCAGCCCACGCTTGGATTGCGTCCTACCTGACAGGTCGCTCCTACCAGGTGGCGTGGCGAGAATCTGTCTCCGCACCACGTGCTCTCACCACTGGTGTCCCCCAGGGCTCTGTTCTAGGCCCTCTCCTATTCTCGCTATACACCAAGTCACTTGGCTCTGTCATATCCTCACATGGTCTCTCCTATCATTGCTATGCAGACGACACACAATTATTCTTCTCCTTTCCCCCCTCTGATAACCAGGTGGTGAATCGCATCTCTGCATGTCTGGCAGACATATCAGTGTGGATGACGGATCATCACCTCAAGCTGAACCTCGGCAAGACGGAGCTGCTCTTCCTCCCGGGGAAGGACTGCCCGTTCCATGATCTCGCCATCACGGTTGACAACTCCATTGTGTCCTCCTCCCAGAGTGCTAAGAACCTTGGCGTGATCCTGGACAACACCCTGTCGTTCTCAACTAACATCAAGGCGGTGACCCGTTCCTGTAGGTTCATGCTCTACAACATTCGCAGAGTACGACCCTGCCTCACGCAGGAAGCGGCGCAGGTCCTAATCCAGGCACTTGTCATCTCCCGTCTGGATTACTGCAACTCGCTGTTGGCTGGGCTCCCTGCCTGTGCCATTAAACCCCTACAACTCATCCAGAACGCCGCAGCCCGTCTGGTGTTCAACTTTCCCAAGTTCTCTCACGTCACCCCGCTCCTCCGCTCTCTCCACTGGCTTCCAGTTGAAGCTCGCATCCGCTACAAGACCATGGTGCTTGCCTACGGAGCTGTGAGGGGAACGGCACCTCCAGGCTCTGATCAGGCCCTACTCCCAAACAAGGGCACTGCGTTCATCCACCTCTGGCCTGCTCGCCTCCCTACCTCTGAGGAAGTACAGTTCCCGCTCAGCCCAGTCAAAACTGTTCGCTGCTCTGGCACCCCAATGGTGGAACAAACTCCCTCACGACGCCAGGTCAGCGGAGTCAATCACCACCTTCCGGAGACACCTGAAACCCCACCTCTTTAAGGAATACCTAGGATAGGATAAAGTAATCCTTCTAACCCCCCCCCCCCCCCCCTTAAAAGAGTTAGATGCACTATTGTAAAGTGGTTGTTCCACTGGATATCATAAGGTGAATGCACCAATTTGTAAGTCGCTCTGGATAAGAGCGTCTGCTAAATGACTTAAATGTAATGTAAAGGTGTAGGTAGACCTTACAGTGAAATGCTTACTTACAAGCCATTAACCAACAATACAAGCCCTTAACCAACAATACAGCTAAGAAAATACCTAAAAAAGTGAGATAAAAGTAACAAATAATTCAAGAGCATTTTATTGTATAATATATATATATTTATATTTTTAACTCATCTAGTCATAATAAACTTACCTTGGGTATTTATGAAAAAAATACCAACTGAATGCAAACACCAACAATTAAGCACAAACAATTAATTGAAATCTTAATTGAGTAATACTTACTGCTATGCTGACTTTGCCCAAGATCTCCTCAGGGATTCTCCTGGCTTCCTTCAGCACCTGATCCAGAGAGCCTCCATCCTGTACCCAACAGGCAACGGTTTAATGTCTGTACATTGTACGCATTTTGTAATGCACAATTGCTCCAGGTGCATGACATGACTAATATATCATAACCACTGCAACATTTTAACTTGTTAAAACAAAGTTACAACTGGTTTGTTAGTGTTACGCCACAGGTCCTTTAATAAGCACCATCGCAGTCTCAAAACCACAAACAAATATTCCTACTCCCAGACAAAACTAAAATTCACACATCAGCTTTTT
Source organism: Salvelinus fontinalis (assembly GCF_029448725.1). Taxonomy (NCBI): domain Eukaryota; kingdom Metazoa; phylum Chordata; class Actinopteri; order Salmoniformes; family Salmonidae; genus Salvelinus; species Salvelinus fontinalis. The sequence goes on from NC_074678.1 coordinate 32,116,977, forward strand.
TGCCACTGACCCCCAATGTCTTCCGATATTCCAGCACAATGCTAGTCCTACGACTGATCCACCCCCTCAACTCAAACCGGTCTCTATCAGAAGCTCACCATGTGCTCCATGCAGATACTGATCTCTCCGTCGCTGTAGAAGGCCCCATAGAAGCCCACGATGTAGGGAGAGTTGCACTCATGCAGCACCTGCAGCTCTCTGATGATCTGGTTCCTGATGGCAGGCTTAATCTCCAGGTGGATGAGCTGAGGGGGATCAGATGATAACAACATAAGAATAATCAAGTGCTCATCTAGAATAACAGTTTGAGCCATAAACCAGAATTAAAACAGACTTGTTTGTGTGGACCTGGTTTCCTTCAACGGCTATATGTCTCAGCCTAGAAGCCTGGCACCTAAGGATAGTAGTGTAGCGTGGATCTACAACTGAGTTAAGGGAGAAATATTAAAAAATTGATACAAGGGTAGACTCACCTTTCGGGCCATGACCAGTCTGGAGGGTTTGTGGCGGACCTTGTTGACCACTCCACCGTTGCCAGCGCCCAGCTCACATATGGGGTGGAAATCATCATCTTTCAGCTCGCCCACTTGGGCTTTCTGGGTGAGGAAAGCCTCCAGACGTTTCCTCTGCTGTTCGTCCAAATCTAGCTCTCCTAGCTTCTTTTGTAAGGCTTCCAGATTGGCTCTGAGAAGTGGAGATGCATTGAGGGAGCTTGCCATAGATCAATATTAAACAAACATACTTTCAATCCTGGTCCTGGGGACATATGGGTGCACATGGATACGACTAATCACTGAGCCCATGATTGGTTTGAATCAGGCGAGTTAGGCTAGTGTTATATAGGTAAGTGTTCGACTGGAACAAAATTGTGCATCTAGTCCCCAGAACCATAATTTACCGGATAGCAGTACAGTACACAATATACATGCTCTCGGCCCTCCCGAGTTACTCACTCGGACGCAGCATCGATGGTTGTGGAGATGGACTGCCCCTCTCCAATGGGCGTGATATTTAGGGGAACGGGTCTTCTCTTCGGAGCCATATCGAAATATTTTACAGTGCCCTGGACGACTTTCCGAAGCAAATCAGTACAAGGAACTGATAATTCAAAGTTGTTCTAAAACAGCAACAGGGGTAAATGTTGCTGGCTGTTAGTGGCTTAGCCAGTTACTTACTTTGCGAGCATGACAGATAGATGTTTGTAAGGACAATCACACGTCACCATCAGGTCAGGTGCATTTGACTATTTTAGATATCTAACGAGTAAGGTATATATATATTTTTAAAACTAGCTATAATAGTACACTAGATTTGTACACATTACTGTTCCTTTCGCTTCTTGTCCAGCTAGCACCACCTCCCCTACGGAAATCGTGTACTGCGTTCCTCAAATCAGAGCGGCCCTCGCCACAAGGACAACGGCTGTGGTTGACAGGACTGACTGGTCACTGACCGAGGATTGTTAGCGTTCGAAGGTTAAAGGGATACACTTGTAGACCTTCCCCTGTATGGAGCCGGGGTGTGAAGCTTGGTTGCAGACTGCGGAGACGGAATTCGGTGTTTCAGTACAGGAAGCAGCAACATGGGGAGTCTTCCAAAAATCGCGAGTCTGAGCCATCATGCCATGGCAATTGAACTATCGCGGGATTTTAAAACAGCCATGTTTAATGGTAGCGACCTCCAATGGCACATTGTAGAAATTACTATCAAGCAGATTTCTACAACTAGGCCTAGCTACTCAACTACTACGTAAATTACTCTCCTAAATTTACAAACATCACTTTAAGAGGTTTGACTTGATTAATGTTTAATTTTAGTATTTAAACTTGAAGGAAATCTACCCATGGGGAAAAACTGGCAAAAGTAATTTGATCATGATTTCTGTTTTGAATAACTTTATTTTTCCAGAAGGAACTTGTTACTTTTCAAGCTAACATGACTTAGCAGACAATTCGATAAAAAAAAAAGAAAAAAAAAAAGGTTTAATTAATTCCACAAGTCAATAACAGGTGTTAGAATATGATTTTGAATTGTACAGTTCTTTTTGAAAAGGAGACAAATGTGTCCCTGAGGCCCCAGCATCAGGTAAAGGATGTCACACCAATCTACACCTCAACCATCTGGTTGTCACTAGTTACCACAGCCAAAGTCAAATGGCTATACAGTAAAAACTCATGAAAACAAACATTTGCTTTTTGGTCTTAAGGTTAGGCATAAGGTTAAAGTCAGATTTTAATAAGTTAAATTGTAGAAATAGGCGATGATTAGCCATAATTGACTTTGTGGCTGTGGTAACTAGTGACGACCCAACCACCTCTTACCCCTAAAGTGGCATCAGTTCCAATACTGGTATTTGTGATTTTATTGTGTCTGACTTTTGTAACAACTGGAGGCGATTCGAAGCTTAATAAAATATTTTAATTGTATTGTCTTTTAATATGAAGATATAAAAGACAAACAAAACATTTACATAATGGATTGCAAGCCCTGCCCATGCTACCTTAAGCATTGTTATAATAAGGAATGCCACCATCAAGACCTGATCCACCATTTGCTTAAAACCCACTCTGGACCCTAACCCAGGTTTCACCATCTGGCTCAGTTCCTCAGAAACAACCTGTACTTCAACTCTCTCTCGCAATATGAAAAAGCTTGAGGAAATCTATCTGCGCAGTGATGTTCTACACTTATAAATTAAAACAACGTGATTCAAATCTGTGGAGTAATTTGTTGGATAGATTGGCTTAGTTGAAGATGGAATTCTGCTAGACGTAATAAGATGTTGCTTAAAATACATGAATCATACAACTATGGTCATATTCAGGGACACCGCTACAGTTTGGGGTTCTTTGACAGAAAGTGCCATCAAACAATGCGGGTTACCTATAATTGTTTCAGAACTCACCTAAATCGGTATAACATCCGCAAGCTAGAAATATATGGAAATGTCATGAGTACTGCAGAAAAGTGGAAGAGAAGATCCCATACGTTTCCCCAGTCAATATCATCTCATTATTAGATTAGGTATACTACTACATCTTCCACAAAATGGCTTACTCATACAGTACTGAGTGTCTATGCAAGTCTGAATTCAGGATGATCACAAAATGTCAATATGCTTACGCTATAGTCAAATGCATGTATTACCAATACCATTTGAGAGATTCTAGGAATTTACAACAGACTCTGTTCTATAAAATCCTGAAAGTAGACAAATGCCATAAACAGCACAAATTTAAAAAATGGGGACTATCGCTGGGGTGAGGAATCTAATGACCAGGAACGAAAATATTAAAACGTTTGTAAGTCTCAGCAACTGTTGTAACCCAAAAGATGAACAATGTTTACTACAATTTAAACTGTGCCTGTGGAAAAAGCTAATCTGAAGCAGTCATTACTGATGTCTTGTTTAAACTACCTGTAGAGAAGACATTCATCTAGGGCCTATGTAATAATAAAGGCTAATTTGAGTGTAATATCGTTGAACTGGGAAGAGGCAGAATGTGTTATTGGTTAGAACTCAGTTTACTCAGATGGAAAGGGACATGTCTAACGATGGCAGTGAGCCTGGATCATTCAGTTTGCCACGTATTCATTCACAAAAAAGTTCCAGCTTCGTAAGTGTTCTGCTACCCCTTACTGGGAACTTGTGCACAGTACAAAGCCATATATAAATGGCTCTGGTACAGCACTCTTGATTGCCACATATGTACAATTTAATACACACTGCCTTTCAAATAAAACAAAGTTGTGACGCAATCAATTATCAATAAATACTATACTTTAGACAAAGACAATTAAGTCAAAAGGATGTCGACACTCACAAATCGATATCATTCCACATCTGGAGATACATCCCTCCTTAAGTCCCCCACTCTGTAAAATAAAAGAAAAAAGTAAATAATGACAAATCGTCTTAAATAATGTATTTTCTTACTGGGACTTCCTGTGTAGACCAGGTCAAATAGCCAAACAACTGTGGGCTCTAGCCTCCACCAATCTAAACTCAAAACAAAAAAAGGCACCCAAATCTGACCTTGCAACAAGAGATAATTGACACAAATCTGCTTTGGCACAATTGCCTCAACATGGTTTTGACCAGTTTTGTGTAGATACTAATATTTGTGACATTCTTTAGTCAAGTGCCTTGTTCAATAAAAAAAAATATCAACAAATTTAAGAAACTGAAAGAAAAACAAATCTGGTTCAAAACACTGAAGCGCTCATGATTTAAGGGGAAGAAGGTTGAATGCAGCAGTGTTTAGTCTCAGACTATCCAACTGTTAAACTGACAATAAATGGGCAGGTGAAAATAATCCATGCTGTATTAGTTTCCTTGATCAATCTGAACAACACTGGCAACACAGAACATTGGGCAGAATCTGAAAAGATTATGTTCCAAAACCTCAAATGATAACTGCTGGTCTCTGCTTACCCGCCACTATGACAATTGCTTGTCATACTGTGTAGCTATTCAGACACCAACTGAAATCATATATTTCAATGCAGTGGGGAGTACTTACAAGAACTTCTCAAAGATACAGCACCCCTGGGTCATATTCAGCACAAAACAAAAACACTCAAACGGAGTGAAACAGGGAAGTACTCGTTTTCCATTACAAACCATAAAATAAAATAAACATGTTGCTATTGTGCCCTAATGAACACGACCCTGCTTCCCATAACCTATTCCCTAATTGGGCCGTACAAGTTGTATAAAATGTTTAATGGATTTCTTTATTCTTTTAAGTGACGCGAGCAAAAAAAAAAAAAAAAAAAAAAGTAGACCCTCTAGCCACCATAGTTCAGGTGCTACTCTCTCTGGTCAAGCAAGTTCGCTATGTATGACTGAGGTAGGTTGTCATCATCTAAGGACAAAATTAAATGGGGGAGGTATCAAACCAATAATTTTTAGGGATTTTCTGACTTAAACAATTTGAAATACTAAGAGCCCATTTTCTTTGTCTTCATTGTCTGAATGAATTAGAAAGAAAGTTGGGGTGTTCAATTTCATCATATTACAGAAAAATCTAGTCTGTGGCTCAAGTCACAAATTCTTCATATAGGTTATCTTGACCTCTTACTACTGAACAACGATGATGCTCCATATTGCCTCCGATCACAAAAAGTGGCGAAACACCAAATGCTTGTGGCTTTGAGAGCCTTAAATTCAAGTCAAATACAAAGTACAAGGAGATGGAGGGGGAATAGTTTGAGAGGAGGTTACCATTTTAAATTGTCTCTAAGGAGGCAGGATACAGAATGCTGGGAGGGGTGAGCCACAAGTGTTAGGGAGTTGTTGTTTCCAGTGGTGTATAGATGAAGCCTAACCACTCCAGAGGTTGACAGTGCATGTATGAGAGTGTGCCTGTGTGTGGATAAACGCCAGAGAAGTGGGGGCAGGTGGGCGGGCAGGGGATGCAATCAAGCCCAACCCTCTCTCTCAGTTTGTGGGGTCAGTCCGCCAGTCAGTAGGCAGTGACCAGGTCCTTGTCATAGTCGTATCGGCCCCTCTTGGGGGCGGGGCTGTCCTGGCTGTCCTCGGTGTCGTCGCTGTCTCCTCTAGCCCCTCCCCCCTCCTCCTCCTCCTCAGAGTCCAGAGTCAGATCTACCACCACTCCTCCGCCCGTTCCCCCCGCCGTGGACCCTGCTCCTGACTTCCCTGTCTGGCTGGTGCTGCTGTGGGCTGGGGAGTGGCCGTTCGCCTCAGGAACACCTGGGAGGGGGATGGTGGGGACAAGTGAACACTATTACAAACCAATGCTATAAAAAAATATATCTAAAATAAATGACCTACAAAGCATGGCGTCTAAATTACAGAGCATTATGAAAGTATTCAGAAACCCTTGACTTTTTCCACTTAAAAGTTACACCCTTATTCTAAATAGTCTTCCCCCCCCCCCCCCACCAATCTACACACAATATCCCATAATGACGAAGCAAAAACAGGTTTAGAAATTGAAATATCAAAAATAAAAAACGGAAATATCCTTCAGGTGCCTTTTGGCAAATTCCAAGCGGGCTGTCATGTGCCTCTGAGGAGTGACTTCCGTCTGGCCACTCTACCATAAACGCCTGATTGGTAGAGTGCTGCAGAGATGGGAGAACCTTCCATAAGGACAACAATCTCCACAGAGGAATTCTAGGTCGACCATTGGGTTCTTGGTCACCTCCCTGACCAAGGCCCTTCTCCCCGATTGCGCAGTTTGGCCGGGCGGCCAGCTCTAGTAAGAGTCTTGGTGGTTCCAAACTTCTTCCATCTAAGAATGATGGAGTCCACTGTGTTCTTGGGGACCTTCAATACTGCAGAATAGTTTTGGTACCCTTCCCCAGATCTGTGCCTCGACACAATCCTGTCTCGGCGCTCTACGGACAATTCCTTCAACCTCATGGCTTGGTTTTTGCTCTGACATGCACTGTCAACTGTGGGACCTTATATAGACAGGTGTGTGCCTTTCCAAATCATGTCCAATCAATTGAATTTACCACAGGTGGACTCCAATCAAGTTGTAGAAACATCAAGGATGATCAATGGAAACAGGATGGACCTGAGCTCAAGTCTCATAGCAAAGGGTCTGAATGCTTATGTAAATAGGGTATTTTTATTTCTTATACATTTGCACTTTGTCATTATAGGGTATTGTGTGTAGTTTGCTGAAGATTATTATGTTTATTTAATCCATTTTAGAATAAGGCTGTAACAAAATGTGGGAAAAGTCAAGGGGTCTGAATACTTTCCGAAAGCACTAAGTATCAAAATCAGTCTGCAAGAGCTAAAATGGAAATATTTGACATTAGGGCTGGGCGGAATACCATATTTTACTATATACACCGGTACTGATGCACGGACTGGGTTCTTACTTTACCTTCTATAACGGTATTTCAATGTTTGGTTTGTTAAATGTGATACGCCACCAGTTTTTATAGTTTACTCCATTTGCTACTTGAGTCGTTTCTCACCCTACTCCTGTTGCACGTACACACCAAGCCCTTCCCAGCCACTCGAGACACGTTTTTGCTCGACCACAGTCACGAGCACTTGCTGCATGGTCAGATGTTGGTGACAACGATACGGCGTTACACTTCGCTTCTTAAAATATAAATCCACAAGCGTTCTATAATTACAAACTGATAATGTATCGTACTGTCTGCAAATAGCTAGTTTGTCTTTTCTTCGTCTTTTCAGTGTCAGAGCAAACGTAGCTAACTAAAACAAACGGATAGCAGTGCTGGTGTAGGCCTAGATCAGCATTTTTGTGCAACAGTATCTAGCTACATGAAGTAAGAGAAACCATGTAAAGTAACATCTAAATTAGGGTCTCCTGGGAAACACTGAGCCTAACTTGGTTACTACCCTGTCAAAATAATTCCTCCCTGGCTTTATCATTTTTCATTTCATTCGTTGTCATTTCAAACACTGTATTCAAAGTACTGCCCACTATAACATTAGCATAATTATTTTATGGCCATGATTCCAACAGTTCACTCAAGTGTTTTGATCTAAATTGCAAAGTCAAATCGCAATATAAGGGCTTGATTTTTTTGCCAATATCATGCAGCCCTACGTGGCACAGTGTGGAAATGATAACAAATGAGTGCAGGCAATGTAGAAATTGATGAAAATGCAGACATTGTTGGCGGTTGAAGTTAAATTGAACAGTATAAAACAAATCAGAATGGAGAAAGACCCATTGAAATCACTTAGAATGTATGTGTTGCCCCCCTAGGGTCATGGACTACTCAAATAATATTTAGAACTTTTATAATTCAAAAACAAAATGCAGACATACCTTTTTTTCCTACAAATATTGTGTTGATATTTTGCCCATACCACCCAGCCCCATTTGACATGCACTTACATATATCCACTACGGGATAGTCAGGAGTGTTGCTCCGTTCCCTCTCCCTCTCATCTCGAATGGGTCTCCATGAACCGTCAGTCAGATATTCAATCTCCTCAATATCCTCATGGGTCTCCTTTAAGATCTCAGATGCCAGCCTGGACACACGGAGACAAAGAGTCAGTCAAATAAGTACATATCATATCAGGACACACACGCAGGGATTGGATGTGTCAAATAACACACAACTCTCAAATATTAGATATACATTTTAAGGAAGTTTGTGGAAATAAGCTATATATAGTTTCTATTTGTACTGGACATTGACTCAACAAATCAAAAACAACAGTATCAAAAGAGATGCTCTATTGATTGTTTCCTCGTGGCAGAGTCTGCACAGGGCTGACTGTTCAATGCCCCATATATTGAGCATTACTTTGTGGCGAGAAATGTATATAATAGTTTAAATTGAAAAGAACGGATGAGTCAAATACATTTGAAAAATCTGATAAACCCGATGCCATGGTATTGGGACATCAAATCGGTTCCTAACTATCTTGAATTTGATGCAGTATAGTTGTCAAACCTGTCGACTTTAAGTGGTACTGATACATTTTGCGATTTATATTAGTCATTTTTAGCCATGCAAGTTTTTGATTGGCGGCAGACAAACATTCATTATTTTCTCTTTTGAGTAAATGCCTCTTCCATGTTTGTGGCAGAGCTGTGATGAGTTGATTATACTTTTGTATTAAGTATACATCTCCATACCTGAGGCGTACAGCAACTCCCCAGCCCACAGCAGCACCAGCTAGAAGGGGAAGTCAGCAGGGTCCACGGCATGGGGACGGGATTGATTGTGTCTAAATGATGCATGTCTATGGTGTATGTATTATGTAGGAACGTGAGCTGAGCCATAAGGGAGCCTAGGCATTTACCACCCTACTACCAGATTAGGGAGGAGGGAATGTAGCATATGTTTTTGTCCTACCACTTTAGTTCTAGAATTTTTGCAGATTGTGTTTTAGCTACTAATGTATCAATATTTATCATTCCCAAAAATGACCTATGACCTAGCCAATGAAGACATAGCACAACTTTGGATTTCACCCCCTAATATCAAATGTTTTTTTACAGTTTGGAAGTTTTTACAGAAAACTTCTCTTGCTTCAGTAATTTGCAGTGCGCCTTGCAAAAGTGATTGCTGTCTTCAATATGAAATTATCAACTTTACCCTGTATATATAAAAATGACCATATAAACAGATTCTCTATAAACTGTCAAACCTATTGCTGAACCTGAACCACCAAAATAAAATCTATTGTAAGCCCTGTTTAGCAGCTATAGGCAGATGAGTTGTGTCTCCAGTATCTTACCGGAATAAAAGTAAAAACACATTTTCAACAGCGGATAGATAACATTAACCTAGCAAATTACACAGGTTGTTACTCAACTAATAAAGCCTAATATCATGCAAGCCATTTTAGCATTTGAATGCTGAAGGTACCGCGCAGATGTGCTAGATCAGGAACAGGCTGCCTACCGCACGTTGGTCAGTGCGCAAAGCTGGGCACAGTGCTCAGTTTGACTAGGCCTGGGGTTGTTCGGCATGCAAAATGACTTAAAGATCAATGACTGTCTACACAGTTGAATGGAGTTTGACACTGAATGAGAGAGGACGCATCAGTTGTCACAAAAGAGGAAGTATTTTCAGAAAGTAGAAATAATATGACATGAGCAAATAATTTTTTGGTGAACCGGTGATTCATAACGTTTGAATAGATCAGATTATTTTATTGGTTTTATTGGTTTGGGTCCGCGGATCGATGCACTTGTATCTTAACTTTCTCTAAATATAAAATCCCCCGTTTAGGTGACCTGCATGGTTCTGGTACTAGTTCCGTTGTGACACCGTAGATCGAAATGGCTTTCATTGAGCGGTAGCTCTGATTCTCACGGACACAGGAGTATATCTCATCCGCCTATGTGAAGTAGGATGTCAAATTTAACACCACTTGAAGCTGGGATGTCCCTCTTACCATTTAATTTGCTCTTCTGACTGTCCAACTCCTTGCTGAACCCTACGTCACATCGTAGCACAGCAGGAGAGTGTTTCGTCCCTCTAGCACATTCGATTTATAGCCAACTTTATCAAATGTAGAATTAATCGATTTTAAACAAAAACACTGTCATAGACGGACAAGATCAATATGAGATGAAAGGAGAGTTCCTAACGAGTTCAGGTACCCAAGCTAGAGCTATGTGTGACGTTCACAGCGATAGGGCCAGACATTTTGATCATGGGAGACCTTTAGAAAAGATGTACCTTCTAACACTAAACATACAAATATAAATAAGTATATTACAGTTATAAGGAAGGTGAACTCTTATAATTAGGTCGTTTTATAAATTTGATTATATTTAGAAAGCACAAGTCGTTTCAAGCCTTAATCAGTTGTTAAAAATGAAATATTTGATGTATTTCCTATTCATCACATTTGTACTGTGTACTTGAGCTTGTCCTCAAATGACTACACTACTTTTACCAGAAAGGTGAGATTTTAACCTTTCTTGGAGTATGCAGCATTACTAGTTATAGTTTATGGCCTTCTAAATAATTACCTTTGGGTATTACGTAGATTACATTTAACCAGTTAAACATTTGAATCGGGGACCAATGCTCATTGGTGATATTACATTAAAAAAATATATATAATTTTAACCAGTGTTGTAAACATTGTAATTAGGATAAAACTTCAATTTAAATACATTGACTTAAGTGTTTTCCATTAGCGCCGGCTAATCAGTGGGTTACATTTTCTACTTCATATTAATTAGGCTACATTTCATTTAAAAGTTTAATTCGCTAATCCGTCGAGCCCTTCCGCTGGAATGAATGATATGCATCTTCTAGCCATCTATTGATAGGATAGGCGCCTGTCAGTCACATAGCTAACGATGACAAAGAAACGCAGCAGAGAGGAAGAGGCGAAGCGAGAGATTTCACTCTCGCCAAAATCTTTCCAAAATAACCCTAATGTGTTTCTATTAGCTTTATTTTGGACCTAAACTTGTCGCCTGCCTTCGGGACAACGACTCCCATTGCTTGGGCAGAGAAATGAGTATCTCGTCATTATATACAGAGCTCTGGTTGCTAAAGTGAGTGACTCATTTTGTCAGTCAGTGTAGCCTACCAAATTGCATCGGTGAGTGTCGTTCATTTGGCAATCTAATTTGCATAGGCTACTGTTAGGCCTAGGCTTTAGTGGTGATTAGCTGCCGATAAATTATGAAAACATTTGACGAAGATGGTGAATCACTGCAGGAACAACAGAGCCTCATTCTGGTTCAAATACACTGCTCAAAAAAATAAAGGGAACACTTAAACAACACAATGTAACTCCAAGTCAATCACACTTCTGTGACATCAAACTGTCCACTTAGGAAGCAACACTGATTGACAATAAATTTCACATGCTGTTGTGCAAATGGAATAGACAAAAGGTGGAAATTATAGGCAATTAGTAAGACACCCCCAAAAAAGGAATGGTTCTGCAGGTGGTGACCACAGACCACTTCTCAGTTCCTATGCTTCCTGGCTGATGTTTTGGTCACTTTTGAATGCTGGCGGTGCTTTCACTCTAGTGGTAGCATGAGACGGAGTCTACAACCCACACAAATGGCTCAGGTAGTGCAGTTCAGCCAGGATGGCACATCAATGCGAGCTGTGGCAAAAAGGTTTGTTGTTTCTGTCAGTGTAGTGTCCAGAGCATGGAGGCGCTACCAGGAGACAGGCCAGTACATCAGGAGACGTGGAGGAGGCCGTAGGAGGGCAACAACCCAGCAGCAGGACCGCTACCTCCGCCTTTGTGCAAGGAGGTGCACTGCCAGAGCCCTGCAAAATGACCTCTAGCAGGCCACAAATGTGCATGTGTCAGCATATGGTCTCACAAGGGGTCTGAGGATCTCATCTCGGTACCTAATGGCAGTCAGGCTACCTCTGGCGAGCACATGGAGGGCTGTGCGGCCCCACAAAGAAATGCCACCCCACACCACCAACCCACCACCAAACCGGTCATGCTGGAGGATGTTGCAGGTAGCAGAACGTTCTCCACGGCGTCTCCAGACTCTGTCACGTCTGTCACATGTGCTCATGTGCTCAGTGTGAACCTGCTTTCATCTGTGAAGAGCACAGGGCGCCAGTGGCGAATTTGCCAATCTTGGTGTTCTCTGGCAAATGCCAAACGTCCTGCACGGTGTTGGGATGTAAGCACAACCCCCACCTGTGGACGTCAGGCCCTCATACCACCCTCATGGAGTCTGTTTCTGACCGTTTGAGCAGACACATGCACATTTGTGGCCTGCTGGAGGTCATTTTGCAGGGCTCTGGCATTGCACCTCCTTGCACAAAGGCGGAGGTAGCGGTCCTGCTGCTGGGTTGTTGCCCTCCTACGGCCTCCTCCACGTCTCCTGATGTACTGGCCTGTCTCCTGGTAGCGCCTCCATGCTCTGGACACTACACTGACAGAAACAAACCTTTTTGCCACAGCTCGCATTGATGTGCCATCCTGGATGAGCTGCACTACCTGAGCCACTTGTGTGGGTTGTAGACTCCGTCTCATGCTACCACTAGAGTGAAAGCACCGCCAGCATTCAAAAGTGACCAAAACATCAGCCAGGAAGCATAGGAACTGAGAAGTGGTCTGTGGTCACCACCTGCAGAACCATTCCCTTTTTGGGGGTGTCTTACTAATTGCCTATAATTTCCACCTTTTGTCTATTCCATTTGCACAACAGCATGTGAAATTTATTGTCAATCAGTGTTGCTTCCTAAGTGGACAGTTTGATTTCACAGAAGTGTGATTGACTTGGAGTTACATTGTGTTGTTTAAGTGTTCCCTTTATTTTTTTGAGCAGTGTATGATAATTAGCACACTCACGGAATCCAGGCATTAAAACGGAATTCGAGAATATATATATATTATTTTTTTTAGCAGGGATTCAACTAAATGTAGTATTAAATTACATTTGCCCAAGTTTATCATAATTAATGAACAGAATGCATTGCACTCAAATTATTTGAGACTCCTTGACTTCTTCCACATTTTGTTACAGCCTCATTCTAAAATGGATTAAATAGTTTTTCCCCCTTATCAATCTACACACAATACCCCATAATGACAAAGCAAAAAACGTTTTTATTGTTGAAATGTTTCAACATCACATTTACATAAATATTCAGACCCTTTATTCAGTATTTTGTTGAAGCACCTTTGGAAGTGATTACAGCCTGGAGTCTTCTTGGGTATGCAACTACAAGCTTGGCACACCTGTATTTGGGGAGTTTCTCCCATTCTTCTATGCAGATCCTCTCAAGAGCTGCCAGGTTGGATGGTGAGCGTTGCTGCACAGCTATTTTCAGGTCTCTCCAGAGATGTTGGAAAGGGTTCAAGTCCGGGCTCTGGCTGGGCCATTCAAGGACATTCAGAGACTTGTCCCGAAGCCACTCCTGAACTGTCTCGGCTGTGTGCTTAGGGTCGTTGTCCTGTTGGAAGGTGAACCTTCCCCCAGTCTGAGGTTCTGAGCACTTTGGAGTAGGTTCATTGAGGATCTCGCTATACTTTGTGCCGTTCATCTTTCCCTCGATCCTGACTAGTCTCTCAGTCCCTGCCGCTGACACACATCCCCACAGCATGATGCTGCCACCACCATGCTTCACCATAGGGATGGTGCCAGGTTTCATCCAGATGTGATGCTTGGCATTCAGGCCAAAGAGTTCAATCTTGGTTTCATCAGACCAGAGAATCTTGTTTCTCATGGTCTGATCAAATCTTATGTCACATGCTCTGAATACAAAGGGTGTAGACCTTACCGTGAAATGCTTACTTACAAGCCCTTAACCAACAATGCAGTTTTTGTACATGTAGGTAGGGGTAAAGTGATAAACAGTGAGTAGCAGCAGTGTAAAAACAATGTAAATAGTCCGGTGGCCATTTGATTAATTGTTCAGCATTCTTATGGCTTGGGGGTAGAAGCTGTTAAGGATCGCTTGCCAACAGTCTATGACTTGGGTGACTCGTGTCTGACAATTTTTGGGCCTTCCTCTGACACCGCCTAGTATATAGGTCCTGGATTGCAGGAAGCTTGGCCCCATTGATGTACTGGGCTGTTCGCACTACCCCCTGCAACTTGTCAGGATACTCTCGATGGTGTAGCTGTAGAACTTTGAGGATCTGGGGAGGTGTTGCCATGCCCTCTTCACAACTGTCTTGGTGTGTTTGGACCATGATAGTGTGTTGGTGATGTGGACACCAAGGAACTTGAAGCTCTCAACCCTCTCAACTACTGCCCGGTCGATGTGAATGGGGCATGTTCAGTCCTCTTTAAAAAGGTCTTGCTTACGAGAAAGTAATCACAGTCGTCTAGAACAGCTGGTGCTCTCATGCATGCTTAACTTCTCTAGGGTAGGGGGCAGCATTCGGAATTTTGGATGAAAAGCATGCCCAAATTAAACTGCCTGCTTCTCGGGCACAGAAGATATGATATGCATATAACTGGTTGATTTGGATAGAAAACACTCTAAAGTTTCCAAAACTGTTAAAATAGTGTCTGAGTATAACAACTGATTTGGCAGGCGAAAACCTGAGAAAAATCCAGTCGGATAAGTCGTTTTTTGGGGGGTTTTGTAGTTTTCTATTCAATGCCATTACAGTATCTATTGACTTAGGACTCAAATTGCAGTTCTTATGCCTTCCACTAGATGTCAACAGTCTTTAGAAATTGTTTCAGGCTTGTATTCTGAAAAATTAGGAAGTAAGAGCAGTCTGAATGAGTGGACCCTAAAGTGTCACAGAGCTTTTTCATGCGCGCGACCTTTTATATTGACGACGTTATAGTCCGGTTTAAATATTATTGATTATTTAGGCTAAAAACAACCTGAGGATTGAATATAAACATCGTTTGACATTTTTCAATGAACTTACAGATACACTTTGGATTTTTTGTCTGCGTTTGAGCCTGTGGATTACTGAAGAAAACGCGAACACAACTGAGGTTTTTGGATATAAAGAGACTTTATCGAACAAAAGGAACATTTATTGAGTAAATGAATATCTGCTGAGTGCAACCATATGAAGATCATCAAAGGTAAAAGATGAATTTTATCTCTATTTCTGACTTGTGTAACTCTTCTACTTGGCTGGTTACTGTTTGTAATGATTTGTCTGCTGGGCTATGTTCTCAAATAATTGCATGGTATGCTTTCGCCATGAAGCATTTTTAAAATCTGACATCGTGGTTGGATTCACAAGAAGTTAATCTTTAAACCTATGTAAAATATGTTTTGTTTTCTGAATCTTTATAATGAGTATTTCTGTATTTGAATTTAGCGCCCAGCAATTTCACTGGCTGTTGAAGAGGTGGGACGCTAACGTCTCACGCACCCAAGAGAGGTTAAGTGTTGCATGCCTCGAAGTGAGCATAAAAAGGCATTTAGAGTGGTACTAGTCCGTAATGGTTTGCAAGCCCTGCCACATCCGTCGAGTGTCAGAGCCAGTGTAGTAGGATTCAAATCTTAGTCCTGTATTGACGCTGTGCCTGTTTGATGGTTATTTTGAGGGCATAGCAGCATTTCTTATAAGTTTCCCGCTCCTTGAAAGCGACAGCTCTAGCCTTTAGCTGGGTGCGAATGTTGCCTGCAATCTATGGCTTCTGGTTAGGATATGTACGCATTGTCATTATGGGTACGACGTTGTCGATGCACTTATTGATGAAGCCAGTGACTGAGGTGGTATACTCCTCTATGCCATTAGATGAATCACAGAACATATTCCATTCTGTGCTAGCAAAACAGTCCTGTAGCGTAGCAGCCGCGTCATCTGATCACTTCCATATTGAGCGAGTCACTGCTACTTCCTCCTTTTGCTTGTAAGCAGGAATCAGGAGAATATAATTATGTTCAAATTTGCCAAATGGAGGGTGAGATTTGTATGCATCTCGGTGTGTGGAGTAAAGGTGGCCTAGAGTTTTTCTTCTTCCCCCCCTCTGGTTCCACATGACATGCTGGTAGAAATTAGGTTAAACAGATTTAAGTTTGCCTGCATTACAGTTCCCAGCCACTAGGAGCACCGCTTCTGGATGAGCATTTTCTTGTTTGCTTATAGCCTTATACAGCCCATTGAGTGCAGTCTTAGTGCCAGCATTGCTTTGTGGTGGTAAATAGACTGCTAAGAATAATACAAACTCTTGGTAGATAGTCTGGTCTACAGCTTATCATAGGGTACTCTACCTCAGGCAAGCAATACCTCGAGAATTCTTTAATATTAGATGACATCGCACACCAGCGGTTATTGACAAACAGACATCCCTACCCCTCGTCTTACCAGACTTAGCTGTTCTGTCCTGCCGATGCACGGAAAACCCAGCCAACTGTATTTTATCTGTATCGTCGTTCAGCCACGACTCAGTGAAACATAAGATTACAGTTAATGTCCAGTTGGTAGGATAATCTCTAATGAAGATCAGCCAGTTTATTTACCAGTGATTGCATGTTCGCGAATAGAACGAATGGTATAGGCCACTCGCCGACAAATTCTCACAAGGCACCCCGATCTCCTCCCCTTGTATTTCTGTCTTTTCTTGACGCGAATTACGGATTTGGGCCTGGTCTCGAGGAAGCAGTATATCCTTCACATCAGCTGCATCAGACAATTAAATAAATAAATATTTGCCAAGTTCGAGGTGAGTAATTGCTGTTCTGATATCCAGAAGCTCTTTTCGGTCATAAGAGATGGTAGAAGCAACATTACATACAAAATAAGTTACAATGCGAATAAAAACTAAATTGCAGTCGGTTAGGAGCCCGTATAACTGCAGCCATCACCTCCGGCGCCATTATCAGAGTGAGCCGGAGCCATTATCTGATAGTCCTTTAGTTGCCTTTTGGCAAACTCCAAGCGGGCTGTCATGTGTATTTTACTGAGGACTGGTTTCCTTCTGGCCACTCTACCATAAAGGCCTGATTAGTGGAGTGCTGCAGAGATGGTTGTCCTTCTTGAAGGTTCTATCTCCACAGAGGAACTCTGGAGCTCTGTTTGAGTGACCATCAGGTTCTTGGTCACCACCCTGACCAAGGCCTTTCTCCCCAAATTGCTCAGTTGGGCCGGGTGACATCAAACATCAAGGATGATCAATGGAAACAGGATGCACCGGAGTTCAATTTCGAGTCTCAAAGCAAAGGGTCTGAATGCTTACAGTACCAGTCAAAAGTTGACACACCTACTCATTCAAGGGTTTTTCTTTATTTTTACTATTTTCTACATTGTAGAATAGTGAAGAAAAACTACGAAAACACACATGGAATCATGTAGTCCCCAAAATAAGTGTTTAACAAAACAAAATATATTTTTATGTTTGAGATTCTTCAAAGTAGCCACCCTTTGCCTTGACAGCTTTGTACACTCTTGGCCTTTTCTCAACCAGCTTCACCTGGAATTCTTTTCCAACAGTATTGAAGGAGTTCCCACATATGCCGAGTACTTGATGGCTGTTTTTCCTTCACTCTGCAGTCCAACTCATCCCAAACCATCTCAATTGGGTTGAGGTCAGGTGATTGCCGGTCCTCATCATAGAGCTTGATGATTATTGCGACTGCACTTGAAGAAGCGTTCAAAGTTCTTGAAATGTTCCGGATTGACTGACCTTCATTTCTTAAAGAAAAGATGGACTGTCGTTTCTCTTTGCTTATTTGAGCTGTTCTTACTATAATATGGACTTGGTATTTAACCAAGTAGGGCTATCTTCTATATACCACCCCTACCATGTCAAAACACAACTGAATGGCTCTAACGCATTAAGGAAATAAATTCAACAAATTAACTTTTAACAAGGCACACCTGTTATTTGAAATACATTCTAGGTGACTGCGTTATGAAGTTGGTTGAGAGAATGCAAAGCTGTCATAAAGGCTAAGGGTGGCTACTATCTCAAATATAAACTATATTTTGATTTGTTTAACACTTTTTTGGTTACTACATGACTCCATGTGTTATTTTATAGTTGATGTTTTCACTATTATTCTACAATGTAGAAAATAGTAAAAATAAAGAAAAACCATTGAATGTATAGGTGTGTCCAAACTTTTTAGTGGTATTGTATGTAAATAAGGTATGTTTTTATTTTATTTTTAATACATTTGCAAACATTTCTGAAAACCTGTTTCTGCTTTGTCATTATGGGGTATTGTGTGTAGATTGAAAAAATGTAATTCATACAGTTTGTATCTTTTAGAGACTCCATCCGTAATATAGTACGCTTACCATAGTTGGGTTTTAGTCCAGAGAAACTGGAGAAATTATCCAGGTCCTCAATAAGGCTCTTCAAGGTTGGACTCAAGATAACTTAGCGTGCATTGATACTTTTGTCTCTAAATCATACATTTTTAGCCCCATAATATCCTTAATGAAAATGAATTGAGACCGACTTATTGAAACTGCAATAGCCTTATTGGGACAATAGCCTTATTGAAAATGTAGTCCAGTGTAGGTAGGCCATTGTAAGTTTTAGGAGTCAAAGAAATTGCTCCAAAAAATTCTACCCCATGCAAAGACCCGTAAAAGGAAGAGTGGTTCTCAAATTCCTGGAGTGAGTAGTAGTGGTGCTGTTGGTAAGTGACAAGCCTCAGCATGCCTTACTTACCCATCGATGGTGAGCAGCTCAAAGGGAGCCTGTTTGTCACACACAGGGCAGGTCCACGTGGGCTTCTTTTCATTCATTTGCAGGAAGTAGATGGCATCGAAACACTGCAAGTGGGCACAGGTGAGCACCCGACACGGCACTCCTATCCGCATCTTCACTAGCTGAGAGGAGGAAGAGGAAAGGGAGGTATGTTATTAGCATTAGGCTGTAGACAAATGGTGGGTGGTAGCCTGTTCCTCGTGTTGTGGTTTTCTTTGTTTTGGTCAGTAACAACTGAAAGGTTTGAGACTTGCTCTTTAATAAGAAATTAAAGCATGACTGGGTGGATATGGCTTGTGGTGAGTGCAGATCCTCACAGGACAGATGAGGGACACCCGTAGCCCTGTGGTGGCGATCTCGTTCTCTGGATCAAAGCGTAGCTTGTCCTGGACTGGACACAGCAGAAAGAAACTAGTTCAACGTCACACAGCACAGGTGTAAAAATTAGTAAAATGCAATAAAGCATGAAAGACAAAAATGCTGAGGCCACTTACTGCGTTCACGACAGCGTTCTGCACTCTCCACTGAGCAGTGTTTAAGTTGGCTGAAAAGCTCTGCTGATGTGAAGACCCGCACTAAATACACTGCAACCGAGTAGCGCTGCACACAGGACAAGAGGACATGAGTGAGCACTGAACAGAATGAACACACTGGAAATAGCAGCAGATATCATCTGAAGCTGTCAACATTTAGACAGCTGCCAAAAACAACCAAACCATTTCAAATACTTGTCATGAAAATTAATCAAAACAGCATGCAATTACATTGCGTACATCACAGAGTTTACTTTAGATGTGCAAAAGGTGTCGCCTCTTGGCAAGGTTCTAAAATAACAGTGTAAAGTTTCAACCAGAGACTGACCTTGCCGAAGTTGCCCCATGTGACAGTGGCCCGGTTGGTGGCAGTGGAAAGGTGTAACCAGGGTGTGATGTTGACTGGGCGACAGGGACGACGCGGTTCCACACCTGGCTTATTAGACGGGTAGTAACCCTGTACAGAACAAATATAGACATGTTTAGCAACAAAGATATAGGCATTTTCTTCTGATTTGTTGGTTGGTTGGTTTGTTTGCCTGAGGGCATGGGATTCCCCAGCTTGACTACTTACTGGTACATGACAGTAGGACTGGTTGACTTTGACAGCAATATTGGGAGGGTACTGATCTTCCTGGACACCGATGGAGTCTGTATAACAGATTCTGTAAAGGATCATAGCAACAGCACAGGAGGTTATCAATGGTTATCAGTGTTAGATGGCAACATATGTAATCCTCTTAAACACAGACATTCTCAATGAATGGTTGTGGTGGTCAGATTTGTCATTCAATACACACACAAAATGTACACTGTTTTGTTGGGACTTGATAAAGTTGATAAAGAACACAGTAGAGGAAACTTTCCAAATGTTGACAGAACAAACTACAATAGACGAGTGAATAATTTTTCTAATCTGTGAAATAGACCATGTGACAAATGCAGTAGAAATGCTTTGATGCACATTTTTTGATAGAATAACCATGTTGCAGTCAAGAAATGCTACACTATATATACACACAAAGGTATCTGGACACCCCTTCAAATGAGTGGATTTGGCAATTTCAGCCAAAATTGTTGCTGACAAGTGAATATGGCAGAGTAGCCACACAAGCCTAAGATCACTATGCGCAATGCCAAGCATTGGCTGGAGTGGTCTAAAGCTCAACCACCATTGGTCTCTAGAGCAGTGGAAACGCGTTCTCTGGAGTGATGAATCACGCTTCACCATCTGGCAGTCCAATGGACGAATCTGGGTTTGGTGGATGCCAGGAGAACGCTACCTGCCCCAATGCATAGTGCCAACTGTAAAGTTTGGTGGAGTAATAATGGTCTGGGGCTGTTTTTCATGGTTCGGACTAGGTCCCTTAGTTCCAGTGAAGGAAAATCTTAATGCTACAGCATACAATTACATTCTAGACGATTCGGCGTGTACAACTTTGTGGCAATGCCCTCATGCACAAAGCGAGGTCCATACAGAAATGGCTTGCCAAGATCGGTGTGGAAGAACTTGACTGGCATGCACAGAGCCCTGACCTCAACCCCATTGAACACCTTTGGGATGAATTTGGAACGCCGATTGCGAGCCAGGCCTAATCGCCCAACCTCACTAATGCTCATGGCTGAATGGAACAAGTCCCCGCAGCAATTTTCCAACATCTAGTGGAAAGCCTTCCCAGAAGAGTGAAGGCTGTTATAGCAGCAAAGGGGGGAGCAACTCCATATTAATGCCCATGATTTTGGAATGAGATGTTGGAAAAGCATTCACAGTGCAGTGTATTCGGCTAAATATTTATAAAGCTATGATGAACTTCACAGAATTGTGAAAGTGCACGAGCTTGATGCTCTAGAGTGGCGCAGCAGTCTAAAACACTGCATCTCAGTGCTTGAGGCGTCACTAGAGGTGTACCGATAATGATTATTGGAGGACCAAAAAAGCAATTACAACAATATTGAATTACCTTAATATAATACATCAATAAAATCAATTTAGCCTCAAATAAATAATGAAACATGTTCAATTTGGTTTAAATAATACAAAAACAAAGTGTTGGAGAAGAAAGTAAGTGCAATATGTGACATGTAAAAAAGCTAACGTTTAAGTTCCTTGCTCAGAACATGAGAACATATGAAAAACTGTTGTGGTTCCTTTTAACATGAGTCTTCAATATTCCCAGGTAAGAAGTTTTAGGTTGTAGTTATTATAGGAATTATAGGACTATTTCTCTATATACCATTTGTATTTCATATACCTTTGACTATTGGATGTTCTTATAGGCACTTTAGTATTGCCAGTGTAACAGTATAGCTTCCGTCCCTCTCCTCACCCCTACCTGGGCTCGAACCTGGAACACGTCGACAACAGCCACCCTCGAAGCATCGTTACCCATCGCTCCACAAAAGCCGCGGCCCTTGAAGAGCAAGGGGAACAACTACTCCAAGTCTGAGCGAGTGACGTCACCGATTGAAACGCTATTAGAAGAGCTGCTGGCAAACTGTGACGGCCCTGAATATTTCTGAACCGTCTCAGTGCTTCTCCTTCTAATAGGGCGCTTCCCCTTTAATTCCCCATTAAATAGTCAGCATCAGCTGCGCAAAGGTGAAGTTGTGATTGAGACATGAATGAGGATGTGTACTACCTTCAGTTCATGAAGCTTCGCTATTCCGTTTGTTTTGTTGCCTTACAGTGTGTTTTGTAGCCTTAAAGCGAGTTTACCCAGGATTGGATCCACTCTGTGCGTCTGTGGACTACAACTCTCCGTTGGTTTTCGTGGCCTTTTCTCCGCTGAAGATCTGTTGGCGGATTGTATGACTGACTACAACTTTTTGTACACGGTATTTCATTTGTTTGGGGTGATGTATACTGTGATTTATGTAGTTGTGAGGACGTATTATTCTTTGATTAGTCTTTGATACGCTTTATAGTTGTGTTGCAAAATAAGTGTTATTTGAGTGTATGAATATACTGGGTTTACGCTACGGACAAACGTTGCGTGACTAAGGTCACTGAACTTATTTACCGGGTTGGACTCTTTTTATGCCCAAGGTACAGGACATTTCTAATTGAACATAAGTGCATTAATTGTTATATTGTTGTGTGTGTGTGTGATCATTTATGTTGTTAATACAACCACGCAAAAGAATACACTTGTTTGAAGTTCTTTCCAATGTTTTAAGGGGTTTATGAAAAGTATATTTCCATCCTGACTTTTACATAAGTCCTTTGTATTGGTGTGACTTGACGGACCAGATGGGACTCATTCCCTCCCAAACTAAAAGGAGAAACCAATGCTTTCTCTGGTAGGCACAACCTACCTGGCACCCCTATAAATAACCTCAAGTCAAAACCGTTACATAAAAAACGCACGAAAGTGCTGTTTGAATGAATGCTTACGAGCCTGCTGCTGCCTACCATCGCTCATTCAGACTGCTCTATCAAATCATAGACTTAATTATAACATAATAACACAGAAATACGAGCCTTTGGTTATTGATATGGTCGAATCCGGTAACTATCATTTTCAAAACAAAACGTTTATTCTTTCAGTGAAATACGGAACCGTTCCGTATTTCGGCATTAGGCATTGATGTTTATGGTTAGGTTTGGTGCAACGACAGTGCTAAATCATCACCCGTTTGGCGAAGTACGTTGTGATTCGATGAGAAATTAACAGGCACCGCATCGATTATATGCAACGCAGGACACGCTAGATAAACTAGTAATATCAACCATGTGTAGTTAACTAGTGATTATGTTAAGATTGATTGTTTTTTATAAGATAAGTTTAATGCTAGCTAGCAACTTACATTGGCTTCTTGCTGCCCTCGAGTAACAGGTAGTCAGCCTGCCATGCAGGCTCCTCGTGGAGTGCAATGTAAGGCAGGTGGTTAGAGCGTTGGACTAGTAACCAGAAGGTTGCAAAAACGAATCCCCAAGCTGACAAGGTACAAATCTGTCATTCTGCCCCTGAACAAGGCAGTTAACCCACCGTTCCTAGGCCTTCATTGAAAATAAGAATGTGTTCTTACCTGACTAGCCTAGTTAAATAAAAGGTACACTATTTTTTAAATGCTCCTTTCCAATAAAGAGGGCCTTAAATGTTATGCTGTTGGCATGATGATTGATGCTTGACTATCAATTGACAAATAAAAACATTTAAACTCACTGTTCCATAATCTCATAATGAAGCCAACCCTCTGTGCTGTATCTGCAAGCTGTTGGCTAGAGCGCATGTACCAAGACCAAAGTGGGCACACTTGCTGTGTATTGCAGACTTTTGTGCCAAAACCATCTAAAGTGTTAAAAATGGGATGGAAACACATCATACTTCTGTTTTTTAATTCTCTAAATGAACTTACAGCGTAATTACGCACAGCTTTGAACAAGAAGTTTTTTTTGGGGGGGGGGTTATAATTGTCCTGCTACACATTTGTATAAATGTGTAATGAAAATGTGTTCTTGCATATTCCAACTCCCACAGACACGCGTAGGGAATGGGATCATGCCACAGTCGCGATTGTCCACCGCTCCTGGAACAATTGGGGTTAAGTGCATTGCTCAAGGGCACAGCAACAGATTTTTCACCTTGTGGGCTCTGGGATTCAAACCAGCGACCTTTCAGTGACTGGTCCAACGCTCTAATCTCAAGGCTACCAAGAAGACAATTTGATGGAAAACCCCTACTGCAGGTAAAATGTGCATATTTTTTGTTTGAATGTTACAATATTCACCTGAATATCAGTGAACAAATTGATGGAAGCCTAGCTACTGATCTAGAAAAGGCTTCAACTGTATGTACCGGAAATTACCTATGCAATTGTGGGATTAGTGTGCTGTTATGTGTAGAACAGTTGAACTCTTGTAAACTCACCTAAGAACCACCTGGATTGCCTTCATTCCTGGTCGAAGCTCACTAAAACAACAAGGGAGGGAATGTTATGGTACCCCTCAGTGTCCATTCAAAGTCACAAGCAGTAGAATAAACAAAGTTAACTTTGAATAAAAGTGTTATGCTCACGTTGCGTTTCTGACTTGGTCCGCTTGGCTCTGTGTTAATTCAAATATGCATTGACTGTCCTGCAGTTTCTCACTGTTCTGGGCAACTACAAGGACAGATGCAGAAGAAAAAAATACATACATACACATACCACAACTTCCCTATGCTTCGCAATGTCCAAAATGTCCTTAGCACTTAATTGTAATGTCATGTTTCTGTCATTAATATAGTGTCATCAGAATGTATTCAGACCCCTTAACTTTCTTAACCTTTTGTTAGGTTACAGACATTTCTCTCATCAATCTACACATAATACCGATAAGGACAAAGCAAATACAGTATTTTAGAAATGTTTGCCAATTTATAAAAAATGTCAAGTGTAAATATTACATTTACATAAGTATTCAGACCCTTTACTCAGTATTTTGTTGAAGCACCTTTGGCAACGATTACCGCCTCGAGACTTCTTGTTTATGACGCTACAAGCTTGGCACACCTGTATTTGGGGAGTTTCTCCCATTCTTCTCTGCAAATCCTCTCAAACTCTGTCAGGTTGGATGGAGAGTGTTGCTGCACTGCTATTTTCAGGTCTCTCCAGAGATGTTCGATCGGGTTCAAGTCCAGGCTCTGGCTGGGCCACTCAAGGACATTCAGAGACTTGTCACAAAGCCACTCCTGCGTTGACTTGGCTGTGTGCTTAAGGTCGTTGTCCTGTTTGCAAGGTGAACCTTCGCCCCAGTCTGAGGTCCTGAGTGCTCTGGAGCAGGCTCATTGAGGATCTCTGTACTTTGCTCTGTTCATCTTTCCCTCGATCCTGACTAGTCTCCCAGTCCCTGCCGCTGACAAACATCCCCACAGTATGATGCTGCCACATTTACATTACATTTAAGTCATTTAGCAGACGCTCTTATCCAGAGCGACTTACAAATTGGACCACCGTGCTTCACCGTAGAGATGGTGGCAGGTTCCCTCTAGAAGTGACGCTTCATATTTAGGCCAAAGAGTTCAATCTTGGTTTCATTCAGACCAGAGAATCTTGTTTCTCATGGTGTGAGAGTCTTCAGGTGCCTTTTGGCAAACTCCAAGTGGGCTGTCATATGTCTTTTACTGAGGAGTGTCCCCTGTCTGGCCACTACCATAAAGGCCTGATTGGTTGAGTGCTGCAGAGATGAGAGAAACTTCCATAAGGACAACCATCTCCACAGAGGAACTCTAGAGCTCTGTCAGAGTGACCATCAGGTTCTTGGTCACCTCCCTGACCAAGGCCCTTCTCCCCCGATTGCTCAGTTTGGCCAGGTGGCTAGCTCTAGGAAGAATCTGGTGGTTCCAAACTTCTTCCATTTAAGAATGATGGAGGCCACTGTTCTCAGGGACCTTCAATACATCAGAATTGTTTTGGTACCCTTCCCCAGATCTGTGCCTCAACACAATCCTGTTCGATTGGGTTCCTTCGACCTCATGTCTTGGTTTTTGCTCTGATATGCACTGTCAACTGTGGGACATTATATAGCCAGGTGTGTGCCTTTCCAGATCATGTCCAATCAATTGAATTTACCACAGGTGGGCTCCAATCAAGTTGTAGAAACATCAAGGATGAACAATGGAAACAAGATGAACCTGAGCTCAATTGAGTCTCATAGCAGTGTCTGAATACATATGTAAATAAAAAGGTATGTTTTTCATTTTTAATACATTTGCAACAACTTCTAAACCTGTTTTCACTTGTCATTATGGGGTATTGTGTGTAGATTGCTGGGGATTTTGTATGTATTTAACACATTTTAGAATAAGGCTGTAACACACAGGTGTCAAACTCATTCCACGGGGGGCCGAGTGTCTGCGGGTTTTCGTTCCTCCCTTATACTTGATTGATGAATTAACATCACTAATTAGTTAGGAACTCCCCACACCTGGTTGTCTAGGGCTTTATTGAAAGGAAAAAACAAAAACCTGCAGACACTAGGCCCTCCGTGGAATGAGTTTGACACCCCTGCTGTAACATAACAAAATGTGGGAAAAGTCATGGGGTCTGAATACTTTCCAAAGGCATGCCAGGTTTTTTTTACTGACCATAAGAGCTGACCAGGAACTTTTTGGCCTCTTTTTACAAGAACTTGACTAGACCGAAAGCTCTCTACATCTCACTGACAAAAATCACTCACTTAGCTCTGTTGGCGGCAACAGAGTCTCCAGAGTTTGGTAGAAGGGCAGCGACACCAGCTTGACCTCAGCCGCAGGTGTGGAGGACAGCTTGGGGATGCCATTGAGGTAGTCTGCGCCCTGAGTGCCTGTGGGGGACGAGCTGAGGGAGGAGTAGGCCACCGGAACACCCTCCGGGCGCCGAGCAGCCAGCCAACCCGACGCCTTGGGGAAGCGTGACTCGTACAGCTGCCGCACGTTCTTCAGCAGCTCTGGGCTGTACTCTGTCTGCACCAGCCTCAGCGCCCGTCCCACCAGGTCATGCTTTAGACCACTCTTACTGCGGCCCATGGAGGCCAGCAGCGTCTGCAGGTCAGATACCCGGAAACTCTTCACCATGTTCTGAAGGGAAGACACAAAGGAGAGAGTGATAGGAAGAGGGGAAGTTTTGGATTACCATCTGGATTCCTTGAGCTAGGCAAGTGCCAATAACTTAAAAAAGGTAGCCTACACTAGTTACTCAACCCTGCACGTTAAGAGGCTGCTGCCCTATATACATGAAATCACTGATCACTTTAATAATATTTTACTCATTTCATATGTACAGTTGAAGTTGGAAGTTTACATACACGTTAGCCAAATACATTTAAACTCAGTTTCACAATTCCTGACATTTAATCAAAGTAAAAATTCCCTATCTTAGGTCAGTTAGGATCACCACTTTATTTTAAGAATGTGAAATGTCAGAATAATAGTGAGAATTATTTATTTTAGCTTTTATTTCTTTCATCACATTCCCAGTGGGTCAGAAATTTACATACACTCAAATAGTATTTGGTAGCATTGCCTTTAAATTGTTTAACTTGGGTCAAACGTTTTGGGTAGCCTTCCACAAGCTTCCCACAATAAGTTGGGTGAATTTTGGCCCATTCCTCCTGACAGAGCTGGTGTAACGGAGTCAGGTCTGTAGGCCTCCTGGCTCAAACAAGCTTTTTCAGTTCTGCCCACAAATTTTCTATAGGATTGAGGTCAAGGCTTTGTGATGGCCACTCCAATACCTTGACTTTGTTGTCCTTAAGCCATTTTGCCACAACTTTGGAAGTATGCTTAGGGTTATTGTCTTGAGATGTTGCTTCAATATATCCACATCATTTTCTTTCCTCATGATGCCATCTATTTTGTGAAGTGCACCAGGCCCTCCTGCAGCAAAGCACCCCCACAACATGATGCTGCCACCCCCATGCTTCAGGGTTGGGATGGTGTTCTTCGGCTTGCAAGCATCCCCCTTTTTCCCTCCAAACATAACGATGGTCATTATGGCCAAACAGTTCTATTTGTTTCATCAGACCAGAGGACATTTCTCCAAAAAGTACGATTTTTGTCCCCATGTGCAGTTGCAAACCGTAGGCTGGCTCTTTTTTTTAATGGCGGTTTTTGAACAGTGGCTTCTTCCATGCTGAGCGGCCTTTCAGGTTGTCGATATTGGACTCGTTTTACTGTGGATATAGATACTTTTGTACCCGTTTTCTCCAGCATCTTCACAAGGCCCTTTGCTGTTGTACTGGGATTGATTTGCATTTTTAGCACCAAAGTACATTCATCTCTAGGAGACAACGCATCTCCTTCCTGAGCAGTATGACAGTTGCGTGGTCCCATGGTGTTGATACTTGCGTACTATTGTTTGTACAGATGAACGTGGTACCTTCAGGTGTTTGGAAATTGCTCCCAAGGATGAACCAGACTTGTGGAGGTCTC
This sequence comes from Salvelinus fontinalis, assembly GCF_029448725.1. NCBI lineage: Eukaryota > Metazoa > Chordata > Actinopteri > Salmoniformes > Salmonidae > Salvelinus > Salvelinus fontinalis. The sequence continues at coordinate 32,144,976 of NC_074678.1, forward strand.
CAATTTTTTTCTACGGTATTGGCTGATTTCTTTTGATTTTCCCATGATGTCAAGCAAAGAGGCACTGAGTTTGAAGGTAGGCATTGAAATACATCCACAGGTACACCTCCAATTGACTCAAATCATGTCAATTCGCCTATCAGAAGCTTCTAAAGCCATGACAATTTTCTGGAATTTTCCAAGCTGTTTAAAGGCACAGTCAACTTAGCGTATGTAAACTTGTGACCCACTGGAATTGTGATAGTGAATTATAAGTGAAATAATCTGTCTGTAAACACGAGAATTTCGCTATACCCGCAATAACATTAGCTAAATATGTGTATTTGACCAATAACATTTGATTTGAAGTGCTGTGCACAGACTTATCTATATAATTACCTGGTATAAATGAACTTAAACACTCAGCATGTCAACTCAAATGATTTAAATTGGAATACACTACATGACCAAAAGTATGTAGACACCTGCTCGTCAAACATCTCATTCCAAAATCATGGGCATTAATATGGAGTTGGTCCCCCCCTTTGCTGCTATAAACAGCCTCCACTCTTCTGGGAATGCTTTCCACTAGATGTTGGAACATTGCTGCTGCAGGCACTTGATTCCATTAAGCTAAAAGAGCATTAGTGAGGTTGTGCGATTAGGCCTGGTTCACAGTCGGCATTCCAATTCATACCAAAGGTGTTCGATGGGGTTGAGGTCAGGGTTCTGTGCAGGCCAGTCAAATTCTTCCACACCGATCGACAATCCATTTCTGTATGGACCTCACTTTGTGCATGGGGGCATTGTCATGCTGAAATAGGAAAGGGCCTTCCCCAAAACTGTTGCCACAAGGTTGGAAGCACAGAATTATCTAGAATGTCATTGTACGCCGTAGAGTTAAGATTTCCCTTCACTGGAACTAAGGGGCCTAGCCTGATCACACCAGAGAACATGTTTCCACTGCTCCAGAGTCCAATGGCGGCGAGCTTTACACCACTCCAGCCAACGCTTGGCATTGCACATGTTGATCTTAGGCTTGTGTGCAGCTGCTTGGCCATGGAAACCCATTTCATTAAGCTCCCGACGAACAGTTCTTGTGCAGACGTTTCTTCCAGAGGCAAACAAGGACTGACAATTTTTACGCTCTACAGCACTCGGCGGTCCCGTTCTGTGAGCTTGTGTGGCCTACCACTTCGCGGCTGAGCCGTTGTTGCTTCTAGACGTTTCCACTTCACAATGACACCCATCAGTTGACCGGGCAGAAATTTTACATACTGACTAGTTGGAAAGTGTGCCATTCTAATGCAAATGTTTGTCTATAGAGATTGCATGGCTGTGTGCTTGATTTTATACACCTGGCACCAATGGGTGTGCCTGAAATAATAGCTGAATCCACTCATTTGAAGGTGTCCACACACTATATTTACACAAAAGTATCTGTGCACTTGCTTCAAGTAATATTTTCCTCCCTCCCCTCTAGAATTCAGTAGCATGACCTATGAGCCCCTTCTGTTCCTAACACCATGCATAGAATATTTTTCCTGCAAACATAACCTAGACTGGTCCCTCCTTTAAGTAGTGTAGGACACAACACCATCAGTGAATTTGAAGACCCAGCAATGCATGTAGCTAGCTAGTCACTATCTACACTGAAGTGTTGGTCCCATGTTTCATGAGCTGAAATAAAAGATCCCAGAAGTGTTCCATACACAGAATATACTTATTTCTCTCATTTTGTGCACATCTCTGTTAGTGAGCATTTCTCCTTTGCCAAGATAATCCATCCACCTGACAGGTGTGCATATCAAGAAGCTGATTAAACAGCATGATTACACAGGTGCACCTTGTCCTGGGGACAATTAAAGGACAATAAAAATATGCAGTTTTGTCAAACACCACAGATGTCTCATGTTGAGGGAGCATGCAATTGGAATGTTCACCAGAGCTGTTGCCAGAGAATTTAATGTTTATTTCTCGGAGAGAAAAAAAATAAACCCACACACTGCTCTTGACAGCATCAGTGCTCTTTAATAAGCTAGCTTTTGTGATTTTTTTCAATCTTTTTTTTTAAATTAGCACCCTTATGTAGACATAGCTTTACCCACATCCATTCCATGCGTCAAATGTGGTTCGAGTCGAGGGAAAATAAGTAAGTGTTACCAAATATAACATTGTGAATTTCATAAATATTCTAATAAAAGGGTGTACATAAAACATATTAAACACGTCTGTAAAACCACAATGAGGACATCAACACACCAAGCAAGTTCATAAACCATTGGTTACAGCGCAATAAAAAGAGTAATCTGAAATGGGAGCATTCATTCATGTTCAAAACGGTTCCCAATAAATGACATTAATACGTGCTCCACCACCCATGTTATCTACATGATTAAATGTCCATGTGGATTGTGTTATGTAGGTAAAACCTCTCGTTCTCTCAAACAGAGAATTTGTGAACATATAAATAAAAAACCAGGACAAACTACAGGGATTATCCAGTCTCAGTAGATTTTAAATGACCAAAAATATGACATTACTACCTTTAGATTTTGTGGCATTGAGAAAGTCAAGATATCAGACAGGGGAGGTGACATAAATAATACTCTGAGCAAAAGAGAATGTTTTGGGATTTTCACCCTCCAGACATAATTTCCAAGGTGTCTTAATGATGAAATGCCAATGTATGTTACGTTGTAAATTTGATCAATTAATGCACACATTTCAGATTACTCTGACGTCACACTATTTTAATATTTATCAAATGCACATTGTTATTTTTGGTAATGCTTACTTATTTTCCCTCAACTCTAACCCCATTTGATGCATGGAACAGATGTGGGTGGAGCCATGTCTACATAATTATTATTATTTTTTTTTTAACTCAAAAGCTCTGATGTAGGCCTTGAGGCCGATACGTAAAGCCTATTAAAGAGAAGTGATACTATCAAGAGAAATGTGCGGGTTTCTTATTTTTTCCCTCATCTTATTCAACTGTTACCATGCACCTTAAAAAAAAAGACAGCTCAGATGTGCGAGTGCCCTTTGAATTTTGAATGTTAATTTCTCTATCATAAGTCGCATCCAATGGTGGTACATCTAACCTGGGTTGCTCCTCTTTTCAGTTCGCTGCAGCTAGCGGCTTGGACGAGCTGCAAAAAACCCCACTCAAACTCCACCGTTTTATCTCCATCTCTTCATTCAAAGACTCAATCATGGACACTTACTGTTGTGGCTGCTTCGCGTAATGTATTGTTGTCGCTACCTTCTTGCCCTTTGTGCTGTTGTCTGTGCGCAATAATGTTTGTACCATGTTTTGTGCTGCTGCCATGTTGTTATGTGTTGCTACCATGCTGTGTTTTCATGTGTTGCTGCCATGCTAGGTTGTTGTCTTAGGTCTCTCTATGTAGTGTTGTGTGACTTGCCTAGTTAAATAGAAGGTTAAATAAAAAATAACCATCCTCACAACCACATGTAACCACGCCAGCCCAGAACCTCTACATCTGGCTTCTTCACCTGCAGGATCATCTAAGACACGCCACCAGACAGCTGATGAAACTGTGGGTTTGCACAACTGAAGAATTTCGGCACAAATTGTCAGAAACAGTCTCAGGAAAGCTCATCTCCGTGCTTGTCGTCCTCACCTGGGTCTTGACATAACTGAATTTTGGTGTTGTAACAGAGTGGGCAAACGCTCACCTTCGACAGCCACTGGCACGCTGGAGAAGTATTCACTTCACGGATGAATACAAGGTTCAACTTTCCCTGACAGATGGCAGACAGAGTGTATGGCATCATGTGGGTGAGCGGTTTGCTGATGGACACTCTGTTCACAATGTTGACATGGTGGCGGTGGAGTTATGGTATGGGCTGGCATAAGACAGACAACGAACAATTGCGTTTTATCAATGGCTATTTGAATCCACAGAGATACCCTGATGAGATCCTGAGGCCCATTGTCGTGCAATTCATCTGCCGCCATCACCTCGTTTCAGCACGAAATGCACAGGCCCATGTCGCAACGATCTGTACATAATTCCCTGAAACTGAAAAACGTACCAGAATTTCAATGGCCTGCATACTCACCAGACATGTCACCCATTGTGCATGTTTGGAATGCTCTGAATCGACAGCGTGTTCCAATTCCCCCCAATATCCAGCAACTTCGCAGAGCCATTGAAGAGGAGTGGGACAACTTTCCACAGCCTGAACAACTATATGTGAAGATGTGTCGCTCTGTATGAGGCAAATGGTTGTCACACCAGACACTGACAGGTTCTGATCCACGACCCTACCTTTTTTTTAAGGTATCTGTGACTGACAGATTAATCTGTATTCCCAGTCATGTGAAATCCATAGATTAGGCTTTATTAATTGATTTCAATTGACTGATTTCCTATATGAACTGTAACTCAGTCAAATATGTTGCGTCTATATTTTTGTTCAGTGTAGTTAGAAAAGTCTTGCAAACTAATTACATCAGTCAATCTCATCAATTCAGGTTCATTTCTACAACTCGTGTATCAGGCTTATAGCGTGTAGAGGTGGACAGCGGCATTGCCAATTGCCTTGTCTGACAAGAAGCTAGGCTAGTGGGTAAGCTAACGTTAACTCCACTTGCTTTGTTGTTATCCCAACAGTGAAAATACGTCCATTTGACAAGTCAAAGTGCCAGTGGATGGACCGAATGTGTAATGCAATCTCCCGCTTAAACATTGAATGATACAATTTCGCACTGACTCCCTGCTGGCGAGTGGTTTTATGGCCTCATCATTCATTTTCCATGTCCCTGCTAGCTAACGTTAGCTAGACGCACTTAGCGACGAAGAGAAACCAGTTTCAATATAGCTACCAATGAATCAACCATCACTAAATTAAACACTTTTATACAGTATTCATGGGAAACATTTACAGTTTCCCATACTAACCGGCCATCTCCCACGCAGGCCCTTTCCTATCAAACCGGTCGAGCGGATCTCTGCTTACCATCGCTTCCACCAGTTCGCCCGCCATCTTTGTACAGCAGCCCCGCGAGAGGCAGAGCCGAAAGGTAGTCCTTCACCAGTGAGAAGCAGACGGGTCGCTCGCTGCTCGACGCTTCTCTGCTTCCAATCACAGCGCAACCACACTACGAGCTTCAAGGAGTACGTTGAAAGTAGGCGTGTCATCATTGTTTTAAAGTGACAGTACAACTTTTTTTAAACACTCAGAGACAGGCCTCCCATCTATGTAAGGCCTCACTTATAAGAAAACATAACCAGCCACTAAGTAGCTGAACGCTTGAGTTTGCTGAGTTTTATACTATCGAATCAAAGAGCATATGCATTGTGAAAATAATTCAAATTCAAAACAAGAGGAACGCATGACCTGTTAAATGGGGAGGAGCGCATGGCCCAATCAACTCCTGTCCGAGTGAAATATTCCGCTTCGGGAAATGCAACGAACCATTGGATATCGAATAAACTCTTTATCTATTTTGAACAATAATCTAAATATTCACAGGGAGCCAAGTCAAAATGCAGTACACAGATGTAGTGCACTGAAGTCACATTGGAAGAGAGGATATACATGCTTCAAGATTTTAAAATACAGTCCAATGAATAAGAGCAATCCTGTGTTAATTATTTTCTCTTAATTTCACACCATCCCCTGGTCATCCATTTCTGGATTTCCAAACTTCTTGATTTGAGCTGAAGAACAGAGATCGTAAACCAAAACCATTTATGTTTAAAATCAAATGAAAGGATAATATAAACTCTAATATATAATCTTTGCATGATTTGACTTTCACCTCAAGTTTGCATATTAACTGTGATAAGTAACAGATAATTGGAACAATATATATTGTCCCAGCTCTGCTCTATGTTGGCCTACTTTAATACCATTCCTGTGTGCTTTATCATAAGTTGTTTGCTTGCACACATACAAATTTGAGCAAAAATTACATTCACAGGACAGTCAGTGTCTTACAAAACTTCCAGTTCTGTAAAATATCAGCTCCATATTATAATCAAACAGTGTTGGCTTAAGGTTGACAGGCTACTACATGATGTTGGTATTGTAAATTAAAATAGAGGTGTATGTTCTCTTGACAATGACATAATTATCTTCAGTATTTTTTTATCATGGAATAATTTCTATTTAATTATACATTTTACCACATGTCTCATTCAGGCTACTTGGATGGTGTAGGCAGGCTGTAGTAGTAGTTCTTCAATTTGGACAGACGAGGGCAATATAGTCCACCGGGGTTCATTCCTCTCATTCTTGAACAGCCCCAATTCGTCTGGACATGGACTCTACAAGGTGTCGAAAGTGTTCCACAGGGAAGCTGGTCCATGTTGACTCCAATGCTTCCCACTGTTGTGTCAAGTTGGCTGGATGTCCTTTGGCACTCACGAGAAACTGTTGAGTGTGAAAAACTCTGCAGCGTTTTTTATTTCACCTTTATTTAGCCAGGTAGGCAAGTTGAGAACAAGTTCTCATTTACAACTGCGACCTGGTCAAGAATAAAGCAAAGCAGTTCGACACATACAACAACACAGAGTTACACATGGAATAAACAAAACATACAGTCAATAATACAGTTGAAGAAAGTCTATATACAGTGTGTGCAAATGAGGTAAGAAAAGGGAGGTAAGGCAATAAATAGGCCATGGTGGTGAAGTAATTACAATATACCATTTAGACACTAGAGTGATTGATGTGCAGAAGATGAATGTGCTAGTAGAGATACAGGGGTGCAAAGGAGCAAGATAAATAAATAAATACAGTATGGGGATGAGGTAGTTGGATGGGCTATTTACAGATGGGCTATGTACAGGTGCAGTGATCTGTGAGTTGCTCAGACAGCTTGTCCTTAAAGCTAGTGAGGGAGGTAAGAGTCTCCAGCTTCAGTGATTTTTGCAATTCATTCCAGTCATTGGCAGCAGAGAACTGAAAGGAAAGGCGTCCAAAGGAGTAATTTGCTTTGGGGGTGACTAGAGAGATATACCTGCTGGAGCGCGTGCTACGGGTGGGTGCTGCTATGGTGACCAGTGAGCTGAGATAAGGCGGGCCTTTACCTATCCGAGACTTGTAGATGACCTGAAGCCAGTGGGTTTGGCGACGAGTGTGAAGCGAGGGCCAGCCAACGAGAGCGTACAGGTCGCAGGGGTGGGTAGTTTATGGGGCTTTGGTGACAAAACGGATGGCACTGTGATAGACTGCATCCAATTTGTTGAGTAGAGTGTTGCGGGCTATTTTGTAAATGACATCGCTGAAATCGAGTATGGGTAGGATGGTCAGTTCTTGACACAAACCACTGAGCCAGGCACCTACTACCATATTCAGTTCAAAGGCACTTAAATATTTTGTCTTGCCCATTTCGACTTTGAATGGCACACATACACAATCCATGTCTCAATTGTCTCAAGGCTTAAAAATAATTATTTAAATACTGATTGAAGTGGATTTGACAAGTGACATCAATAAGGGATCATAGCTTTCACCTGGATTCACCAGGTCAGTCTAGTTAATAGAAAGAGCAGGTGTTCTTAATGTTTTGTATACTCAGTGTAAACATTGTACACATCATTGGTGTAAAACGGTTTGCATGCCCCACCTTGTTCTATTACAGTAACTACAACCAGAGAGACAGAGGCGAGAGGGTCGACTCCGCTCCAAATCTGTCCTAGTTAAAATAAGCGCTAAGCAGACCGAGGGAGAGTTTTTGTATGGGGGGATAGAGAGTGTCAAATGTGATGAAGATAAAAGGGAATTGCTATTTTGATAGATTAGACGTATTTGATCAAATAGAAGTTTCATAATGCTTAAGTTGTTACAAGTGTACTGATCTGTGCATGTGACATTCCTGAATCTTTGAGATTTTGTTTTTTTATCGGAAATGTGCCTGTTGTTCACTGTTATGTCTCGAAGATTTCATAACCACATCTTTAATCAATTCAACAATGACGAGACGGGAGACAGGAAACAGGAATTCAGTTCAACCATTTGTCTGGAACGTGCTCAACTCAACAAACAGTACCAGTCAAAAGTTTGGACACACCTACTCATTCAAGGGTTTTTCTATATTTTTTTATATTTTCTACATTGTAGAATAATAGTGAAGACATCAAAACTATGAAATAACGCATATGGAATCATCTAGTAATCAAAAAGTGTTAAACAAATCAAAAAATATTTTAGATTTGAGATGCTTCAAAGTAGCCAGCCACCCTTTGCTTTGATGACGGCTTTGCACACCCTTGGCATTCTCTCAACCAGCTTCATGACGCAGTCACCTGGAATGCATTTAAATTAACAGGTGTGCCTTGTTAAAAGTTTATTTGTGGAATTTGTTTCTTCTTAATGCATTTGAGCCAATCAGTTGTGTTGTGACAAGGTAGGGGTGGTATATAGAAGATAGCCCTATTTGGAAAAAGACCAAGTCCACATTATGGCAAGAACAACTCAAATAAGCAAAGAGAAACCACAGTCCTCCATTATTTTAAGACATGAAGGTCAGTCAATCTGGAACATTTCAAGAACTTTGCAAGTTTCTTCAAGTGCAGTCGTGAAAACCATCAAGCACTATGAGGAAAGGACCACCAAAAAGCATTTCGCTACACTCGCAATAACATCTGCTAACCATGTGTATGTGACCAAGAAAATTTGATTTGATTTGAAAGGAAGACAGACAGAGTTACCTCTGCTGCAGAGGATAACTTCATTAGAGTTACCAGCCTCAGAAATCGGCAATTAACTACACCTCAGATTGCACCTCACAGAGTTCAAGTAGCAGACACATCTCAACATCAATTGTTCAGAGGAGATTGCGTGAATTAGGCCTTTATAGTCGAATTGCTGCAAGGAAACCATTACTAAAAGACATCAATAACAAGAAGAGACTTTCCTGGGCCAAGAGACACGAGCAATGGACATTAGACAGTGGAAATCTGTCCTTTGGTCTGATGAGTCCAAATCGGGTTCCCACCATAAAGCATGGAGGAGGAGGTGTGATGGTGTGGGATTGCTTGCTGATGACACTGTCAGTGATTTATTTAGTATTCAAGGCACACTTAACCAGCATGGATACCATAGTATTCTTCAGTGATATACCATCCCAACTGGTTTTCACTTAGTGGGACTATCATTTATTTTTCAACAGGACAATGACCCAACACACCTCCAAGCTGTGTAAGGGCTATTTGACCAAGGAGAGTGATGGAGTGCTGCATCAGATGACTTGGCCTCCACAATCACCTGACCTTAATAAATCTTCTTCAGGATCAGTGTTCCGTCTGCGGGACGGTTGAGCTAATGTAGGCTAATGTGATTAGCATGAGGTTGTAAGAAAAAAAAAAAAAAACAGAACATAGACATATCTGATATGGGCAGAAAGCTTACATTCGTGTTAATCTAACTGCACTATCCAATTTACAGTAGCTATTAGAGTGAAAGAATATAATGCTATTTTTTGAGGAGAGTGCACAATTATGAACTTGAAAATATATGAATAAACCAATTAGGCACATTTGGGCAGAATTGATACAACATTTTGAATAGATACGCAAGATCTCGCTGGATCACTCTAAAACGTTGCACATACAGGGCTGCCATCTAGTAGCCAAAGTCTAAATTGCGCCTGGGCTAGAATAATTCATTATGCCCTTTCTCTTACATTTCAAAGATGATTGTACAAAATAAATACAAAAAAGGTAGTTTTTTCTTTGTATTATCTTTTACCAGATCTAATGTGTTATATTATCCTGCATTCCTTTCACATTTCCACAAACTTTAAAGTGTTTCCTTTCAAATGTTATCAAGAATATGCATATCCTTGCTTCAGGGCCTGAGCTACAGGCAGTTAGATTTGGGTATGTCATTTTAGGCGAATTGAGGTGGATCCTTAACCCAATTGAGATGGTTTGTAAATGCAGAGTGGACCGCAGGGTGAAGAAAAAGCAGCCAACAAGTGCTCATCATATGTGTGAACTCCTTCAAGACTGTTGGAAAAGCATTCTTCATTAAACTGGTTGAGAGAATGCCAAGAGTTTGCAAAGCTGTCATCGAGGCAAAGGGTGGCTTTGAATAATCTGAAATATCAAATATATTTAGATTTGTTTAACACTTTTTTGGTTACTACATGATTCCATATGTGTTATTTCATAGTTTTGATGTCTTCACTATTATTCTACGATGTAGAAAATAGTACAAATAAAGAAAAACCCTTGAATGAGTAGTAGTGTCCAAACTTTTGGCTGGCACTGTAATTTAGCCAACAAAAGTCTCAACAAAATGAAACAAAATGCTTGTTGCATAGGCTATTTCAAGAACTGGTTCAGATGATTAAATAGGCCTACAATAATAATAATAATAATAACAATTTACAATAATAATAATGACTACACATTTTCTAATAAATACAAAAATAAATAAATGAAAGTTTGAAAATTGCATCAAATCTGAATAACGATTTACACACAGTCCATTTGGCCACAACAACGTTATTTTCATCTTTGTTTACTAAAATATTAAAACTTTTCCCAGAGGACATTCCCCTTGTCGGCTTCTTTTCACTATACTTTTTACTATACTGTTTCTTTACTAAATTTCATCACTTAGATGAAAGTAGCCAAGGCCAAGGCTAATTTTACTCGCTCTCTCTCTTCTCAGCAGCAGGCGCACGGGAGGTAGCAGCCAGAACCAGTTTCAGCTGGACACAAGCTATACGTTTTATTAAGTTGCAATTAGCTGTCACAGATAACAAGCTCACATAGTTCTCATCACACAAACACTAAATTAACAGAGGACAGGTCCAATCGTTTCCAGTCGGTAAATCAATTTTAATTGCACATACCCGAGACCGTGGAAATTATATCAGACCTGACCAGGTCCGAGACAAAAGTATGAATTCATGGCCCAGACCTGTTCGGGTCCCGGTTCGGATCTCGGAATTGTGTGTCTGTTGAAACCGTGAAAACCTCTAGTGCCTGCCTATCTTTCATACGGTAATGACAGTCAACGTGACTCTTAACAACAATGTCTTTAGACTGTGGCGTTGACACAGCTGTGGGCATGTGAGTAGCCTGTGTCACAGTCTTGTTTGGGTACGGCTCAGTCAGTGTCCTGAGAAAGTGACTGTGAGCCTCAACTGTAGGTCAGTGTTTCCCAGTCCTGGTCCTTGAGTACCCCCAACAGTACACGTTTGTATTGTAACCCTGGACAAGCACACCTGATTCAACTTGTCAACTACTCATCAAATCAAATCAAATAAATGTTATTATTCAGATGTGCCAAATACGACAGACCTTACATTGAAATGCTTACTTACAAGCCCTTTACCAACAATGTAGTTTTAAGAAAAATAAGTGTTAAGTAAAATATATATATATAATAAAATAAATATTACAAAAAAATATATATAAAATAATTAAAGAGCAGCAGTAACATAATAGTAGTGAGGCTATATACAGGGAGGACCGGTACAGAGTCAATGTGTGAGGGCACAGGTTAGTTGAGGTCATTGAGGTAATATGTACATGTAGGTAGAGTTAAAGTGACTATGCATAGATAATAAACAGAGAGTAACAGCAGCGTAAAGGGGGGGGGGCAATGCAAAGAGTCTGGGTAGCCATTTGATCAGCTGTTCAGGAGTCTTATGACTTGGGGGTAGAAGCTGTCAAAAAGCCTTTTGGTCCTAGACTTGACGCTCCGGTACCGCTTGCCGTGCGGTAGCAGAGAGAACAGTCTATGACAATGGCAACTGGAGTCTTTGACAATTTTTAGGGCCTTCCTCTGACACTGCCTGGTATAGAAGTCCGGGATGGGAGGAAGCTTGGCCCCAGTGATGTATTGGGCCGTACGCACTACCCTCTACAGTGCCTTGCGGTTGGAGGCCGGGCAGTTGCCATACCAGGCAATGATGCAACCAATCAGGATGCTCTCGATGGTACAGAGGTAGAAATTTTTGAGTATCTGAGGACCCATGCCAAATCTTTTTAGTCTCCTGAGGGGGAATAGGTTTTGTCGTGCCCTCTTCACAACTGTCTTGGTGTGTTTGGACCATGATAGTTTGTTGGTGATCTAGGCACCAAGGAACTTGAAGCTCTCAACCTGCTTCACTATAGCCCTGTCGATGAGAATGGGGGCTTGCTCCATCCTCTTTTTCCTGTAGTCCACAATCATCTCCTTTGTCTTGATTTTGTTGAGGGAGAGGTTGTTGTCCTGGTACCACACGGCCAGGTCTCTGACCTCCTCCCTATAAGCTGTCTTATCGTTGTCGGTGATCACTCCTACCACTGTTGTGTCATCGGCAAACTTAATGATGGTGTTGAAGTTGTGCCTGGCCATGCAGTCATGAGTGAACAGGGAGTACAGGAGGGGATTGAGCATGCACCCCTGAGGGGGCCCAGTTTTGAGGATCAGCGTGGTGGATTTGTTGTTGCCTGCCCTTACCACCTGGGGGCGGCCCGTCAGGAAGTCCAAGATCCAGTTGCAGAGGGACGTGTTTAGTCCCAGGGTCCTTAGCTTAATGATGAGCTTTGAGGGCACTATGTTGTTGAACACTGAGCTGTAGTCAATGAACAGCATTCTCACATAGGTGTTCCTTTTGTACAGGTGTAAAAGGGCAGTGTGGAGTGCAATAGAAAATGCATCATCTGTGGATCTGTTGGGGAGGTATGCAAATTGGAGTGGGTCTAGGGTTTCTGGGACTATGGTGTTGATGTGAGCCATTACCAGCCATTCGAAGCACTTCATGGCTACAGACGTGAGTGCTACGGGTCGGTAGTCATTTAGACAGGTTACCTTAGTGTTCTTGGGCACAGGGACTATGGTGGTCTGCTTGAAAAATGTTGGTATTACAGACTTAGTCAGGGACAGGTTGTCAGTGAAGACACTTGCCTCTTGGTCAGCGCATGCTCGGAGTACACATCCTGGTAATCTGTCTTGCGAATGTTGACCTGTTTAAAGGTTTTACTCTCATCCGCTACGGAGAGCGTAATCACACTGTCATCCGGAACATTTGATGCTCTCATCAGTGTTGCTTGCCTCAAAGCGAGCGTAGAAGTTATTTCTATCATCTGGTAGGCTCGTGTCACTGGGCAGCTCACGGCTGTGCTTCCCTTTGTAGTCTGTAATAGTTTGCAAGCCCTGCCACATCCGACGAGCGTCGGCGCTGGTGTAGTACGATTCAATCTTAGTCCTGTATTGATGCTTTGCCTGTTTGATAGTTTGTCTGAGGGCATAGTGGGATTTATTTTAAGCTTCCGGGTTAGAGTCCTGCTCCTTGAAAGCGTTAGCTCTAGCCTTTAGCTCAGTGCGGATGTTGCCTGTATTCCTTGGCTTCTGGTTGGGGTACATACAGTCACTGTGGGGACGATGTCATCGATGATGAAGCCAGTGACTGATGTGGTGTACTCCTCAATGCCATCGGAAGAATCCCTGGAACATATTCCAGTCTGTAATAGCAAAGCAGTCCCGTAGCTTAGCATCTGCTTCATCTGACCACTTCTTCATTGACTGAGTTACTGGTGCTTCCTGCTTTAGCTTTAGCTCGTAAGCAGGAATCAGGAGGATAGAATTATGGTCAGATTTGCCAAATGGAGGCCTAGGGAAAGCTTTGTACGCGTCTCTGTGTGTGGAGTAAAGGTGGACTATAGTTTTTTCCCTCTGGTTGCACATTTAACATAGATAGAAATTAGGTAAAATGGAATAAAGTTTCTGGCCACTAGGAGTGCCGCCTTTGGGTGAGTGTTTTCCTGTTTGGTTTTGGCCATATACAGCTCATTGAATGCAGTCTTAGTGCCAGCATCGGTTAGTGGTGGTAAATAGACACCTACGAAGAATGTAGATGAAAACTCTCTTGGTAAATAGTGTTGTCCACAGCTTATCATGAGATACTCTACCTCAGGAGAGCAAAACCTTGAGACTTCCACACTATTAGATTTTGTGCACCAGCTGTTTTCTTTTTACAAACGTACACAGACCGCCACCCCTTGTCTTACCAGAGGCGGCTGTTCTATCTCGCCGATGCAACGTAAAAGCCGCAAGCTTTATGTTATTCATGTCGTTGTTCAGCCACGACTCAGTGAAACATAAGATAATACCGTTTTTAATGGCCCGTTGGTAGGATATACGTGATCATAGTTTGTCTGTTTTGTTATCCAATGATTGTACGTTAGCTAATAGGACTGATGGTAAAGGCAGATTACCCACTCGCCTTCGGATCCTTACAAGGCACCCCGACCTACGTCCAAATATCTCTGTCTCTTTCTCCTGAGAATGACAGGGATAAGGGCCTTGTCGGGTGTCTGAAGTAAATCCTTTGCGTTCGACTCGTTAAAGAAAAATCTTCTTCCAATACAAGGTGAGTAATTGTTGTCCTGATATCTAGATGCTCTTTTCAGTCATAAGAGACGGTGGCAGAAACATTATGTACAAATTAAGTTACAAATAATGCGAAAAAACACACACAATAGCACAATTGGTTAGGGGACCGTAAAACGGCAGCCATCTCCTCCGGCGCCATTATCATTATCAAGCCCTTGATGAGTTTGTCCAGGGTTACAACGAAAATGTGTTTCTGTTCGGGGTACTCGAGGACTGGAGTTGGGAAACACTGCCCTAGGTGACGACTGCTGGGTCAGGGTGTCACCCAGTAACAGTTATGGACCACTGGTGATTCTGTCGGTGTGGCTTTACTCAACAGTAACTGATCTGTGTGCCTTTTCCAGATGACGTCCTCTGCAGTCTGAACAGTGTACAGTAGGACACAGAACCAGTCTGAGCAATGACTGTAGCAGGAACCCACATTGGTCCTCTGAGGTAGTTCCTAGCTAAGACAGTTTCTCCAGAATTGAAAGCGATGTCCTTTGCTCTCAGTTCAGAACGTTTGACTTGGCTCTCCTGTCAACGTCGCACTGTTTCCTTTGCATTCCCAAGGTTTGAGTAGGTCAAAGCTTGTGTGTAGCTCTCTCTTCAGGAGAAGCGATGCAAGCGAAGCCTTGGTGGGTGAATGTGGCGTGTTCCTGTAGGATAGCAGGAAGCTGTGCAGACATTGGTGCTGTGTCCCTTGGCCCTGAGATGCTTTTAAGGCATGTTTCATGGTCTGTACAAGCCTCTCTGCCAGCTTGTTGGTAGATAGATGACACAGTGCAGACCTGATGTGCTGTCTGCCATTCACCTGTAGGAACGTGGCCAATTTGTGGGACACTGTCTGCGGTCCGTTGTCGCTAATAAGTTGGAGTGGCGATCCAAACCGATGAAACACTTCTCCTAGCTTCTCGATGGTCTTCTCTGCAGAAATAGACTTCATGATGGCTATGAGCATCCACTACTACAAGAAACATTCTTTCTTCGAATGGACTTGTGAAGTCGACGTGTATGCGTTGCCACGCCTCCTCCAGCCAATCCCACTAATGAAGAGGTGCAAGTTGAGGTACGTTGTGAACCTTTTAACATGAGGAGCATGTTCTTGCTTTCTCCTCAATGCTTCCATCCAATCCTGGCTGCTCACTTTGTGAGATCTCCTTCATGTGAATCACTCCACATTGACCTGAGTGTAGCTGTTGCAACACTGGTTTCCTCAGCGAAGGCAGAATGGTAACACAATGCAAAGCCCACCTTTGCATTGTGCTTGCATCAAGTGACGGAATGCCAGTATTCGGTCCAAAGATGCTCGTTAGCGGACGATGATCTGTAAGAAGGGTGAACTTCTTCCCGTACAGATACTGGTGAAACTTACACACTCCAAAAACGATGCCTAGGGCTTCTCATTCTATCTGTGCGTAATTACTTTCTGCTTTTTTCAATGTCCTCAATGCGAAAGGGACTAAAGGCATGACTAAAGTTCAGGAGTAAAAATTTGCTTAACAAGTCACATAAGCTGCATGGACTCACTCTGTGTACAATCATAGTGTTTAAAACAATATTTTTTTAATGACTACCTCATCTCTGTACTCCACACATACAATTATATGTAAGGTCCCTCAGCCGAGCAGTGAATTTCAAACACAGATTCAACCACAAAAAACAGAGAGGTTTTCCACTGCCTCGCAAAGAAGGGCACCTATTGGTAGATGGGTAAAAAAAAGCAGACGTTACAAAACCTCTTTGAGGATGGTGAAATTATTAATTACACTTCGATGGTGTACCAATACACCCAGTCATACAAAGATACAGGTGTACTTCCTAACTCATTTGCCAGAGAGGAAGGAAAGCGCTCAGGGATTTAACCATGAGGTCAATGGTGACTTTAAAACAGTTACAGAGTTGTGGTAGGATAAAACTGAGGATGGATCAACAAAAATGTAGTTACTACACAATACTAACCTAATAGATGTAGTTTATCACGGGGCTGTAGTGGAGCAGGCTGAGAGCTTCAAGTTCCTTGGTGTCCACATCAACAACAAACTAGAATGGTCCAAACACACCAAGACACTCGTGAAGAGGGCACGACAAAGCCTATTCCCCCTCAGGAAACCTAAAAGATTTGGCATGGGTCCTCAGATCCTCAAAAGGTTCTACAGCTGCAACATCGAGAGCATCCTGACTGGTTGCATCACTGCCTGGTACGGCAACTGCTCGGCCTCTGACCGCAAGGCACTACAGAGGGTAGTGTGTACGGCCCAGTACATCACTGGGGCTAAGCTGCCTGCCATCCAGGACTTCTACACCAGGCGGTGTCGGAGGAAGGCCCTAAGAATTGTCAAAGACCCCAGCCACCACAGTCATTTGTAACAGATGTATAGTGTACTCTCCATGCGTTGTGTTTTCTCATAATAAATCACTTCGGCCAGTGGTCCCAGTTGAGCATCATTTATTTCTGCTGTTGTTAAATGGGAAACAGCACGTTAGTTGTGCAGGGCTTAACAGTGTTGATGGCTGTCGATGACAAAATCTGTAGCATGAAGACAACTGTGTTAGCTGTGGCTTATGTGACCATGACATCGGTGTATGCTAGCTAACACAATTATTTACAGCAATCATATGCCAAAGCACATCCCAGAAAGCCCCTCAGTCCCTAACAGGTACCATATACCCACACATGTATAAGATCAGTAACGTACAGCAAACTTGTACACATTGTAAAATAGAAAATAGAAAACAGTATTCAGAACGTGACCTACCCCTTGCATCACATTTTCATACTGGGAAGACCTGACGTTCGCGATCTCCCCCTATCTGCAAGTGGGGCCAATCACAACACCCCTTATTGTCATCAGAATTGAACTAACCAATAAGAATGCTTGATCATCAAATACACATTTCTTTAGAGGCAAGTGGAAACATAACCAACCCTGTTACATTCTCCCCTGCTGAATTACACTTGCAAACTACAAAGAAACAAAATGAGGTATGCAATACCTTGCAATACATATGTCACCAAATATTCCAGTGCAAAGACTATTCTCTAAAGAGAATTAGGGGAATTCAAAGACCCCGTAGGAAAACATGCCTGTTACATGTTCAGTACACTCAGTGACAATAAGAACCTCAGACAGAAAAACCTTGGCCTACATGACCCCTGACCCATTACCTCTATAGGGTCTCTTGAACGTTAAAAGTAAAAAAAAAATTGTGGCTACAGACTTGGATTCTAATCCTACACCCACACAGGTACTCTAATGAATTCTGTATGAAAAACCCTCTGTGTCTGCATAGTCTCAATGAGTCTCACTGGGCGTTTCCTAACTCGACCAGCCCCTGACCTGACAGTCCTAACAGAGTTATCATTACGTTTAACCTGTTCAACTACAACCACCATTGGTGGGTCACTATCCACAGTCGATGGGTAGTCAAGGTCAAGGGTTCTGTGACTGTTGCTGGAACTTGTGCCACCAGTAGCATCTTCAGAATGTCTTTCTTCCTCAGAGGGTTCGGACATTTCTTCTCCAAAGGTTAGCTCTGACATGCTTGTGCCACCAGTGGCACCCTCAGAATGTGGTGAGTTCTGAGGGTCCCTCGCCAGTGGCCCATCTTCCAGCACATCTGGGGTCTCTTTTTCAGAGGGCTCCGACTGTGTTTCCTCCAAGGTCTGTTCTGATACCCACACAGTAGTCCTCTCACCGATGTCCATTTCTGGTATATCATTCATGGATGAGTCCTCCATCTCCTCACTCAGATCCTCACGGTCTCCCGTATTAGGTGTCTCTAAGGCAGTGTCAGGGAGAGGCAAGAAGTTTACAGGCATTATCAGATTACGGTGGACCGTTTTCTCCTGGCCAGTCGACATGTTCTGTATCTTGAAGATGTGGATGTCACTATTCTTCTCCGTAACAATATAGAGGTTGTTCTCCCAGCGATCCGCCAGCTTCCTCTTTCCACGTTCACCCTTATTCGCCAGCAGAACCCGATCACCGACCTCCACTGGAGCTCCTCTGATCTTCCTGTTGTAGAGGCCCGCATGCCTCTTCAGCTGTTTGGTTGCCGACACCTGTACCGTCTCCATGGCCTCCCTCAGGTCTCTCGTCAGGGACTTGACGTACTCATCATAGTCTACAACATTTGAGTCTTGTAGCACCGTACCAAACATCATGTCGACAGGCAGACGTGGGGTTCTCCCAAACATCAACTGGAAAGGGGCGTGGCCCGTGGTTTCATGGACTGTACAGTTGTAGGCGAAGGTCAACGACTTCAGCTTCTGGGGCCACCTGTGCTTCGCTCTCGTAGGTAAAGCCCTGGTCATGTTTCCCAGCGTTCTATTGAACCTTTCGACTCCCCCGTTCCCCATTGGATGGTAGGGAGTTGTGTGCGACTTCTGGACTCCTGCAGCACTCAACAACTCAGCAATCAATTTACTTTCAAAGTTGGCCCCTTGGTCGGAATGGATACGACGAGGAAAACCATACACACAGAAGATGTTGTTCCACAGCTGAAGGGCCACTGCTTTAGCTGATTGGTTCGGACACAAGAAGGCATGGGCCATCTTAGTAAAATGATCAGTGACGACCAGAACATCCAAGGACTTGTTGTTGGAGTCTTCAGCAGACCAGAAGTCCACACACACCAACTCGAGGGGCTCAGTTGTGATGATGTTCTCCAGTGGAGCTCTGGCCTCTGGCTCGGGGGCCTTACTGAACACACACCTCTTGCAGGTCTTGACATACTCTCTCACATCCGACTCCAGACCATGCCAGAAGAACCTCTGTCTCGTCAAGTACAACGTCCGCTGTTGCCCCTGATGACCGGCTTCATCGTGGACACCCTTCAAAACTGTCGCCCGCATTGAGGTGGGTACTACATACTGGTACGTCTTCCTCTTTGACAGCAAACTTTTGGTAACGCGATATAGTACACCCATTTTCAGAGTGAGCTTCTCCCAGGTCTTCAGAATCCGCAGAGCCTCGATTGGTTCATGGCCACGTTCCCTCCTAGAAGGTCTACGGCCCCTGTCCACGTAGAAGGCAACTCTGGCGAGTGCATCATCCTGGCACTGCTTTGATATCAGGTCATCACGGGACAGCACTCTCACATCTGACATCTCAGGTGGCACCAGTGACTGAGTGAGCTGAGGCAGTAGCAGCGCACAGTTCTGTAGACCAGCCTCCTCTTGCGACCTCAGGATTGCTGACACCGCTTCCTTTGACAGAGAACCAGGAGAAGGATAGGAGGTAGTTTGGCAGTCCATGACAATTTCACAGGCATCTGCCTCAATTGACGGTGAGCAGCTTTCGAGGTCGAATGGGTGGTTCGACCAGCGGAACACATCTTGCACCTTCTCAGCATGTACTCCCGCAGCTTCTTCCAGCAAGGCCTTGCATGGAACCCTTGTGATGCGGTGGAGAGCGCTCGGCTGCACAAATGGCTGTCTACTGAGTGCATCAGCAATTACATTTTTGGGACCGGGGATGTACTTTATGTCAAACTCGAATGGAGCGAGTTTAGCAACCCATCTCTGTTCACAGGCGTCCAATTTGGGCTTGGACAGGATGTATGTTAATGGGTTGTTGTCTGTCCATACAGTAAAAGGCTTGCCCCTTAGCCAATGACTAAACTTCTCACAGACTGCCCAGCGTAAAGCAAAAAACTCTAACCTATGGGCAGGATACTTTGACTGTGCATAAGTAAGAGATTTGCTAGCGAATGCTACGGGCCTGGCTGCAGACCCATCCTCTGGCACTTGGGAGAGGACAGCACCTAATCCATTACTAGATGCGTCTACAGACAGCAAGAAAGGTCTACTAAAATCAGGGTGGGCTAGCATGACCTGATCGAGGAGAGCTTGTTTCAACTGACTAAAGGCCTGTTTGCACTCACCAGTCCAGTCTGCTGCTGTGAGTTTCCTATTTATTCTTCTTTTCCTCTTTCCTTTCCCATGGCGTGGTGCCTTCGTCCCAGTTATCAGCCCATGCAGCGGCTTAGCGATGGTGGAGCACCCCTCAATGAACTGCTGGTAATAGACTATCATTCCGAGAAAGGACCGAATCTTCCCCTGGGAGGGCACGTCCGTGTTATCCTCCATGAGATCCTTCTCTGTCATCCCTGCAAAAGCCTTCACTTTTTCCGGGTCTGTGGCCACACCTCCTTCACTGATGACATGCCCCAAGAACCGCACTGACCTCTTCATGAAATGGCATTTCTTTGGAGCCAATTTCAGATTATGGGCCTTGAGACGCTCAAAAACTGACTCCAAGCGTTGCAATCCAAGTTCTTCAGTCGGGGCAAAAACCAGCACATCGTCCAGGTAGCATAGAAGGCTAGAAAAATTTTGATCCCCAAAAATGCTCAACATCATCCTCATGAATGTAGCTGGGCTGTTGCACAGTCCTTGTGGAAGACGGTTATATTCGTATAACCCAAAAGGAGAAGTGAAGGCTGTAAACTTCTTGTCGTCTTCATGCACCTCCACATTGTAGTAGCCTGAGGTCAAATCCATTGTAGAGAAGAAGGCATTGCCACCCAGGGCCGCCAGAGCATCAGCTTGGTGAGGTAGAGGGTGAGCATCCTTTACGGTGCGAGCATTGAGCCATCGGAAGTCTGTACACAGTCTCAGATCGCCAGACTTCTTCCAGACCAGCACGAGCGGGGAGGCATACTCACTGCTGGATTTCCTGATTACCTCTCGCTCTTCCATCTCATCCAAGGCCTGCCTGAGCTTGTCATAATGGTTAGGGGAGAGCCTACGGTAAGGTAGCCTAAAAGGCTTAGTGTCACTGAGTCTGACGCGATGGACATATCCAGTAGCCTTCCCGCAATCTAGTTTGTTCCGGGAGAAGATACACTCGTAGCGGGCTATTAGCTGAACTAGCCGGGCCTTACACTGTTGCGACAACTGAGTGGACTCAATGTCAATGTCACCTAGACCTAAATCGTGCAACACCTCACTTGTCACTCTGTGCGGTTTTACGGCACTGTCAACGGTCAAGCTATCTCCACTACCATTGTCAAAGTCTTGATTGGCATCCATTTTGTGTACCTGCTGCACCAGGGGGACCGGTTCAACAGTGGGCCCATCTATGTAGTCAGTGTCAAAGTCCTCTAATGCCATGCAAGGAAAAACATCCGCTATCTTGGCATTGCGTCTCACTGTTACTGGCTTTGGTGAGGGATTGATAACTTTGACAGGGACCCAGCCATCGCTCCACAATGTCGCTACTGTTCTCCCCACTAGAATGTTTTTCGGTCTTGAGCGTGTCCTCGTAGGCTCAATAACGACAGCACTGCCCGCAGATACATTTTGAGGCGTACACAACCGGCCCCAGACTAAATGTTCCTGCATGGGCTCCAATGTGACCGTCCGCTTCAGCCTTACTGTGCCCACTCTTTCCGGCACTTCTGTCCCTTTCCATCTCTCTACATTAGCCAGCAGACGGAACAGTTTGTCATCTCCATTGTGTTCAGATGATGACATCTTCTCCCAGAAGTCACCGGTCGTCTTCAGCTCCCTGATGAGGTGTTTTATCACGTTGCTGCCTAGGATGAGCTCATCACGTTGGCCATCCACTACTAGAACAGGGACAGAGACACTGCTGCCATACACAGACAGATTCAATTCACACACACCTACAGGCTTGGTCTTCAACCCCCCGCAGCCAACCAACACCACTTCAGTCGGACTGAGGGAGCCACTCTTGAGCACACCTGCTTTCTCCAGGCGTGGCACCACTGTAGAGCTCAATGTGCATGCCATAGAACCGCTGTCAATCATAGCGCTCACCTCTATAACATCCCCCAGTAACACACTAGTATAGAAGAGTTCATCGTTGTGGAGCACTCTCTGTGTATTTTGCATAATGACTTTTTCGTTCGACTTGACTTCATCACAAACACTTGAATATATTGACTCTAAATCTACAACACTATCGAATTGGGGCACCTCACAAGGCCCAGCACTTCCCCCCACCCAGTGCGGGCCCGCTAGTTTTTCCTGCCGCTGTGTCGTGTTGCTGTTTGATGGAGCGACGGGAGTTACCGATGAAGTGCGAGGACATTCCCGACGTGTGTGCTCAGCTGCATAACAGAGGAAGCATAGGTGGTTAGAATAACAATGATCCATTGTGCTGTGGTTCGCATCCCCACACACTTTGCATTGCAAAGGCGGGTTCTCCCTTCTGGGCTTCCTCTGGAAACGGTTATTATAGCCGCCTACAGGTTGCTGAGGCCTCTGCTCCAAGACCCGTTCAACCATGCCCATCACACGATCCAATGCCTCGGATGAGCCATTTGTGGGCTGCTGCAAGGGGTCCGGGCAGTTTGCAACAGCCGACACTGGCCTACTTACTTCGTGCGTCAGTGTGGTGACCAGTGGGGCCAGCCGCAAGGGACTTGGAGCATTACACTTCCTCTGGTACTCCTCCAGCCTGCCATGGACCTCCGCAGCCGTCCACTCATGCAATGGTTTGCACATGAATATCAATGACAGCTCTGGGTTCGGACAGTGCTTGATGAACATGACAGTCAGAACACGTGATGGATTGTCTAGCTCCTTGTTCTGCCTCTTCAAACAGTCCTCTGCCACCTCTATGGCTCTGTTCAGTCTGATCCAGTAATCAAATGGAGTCTCCCCTTCCACTGGCAACGTAGAATAAACATCAGCTAGGGGCATGTCAGAGTTGATTGTGTCGCTAAAGTGATGCTTCAGAATGTCAAAAACCGGTCTAGGGCCCTGGCTTAAGTCAACTGGGTTACTGCGTAGGCTTACTCTTACCACGTCACGTGCCCGCCCTTTCAGCTTACCCAAAACTTCATCTGACCTCTCCTGCCCACCATAGCCCTTCTTCTGCATGTACACTAACATGGTCTCCTCCCACTCATGCACTGTGCATTCCTCTGAACCATCCCCCCTGAAACACACTGGTTCCCTGACATCATTTTTCACCACTACATTTAGACTAGAGCTGGCCCCAACCTTGGTACCACCAACATAATAAACCTTCTGTCCCACCCCATCTCCCATAGCCTTTGATTCCAAACAAGAGGCAATATTTTCACCTATGGAGTAATCTATCTGCTTAACAATGTCCGCCAGGAAATCCATAGACACATCCTCCTTCCTAGGATTAGGTGAAACTGGCTCGAATGCACTGAGTTGAGGTAGCTCTAAATCATGTGGAAGGTGCACACTTGCCTGCGTAGTTGGCCTGGCCAGAGGTGTGGAAGTAACTGGAGAAATAGCTGCCCCCCTACCCACTGGCAGTGAAGGGTTAAACATGAAAACTCCCCTACCTCTCACAAAACTTTCAATTTTTTAAATAAATTAAAAAATAATAATAATTTGTTTTGTTGTTGTTGTAAATATTAAGTTCCCCCCCCCAAAAATATGAAAATTATCACAATCAATATTAACACTTCTATAAAATCAGCTTGAACATAATGCACTCAAAACAAAAGTTCAGTAGTAGTTGTCTAACAAGACCAAGAATCAACACAGAAAAGTAACAAGAAACGCCTTAATAGTTGTCGCCACAGTGTGGTAGAAAATGGCATCACCCTCACGTTAATTGGCTTACGAAGGTCACTAGCGTAACAGCCCAATTACATCACTAAATAATCATAACATCAACACATACAACTAATAAACAGTATATCACATTCCCCACTCACTCATGCTACCAAGAGCTCCCTGAGAACTCCACTTGCGCAGAATGCAAAACCTAGGCCTTAGGCGTGTATCAGCAACCACAGTACTTCTTGAAGCCGGGTCTCCGATCCCTCCACGTGACGTCCGGCGAAGACAAGAAGACGAGTCACGGCACCAGTGTAACAGATGTATAGTGTACTCTCCATGCGTTGTGTTTTCTCATAATAAATCACTTCGGCCAGTAGTCCCAGTTGAGCATCATTTATTTCTGCTGTTGTTAAATGGGAAACAGCACGTTAGTTGTGCAGGGCTTAACAGTGTTGATGGCTGTCGATGACAAAATCCCTTGCATCACATTTTCATACTGGGCGAACAAAATACAAAAATACAATACAAAATATAACATGTGTAAATACCTGTTGTTAAATGGGAAACAGCACGTTAGTTGTGCAGGGCTTAACAGTGTTGATGGCTGTCGATGACAAAATCTGTAGCATGAAGACAACTGTGTTAGCCGTGGCTTATGTGACCATGACATCGGTGTATGCTAGCTAACACAATTATTTACAGCAATCATATGCCAAAGCATATCCCAGAAAGCCCCTCAATCCCTAACAGGTACCATATACCCACACATGTATAAGATCAGTAACGTACAGCAAACTTGTACACATTGTAAAATAGAAAATAGAAAACAGTATTCAGAACGTGACCTACCCCTTGCATCACATTTTCATACTGGGAAGACCTGACGTTCGCGATCTCCCCCTCTCTGCAAGTGGGGCCAATCACAACACCCCTTATTGTCATCAGAATTTAACTAACCAATAAGAATGCTTGAACATCAAATACACATTTCTTTAGAGGCAAGTGGAAACATAACCAACCCTGTTACACATAGACTGTTCTCTCTACTATTGCATGGCAAGCGGTACTGGAGTGCAGAGTCTAGGACAAAAAGGCTTCGCAACAGTCTTTACCCCCAAGCCATGAGACTCCAGAACCGGTAATCAAATGGCTACCCAGACTATTTGCATTGTGTGCCCCCCCAACCCCTCTTTTTACGCTGCTACTACTCTCTGTTTATTATATATGCATAGCCACTTTAACTATACATTCATGTACATACTACCTCAATTGGGCCGACCAACCAGTGCTCCCGCACATTGGCTAACCGGGCTATCTGCATTGTGTCCCACCCACCACCCACCAACCCCTCTTTTATGCTACTGCTACTCTCTGTTCATCATATATGCATAGTCACTTTAACCATATCTACATGTACATACTACCTCAATCAGCCTGACTAACCGGTGTCTGTATGTAGCCTCGCTACTTTTATAGCCTCGCTACTGTATATAGCCTGTCTTTTTACTGTTGTTTTATTTCTTTACCGACCTATTGTTCACCTAATACCTTTTTTGCACTATTGGTTAGAGCCTGTAAGTAAGCATTTCACTGTAAGGTCTACCTGTTGTATTCAGCGCACTTGACAAATAAACGTTGATTTGATTATCACGGTGCCATCCGTTTTGTCACCAAAGCCCCATATACTACCCACCACTGTGACCTGTATGCTCTCGTTGGCTGGGCCTCGCTTCATATTCGTCGCCAAACCCACTGGCTCCAGGTCATATATAAGTCTTTGCTAGGTAAAGCCCCGCCTTATCTCAGCTCACTGGTCACCATAGTAACACCTACCCGTAGCACGCAATCCAGCAGGTATATTTCACTGGTCACCCCCAAAGCCAACTCCTCTTTGGCTGCCTTTCCTTCCATTTCTCTGTTGCCAATGACTGGAACGAATTGCAAAAATCACTGAAGCTGGAGACTTATATCTCCCTCACTAACTTTAAGCATCAGCTGTCAGAGCAGCTCACCAATCACTGCACCTGTACACAGCACATCTGTAAATAGCCCATCCAACTACCTCATTCCACAAATTGTTGTTTATTTTTGCTCTTTTGCACCCCAGTATCTCTACTTGCACATCATCATCTGCACATCTATCACTCCAGTGTTAATGCTAAATTGTAATTATTTCGCCACTATGGACTATTTATTGCCTTACCTCCCTAATCTTACTTAGATTTTTCTATTGTGTTTTTGACTGTACGTTTGTTCATCCCATGTGTAACTCTGTGTTGTTGTTTTTGTTGCACTGCTTCGCTTTATCTTGGCCAGGTCGCAGTCTCAACCGGCCTACCTGGTTAAAAAAAGGTGAAATATATATATTTTTTTTAATTGACACGGAGTGAAAAGAAGGAGGCCTGTATAGAATAAAATTATTACAAACCATGCATCCTGTTTGCAACAAGGCACTAAAGTAATACTGCAAAAAAAGTGGTAAAGCAAAATCCTGAATACAAAGTGTTATGTTTAGGAAAAATCCAATACAACATATTACTGAGTACCACTCTCCATACTTTCAAGTTTAAGGATGGCTGCATCATCTTATGGGTATGCATGTAATTGATAAGGACTGTGGAGTTTTTCAGGATGAAAAATAAATGGAATGAAGCTATGGACAGGCAAAATCCTATAGGAAAACCTGGTTCAGTCTGCTTTCCACCAGACACTTGGAGATTAATTCACCTTTCAGCAGGACAATAACCTAAAACACAAGGCCAAATCTACAGTGGAGTTGCTTACCAAGAAGACAGTGAATGTTCCTGATTGGCCGAGTTACAGTTTTGACTTAAATCTGCTTGAAAATCTATTCCAAGATCTGAAAATGGTTGTCTATTAATGACCAACAACCAATTTGAAAGATCTTGAAGAATTTTGAAAAGAATAATGGGCAAATGTTCCACAATCCACATCTGGAAAGTTATTAGAGACTTACACAGAAAGACTCGAAACTGTAACTGCTACCAAAGGAGTTTCTACAAAGTATTAACTCAGGGGTGTGAATATGTAAATAACATATTTATTTATTTCATTTGTCTAAAAACATGTTTCCAATTTGTCATTATGAATGCATTTTCATCCATTTTGAATTCAGGCTGTAAGACAACAAAATGTGGAATAAGTAAAGGGGTATGAATACTTTCTGAAGACACTGTAGTTGTAGAATATTCTAACTCTGGAAAGGGTACAGTATGTGTCAACGTGCTGACATATCTAAGCCTTTATACTTAGGCATGAACGAATCCACATCTTTTCACATAGCCGCTGGAATTAGGGGTGCTGATGGTGCTGCAGCACCCCCAGAAAAAATATAAATAATACAGGCCAGCACCCAACCCTAACCCGTTAACAGGCTATAGAAAATGCCAAACAATTTTTTGACAGGGGGTGCAGGATTTTTTGGTCTGATTTAGATACGTTTCTGCTTATAATTTCCAACATTTTGGTTGGCTGTTCGTCACTCAACTTGTCTATAGTTACATACATGCAGCTTCTCTTCTGTCATTAGCCTATACAGTGCATTTGGAAAGTATTCCACATTTTGTTACGTTACAGCCTTATTCTAAATTAGATTCAATTATTTTTTTCCCTCATCAATCCCATTAATGACAAAGTGAAAACAGATTTTTAGAAAGGTTTGCTAATTTATAACAAATAAAATACAGAAATACATTATTTACATAAGTATTCAGAGCAATCAGGGGAGAAGGGCCTTGGTCAGGGAGGTGACCAAGAACCCGATGGCTCTCTGACAGAGCTCCAGATTTCCTCTGTGGAGATGGGAGAACCTTCCAGAAGGACAACCATTTCAGCAGCACTCCACCAATCAGGCCTTTATGGTAGAGTGGCCAGTCGGAAGCCACTCCTCAGTAATAGGCACATGACAGCCCACTTCTTTGGTTTGATGAAAACAAGGCCTGAATGCCAAGCTTCACTTCTGGAGGAAACCTTGCCCCATCCTTACGGTAAAGCATGGAGGTGGCAGCATCATGCTGTGGGGATGTTTTTTGATTGTAGCACATAATTTATGATAAAGGTATTACTGTTTTATAACAGAATCTCTTACAGTAACTCTGATAATGTGCACTGTACGGAGCATCCTCTGTCCAAACCCATTTAAGTAGGGATAATGCTGTTTAAATGCCTTTTGGTGCTGCTGAAGCACCCTCTGAACACCATGTCCTACTAAATCAGTGTTTAATCTCCCGTAATTACAAAGATTTGCTGTGGTTTAATAAAATTAATCCGCCTTGATTAGACCCCCTACCTGTGCTTCTCCTGCCTCTATTGCCCCTCACTGTGAGGGATACATTTACGGACGTTTAAATAGTGGTACCATCACAACTCTGATCCATTCTGATCTAGTATTCACAAAATACATTTGAGCAAGGAAATAACACTGCATGAATAATTTTTTTCTTCTTCTATCAGATCAATGTGATATAACACGTTTGATTGTCCTTAAGCTATACAGGCTTTGGCATCACATTGAGTTGAGTTACCAAACAATCAGGGTAAATTGGGACTATCCCATTTAATTGTCCTAACTTGATCTTGTGACCAAAGAGACTGCAGTCATTAACTTACTTAGCCCAAAGGACATTGAAGAGAGTCATCTTACTTGATGCACAGCAGTGTCATAGACCATTACTGGGAAACTGAGAAACAAAAACATCTGTGAAGAATCTGAGGATTGCCTATTGTGGTGGAAATAGGTCATCTACATTTAAAGTGTTTTAAGCAACTGCCTTAGAAGTCCAATAAGGCCCATGGAGGACAGAAGCAGCTGCAACACTGGCCGGGAGCGCTTGGGACTACGCTTCACCATAGACTACCTGCTGTACAACAAGGACAGTAAGAGCATGAGAGAGGAGGCAAAGAGTCCCCCAGCAGAGCAGACCCCTCATAGTCCAGTGGAGGAGCGGAGTCCTGACATCCTCTCAGAGAGGGAAAGTATCGAACTTGGGAGCCCTGAGAAGGGGCCAGAAGGAGACGAGGGGTCAGAGGAGGAGGATGAAGAGGAGGAAGGGGTCAAAGTGGAAGAAGATCAAGAGGCGACCACTACAGACAGTCCACGGGACAAGCCCACCCAGTCCTACATTGCCCTTATCTCTATGGCCATACTTGCTTCAGAGGAGAAGAAGCTGTTGTTGTGTGACATCTATCACTGGATCATGGATAGCTACCCCTACTTCAAGAACAAGGTATGTCCAAGTGATTCAATTCAGAGTTCATTCCAAGTTGAATATTTGTCTGAACTAGTGTTGGGATCAGTTTAATTTAAATTCAGGAGATACATTCCAATTCCAATTCAAGAATTGAAAAAAGTGCCATTAATTTTCAAAGCAGATTGTTTTTGATTCTTGAAATTCAATTTCAATTCACTTCAAACACGGACTGAATTGAATTGGAATTGACATTGCCAACTCCCTGTATTGGCAATAGTCTGTAATTCTAATCAATTTAACTAGATTACATTAGATACTCATGAGAAAAACCTTTGAAAAGCTGTTTGATCAAGAAATGACTAGTGCGTGGAAAGTTTCCAAAACCTAAAGTACTATTCTGGGACATTACGCACATCCTCCACTGTAGTCAAAAGACAGCATCTTAAAATAAAGAGCATGAAAAAAGTATATCTGGCGTTTTCTCTTTTCACTATATTCCCATTGTGAACTGTTGAAAAAGGGTGCTCTGGCACGGTAATGGGTAGAATTACTGCATGCATGAACCTGGCTCAGCTGATTCTGTTGTTGCATGGAAGGTTTAACTGAGTAACCTAAAGGCTGTAGGTAATTCTGTTGATAGCTGCAACAGGTTAAGAACTAAAACTAGGTCTTTAACAGGTGTAACAACAGGTTTACCTCATGGAATTAGGGGAATTAAACAAGGTGAACGTGGTGGTTTCGTCTGTCAAACGTCACTATGGCCCTTTTACATGGCCTGGCACCAATGAAATAAATGCAAGGGAAAATTGTTCATATTCTCTGTACAATGTATACGATGGATTCAGGCATGAGGGAATACCATTTTTGGTTTCTAATAATTGAGTACAAGGATGATGTTGGATCATTTTTGTTCCAGGGCCACATACAACACTTAATTCATGAATCACCTTTATTCTTCATGTCTCATATGTAAACATTATTGTTGTCCTATAGGATAAGAACTGGAGGAACAGCGTCAGACACAACCTGTCCCTGAACGAATGCTTTGTGAAGGCTGGTCGGAGTGACAATGGTAAAGGCCATTTCTGGGCCATCCACCCCGCTAACTTCCAAGACTTCTCCAATGGGGACTACCATCGCCGCCGAGCTCGCCGCAGGATCCGCAGGCTGACAGGACAGCTCCCATATGCCCTGCACGCACCCTATTACCCCCTCAACAGGCCCAGGGGGGTGCCGTGCTGGTGCTGCCCCCTAGCCCACCCTCTGTCCTGCCTCTCAGCCAGGATGTATTGGAGCTGGGCTAGCCAGTATGCCAGACGACACCCATCCCTCCACGCTCCGGTTCAATAGCTCCACATAGAATTGGATGCATGTTTGATGTTGAACTAATCTTTGTATGACAGGTGGCTGAGAGAGATGTATTGAGTATGATTGTGAAATCTGTGGCTGGCTGGCACAAATACGAGTACCAAAGCACCAAAGTACTATATTGCACTATTTATTGTTTGAAACGTGATACACCAGATTTGTACTGTAATATTATGTATATTGTATTTGATGAGTACTGTATATGAAGAAATGGAATTGTAAATATATTGATGAACATATTGCATTATTTTATATATCTTCAACAATTTCAAATAAACTAAACAAAAAAAACAAACCAATCAATGTGTCAATGATTTCTGTCAAACATGAGAAAATGCTTACACAGAATAAGAATATTTTAAATCTATAAATAAAGCACTTTACAGAAAGGGTTGGAACTGGTTGACCAAAAACAGGAAACTAACAAAATGATTTGAAGAACAGAACACTCCCCGAAAAAAAGTGATCTATACTGTTCTGGAACAGAACCGTTATTTTAAAAGCATGGGAACCGGTTAATAACATTCTGGGCATTTTTTCCAGTCCCACACAACAAACAAAGTGCGAAATGGATGATGTTGGAAGATAGATGGGAAAGGTTGAGTGGAGTTGAAGGGTGGGACTAATAAAAAAGATAAACAATGTAGGGCATACGGGATCTGTGAAATGTGTATAGGTGCGGAGCTTTTGTGAAATAGCACAGTTACAAGTGGAAATCAAACTGGATGGACAACAGAAATAGAGGAAGGACTAAGAACAAACAAGAGAGAACCATTATAAAGTAGACTGTGTCTGTAAAATGTGTATAAGATGTATAAATTGAAGGTAAAAACAGAAATGTTTATCAGTTTACTCCAATTGGGGGATCGGTGGTAGGGTTTGCGGGGAATAATAATAAAGGTATACTCTTTAAAAAAAGTATGTATGTCTATGTAGGTATGTGTATGTATATATGTGTATATGTATGCATACGTGAATGGATATATATATTTACCCAAAAAATATGGGGGATTGGAAATGATGCAGACAATTACATTGGAAGCAACATTCTTTCCGCAATATTAAGCTGATCCACCCCCCAAAAAAAATAAATAAATAAATAAATAAAAATAAAATAAAAAAATAAAACAAAAACAAAGTGCCAACAAATCCCCTATGTAAAACCTTCACTCTGTTACTCAGAAACGTATTCCAGCGTCTGCCTGACAACTAGAAATCTTTTCTAGTAGGTGTGCGTGTGTGTGTAGGCTACCTGCCCCTCCCCTCTGAAACATAGGTTACTGAAGCCTTTTTTTTTAATTTTTATTTAACCTTTATTTAACCAGGTAGGCAAATTGAGAACACGTTCTCATTTACAATTGCGACCTGGCCAAGATAAAGCAAAGCAGTTCGATACATACAACAACACATAGTTACACATGGAGTAGAACAAACAAACATACAGTCAATAATACAGTGAAAAATAAGTCTATATACAATGTGAGCAAGTGAGGTGAGATAAGGGAGGTGAAGGCAAACAAAATATATATAAAAATAAGTAAAAATATAAAAAGGCCATGGTGGCGAAGTAAATACAATATAGCAAGTAAAAAAAAAAAACACTGGAATGGTTGGTTTGCAGTGGAAGGAAGTGCAAAGTAGAGATAGAAATAATGGGGTGCAAAGGAGCAAAAATAAATAAATGAATACAGTAGGTAAAGAGGTAGTTGTTTGGGCTAAATTATAGATGGGCTATGTACAGGTGCAGTAATCTATGAGCTGCTCTGACAGCTGGTGCTTAAAGCTAGTGAGGGAGATAAGTATTTCCAGTTTCAGAGATTTTTGTAGTTCGTTCCAGTCATTGGCAGCAGAGAACTGGAAGGAGAGGCGGGCAAAGGAAGAATTGGTTTTGGGGGTGACCAGAGAGATATACCTGCTGGAGCGCGTGCTACAGGTAGGTGCTGCTATGGTGACCAGCGAGCTGAGATAAGGGGGGACTTTACCTAGCAGGGTCTTGTAGATGACCTGGAGCCAGTGAGTTTGGCGACGAGTATGAAGCGAGGGCCAGCCAACGAGAGTGTACAGGTCGCAGTGGTGGGTAGTGTAAGGGGCTTTGGTGACAAAACGGATGGCACTGTGATAGACTGCATCCAATTTATTGAGTAGGGTATTGGAGGCTATTTTGTAAATGACATCACCGAAGTCGAGGATTGGTAGGATGGTCAGTTTTACAAGGGTATGTTTGGCAGCATGAGTGAAGGATGCTTTGTTGCGGAATAGGAAGCCAATTCTAGATTTAACTTTGGATTGGAGATGTTTGATGTGAGTCTGGAAGGAGAGTTTACAGTCTAACCAGACACCTAGGTATTTGTAGTTGTCCACATATTCTAAGTCAAAGCCGTCTAGAGTAGTGATGTTGGACAGGCGGGCAGGTGCAGGCAGCGATCGGTTGAAGAGCATGCATTTAGTTTTACTTGTATTTAAGAGCAATTGGAGGCCACGGAAGGAGAGTTGTATGGCATTGAAGCTCGCCTGGAGGGTTGTTAAACCTGTTAGGGGGGCAGCCCGACACCGGTACACTTATGACAACATCCAGCTCAAAGTGCAGGGCGTGAAATTCAAAAGATATTTTTTTTAAATATTTAACTTTCACACATTAAAAAGTCCAAGACACCAGATGAAAGGTGCACATCTTGTGAATCAAGCCAACATGTCCGATTTTTAAAAAGTTTTACAGGGAAGACAAAATATGTAAATCTATTAGCTAACCACGTTAGGAAAAGACACCACTTTTCTAACTCCATCACTTTCTTACTCCATCAGGTGCTATCACAAATTCGACCAAATAAAGATATAAATAGCCACTAACCAAGAAACAAATTCATCAGATGACAGTCTGATAACATATTTATTGTATAGCATATGTTTTGTTTGAAAAATGTGCATATTTCATGTATAAACCATAGTTTACATTTCAGCTACAATCCGAAATTGCACCGAAAGCCGCCATAATATTTACAGACACCAACGTCAAATAGCTAATTACTCATCATAAAACATTTCTGAAAAATACATAGTCTGCAGCAATTGAAAGACAGGCATCTTGTGATTCCAAACAATATTTCCGATTTATTAAATGTTTTACAGCGAAAACAAAATGTATCGCTATATTAGCGTAGCCACAATAGACAGAAACAATTGGGCGCCCACGGCCAGTTCACATGCACGACAGATATATGAAATAACATCATAAAATGGGTCTTACTTTTGCTGATCTTTCATCAGAATGTTGAACAAGGTGTCCTCTGTCCAGATGAGTCGTTGTTTGGATTCAGAATGGCAAATTTCCCTCTTCAATTAGCATTGGCACTAGCCGAGTGGCGCAAATTTCTCCGACGTAAACACAGTCAGAGGACGGAACACG
The DNA here is from genome assembly GCF_029448725.1 of Salvelinus fontinalis. NCBI lineage: Eukaryota > Metazoa > Chordata > Actinopteri > Salmoniformes > Salmonidae > Salvelinus > Salvelinus fontinalis. The sequence goes on from NC_074678.1 coordinate 32,178,811, forward strand.
GCAAAACTCCCGAAAAAATTTCAATAATCTGATTAAACTATATTGAAAAAACATACATTACGATGATATGGTCACATGTATCAAAAAAAAATTGAGCCGGAGATGTTAGTCGTTCGTTACGGCAGCAAAACAGAAGTCAATCCCACTTCCTTCAGAGTACCGGAAGTGGATGGTCACGTCAAAGAAATAGTTTTTTTTCCATAACAGACCAAGATGAGCACAAAATTTCTTCTCTCACATCCTCTTTACACCAATAGGAAGGCGTATGGAGTGTAAGTAGACTCCTAAGTGTCAAGACCATGTATAGGCATCAAGTTGAAAAGAGCATCGATTTCTGACATTTCACTTCCTGGTCAGGAAAAGTGCTGCAGAAGGACTTCTGTTTCACTCAGAGAAATAATTCCAACTGTTTTAGAAACTAGAAAGTGTTTTCTATCCAAAAAGAAGAATAATATCCATATTGTACGAGCAAGATTTGAGTAGGAGGCCGTTTGAAATGGGCACGATTTCACTGGCTACTCAACACTTTGCCTTGCAGCCATATTAACACAGCGTCAAAAGAAGGGCCAGAAGTATACAGAATAGTGTCGTCTGCGTAGAGGTGGATCAGAGACTCACCAGCAGCAAGAGCGACATCATTGTTGTATACAGAGAAGAGAGTCGGTCCAAGAATTGAACCCTGTGGCACCCCCATAGAGACTGCCAGAGGCCCGGACAACAGACCCTCCGATTTGACACACTGAACTCGATCAGAGAAGTAGTTGGTGAACCAGGCGAGGCAATCATTAGAGAAACCAAGGCTGTCTAGTCTGTCGATGAGGATGTGGTGATTGACAGAGTCAAAAGCCTTGGCCAGGTCAATGAATACGGCTGCACAGTATTGTTTCCTATCGATGGCGGTTAAGATATCGTTTATGACCTTGAGCGTGGCTGAGGTGCACCCATGACCAGCTCTGAAACCAGATTGCATAGTGGAGAAGGTATGGTGGGATTCGAAATGGTCGGTAATCTGTTTGTTAACTTGGCTTTCGAAGACCTTAGAAAGGCAGGGTAGGATAGATATGGGTCTGCTGACAACGGTGCAAGCGTAATTCAGAAATTAGGGAGAGATGTTAAATTAGAGAAGAATAGGTTGACTTTTTCAATGCTAGTTAAGGATGCTATAGTTATCACGTTTCACATTGGATTTATTAACTACTAAAAGGTAAGATGTGTTTTTATTTCTAGTGCCGCTCTGCACAAACAAGCTAGCTAGCTAACGCTTGCTCTGGTCCACCTTTAAACCAACTCGGAAGTTCAAAGACATTTGAAGTTCCTCTATAGAAGCCGCTCCTCCGTAGGTATAATTCTGTGGGCCTAATTCAGGTAACAAGATGCCCAGCGCTTCAAGGGAAGCTTCCTCCATCCTCTCTCGCTCTCTCCTCACCCTCAACATTTCAGTTGCATCTCGTGCCCTACACTGTGACTGGTAGCACAGTGTGTGTGTTTGTCTTTCATTGTGATTAAACTATGCTGTTACGGCAAAATACAATTTGCTCTTAACGACTTTCGTGTACAGATTCAATCGCTTACCCATTCTACAGCAAGCTGCTCTATCCACACTGATTGGTGAAGAAATGTAATTTTGAGCTAAATGTTAAGAAAACGAACAGAAAGGAACGATAAACACTGGTTCAGAACTTTATTTCGCTGGTCGGAACAGTGGAATGAAACAAAAACAATGATGGTTCTGTTCAGAATGAAACGATTGGAAAATATTTTTGGTTCTAACCCCTGCTTTACAGTAACTTATATGTACAGAATATTGTACCGTACAGATGACTGTACTGACATATTACTGTACAGATGACTGTTCTGACATATTACTGTACAGATGACTGTTCTGAGAAGATATTTGGTACTCCAGGTGGTACAGTTCATTAACTGTGCATGTGCATGCTTGAATACGTGCATGCTATCTTCTACCTTTGTGTGTCTGTGTGTATTTTTGTGGTTGTGTGTTCCTGTGTGTTCCAATGTGTGGTTGTGTGTGAATTCAGGGTGTTAAAAGTGAGCCCACTCCTGAAGCCCGGCCTAGTTTAGATGCTAATTAGTCAGAGATGCTGGGATGCCAAATCTTGTGCCCTAAGAGACTAAAGCAGGCTTCCCAAAGTCGACTCAGGGGATAAGCACCCGGATAATCCCAGAGATCCCAAGGAGTTTCGAAAAATAGGAAGCTTATCACACAGTGTAATCTGTTACCGTTCCTGTGGTGAGGAGACACTGCAGGAGGTGAGGTGAGGGGGAAGGGAGGGTAGGGAAGGGAAGGGGGAGGGAGGTAAAGGGAAGGAGGTGGCAGAAGGGTCGGGGGAGTGGGTGGCGCGGAGAAGTGAATGTGCAGGTGTGAGCGTGTAAAGGGGACCATTGTCATAGTCTTCACTGGCAACAACAAGTAAAAGATATAAAGGGACGAGTCCAATCAGAAACAACAGTTCAACTGGAAATGTGAAAGGTATATTATACAGTATACAATAATACTGATCTTTATACCGGTCTGAGAATGTATAGAGAACTGGCTCCATATTTCCTTATCAAAGGGCAAAACGTGTTAAAATATGCAGTAGCATGGTCAGATAATTATATCTGGAGAATACAACAAGATTATCATAAAAAAAGAAAAGTCAATCATCAGCTGTCAGTTATTCCATCGATAGGAAATTCAGATGTAATTTCCAGAGGTTGGCATTTAAATTCACAATACTTGAGCATGTTTTTTGTTGTTGAGTGGATTAGGTCAGAGATCGACTTTTTATACTGCTTGTTTATGTCAATTCATGTGCGGTTTTTGTCTACCAATTATTGAATATTTGGATAAGGCAATACATCTGAAAGGTAGATTAGAGTACATTCTAAAAAGAAAAGAGAATGTATTTATTTATGGGAAAAGACAAAAATACAGTAGACTAACATGTCAGAACCCCATTTTCTTCTTTGTTTATTAGAGCGATGACAAATCCATCTAATTAATTTTTGTTCACCAAATCTCTCTGTTCATTGTGGACAAGCTAATTGGACCACTAATTTGTTTAATTCCCATGAATTGCACTCCGCATTAAATCCTCTTCAATTCGCAAGCTTTAGGGCTTTAATTCTGTTGCATATGTTTTCTGCATGCTGGCAGGAAACAAGGCTTTGAACAGGTTGCATCCATCACACAAACACACACACACACTGTAAAGGGGTAACCATTAATTTGACAGTAATATACTGGCAGCTTGGTGGCAAGTACAATTCTGTATTTAATATTAAAGTACACCTACTGTAATATAAATATGGTATCAAAGCAAGTACTGTGACTGTATTGTATTGACTGTATTGTATTGACTGTATTATACTGTAAAAGTAAATGCAACCGTAATCGGAATGAATGAATGAATGGATGAATGACATTTACTGAGGGGAGAGGCTTGTGTTTCACAGTATTTTTTTGAAATTATATGGGATTGGTGCAAGCAGGTTGGCTGTTACACTCAAAAATGAGGGGTTCAACAAGCGTTCTTCTAAGATCCTCAAAAGTCTTAGAAGAACCTTAGGGTTCTTGCCACTGAACATTCCCCCAAAAAGGTTATTCAAAAGGTTATTTGAGGATCCATTAAAAAGGGTTCTTTGAAGAAAACTTTAAAAAGGTTCTTTGAAGAACTTATAGGGGTTCCCCCACAGTTTCAATTTGAAGAACCCCTAAAGGACACTCCAGGAACCTTTTTTTTTAGAATGTAGGTAAAGTGCTTACGCATTATAGCATATTAATGAATATTTGGTGTTTTATATCACTTGCACTTCTAGAGGCCTTAACAAATGGTTTCCAAACTTGCAGCGACTAAAGGAGAAACAGACCAAAATGATATGGAAAAATGCTTAACCATTTAAGGTTTAAGACTAGCTCCCACTCCAATCTGTCCCCTATACAATTTAAATTGATGGGGCACTGTAACCACATAGGAGTTAATTTTCTAAAGCATTCTCACTGCAACAAATATAGTCTCTTACAAGGCACACCTCAAAATATGTCAATAGGCCAGAAACAACAATACCATGCACCCACTAGTGGTCAAAATGATTTGGGCAGTCTGGTACGGTACTGTATTCTGTCGGGTGGAATTACAGTATCATTCAAAATACAGCAGTTTTCCCACAATGTATTATAATTTACAGTATGATGCAGTAAAACGTTTCAGAGTTTTTTTTACTGTTAATAATACTTAAAATTACTGTATAAATTACACTTTTCCATTACAGCGCACGCACGCACACACACACACACACACACACACACACACACACACACACACACACACACACACACACACACACACACACACACACACACACACACACACACACACACACACACAGTTGCCAAAAATGTGTCATGGTGTAAGCACTCCTTATCGAGTGTAATGTATAAAATGAACAATGGGAAAACTACTGGGCTACTGTATGGTGATCCACTTTTTTTTTTTTTTTTAATCTCTACACAAAACACAAGTTGACAAGTTGTTACAGTGTTAGTAATGATGTACACCCAAATTGAGGGTTGCATTCAAGCATTTCTCTCATTATCATTCTTTCAGCTGTTTCATAATTCATTGTGGCACACAACTAGATGCCATACATGTTAGGAATATGTGAACGTCCATCAACATCAGATTTTTCAGTTTACCAAAGAATGTCTCCATTCAACGCATTATGGCCACAAGTTATGTGTTTAAGTTGACCAAGGCTATCAGTGTAGCCACAGCATGTAGGGCCATGGCAGAGGGAGGCGTGGTAGGTTGTGTGCTTTATCTTCTTAATCTAATAGGATAGGCGGAAGGGTGCAGGGGCCTGGGATTACTGTCCACGATTTGCCCCTGATTAACAAATCTGAGAGTGAGGTAAGAAGATGAGTCCTGCTGTGATGATGATGAAGACTTATGGCCATGTTATGGCTACATTATAGCATTCCAAAGCTGCTTTTATTGCTCTGTTGTAGTGTCTCTTGGATTGATTATGGATTAACAAGAGACATTATTGATGAATGTTGACAAAACACTGGTTGATGTCTGACTCCACAGAGCGTCAAAAAGGACATTCAAACTGTGGATGTGACTGATAAGACAGGAAGCACAACTTCACCACCAAAAAAATATAAACATATGCTTTTAATAAACATGTCAAAACTGTTAGATTATTTGAATTAGTCAACATTTACATTACCCACATTTAGTCACGGTTTAACTTGGCTGAATTGTGCACGACCTATAGAACGAATTCTACACAGAATTACGCAATTTTGAGGACTCTTGAATAGTTATAGACCAAAAATGACTTCAGCCTCTTGTATTACAAACGTTGAAAAGAAAATGATATGGCAGATGTGCCTGCAAGAACATGGAGTTTTGGAAAAGGTCGAAACAACGTTTTGTAAAGCTGTTGAATAGATAGAAACAGGTAGATTAGACGTCAGCATTATGCTGAACCTCTATCTCTATGGTGTAGGAATAATAGCCCAGGCTGCCTGAGCATCAAAGGCCCCATAATAGTCAATCGATCATCATGAATGCAAGGCGCTATTCTACACATTACTGTTAACAATAATTTGCTTCCCAGTGCACCGTTGCCATCTTTGAAGCAATGTTTTATTGCCTTTCTTTTCATCTGCATCTGTCATCCCTGAGGTACACTGTTTGATCTCTCCCAACAACCCTCCCTCTCTCCCCGAGGTCGCGTTGACCTGTTGATTGGCAGCTGGGCTCAGACATATGGTAGGACGAGGCATCGACCGGCGCTCCCGGGAGACTGAGGCAGACCGAATTATTTCTTTCTGCGGGAGGAGCAGTGAGGAGAGCGGAGACGGTGAAGGGCCAATTGTGCCGCGCTGCGTAAAGAGCAATACGGTATTTCGCCTCTAGATGACGCAAGATGCCAGTAAACCTCAACATTGTTTTGATCATTTGGAACAAATATTTCAGTGGGCCTCATATTCATCACACTTAGGCTATATTGAAATCCTACATGCACAGTATTTAGACTTGCATGTCATTTTCTGGGTATAAAATATAAGTGACATAACAAGACATCTTAGTAAGACAAGGAAAATAATACTTCACAGAACAAGATACAAATGTCCAATTTGTCAGATGAGAATCTCAAGAGATCAGCCCTTTCTCTCTGGGAGAGTATCAGATTGCTTGAGAGTGTCACTCCCAATCCTCATTTGATTGGAAATAGATCATGATAATGGTCACTTACTAGATGCCTTGTGTCTACTTTTCCTACTGTAAGCCTAAGCGATACAACTCTCTGCCAGTCCAATGTGTGCCATAGGGGCAGCTGAAATCTCTAAAAGCAGCACAGATGTGATGGAGCCTCTGGTTGGGGGAGATGGTAGATGTTAGAGCAGTCCAGTGCCCTTTCCCTTTCTTCCTCCCCAGGGACAGGGTTGCTATGGTGATGGTTCTCCAGCCAGGCCAGCAGTGATCCTCTTGTTGGTGACCCTTAACCTTTAGGCCATGGCCAGGGTCAAGAGGTTAGTGGTGGCCGGAGGGCAATGAGAGCGCTTCCATGATTTGCACTCTGACATGCTCACTGCCCCCTCATCTGCAGTCGTCACCTTTCTCCCAGATTTCAACTCCAATTGGCATTGATAATGGGAACATCTGCTGAATAACATTCCATGTTTTAACATGTTTGTTTCTGTAGGTATTCAGAATACGGGCTCAATAGTGTACAATTTGCATTTGGTTCTATACATCCTCATACATATATTGCACATACTGTATGAACAACGATGCACATACTGTATGTATTCTGTGAGTGTATAGATAGGCTAATACCAATAGTAATGCACAATATTCAGCTCTAAACCATGTAAGATGACATGATGAATATGACAGCAATAATGATCATCAGTATTCCCCACAGCCCCCTGTAATCCACTGTACGTGTGGATGTTTATAGACCAATGTGTGAATGTATGGATGGGGGGATGGGTTATGCACTAGCATACTCGCAGGGAATAATTACAGAATCCTGGGTACTAAAAGTCATATGACCCAGGCCTTCTGCTCCCAAATAATTTATCCCCCGGCTGATAGCTCGTCAATATCAATTTATTAATTTAACAGCTCTGGACTGATAAAAGGTACAGCACACGGTTAGCCTGCTGAAGCAGGGAATAAGGACAAATTTTACAGTGAGGCTAGAGGATGGAGGGAGGTTAGAGGTGTGAAGAGAAAGATAGCCGAGGGAGAGAGAGACTGGGGATGTGGAGTGATCAATGATGATGTGGAGAGAGTGATGGAGATTTGTGATGTAAAAGTGGGATATCATCGCTCATGATACAAGGCTATTGAGCAAAGCATATGAAAATGAATATGGTTATTACCATGAGATTAAGGATAAAGATGAAAGAAGACCATCATTTCATGACATTCAATGACATTAAAATGTCTGGAAGTTCCAAGTATGATACTTAAAGACACATCCTCTTTAGGTAAAACAGAATGATAATAATACTTCCCCAAAAAATATATAAACATTGACCCTGACCCTCTTGACCTCTGTGCACTCACTTTGAATCCAAATAAAAAAAGAGTAATAAATATGCATCTGGCAAAGTGCATGTACATTCTCCTAGCTAGCACCCCTTCACCCTGCTAGCCGAACTAGTCCCCGAGCCATTACATAACATCCCTGAAGGAGGCTAAAAGGTATTTTAACAAGACCCACTGCTCGGTGACCTTTCACCTTCCTCCACTGACCGTCACCCCCTGACCCCACTTACACTGGCCAGTGACAGTACTGACACCCCTCTCTCTTCCGTTGGGCAGCTGTACAGGAGAAGGACACATTTGAATAAACAAATTTGCATTGTTTCTGGGGTAATACAGATGGATGCTGTTTTTCACTTCATCACTGGCCCTTCAATCCATCTTTTTATCATCCATCCATCTATCTGTCCATCTATCCATCCATCCATTTGCACGATAAATGAATAATAAGAGTGAAGGTGACAGGCATGCAGAGAATGGTCATGGGAGTTGAAAGTCATTATACTTCATTTTCATCTTTTATAATCTATATTTTTACAGAACGAATCAGCGTCTCCTAATTTTCTTTGATCTTTTTGAATTCATTACAATGTAATATCCCGGGGGGTTCTGATACAATACAGGGCCTTCGGAAAGTATTCAGACCTCTTTACTTTTTCCACATTTTGTTACGTTACAGCTTTATTCTAAAATGCATTAAAATGTACTCCTCATCAATATACACAAAGTACCCCATAATGACAAAGCAAAAACAGGTTTCTAGAAATGTTAGCAATTTTTTGTTTTATAACAACTGAAATATCACATTTACATAAGTATTCAGACCCTTTACTCAGTATTTTGTTGAAGCACCTTTGGCAGCGATTACAGCCTTGAGTCTTCTTTGGTATGACGCTACAAGCTTGGCACACCTGTATTTGGGGAGTTTATCCTATTCTTCTCTGCACATCCTCTCAAGCTCTGTCAGGTTTGATGGGGAGCATTGCTGCACAGTTATTTTCAGGTCTCTCCAGAGATGTTCGATTGGGTTCAAGTCCGGTCTCTGGCTGGGCCACTCAAGAACATTCAGAGACTTGTCCCAAAGGCACTCCTGCGTTGTCTTGGCTGTGTGCTTAGGGTCGTTGTCCTGTTGGAAGGTAAACCTTCGCCACAATCTGAGGTCCTGAGCACTCTGGAGCAGGTTTTCATCAAGAATCTCTCTGTACTTTGCTCTGTTCATATTTGCCTTGATCCTGACTAGTCTCCCAGTCCCTGCTGCTGAAAAACAACAGCCCCACAGCATGATGCTGCATCCCTAAGGTGAAGCATGGTGGCAGGTTTCCTCCAGATGTGACACTTGGCATTCAGGCCAAACAATTAAATCTTGGATTCATCAGACCAGAGAATCTTGTTTCTCATGGTCTGAGAGTCTTTAGGTGACTTTTGGGAAACTCCAAGCGGGCTGTCATGTGCCTTTTACTGAGGAGTGGCTTCCGTCTGGCCAGTCTACCATAAAGGCCTGATTGGTGGAGTGCTGCAGAGATGGTTGTCCTTCTGGAAGGTTCTCCCATCTCCACAGAGGAACTCTAGAGCTCTGTCAGAGTGACCATTGGGTTCTTGGTCACCTCCCTGACCAAGGCCCTTCTCCCACGATTTCTCAGTTTGACTGGGCGGTCAGGTTTAGGAAGAGTCTTGGTGGTTCCAAACTTCTTCCATTTAAGAATGATGGAGGCCACTGTGTTCTTGGGGGCCTTCAATGCTGTAGACATTTGTTGGTACCCTTCCCCAGATCTGTGCCTCGACACAATCCTGTCTCGAAGCTCTACAGACAATTCCTTCGACCTCATTGCTTGGTTTTTGCTCTGACATGCACTGTCAACTGTGGGACCTTATATAGACAGGTGTGTGCCTTTCCAAATCATGTCCAATCAATTGAATTTACCTCAGGTGAACTCCAATCAAGTTGTAGAAACATCTCAAGGATAATCAATGGTAACAGGATGCACCTGAGCTCAATTTCGAGTCTCATAGCAAAGAGTCTTAAGGTATTTCCATTTTTAAAATTTGCAAACATTTCTTTAAAACCTGTTTTCACTTGTCATTATGGGGTATTGTGTGTAGATTGCTGAGATTTTTATTTATTTAATCCGTTTTAGAATAAGGCTGTAATGTAACAAAATGTGGAAAAAGGCAAGGGGTCTGGAGACTTTCTGAAGGCCCTGTACAGTTCATACCATGCACATGCTTTACTGTTCTGAACACTGTCTTACGCTAACAACCCCTGTAGTGGACTCTCAGCCTTTGGAGAGGGTACGTTGTACGGGGGTGGCAAGTGTCAATGGAGAGGCCGTGTCAGTGTGATAGATGATAGACTGGGGTTAAGAGGTGTCAACGCCCAGTGAGAGGGCTTGAGGACACTTCAACTGAGCTGCCTGACACTCTCCAGGCCTCTCCTCTGATTAACTCACTAAAGACAGCCATTCAGACACACACTCCACACACTTACTCAGAGCCGCTCTCTCTCTCTCTCTCTCCCTCTCTCTCCCTCTCTCCCTCTCTCTCTCTCTCTCTCTCTCTCTCTCTCTCTCTCTCTCTCTCTCTCTCTCTCTCTCTCTCTCTCTCTCTCTCTCTCTCTCTCTCTCTCTCTCTCTCTCTCTCTTTCTCTCAGTTCACACACACACACATCCTCTTGTGAGAGTCGAACACATCACACTGCAGTGGGTTGCCTGTGTGTGTGGCTGACATACAGGAGTTGAGGGTGTGTTCACAGAGGCCCTCTGAAAGGTTCTTACAGACCACAATGGATTTCTCTCACATCCAATGTGAGGTATATGTCCAGTGGAGTGCGAAATACAATACGCTCAATTCTACAGGGCTTTGCTCCTGTCAGACTGTGTCGAGCAACATAAAACGTCTCGAACGCACACACACACACACTCTATTCCTCTGTTGCTCACGCTCATACATACAGAAGAAAATAATGCACTTTAAAAGTGCTTCAAACTCATTTAACTTATTTTAGTTTTTGTTGGTCACTAGAATATTTGAAAGTAAGTAAGACTCTTTACCAATAAGTTGTACCATTCCAATCATTTGGCCAATAAATGTACCTAAGTTGTGTGAAACTGGGCCCTCTTATATATCCCTTTGCATTTCCTAAACGCTCACTTTGAATATCTCTTGCGTCATTTGGGGTCTATTGCTTTCTTTTCAGGTTGCTGAGGAAACCACTCCTTATTTGTTCCTGCCATGACCTCTGACCTCAGACACGTGTGGTTGGACTCTGCTCTGAAAAGATGATGGTAGACCACTCTCTATGTGGTAGGCCTCTCTCCATGCTTCTACATCTGTATTGCTTTCTGTTTGGTGGTTTTAGGCTGGGTTTCTGTATAAGCTCTTTGTGACATCTGCTGATGTAAAAAAGGGCTTTATAAATACATTGATTTGATTCACCTTCTAGGTCGCCCTAAACAGCTGCTGAGGAGTGGGATGGAGGGAGATAAAGAGTGGTAGATGGAGTAGGTAAGCATCATAGAGAATGGTCCCTATATGCTTTTCTTGACCTACTCTCTCAAATGTTATTTTATTAGCCCTGTCAGATTGTAATTTTCCCAACTGTAAACACACAGAACGGGCTTAATTAAGAATTTTTGAAAGGGGATACAGTAAAGTCCGGAAACATTAGGTAGATGCAACCGGGTGTCGTAAAGATTGATTAAGACAAAGAGGATGGAAGGTCAGGGAGAAACAGTTTGTGGAAGGAGGGGGGTCAGGAGTGGTATATGATACAATGGAGGCATATTCTTGTGTTGCTCCGGGCAGGGCTCAGAAATGGGTTTGGAAAGATAGGGAGAAACGATTTTTAATGCATTAACAGCCTGCTTGTGTAGGGCAATAACAAGGACAAGATCCGTGCTAAAATGTTTGACATCCTGCACAGAGATCAATGGATCCTGGCTCTGCGCATTAACAGGGCACACACACCTAGGCCCATGTATCCGCCTCGGATACCGGTCTAGATAACACACACACATGAACCCCAACCAGGGCAAGAAACATGTGGGCGCACAAGTTTATTGTATGCAAACCTGAGGGCAAAATGGAAAAATAAGACTACATGTATTTATAGGCCTTACCTGTGGATATGGATTTGGATAGACTGCTGAAATTATAATGGAGAATGAAGCTGGAAACCAATCAGTCTGAACCTTCACTGCATAAATAAGCAACCAGAAATAATAATAAGCACATCCATTGTTCCCTCTGGACCTTAAGGTTCCATTCAATACATTATTTACAGCTGCATTTTTACTGAGGTATGGGCCCTCTCTCTCAGGGAGACTTACTTATAGACCAGGGCTCTAACCACTTACCAATGCCTTACCAATGGCTCCCGTGGACCTGGGTTACCAGCTGGTCCTGTCCACCACAGCCAGTATACCCACTGAAACTGAGGAGGTAGCCTACATTCCCCCTCAATGTAATCCATTTGTATGGTAAAGATATACTCTTTCTTTCCACACAAAATGAATTGATCATCAATGCCCCCTTTTTGGTGTGCCTCTGCTATCCACTCCTCCAGTGTCGGGTGCACGGTTATAGGACCTGGTCAATGTGTTCTGTGTGTGTGGAACTATTCCCTAAGTGTGTCTGTGTATCCCCTGGGGTTCCAGGCACTCTTGCACCCTGGACATCAGTACAAATCCCTAGACTATATGTGCTTGCAGTGCTTTAAAACACTGCTGGATGGATCTGAAAGCCTTTAAACAGAGATCCCCACACACAAGCTGCTGTGGCCTTAAAAGCCTGCATCGCTTTGTAGTAGATTCAGCTCAGATCCAAGAGACAACTTCTGGGAAACCCAGTCTGTCTGATCTCTGTTCAGACAGAGTGCATACTGGAAGGAGAGGCTTCAGCTCTGCCATTCTCCACTCGTTTCAAACAGACTATTTGTCATCTCTGAAATAGAGCATTTGAAAAGATTCAACCTGCAGCCAGCCCCCACCCCGACTCCCTCCTATTTTCACTCTCAATTCCCCTGACTATGGCCAGCTACGATCAATAGCCTATTGATCAGCTCTCTCCATTTCCATTACACACAAGTGCCAAAAGAGCCAGCCATTCACAGCACTAAAACGTATTTGGTGAGCATTTGCCATTGTAAGGCCTGTCAAATGTTCTTTCATATCACAAAATGTATGTAGACAGTAGGCTATAATGGTACATATTTATACATGCATACATATTGTACATGTTCACTCCCTGTGCTGTTGGACAGTGCAATGGAGAAAAATTTAACCAACTTAGTGGGATTACTATTATGTTGTAATGTACAGTACCATGATGTTTCAACAGGCTAAAGTACAGCATACAAAAGGTGGGAGCATCACCAGGCACAGACTAATCCTTTCCCCTTTTTCCCTGCTAGTTAATTTATCTCCCCCTCCCACTCTCCTTCTCTCTTTCTCCTCTCCCTCTCTATAGACAATGCTACGGGCAAAATCAATACTCTCCAGAAAAAAAGGCATATTTTTAGCCCCTTATTATATGAGCTGTAAGACGAAAACATGTTTGTGGGAAAGGCAGAAACAGCATGTCGGCTTATAAGGGAGAGGAGGAGGGTGAGGAGAGAGACAAAAGAAGGTGAAGAAGAGTGAGAGTGATGGTGAGGATGGAAGCGATAGTCTAATGGAGATGAATCAAACGAAGGTGGAGATAACAGGATGTGACTGTGAGAAAATGGCCGATGCCCCGAGCAGAGACTTGGCTGCATGGGAGGAGGAGAGGGTGGGCTATCTGGGCGGAGCAAGCAGAAACGGTGACCATATGATACTTGATGATATTGTCAAATGTTTCCAGTAACTCGTGTGCTTTGTGATATCAATGGACTCAACAAACATGTTCATTCCTATTAGATGTATCTGAATATTTTGTCAACTAGATATTGTTCTCTGACCATAGATAGCTTCTTATGCAGTCGTTTCCCACTCCAACTTTGCCAGTACTACACAGGGCACTCTGTAGCTCTGTGTATTTAGCGCTCACTCTATTCCATCCAGCTCAGTAACAATTCTCCTGCCAATGGCTTTCTGATTGACTCTCCCCTGGCCGTAGTAGGGTTAACCTCTATGCTGCTGTCTGTCAGTCTCCCTCCCACCTGCCTCCCTATTGGCCAGGGAGCCTCTGTTGATCAAACGATAAGTCCTCCAATTGGACAGATGAGCTCCAGGGGAAGGCAGGAATTGATTTATCGGTGGTATTAGGGGATCAATTAATCCCCATTGTGTGTGCCAGCACAGATAGTCGGCCGTGTCTTATTTGGTATGGCTTGTTTTCTGCTCAGCCAAGATAAGAGTCTGCCATCACTTCCTTCTATGAACAACAAATCAAACCGAATGGAATGGTGGGGTGACGGCATGCAGCAGGTCCTCCCCAAGGCAACCAATGCTTAGCTAGTCACAATAAAGAAAGCCCATCAATAACAAAGACTTCCACAGAGAACAAATGCTTCCCATTTCCAGGCTGAAATGTCAGTGACACTAGGATGGAAATGACATGTACATATATATCAAGCTTGAATATTTATTATGGTATTATGCGCAAATCAGAAATCAGCAAATCACATACTACCAAAGGATGATTCTCAGGAGATGTTTGATGAGTTAGGTGCTAATTTTTGGTTATATCAGATACTATATGACTGAAACTCATATGATCTTTCTGTCGCTATTACTCTCTCTTTCTCTGTCACACAGACACACAAACAGCACCACAATCATTACCAGCACACTGAAAGACAAACCGGGTTGGTGGGGGGAGTAAGTTAAATGTGGATGGGCAGAAAGAGAAAGACAGAAAAGGAGGAATGGGGTTCAGTGATGTGTTGACTACCTGGAGAGGAGGGTGAAAAGGATGGCTAAGGGGGAGTGGGATGGGAGTGAGCGCTAATTCCTACTTTTCAGTTTAAATAAAGATTGGAGCTGGATAAAAGCCATTAAGGGAGAAATCAGACAGGGCATGCTATGTAGGACAAGAGCTGACTGCAGGGAGGTGAGTGGAGAGATCAATACTCAGTCGATGCGCTCAACACCAAGCTCTGCACAGACACACATACACTGGGGGAGATGTGCTACTGCTGGGCATGAGTAATTGTGTGTGTGTGTGTGTGTGTGTGTGTGTGTGTGTGTGTGTGTGTGTGTGTGTGTGTGTGTGTGTGTGTGTGTGTGTGTGTGTGTGTGTGTGTGTGTGTGTGTGTGTGTGTGTGTGTGTGTGTGTGTGTGTGTGTGTGTGTGTGTGTGTGTGTGTGTGTGTGTGTGATAGAAAGACTGAGAGAGTATAACATTTAAAATTATAAGCTCTCTCATGAATTGGTGAATATTCAACATAGGGTGGTTGAATAGATTACAATTTGTAGTGATAGTCGTATGAAAGTGGAATATTTGATAAGAGATTGCGAGGCGGACAGTTTTACAGATGGATTTATTTGCCAAGGCAAGATACTGTTAAGAAAGCTATATTTTTCAAAGGATCATCTCGAACCCTTCTCTGCAACTCAAAGCAGGAATATGACTGCAATCACTCTGCATTTTGTCTTTCTCTCCTCTCCCCCTCTCCTCTTTCTCTGGGTCACTCTCTCTCTCTCTCTCTCTCTCTCTCTCTGCTCTCACTCTCTCTCTGTAGAATTGATCGACTATGCCTTCTCAATCCATCTCTCCCTCTGTCGCTTAGCAACCAGTGCTCTATCGGGTGTGGAGGTTGGTAGTTTTAGAATGGGGGGGTGGGGGGTTAACAGCTTATTGTACATTGGTGAGCTTGTTGATATTGATGAATATTAGGATAACCTTTCCAATTTCTTTATTTCATGGAATAGCCTTACTTCTATAGTATTTTGCTTGACTGTTATGAGAGGTCTAGACATGATGCCATGTAACTCTACACAACTGCCATAACAGTACCAAATGTAGCCTATACTGTACATTACAGGGGAACAGTAAACACATAATGAGTGACAACTTTGACAGTGTGATTTTCTGTCCATTTTATGAGACTGTGAATCAACAACAAAATCCTATCTAGTCTGTGATGTCACTGCTCTTATTAAACATTGATATTGTTTATTTCATAAAGTGTTTAGGTGAAAGAACAAAAAACCTATGGATAATATTTAGAAATAAAGTGCAAGTTTGGAATCTCTTCATTCAATAATATCCATCAAGTATTTAGAATTTGGTAAATAAGAGAGTAATTAGGGGTCTATTCAATCCGCATTGCAGAAGTTCGACTTTACAACTTTAAAGGCAATGTTCCCACTTTAGCAGTGACTGCATTCACGGTAAACTCTGCATATGTCGGCTCAATCTGAAATTACCTTTACATTTCTATCATTTCTATGGTGGTACAGATTGAATAGAGCCCTTTAAGAGTGTGAAAAGTCTGTGTGGTGTGAGGGGGACTTAAGGATAGAGAGAATACTCTAGGGACATTCATATCTGGAGGGAGGTGCACGTTATCAGCTGACTATGACTGAGATAGACATGGCAACTGTAATTACATTTCAAGTCTAATTGGTAACAAACAAAGGTCTCAGTCGTCACTATCCCCCTGTGAGATAATAACCGTCATTATACACAACAAAAGTGTCCATTGGAAAATTGTTAGAAACTGGATCCAGTCTCCAGTTCATTTCCTTATCAGCTTAATAATGACATCATGTTCATACAAAACCACCTAAGTTCGTTGATGATTTATTTTTAAAAAGCAAGATGTTACAAAATAGTTTAATTTGTGAGTTATGCAGTAATTTTGAGTTTTAGTTTCAACCTGGAATATAAGATTACAGATGATGGGTTCCTCCATGGGTTCTTAAAACCTATTGCCTTCCTTAGTAAAGAATGGGACATTAATTGCACAATCCCGACAAATCCGATATCATATAAATGTAGCCTATCATGTGCAGGGAAATGGGATGTGTTGTTTTGGAACATAGCATCAACTTTATTTATTTGTTTACTCATCAGAAAAAGGGCCAAAATTAAGTTAGACCTGGGATGATTCAATCAATCCACCCAATAAGATCGATGCTCTAGATAAGGATGTCGATGATGACATGCTATAGGCCTATCCAAACAGGGCTGTGGTTACGTTATACAATTACACACAAAAAAAAAAACATTTTAAAATTTTTCATTTAGATCAAACACAAAACCACATTTAGACAAAATGTCTGTTTAAAAAAAAAGTATAGTCACAAATCAATGTGTATATCCTTATAGCCACAGTCCCGACTGATGGGAGTGCAATGAAAAAATGCATGTTCGATGTTCAGTGACTCAAGCAGACTCAAACTCACATGCATAGTAAAAGTACCAAAAAATTCAAAAATGCTATATTTTTCGAATTCGGCTGGCATAGCTCACATAGCAGAAGAAGAATATATCTGAAGTGTCGATAGGCGGCTAAATATTGGTTACATAATCATTCATTACAAGTAGTCAGTCGACTAATAGACAGTAAGACACATTCTGGATATCACAACTGTATTTGGAAAATAACATCCATGTTCATCTTACTATAGGCTTAGACTTCTCTTACATGCCCTTCACAAATTCGAAATAGTCAACAATCAGATTAACACACTTTGAGGATTTAAAAAGTATTCCGTTCGGGCCAATGAAATCATTATATGTAGGCTATTTCTATATGCGTATTATTATTTATGCTTATGTCGTATCTACATGATGTAATAAGCGACCCCGTTATACATTTCATTGTTAGGCAAAAGAAAAAAGAGTTGACATGTTTTATTATGCTGTTATAATGCCTTATTTTTGTTATTATAAAATGAACTATATTATTATTATTATTCAAAAATGTGCCATTATACAATTTACCATTAAATACGAATTAAGGTAGGAATACAAAAAAACAATGTTTTCAAAATAAAATATTTTATTTCCGGTTGTGTTTTATTTGTTAGGTGTAGCCCACAGTGGATGTTTATGTTTTCCCTCTAAGCATTTCATCTTAAAAATGAAACTCCTCTCTGATCTGGCTGATTAATACGATGCCAATAAACATCCCTGGCATGGCTAAATATATAGATTATCGATAGATTCACAGCTGTAAAGAATACTTTTCTTAATTTTCTTGTTGTTTTTGGGGCAACCGAAAACTTTTACTGTCCCACCTTACATTACTTAGTGTATATCGTAGGCTACGTCATATAAGTAAATGATGCATACATGTAAAATCCAAGTTACATAATTCGAGTAAAACCAACCATTGTGTCCCTACGCATTCTAGGCCCTATACTGCCTGCCAGTTGATCAGAATTGGGGATAGAGCGATATGGCACCAGTGCTATTGTTCACCGCAAATCCTCTATTGCAGGACGCTTTCAAATGCAAATGTACCTAAATAATAATCTACAGCAACACACTAATATTTCTTAACAAACTGAACGCAAACGCTTTACAAACACTGAAATTCAATGAGAGCAAGTGGAGCTTTCACACATGTACAAATTCAACTATTATGCAATGGTAGAAATGTAGAAAAACTAAATATTTTCAAGATATGATCCTTTAAGCCACATTATTTTACAAGTAAAAAACAACATTACTTTAAAAAAAACTTGAGCATGGACAATATAGATTACAAAACATAAGCCTATAATATTGATTACTTGAGTGTCCCTGCAGAGGGACAGGCCGGTTGTTTTGAAGGTAAAACATTAGCGTTGGTACAGGCCTATGTGCCGATGTGTGAAAAGAATAGATTGACAAAATAATAGAAAGAGAGAGTGAGAGAGACGGAGAGAAAATGGTTATCCGGGGAAGCAGTTGTCAATGTGTTTCATTTGTCGCACGTTGAGATATATGAGGACATTCCAGCACAATACAGAAATGCAAAACAGATAGCCAGTTTGAAATAATACAAAATAGCCAACTAAAATAAACTAGGCCTATTATAAACTATTATGAAATTTCAGAATCAGGACACGACATAATGCTTCACATACACTGAGTATAAAAACATTAAGAACACCTTCTCTTTCCATGACATAGACTAACTTATTGATGTCACTTGTTAAATCCACTTCAATCTGTGTAGATGAAGGAGAGAAGACAGTGAATCCCTTTCCTGCAGTCAAATTACCTAGTGGCCTCATGGGTGGAATGTTATTAATATTTTTCATAATTTCATAATTAATTTAAAATATATATGTTAAACAACCAAAAATCCGGTGTTTCTATGTCAAACGGTTTTGTTATATTTCAGTCTTCTGTGAAGTATTTAAAGTGTAATATTGGGATGCAAACTCAACATGTAATACATTTCAACTATATATCTGACGTGGTACGGTGTCTTCCTTTTTTAAGCCCATAACCATGTGTGTGAGGTGTACACTTTAGTTTCAAAGTAGATTTGTTCACAACTACCAAGAACACTGATTTAGCCAACTGCAGAAAAAGGTTAAAGAAGGATTTTTAAGCCTTGAGACATGGATTGTGTATGTGGCCATTCAGAGGGTGAATGGGCAAGACAATATTTAAGTGCCTTTGAACGGGGTATGGTAGTAGATGTTAGGCGCAGGACTGGCTTAATGCAGGGGTTTACCGGGGCTGAAGCCCCTGGGCCCAGGAGGCAGCAAAAATATATATAAATAAAGGAACTATATCCAGTATATATGTGCAATATATATTACATATATATATATATAGAGAGAGAGAGAGATAGAGATAGAGAGTTGAAGTCGGAAGTATACGTACACCTTAGCCAAATACATTTAAACTCAGTTTTTCACAATTCCTGACACTTAATCCTAGTAAAAATTCCCTATCTTAGGTCAATGAGGATCACCACTTTATTTTAAGAATGTGAAATGTCAGAATAATAGTAGAGAGAATGATTTATTTCAGCTTTTATTTATTTCATCACATTCCCAGTGGGTCAGAAGTTTACATACACTCAATTAGTATTTGGTAGCATTGACTTTAAATTGTTTAACTTGGGTCAAACATTTCAGGTAGTCTTCCACAAGCTTCCCACAATAAGTTGGGTGAATTTTGGCCCATTCCTACTAACAGAGCTGGTGTAACTGAGTCAGGTTTGTAGGCCTCCTTGCTCACACACACTTTTTCAGTTCTGCCAACACATTTTCTATAGGATTGAGGTCAAGGCTTTGTGATGGCCACTCCAATACCTTGACTTTGTTGTCCTTAAGCCATTTTGCCACAACTTTGGAAGTATGCTTGAGGTCATTGTCCATTTGGAAGACCCATTTGCGACCAAGCTTTAACTTCCTGATTGATGTCTTGAGATGTTGCAGCAATATATCCAAATAATTTTCTTTCCTCGTGATGCCATCTATTTTGTGAAGTGCACCAGGCCCTCCTATAGCAAGCACCAACACAACATGATGCTGCCACCCCCGTGCTTCACGGTTGGGATGGTGTTCTTCGGCATGCAAGCATCCCCCTTTTCCCTCCATACATAATGATGGTCATTATGGCCAAACAGTTCTATTTTTGTTTCATCAGACCAGAGGACATTTCTCCAAAATGTACGATCTTTGTCCCCATGTGCAGGTGCAAACCGTAGTCTGGCTTTTTAATGGTGGTTTTCGAGCAGTGGCTTCTTCCTTGCTGAGCGGCCTTTCATGTTATGTCGATATAGGACTT
The DNA here is from genome assembly GCF_029448725.1 of Salvelinus fontinalis. Taxonomy (NCBI): domain Eukaryota; kingdom Metazoa; phylum Chordata; class Actinopteri; order Salmoniformes; family Salmonidae; genus Salvelinus; species Salvelinus fontinalis. The sequence goes on from NC_074678.1 coordinate 32,199,044, forward strand.
GTTTGAATGTGGATATAGATACTTTTATACCTGTTTCCTCCAGCATCTTCACAAGGTCCTTTGCTATTGTTCTGGGATTGATTTGCACTTTCGCACCAAAATATGTTCATCTCTAGGAGACAGAAGGTGTCTCCTTCCTGAGATGTATGATGGCTGCGTGGTCCGATGGTGTTTAAACTTGCGTACTATTGTTTGTACAGATGAACATATTACCTTCAGGCGTTTGGTAATTACTCCCAAGGATGAACCAAACATGTGGAGGTCTACAAAAATTTTTCTGAGGTCTTGGCTGATTTCTTTTGATTTTCCAATGATGTCAAGCTAAGAAGCACTGAGTTTGAAGGTAGGCCTTGAAATATATCCACAGGTACACCTCCAATTGACTCAAATTATGTCAATTCGCCTATCAGAAGCATTTTCTGGAATTTTCCAAGCTGTTTAAAGGTACAGTCAACTTAGTGTATGTAAACTTCTGACCGACTGGAATTGTGATGCGGTGAATTATAAGTGAAATAATCTGTCTGTAAATAATTGTTGGACAAATTACTTGTGTCATGCACGAAGTAGATGTCCTTACCGACTTGCCAAAACTATAGTTTGTTAACAAGAAATTTGTTGAGTTGTTGAAAAACGAGTTTTAATGACTCCAACCTAAGTGTATGTAAACTTCCGACTTCAACTGTATATATATATTATTTTTTTACTGCAACCACCAATAACAGGATGATTCAGGATCCCGCTCTCCTGCTGCTGCCTGCTGATGCTTTGCTAACTGCCAGATGGGGAGAGTAGAAGAGATAGGGTACACACATGGGTAACTGCCTTGATTGGGTAACTATTAATAAAAAATAAAAAATAAAATAAACAGCCTAATAAATACATGTGACTGGTCAATTGTGTGAGTTGGGGGCTGGGCTCAAGCCCATACGGGGACCAAGAGGCAAAACAAATATATATAAAATGTTTTCTCTAACCACAGAAGCAACAGGATTCCGCTCTCAATGTTCTAAATACACCAGAGAGCATAAGTGAGCCACAGAGGGTCAATAGATACCCCCCAAAATAACTGTGAATAGCATTTTATCACAAGCGCATACAGGTAACTGACAAAATAAAGGAAACACCAACATAGTGTTTTAAAGTGTGCTTGAGCACCATGAGCTGCCAGAACAGCTTCAATGCGCCTTGGCATAGATTCTACAAGTGGACCTAAACCATGCCAGGAAAATGCACCGCACACCCTAACATATTACTTGTATCCCTCATTTAACTCAAATGTTTCCTTTGTTTTGGCAGTTACCGGTTGCTTACGGTGGGGAAGTCCACAATTTGGCCAGCATGCGAGCCAAATATACAGCTTGTTGCATTGTGGCCATATACATATAATCCATAGAAGGGTTTTGGAACCTCTTGCCCTGGCAATTTCACTATTAAACTCATGGGAAAACTAGCCATGTCTGTCAGTCCTGATATGAATGGAAACTGCCATCTATGGATTAGGCTTACATTTCTGTGGTTAGTTGTGGGCTTGTCTTTTGCAAATTTCAAAATACAATCATTGGAAAACATACTGTTTGCAAAACAAATGCCTACAGCTGAAAAGAGAAGACTAATCTGTCTGAAGAACCAATATTTAAAAAAAAATCTTAACTCCCATTTATTTTAGAACAGAAACACTGTTTTTTAAAGTACCTCATCTTGAGATAGGTTATTGCCAAGACGGGCACATCTGCCATCACCATGAGTAGTCTATGGCTTCATCTTCATCATTAGGTGAGTCAGTGTGGCATTGGAAATTGTATTTAGTTGCCGACTGTAGTATATATATAATATGTGTGTTTTGTCATTGTCCTGTTGAAAAACAAATGATAGTGTCATGTTTTGGCTTTGATCATCATGTCTTGTCCCTGTGCTTCCCTCTGCTGGTCTTATTAGGTTCTTTCCCTCTTTCTATTCCTCTCTCTCCTCCTCCCTCTTTCCCTCTCCCGCTCTCTCTCTCTATCGTTCCGTTCTTGCTCCCAGCTGGTTCTCATTCTCCTAACGACCTTATTTACTCTTTCACACCTGTCCCCTATTTTGCCCTCTGATTTGAGTCCCTATTTCTCCCTCTGTTTTCCGCTTCTGTCTTTGTCGGATTCTTGTTTGATGTTTGCTGTTCTGTGTCCTGGTTCCGCCCTGTCGTGTTTTTGCCTTCATCAGATGCTGCGTGTGAGCAGGTGTCATCTAAGATATATCCTGGAGTACCGTTTTGTTTAAGACTGGAATAAAGACTCTGTTTTTGTTAAGTCGCTTTTGGGTCCTCATTCACCAGCATAACAGAAGAATCCGACCAAGAATGGACCCAGCGACTACGGATTCTCTCTACACTACCGTCAAGTTCCAGGGAGCAATGCTCGGCAGACACGAGCAGGAATTGTCTGCTGCTCGTCATGCCGTTGAGACCCTGGCCGCTCAGGTTTCCGATCTCTCAGGACAGTTTCAGAGTCTTCGTCTCGTACCACAAGTTACTTCCTGGTCTTCCGAGTCTCCGGAACCCAGGGTTAATAATCCACCATGTTACTCTGGACAGCCCACTGAGTGTCGCTCCTTTCTCACCCAGTGTGATATTGTGTTCTCTCTCCAGCCCAACACATACTCTGGAGAGAGAGCTCGGATCGCTTACGTCATATCACTCCTTACTGGGCGGGCTCGGGAGTGGGGCACAGCTATCTGGGAGGCAAGGGCTGAGTGTTCTGACGTTTATCAGAACTTTAAGGAGGAGATGATACGGGTCTTTGATCGTTCAGTTTTTGGGAAGGAGGCTTCCAGGGGTCTGGCTTCCCTATGTCAAGGTGATCGATCCATAACGGATTACTCTATAGAGTTTCGTACTCTTGCTGCATCCAGTGACTGGAACGAGCCGGCGTTGCTCGCTCGTTTTCTGGAGGGACTCCACGCTGAGGTTAAGGATGAGATTCTCTCCCGGGAGGTTCCTTCCAGCGTGGACTCGTTGATTGCACTCGCCATCCGCATAGAACGACGGGTAGATCTTCGTCACCGAGCTCGTGGAAGAGAGCTCGCGTTAGCGGGGCTTCCCTTCTCCGCATCTCGACCATCTCCTTCCATCGGCTCTGAGACTGAGCCCATGCAGCTGGGAGGTGTTCACATCTCGACTAAGGAGAGGGAACGGAGAATCACCAACCGCCTTTGCTTCTATTGCGGTTCTGCTGGACATTTTGTCATGTCATGTCCAGTTAAAGGTCAGAGATCATCAGTAAGCGGAGGGCTACTGGTGAGCGCTACTACTCAGGTCTCTCCATCAAGATCCTGTACTACCTTGTCGGTCCATCTACGCTGGACCGGGTCGGCTGCTTCCTGCAGTGCCTTGATAGACTCTGGGGCTGAGGGTTGTTTTATGGACGAAGCATGGGCTCGGAAACATGAGATTCCTCTCAGAGAGTTAGGGAGGATCACACCCATGTTCGCCTTAGATGGTAGTCCTCTCCCCAGTATCAGATATGAGACACTACCTTTAACCCTCACAGTATCTGGTAACCACAGTGAGACCATTTCTTTTTTGATTTTTTGTTCACCTGTTACACCTGTTTTGGGTCATCCCTGGCTAGTATGTCATAATCCTTCTATTAATTGGTCTAGTAATTCTATCCTATCCTGGAACGTTTCTTGTCATGTGAAGTGTTTAATGTCTGCTATTCCTCCTGTTTCTTCTGTCCCCTCTACTCAGGAGGAGCCTGGTGATGTGACAGGAGTACCGGAGGAACATCATGATCTACGCACGGTCTTCAGTCGGTCCAGAGCCAACTCTCTTCCTCCTCACCGGTCGTATGATTGTTGTATTGATCTCCTTCCGGGGACCACTTCTCCTCGGGGTAGATTATTCTCTCTGTCGGCTCCCGAACGTAAGGCTCTCGATGATTATCTGTCTGCTGAAGGCATTCAGATGGATCCCGCTAAGGTCCAGGATGTCAGCGATTGGCCCGTTCCTAAGTCACGTGTCGAGTTACTGCGCTTTCTCGGTTTCGCTAATTTCTATCGGCGTTTCATTCGTAATTACGGTCAAGTGGCTGCCCCTCTCACAGCTCTGACTTCTGTCAAGTCTTGCTTTAAGTGGTCCGGTTCCGCCCAGGGAGCTTTTGATCTCCTCAAGAAGCGTTTTACATCCGCCCCTATCCTTGTTACTCCTGACGTCACAAAACAATTCATTGTCGAGGTTGACGCTTCAGAGGTGGGCGTGGGAGCCATTCTGTCCCAGCGCTTCCAGTCTGACGATAAGGTCCATCCTTGCGCTTACTTTTCTCATCGCTTGTCGCCATCGGAACGCAACTATGATGTGGGTAACCGCGAACTGCTCGCCATCCGCTTAGCCTTAGGCGAATGGCGACAGTGGTTGGAGGGGGCGACCGTTCCTTTTGTCGTTTGGACTGACCATAAGAACCTTGAGTACATCCGTTCTGCCAAACGACTTAATGCACGTCAAGCTCGTTGGGCATTGTTTTTCGCTCGTTTCGAGTTCGAGATTTCCTATCGTCCGGGAAATAAGAACACCAAGCCTGATGCTTTATCCCGTCTCTTTAGTTCTCCTGTGGTTTCTACCGAACCCGAGGGGATTCTCCCTGAAGGGCGTGTTGTCGGGTTGACTGTCTGGGGAATTGAGAGACAGGTAGAGCAAGCACTCACTCACACTGCGTCGCCGCGCGCTTGTCCTAGTAACCTTCTGTTCGTTCCTGTCTCTACTCGTCTGGCTGTTCTTCAGTGGGCTCATTCTGCCAAGTTAGCTGGTCACCCCGGTGTTCGGGGTACGCTTGCTTCTATTCGCCAGCGGTTTTGGTGGCCTACTCAGGAGCGGGACACGCGCCGTTTCGTGGCTGCTTGTTCGGACTGCGCGCAGACTAAGTCAGGTAACTCTCCTCATGCCGGTCGTCTTAGACCGCTTCCCATTCCTTCTCGACCATGGTCTCAGATCGCCTTAGACTTTAGTACCGGTCTGCCTTCGTCTGCGGGGAGGACTGTGAGAGCCGCCAATAAACGTAGGATTAAGAGTCCTAGGTATTGTCGCGGTCAGAGAGTGTGGCTTTCCACTCGTAACCTTTCCCTTACGACAGCTTCTCGCAAGTTGACTCCGCGGTTCATTGGTCCGTTTCGTGTCTCTCAGGTCGTTAATCCTGTCGTTGTGCGACTGCTTCTTCCGCGACATCTTCGTCGCGTCCACCCTGTCTTCCATGTCTCTTGTGTCAAGCCTTTTCTTCGCGCCCCCGTTCGTCTTCCCTCCCCCCCTCCCGTCCTTGTCGAGGGCGCACCTATTTACAAGGAACGGAGGATCATGGACATGCGTTCTCAGGGACGTGGTCAACAGTACTTAGTGGATTGGGAGGGTTACGGTCCTGAGGAGTTGGGTTCCTTCTCGGGACGTGCTGGACCGTTCGTTGATTGATGATTTCCTTCGTCGCCGCCAGGGTTCCTCCTCGAGTGCGCCAGGAGGCGCTTGGTGAGTGGGGGGGGTACTGTCATGTTTTGGCTTTGATCATCATGTCTTGTCCCTGTGCTTCCCTCTGCTGGTCTTATTAGGTTCTTTCCCTCTTTCTATTCCTCTCTCTCCTCCTCCCTCTTTCCCTCTCCCGCTCTCTCTCTCTATCGTTCCGTTCTTGCTCCCAGCTGGTTCTCATTCTCCTAACGACCTTATTTACTCTTTCACACCTGTCCCCTATTTTGCCCTCTGATTTGAGTCCCTATTTCTCCCTCTGTTTTCCGCTTCTGTCTTTGTCGGATTCTTGTTTGATGTTTGCTGTTCTGTGTCCTGGTTCCGCCCTGTCGTGTTTTTGCCTTCATCAGATGCTGCGTGTGAGCAGGTGTCATCTAAGATATATCCTGGAGTACCGTTTTGTTTAAGACTGGAATAAAGACTCTGTTTTTGTTAAGTCGCTTTTGGGTCCTCATTCACCAGCATAACAGATAGTCCCACTAAGTCCAAACCAGATTGGATGGAGTATTGCTGCAGAATGATGTGGTAGCCATGCTGGTTAAAATGAAGTGTGTTTTGAATTCTAAATAAATCACAGACAGTGTCACCAGCAAAGCACCCACACACCATCACACCTCTTCCTCCATGCTTCACGGTGGGAACCACACTTTCGAAGATCATCCATTCACCTACTCTGTGTCTCACAAAGACAAGGCAGTTGGAACCAAAAATCTCAAATTTGGACTCATCAGACCAAAGGACAGATTTCCACAGGGTGGCAGGTAGCCTAATGTGTAGAGCATTGGGACAGTAACTGAAAGGTTGCAGGATTGAATCCCCAAGCTGACAACATAAAAATCAGCTGTTCTGCCCCTGAACAAGGCAGTTAATCCACTGTTCCCTGGTAGGCAGTCATTGTAAATAAGAATTTGTTCTTAACTGACTTAGCTAGTTAAATTAAGGTTAAATAATATTGCTCATGTTTCTTGGCCCAAGCAAGTCTCTTCTTGTTATTGGTGTCCTTTAGTACTGGTTTCCTTGCAGCAATTTGACCATGAAGGCCTGATTCATGCAGTCTCCTCTGAACAGTTGATGTTGAGATGTGTCTGTTACTTGAACTCTGTGAAGCATTTATTTGGGCTACAATTTCTGAGACTGGTAACTCTAATGAACTTATCCTCTGCAGCAGAGGTAACTCTGGGTCTTCCTTTCCTGTGGTGGTCCTCATGAGAGCCAGTTTCATCATACCATTTGATGGTTTTTACGACTGCACTTGAAGAAACTTTCAAAGTTCTTGAAATGTTCCGGATTGACTGACAGTCATGTCTTAAAGTAATGATGGACTGTTGTTTCTCTTTGCTTATTTGAGCAGTTCTTGCCATAATATGGACTTGGTATTTTACCCAGCAAGGCTATCTTCTGTATACCACCACTACCTTGTCACAACAACACTGATTGGCTCAAATGTATTAAGAAGAAAATAAATTTCACAAATGAACTTTTACAAGGCACGCCTGTTAATTGAAATGTATTCCAGGCGACTACCTCATGAAGCTGGTTGAGATAATACCAAGAGTGTGCAAAGCTGTCATCAAGGCAAAGGGTGGCTACTTTGAATAATCTCAAATATAAAATATATTTTTATTTGTTTAACACTTTTTTGGTTACTACATGAACCCATATGTGTTATTTCATAGTTTTGATGTCTTCACTATTATTCTACAATGAAGAAAATAGTTGAAAAAATAAAAACCCTGGAATGAGTAGGTGGGTCCAAAGTTTTGACTGGTACTGTATACATTGCCTACTAATATTGCACAATCTGTGTGTCGCTTCATTGACCTGGCTATTGTTTGTTTGAATTCAAGACCAGATTGATCTCAGTTTGTCAGTGTCAGAGTAGCCACTCATTTCTGTAATTTGTGTGGTATTAAAAAAAAGATTCAGCTAATGTCATATAGCATGTAATTGACGTTGAAATGCATGAAATCCGTTTTTTAAAAGGCAATTGTTTTCCTGATCCTGCTAACAAATGTTCCACATGTGTGGAAATCCTATATTTCCATGTGTGGAAATATATATAAAAAAACAAAGCCCTGGGGCCTATGATTTCTTAATCATCCGAAGGATATCCAGCCAACTTGACACAACTGTGGGAAGGATTGGAGTTAAAATTGGCCAGAATCCCAGTGGAACGCTTTCGACACCTTGTAGAGTCCATGTACCGACCGATTGAGACTGTTCTGAAGGGGGGGTGAAACTAAACGGTGTTCCTAATGTTCAGTGTATACGAGATCATTGATATGTGACACATATTGATGGTAGTGATACACACACACACACACACACACACACACACACACACACACACACACACACACACACACACACACACACACACAGACTTACTTAAAGTAGAGCTAGTCAAACAACCGAGTTTCTGAGTTTCTCACACCCAAGGCCACCAAGCGTCTGAGGCTCTGTGGCATTGCAGAGTGCTCCATCCCGCTGACTTGCTCAGAGGCCTGATCAATGCGACATTACTAAACACCGGTACTTAACTATTGCCAATAGCCAGATTCAAGTAAATATACTTTAGAATACATTAGTGTGATCAATCAGCGATGGAGTCTTTCAAGAAGCCATGAAAAGATTAGTCTGTCTCTATATCGAGTGATTTTTTTAAAGACCCGAAAAAAATAGAGTTTGTGTGAGGACTTGTACGAATTCTCTTTCATTGGTTTCAAACAGCTAATGTGGTCAGGAATTTTATGTAGGCCTAATACAGTACAATCAAGAAAACAAATGTTCAAATCTCTTTGAGGAAACAAGAACAAAAACCTATTTTAATATTAATTTTCGTACTATTTAATTGTGTATAAAAACACTATATTCCAATATTTTTCCAAACGACATGCAGACTTTGTAAACTAATTATTTTAACATGGTATTACAAAAACAGGTGCGCTAAATGTATCGTTTGTGAATACAGAAATCAACCATCCCTAGTCCTTAATATAATAATAATAATAATAATAATAAGACGATAGAATCCGTTAAAAAGTGTTCATATTAGCATTAGTGTATTAGTCTATTCCAAAAATAAAAACTGGTGGAGATGGTAACAACAAAAACCTCGACACATTATAGTCAATTCAAAGGTCACATAAAACGTTCTTTAGATAATATAGACTAATATTTATCATATTTGTGAAGGTCTAACAGAGAGCCAGAGAATAAGTCCTTATATTTTTTGATGACTAAACTCGTTTGGTAAGGCTGTTCTACTAAACAACAGGTGCTACAAAAAAAGAACAGTGTAAGGCACCCTGCATATCTCACAGAAGGGCATAAAAGTTGTTTATTTCCTACCAGTCTGCGTCTGTAAGTCTGTTATTAACCGGAGTATGTAGGCGGTAGCAGCACCAGCGTGGCTGAGTAAAGTCGATGCCAGTGTGGTGCTGAAGCCACCGACCTACCCGCTGTTAATAATGTGAAATAAATGTCTGGGCTCCGCGCATCGCCCCTCTCACACTGCATATATCGACAACGTTAATATTTCATATTGTATTTGCCATAGGATATGCTTATTTGGACATTCGAAAACCGTAGATTAAAATACAAATTAAAACCAAGCTCTAGGCCAATACATATAGATTTTGAAGAATGAGGGGGGCGAGGCATCGTTTGCATGCAAATATGAACTGTGCACACAAGCTGCAGGTGCATGAAATAACTTGGCCAACATTATTTAATATTATTTAACCAAAGCAAAATAGATGGACATGTCCTTAATAAAACCAAGTGTGCATGTGTGTCCAAAAGATCATTCGATTATATTATGTTATTAAATAAGCTACTATTGATGGCCCAGAACACAGTGTTTTTAACAGCTTTTGAAAATAAAACTAGAGTAACAACTAAGTTTAACGTCGATTTGAAACGAGAGGGTATAACGAACAAGAAACGGGATAGTGTTATTTCGACCATTAGCCTAACATCACATTTTGGTGATATAAAAACTATAAAACTATACACTATAAAAACTTTTAATCTTGAGTTTCGATGTGTATTACACCCGTGTGAATTACCAGCGAAGGAGGACGAAAGTTCACATATATCACAGAGCCGACCAATAAGGTTCACTGCGCGGAGCTGACGGATTCGCTGCAGGGTCGAGTAATTCATTTTCGATAAAAGTGGTTGCAGGGATCAATAGAGGGACATTAACCCACGCGCACACTGTTGTTTCCCTGATGCCACCGGTAGCATCATCGACTGTCGAACAGCAAGGCACTATTTTACAATCAGGGGACTCATAAAGTGGGGTTAGCTAGGGCTAGGCCTACCTAGCACCTAATCATAATTTACCTTAATTAAAGTACAGGCCTAACTTGGGTAGAACTATAATTTTTCACAACATTTTGTCCGTCCTGAAGTGTATGCAAAATAAATACATAATATCCTCATACAGCAGGCGTAATATCTGCAAAACAAGTCTAAAAGGTTTAGGCGGGCCAATAGACCTACTTATTATAACACGCACACGCGCGCACGCACATGCCCATACACACACACACACACACACACACACACACACACACACACACACACACACACACACACACACACATTTCGGGTCATATAAACGAATTTCTTAAATTTGGTGGGGATTTTCTGTGTGCTGTAGACCATAGGTTTTTATTTATAAAGCCTATTACACACGACTTCACGTTTCCATGTGTTGTGTATATGCAGAGATGCCATCTCATGATGCTGTCCTCGACAGCCCAAACTACTATTATAAATATAGGCCTACACATGCTGCGTTTACACAGGCAGCCCAATTCTGATGTTTGTTCCACTAATTGGTATTTTCACTAGTCACATCAGTTATTTTTACATCAGATATTTTCAGAGCTGATCTAGTTGGTCAAAGACCACTTACTGAAAAAAAGATCAGAATTGGGCGGCCTGTGTGAACGCAGCCATGTGTACAGGAAAGGCATATAGGACCTACAAACTAGAATGGACTCGCACACATTTTACGCATGTGTAACCCTGTGTTACTTTTGTAATATCATAGTGGAGTTGATAATAACAGCATAGCACTATAGTAAAATTGTGCGCTGCCCCTTTAAGGTTTCTATGTTTTCAATCAGAATTTGAGCGAGTCCTTAATTATTATATGGCTGCTGCTTTATCCAGACGTGTCCTGTATTACTCGCAGAAGTATTCACGTGGAATGTTTTGTGAACGTGTTTGGAGCTACTGTTTTAGTCATATGGAACTCTGTTACTAGGTGAATTGTGGATACCTGCACATCATACACCATTGCTGTTATATAGCACTATATTGGATTACTCCAAAATTGTATCCTTCCGCGTAGCAGAATACATTCCGAGTAATGATTTCAGATTAGTCCCGTACTTGGTAGTGCTGCGGCTGAGACTGACCCCCTTAAATATACACCACGCACTACTTCCACATATTTCTGTTCTCGGCTCATTCCAGAGAGTTTTCTGTTGGTAAGAGCTCTATGTTAGAGTGTACCCATAAGTATACCCGCAACTATTTAATAGCTTGGCAGCTAGCTAGCCTCCCCATCTGCGTGCAATGCTGTCCCCCATTCGGGTTGGCCTGAACTATCTGGTTTGGGTTTTGTCCCTGTTTTAATTATTTGTGATAGTGTACTAACCTGGGTTGTACTCGGTTTGGTCGACCAGTATTGTGGCGCTGAGGGTTTGTCATAGTTGTCTGTGTGACTTGTCTGTCCACCAGAACTGTTATTTTGCCTTCGGGCTCAGGGACCGCGCCTACCCCACAAGATCGGGAGACTGTGTAGTTCTGTGTATGTTTCGCTCTAGCGGACTTGCAGTTCTTTCCTGAGAGCAAGCTAGATGACCACGCAAGGCGCACCACGCTTTCATCTCTCACAGGGCACAGCAATCTTGCCTAGACTCTTGTATGTTCCACAGTGAACCTATGCAAAGTGAGAGTTGACCATTGCAGGACTAAGCGCAAAGTTATGAGCACACTTTCTCCTTAAGTCCTGCCTACCTGAACCCCCACGTATGAAGCAAGAAATAGCTATGAACGTGGCATGAGTTAAATCAAATCAAATCAAATTTATTAGTCACATACACATGGTTAGCAGATGTTAATGCGAGTGTAGCGAAATGCTTGTGCTTCTAGTTCCGACAATGCAGTAATAACAACAAGTAATCTAACCTAACAATTCCACAACTACTACCTTATACACGCAAGTGTAAAGGGATAAAGAATATGTACATAAAGATATATGAATGAGTGATGGTACAGAACGGCATAGGCAGATGCAGTACATGGTATAGAGTACGGTATATACCTATGAGATGAGTACTGTAGGGTATGTAAACATAAAGTGGCATAGTATAAAGTGGCTAGTGGTCCATGTATTACATAAGATGGCAAGATGCAGTAGATGATATAGAGTACAGTATATACATATACATAAGAGATGTGTAATGTAGGGTATGTAAACATTATATTAGGTGGCATTGTTTAAAGTGGCTGGTGGTACGTTTTTACATAATTTCCATCAATTCCCATTTTTAAAGTGGCTGGAGTTGAGTCAGTATGTTGGCAGCGGCCGCTAAATGTTAGTGGTGGCTGTTTAACAGTCTGATGGCCTTGAGATAGAAGCTGTTTTTCAGTCTCTCGGTCCCTGCATTGATGCACCTGTACTGACCTCGCCTTCTGGATGATAGCGGGGTGAACAGGCAGTGGCTTGGGTGGTTGTTGTCCTTGATGATCTTTATGGCCTTCCTGTGACATCGGGTGGTGTAGGTGTCCTGGAGGGCAGGTAGTTTGCCCCGGGTGATGCGTTCTGCAGACCTCACTACCCTCTGGAGAGCCTTACGGTTGTGGGCGGAGCAGTTGCCGTACCAGGCGGTGATACAGCCCGACAGGATGCTCTCGATTGTGCATCTGTAGAAGTTTGTGAGTGCTTTTGGTGACAAGCCGAATTTCTTCAGCCTCCTGAGGTTGAAGAGGCGCTGCTGCGCCTTCTTCACAACGCTGTCTGTGTGGGTGGACCAATTCAGTTTGTCCGTGATGTGTACACCGAGGAACTTAAAACTTTCCACCTTCTCCACTACTGACCCGTCGATGTGGATAGGGGGGTGCTCCCTCTGCTGTTTCCTGAAGTCCACAATCATCTCCTTTGTTTTGTTGACGTTGAGTGTGAGGTTATTTTCCTGACACCACACTCCGAGGGCCCTCACCTCCTCCCTGTAGGCCGTCTCGTCGTTGTTGGTAATCAAGCCTACCACTGTAGTGTCGTCCGCAAACTTGATGATTGAGTTGGAGGCGTGCATGGCCACGCAGTCGTGGGTGAACAGGGAGTACAGGAGAGGGCTCAGAACGCACCCTTGTGGGGCCCCAGTGTTGAGGATCAGCGGGGTGGAGATGTTGTTACCTACCCTCACCACCTGGGGGCGGCCCGTCAGGAAGTCCAGGACCCAGTTGCACAGGGCGGGGTCGAGACCCAGGGTCTCGAGCTTGATGACGAGTTTGGAGGGTACTATGGTGTTAAATGCTGAGCTGTAGTCGATGAACAGCATTCTCACATAGGTATTCCTCTTGTCCAGATGGGTTAGGGCAGTGTGCAGTGTGGTTGCGATTGCGTCGTCTGTGGACCTATTGGGTCGGTAAGCAAATTGGAGTGGGTCTAGGGTGTCCGGTAGGGTGGAGGTGATATGGTCCTTGACTAGTCTCTCAAAGCACTTCATGATGACGGAAGTGAGTGCTACGGGGCGGTAGTCGTTTAGCTCAGTTACCTTAGCTTTCTTGGGAACAGGAACAATGGTGGCCCTCTTGAAGCATGTGGGAACAGCAGACTGGGATAAGGATTGATTGAATATGTCCGTAAACACACCAGCCAGCTGGTCTGCGCATGCTCTGAGGACGCGGCTGGGAATGCCGTCTGGGCCTGCAGCCTTGCGAGGGTTAACACGTTTAAATGTTTTACTCACCTCGGCTGCAGTGAAGGAGAGGAGGAGTTACAGGCGACCTACATGTACAAAGCAAAACAAAGCAAGACATAAGCTATTTTAACACATAGCTTATATTTATCAGAGTTAGAGTGCAATTCCCCTTCGCGGTCAGGCAGTGCACATACCATTTACATCTCCTTCAGACAGTGTATGAGACAAAGGCTGATACTGTAGGTCAGTGGTAACTTGACTACTATACAGTATTACGCAGTGTTTCGTTCTCTGTTACACTATTTTACAGTACAGACAGTAACTATATTAGTTTCCTTTGGAAACACATCTCAGCTCTGTTACACTGAGAGTTTCAGTGTGTCGCTGGGTTTACTATAGTTCTGTTGGACTACTTTACAGTAAGGACAGTAACTATTCTGGTTTCCAGTTGCTCCTAGTTTTCCTTGGAAACATACTTTTCAGCTATTTTACTCTGCGGAATTGCACAGTGTGCATCTGTGTTTACTATAGATTTTCTGTTGCACTACTTTACAGTACAGATAGTACCTATATTATACTGACCAACAATATAAACGCAACATGCAGCAATTTCAAATATTTTATGACTTATATAAGAAAATCAGTCAATTAAAATAAATATATTAGGCCCTAATCTATGGATTTCACATGACTGAGAATACAGATATGCATCTGTTGGTCACAGATACCTTTAAAAATATGTGCCTCAGGATCTCATCACGTTATCTCTGTACATTCAAATTGCCATAGATTAAATGCAGTTGTGTTCGTTGTCCGTAGCTTATGCCTGCCCATACTATTACCCCACCTCCACCAAGGGGCACTCTGTTCACAACGGTGACATCAGCAAACTGCTCACACACACAATGCCATAAACGTGGTCTGCGGTTGTGAGGTCGGTTGGACGTACTGACAAATTCTCTAAAACGATGTTGGAGGCGGCTTATGGTAAAGAAATGAACATTTCAACTCTGGTGGACATTCCTAAAGTCAGCATGGCAATTGCACGCTCCCTCAAAACTTGAGACGGCTCTGGCATTGTGTTGTGTGACAAATCTGCACATTTTAGAGTGGCCGTTTATTGTCCCAAGCACAAAGTGCACCTGTGTAATGATCATGCTGTTTAATCAGCTTCTTGATGTGCCACACCTCTCAGGTGGATGGATTGTCTTGGCAAAGAATACATTCTCACTTACAGGGATTTAAACAAATTTGTGCACAACATTTTAAAGAAACAAGCTTTTTGTGCATATGGAACATTTCTGGGATCTTTTAATAGCAACTCATGAAATACTGTACATGTTGCATTTATATTTTTGTTCAGTTTCCATTGGAAACTCACATTACAAATCTATTACGCTGCTGTTTTACACACAGTGAGTAGCAGGATTGGTGCTCAATAGGTTTTCTGTTACACTACTTTACATACATACAGTCAGTGGCTTTTTGGAAGGGGGCTTGCCTATTTTGCATGTTATTTTGGCATTAGTACGTGTCACATATCAGTTTGCAAACAATGTACCCAAATTATATATATCATTGAGTTAATAAAGCCGCACACAAACATGGTCTCTTTTTTGTTTTCTTGAGTAGGGCAGCTCCAAAATGCAGGTGTTTCAGCCTAGTTCAGCGCTTTGTGGTGGTGGGGCAAGCCAGCATAAAATACGGAGCGTTGCGAGGTTATTGGCTCAGTGTTCTGTCACTCATGGGGACACTACGTCACCGCCAAGTCTAAGGGTAGACTTCTAAAATTGTAGCCCCTTGGGTGCTGCAATAGAGTTACATTAGAAGTGCCCATCCAAGAAGGCTCAAGGTCATTGGCCACAGATAAAATGACTTCAAATCACGTTACATCTACAGTAGCTTAGATTGGACTAATCATGTCAACATCATACTTTCAAAATCTTATCTAGCAGTCATCATTATGAGTCAAGTCCGACAATTTACTGGCAAATCCTTTTTAATCCTTGTCATATGAAGAGAAATAATGGAGAGGAATTATAGATAAAACGTATCGGTGCTCATCGGCCATTGGACATAAACATTACACAACAAGTTGGAAATTGCAAATTCAACAATGAGTGGTTTGGAAGGAATCAGTGGCTAACTGCAAGCAATGCAAAGTAACCATTAGCCTGCTATTCAGTGGAATGGCTGTGGCTGGGTGGTCCCAAGTCTAAGATTAATTAAAACATCTACGGGATCAGTATCCCTAAAGCGGGACGGTTGTTGCTAACGTGCGCTAATGTGACTAGAATGATGTTGTAAGTAAAAGCCAACTTTCCAGGACATAGACATGTCTCATATTGTCAGAAAGCTTAAATTCTTGTTAATCTAACTGCATTGTCCAATTTACAGTAGCTATACAGTGAAAAAAATACCATGCTATTGTTTGAGGACAGTGCACAACAACAGAACATTTTTATCACAGCAACTGGTTTGATACATTCACCTCTGAAGGTATAATTGTTACGCCCTGACCTTAGAGATCCCTTTTTATTCTCCATATTTTGGTTAGGTCAGGGTGTGACTAGGGTGGGTACTCTAGTTTTTGTATATCCATGTTTTCTTTTTCTTTGTTGGCCTGGTATGGTTCCCAATCAGAGGCAGCTGTCTATCGTTGTCTCTGATTGGGGATCATACTTAGGCAGTCCTTTTTCCCACCTTCAGTTGTGGGATCTTGTCTTTGTTTGGTTGCATGTATTTTGCACAACAAAGCTTTTCGTTCGTTGTGTTGTTTATTGTTTTGTTTTTTCGCTGGTTCACATTTAAATAAAGTATGATGAACCCAAATCACGCTGCACCTTGGTCTACCCTTAACGACGAACGTTACAATAATAACGTACTTACAATCAGTAATCTTGCTCTGATTGTCTTCCTGAGGGTCCCAGAGATAAAATGTAGCATAGTTTTGTTTGATAAAATCGATTTTTATATTCAAATGTAGGAACTGGGGTCTACAGTTTGACCCCACTGCTGTCTCTGGCTAACCCACCCACCCCGCCCGGCCATCTAAATGTGTGAAAATTAGTGTATAAGCTAATGATCCATCATGTATGACATTTCTTGGAGTGTGTAAACTAGATTTTTTTATTACCATAGCATTTTTGTATGTTCTCTATAGTTATGTACTTGAAATGTGTCAATTGACCAATTTGGCACAGTTGGGCAAACTTCTAACAGGCTTTATACAAAATATAGTGTAGTAATGTAATACTTCACTGAATCAGTCTGAAACCTTGCACACACACTGCTGCCATCTGGTGGCCAAAATCTAAATTGCGCCTAAACTCCTACCTGATTATATTGCCTTTCTCTTGCATTTCAAGGGTTATAAAAAAAAATGTCATTTTAGGCGAAAATTTAAAAAAGGGTCCGATCCTTAAGAGGTTTTTAGGGTCTCTTTTAGGGTCTCTTTTGGCCATGCTGTCAATGAAGCATGTTTGTGACGCGCTCAAACCAATTTAACTCGTAACTGCAAAATCTGACTTTAGTGAGTTCTAGACAACCTGGAACAAGGGAAAAACGAGCTACTACTGGGAAAATACGTTTTGAACTTTCATCCAATTCGCTATTGTAAATCGGCTACGACCTGAAGATCAATCTTTTTTTTCAGAGTTCGCAGTTGTCTTGCAAGCAACAAAAATCCAGAGAATGCCAGACTTTGATGACAGAGTTTGATGACCAAATTTGCCCACAAAGGACCGCCGCGCCACCTTCCTGTTCAAGTGAGCACAGCACAACAAGGTGACAACAACTGCCCGAGTTACACCAGGAACGCACAATCCCTCCATCAGGGCTCAGACTGTCCGCAAAAGACGTGTACTCTGAGCATGAGGCAAGTGGCAAGTGTCTTCACTGACATTTTCAACCTCTCCCTGTCTGAGTCTGTAATACCAACATGTTTCAAGCACCCCACCATAGTCCCTGTGCCCAAGAACACTAAGGTAACCTGCCTAAATGACTACCGAACCATAGCACTCACGTCTGTAGCCATGACATGCTTTGAAAGGCTGGTCATGGCTCACATCAACACCATTATCCCAGAAACCCTAGACCCACTAAAATGTGCATACCGCACCAACAGATCTACCGATGATGCAATCGCTATTGCTCTCCACACTGCCATTTCCTACCTGGACAAAAGGAACACCTATGTGAGAATGCTATTCATTGACTACAGCTCAGTGTTCAACACCATAGTGCCCTCAAAGCTCATTTAGACCCTGGGACTAAACACCTCCCTCTGCAACTGGATCCTGGACTTCCTGACGGGCTGCCCCCAGGTGGAAAGGGTAGGTAAAAACACAGTCCCCTCCTGTGCTCCCTGTTCACCCATGACTGCACGGCCAGGCACGACTCCAACACCATCATCAAGTTTGCCGATGACACAACAGTGGTAGGAGTGATCACCGACAACGATAAGACAGCTTATAGGGAGGAGGTCAGAGACCTGACCGTGGGGTGCAAGGACAACAACCTCTCCCTCAACGTGATGAAGACCAAGGAGATGATTGTGGTCTACAGGAAAAGGAGGACCGAGCATGCCCCCATTCTCATCGACGGGGCTGTAGTGGAGCAGGTTGAGCGCTTCAAGTTCCTTGGCGTTCACATCACCAACAAACTAATATGGTCCAAGCACACCAAGACAGCCGTGAAGAGGGCACAAGAAAAACTATTCCCCCTCAGGAGACTGAAAAGATTTGGTATGGGTCCTCAGATCTTCAAAAGGTTTTACAGCTGCACCATCGAGATGATCCTGACTGGTTGCATCACTGCCTGGTATGGCAACTGCTCAGCCTCCGACCACAAGGCATTACAGAGGGTAGTGTGTACAGTCCAGTACATCACTGGGGCCAAGCTTCCTCCCATCCAGGACCTCTATTTCAGGTGGTGTCAGAGGAAGGCCCTAAACATTGTCAAAGACTGCAGCCACCCTAGTCATAGACGGTTCTCTCTGCTACCGCACAGCAAGCTATACTGGAGCTCCAAGTCTAGGTCCAAGAGGCTCCTAAATAACTTCTACCCCCAAGCCGTAAGACTCCTGAACAGCTAATCAAATGGCTACCCAGACTAATTGCATAGCCCCCCCCACCACCACCACCTCTGGAACGCTGCTGTTACTCTCTGTTATTATCTATGCATAGTCACATCAATAACTCTACCTATATGTTCTTATTACCTCAATTACCTCGATACCGGTACCCCCGCACATTGACTCTGTACCCGTACCCTCTGTATATAGCCCCGCTATTGTTATTTACTGCTGCTCTTTAATCATTTGTTATTCTTATCTCTTACTTTTTTAAGGTATTTTCTTAAAACTGCATTGTTGGTTAAGGGCTTGTGAGTAAGCATTTCACTGTAAAGTCTACACCTGTTGTATTCGGCGCATGTCACAAATAACATTTGGTTTGATTTGATTTGATTTCACACAGTCACAGTCCCGCGATAAGAGCTACAACGCTAACATTTGTGTAAACTCTTCACTGTTGTGTTCACTGAGTAAACTGATACCCCATTTTATTGCTTCACGTTCCAACATTATCTAACATTATCTAGTCTAAAAATGGCATGATTCCACCAATTGTAACCTTCTGCATCACTTTCAAATAGGTACTTTTGCTTTGAAAGCAAACCACAAATTCCACTATTGTGCCTAATCCTTTTTCACAATTCCTGACATTTAATCCTAGTAAAGATGCCCTGTTTTAGGTTAGTTAGGATCACCACTTCATTTAAGAATGTGAAATGTCAGAATAATAGTGGAGAGAAGGATTTACTTCAACTTTTATTCCTTTCATCACATTCCCAGTGGGTCAGAAGTTTACATACACTCAATTAGTATTTGGTAGCATTGGCTTTAAATTGTTTAACTTGGGTCAACGTTTCGGGTAGCCTTCCAACAGCTTCCCACAATAAGTTGGGTACATTTTGACCCATTCCTTCTGACAGAGCTTGTGTAACTGAGTCAGCTTTGTAGGCCTCCTTGCTCACAAACGCTTTTTCAGTTGTGCCCACAAATTGCCCACAAATTTTCTATAGGATTGAGGTCAGGGCTTTGTGATGGCCACTCCAATATCTTAATTTTGTTGTCCTTAAGCCATTTTGCAACAGCTTTGGAAGTATGCTTGGGGTCATCGTCCATTTGGAAGACCCATTTGCGACCAAGCTTTAACTTCCTGACAAATGTCTTGAGATGTTGCTGCAATATATCCACATTATTTTCTTTCCTCATGATGCCATCTATTTTGTGAAGTGCACCAGGCCCTCCTGCAGCAAAGCACCCCCACAACATGATGCTGCCACCCCCGTGCTTCCCGGTTGGGATGGCGTTCTTCGGCTTGCAAGCATCCCCCTTTTTCCTCCATACATAACGATGGTCATTATGGCCAAACAGTTCTATTTTTGTTCCATCAGACCAGAGGAGTACAATATTTGTCCCCATGTGCAGTTGCAAACCGTAGTCTGCCTTTTTTTATGGCGGTTTTGGAGCAGTGGCTTCTTCCTTGCTGAGCGGCCTTTCAGGTTATGTCGATATAGGACTCATTTTACTGTGGATATAGATACTTTTGTACCTGTTTCCTCCAGCATCTCCTCAAGGTCCTTTGCTGATGTTCTGGGATAGATTTGCACTTTTCGTACCAAAGTACGTTCATCTCTATGAGACAGAACGCTTCTCCTTCCTGAGCGGTATGACGGCTGTGTGGTCCCATGGTGTTTATAGTTGCGTACTATTGTTTGTACAGATGAACGTGGTACCTTCGTGGCCAGTGTTTGCTTGTTTGCAGACTTTTTTGTACAGCTTTGACAATGCTACTGATAGCATTAGTGGCGCATTGCTTGCACGTGCAAATTCAGAACACACAACATTCTATAATAGAACTGTGTTATTTGACCTGTCAAATGAAAAGCTTATTTAACCCGTCAAATAGTGCTATTGTCAAATAGTGTTATTGACGTGTATCTTTTTTGACACGCAAAGACCCAAACGGCGTTCAATAGAATGTCGTGAAGCTAATAGCAGTGACGCTATTACTGTGTAACTCCAGTAGGGCAACATCTGAAAAATAGCATGCTTGGTAGTGTGTACCGGTGCAAGAAAAGTTGCGAAAGCCAACATCACCCACGACAGAGAATGGTTGATTGTCAAAGGGCAATGAATTCCATTATTTTGGCATTAATGGATTTCGCCTTTGAGTTGTCTCACTGAAATGTTCTTTCTCTTTAAAATGACTGCTCAACTTGTTGACTGCTCGATTCACACAGCAGACATTGTGGGCTAGGTTAGGAATGCTGTGTTGCACGTGTAGCACAACATTTTATGTGGCGTCATTACGTCATGTATCTACGTTATATAGGTATGCACGTAAGCTTTGACATCGGTTTTGCACATCGGCACTAAACTAGACATCGGGCCGATACCGATGTTGGGATTTTTAGCTAATATCGTCCGATTCCGACATGTTCACCTACATATCGTTCTTCCCTAATTGTAAGAGCTTTCATCGTCTGCTTATATGCCCCCTTTATTTATCCTACGGTTCTGACTTGGTGTACAGGGAGAACACTGTAAGAACGGCCCATGTTCTGAATTCTGTCGCTGTACATTTCAAAAGTGCTGAACAAATAGTTATATTGACTACGTCCGTCCTAGGTCGCTCATTAAAGTCTTAATCGAAATTACGGATTGCCTCTTATCCGCTTGTCGTTTGTTTAAGCAAGTCAGCCATATCAGCAATGTTTTTTTTAAAGGCAGTAAATGAGGCTGAATGAACTGTTTCGCTGCAAGAAAAGGCTTCGCTGATAGCCAGGTGTAGCAGTGGTATAGTGCAATTAATATATTGTTTAGTGTTGTGTTGTGTAGTGGCTTTGCTGGCATGCATCCCACGTTTTTTTCCCCCCAGCAAGATTTACATGCTAAAATCGCCACTGCAAACAGTAACTATCCTAGCTAGTTTCCCTTGGAAACCTAATTTAAGGGGAAACACCAAGATAAAGGACAGCTCCGGGACAAGGTAGCTCAGGATAGAGAGGTAGCTCAGGATAGAGAGGTAGCTCAGGATAGAGGGGCAACTCCGGACTGAAGGGCAGCTCCGGACAGAGAGACAGCTCTGGACTGAGGGGCAGTTCTGGATAAATGGCAGCTCTAAGCTAACGGGCAGCTCATGGCTGGCTGACGGCTCTGGACGCTCATGGCTGGCTGACGGCTCTGGACGCTCATGGCTGGCTGAGGGCTCTGGACGCTCATGGCTGGCTGACGGCTCTGGACGCTCATGGCTGGCTGACGGCACTAGACGCTCATGGCTCGCTGACGGCTCTGGCTGCTCATGGCTCGCTGACGGCTCTGGCTGCTCATGGCTCACTGACGGCTCTGACAGATCCTGTCTGGCAGATCCTGTCTGGTTGGCGGCTCTGGCAGATCCTGTCTGGTTGGCGGCTCTGGCAGATCCTGTCTGGTTGGCGGCTCTGGCAGATCCTGTCTGGTTGGCGGCTCTGGCAGATCCTGTCTGGTTGGCGGCTCTGGCAGATCCTGACTGACGAATGGCTCTAGCGGCTCCTGACTGACGAACGGCTCTGACGGCTCGGGACAGACGGGCGGCTCTAATGGCTCGGGACAGACGGATGGCTCAGACGGCACTGGGTAGACGGATGGCTCAGACAGCACTGGGCAGACGGAGGCTCAGATGGCGCTGGGGAGACGGATGGCTCAGATGGCGCTGGGGAGACGGATGGCTCAGATGGCACTGGGGAGACGGATGGCTCAGATGGTGCTGGGGAGACGGATGGCTCAGACGGCGTTGGGCAGACTACAGACTCTAGCCGACTGAGGCGCACTGTAGGCCTGGTGCGTGGTGCCGGAACTGGAGGCACCGGACTGGAGACACGCACTTCAAGGCTAGTGCGGGGAGCAGGGACAGGGCACACTGACCTCTCGAAGCGCACTATAGGCCTGGTGCGTGGTACCGGCACTGGTGGCACCGTGCTGAGGGCACGCACCTCAGGACGAGTACGGGGAGAAGGAACAGTGCGTACAGGGCTCTGGAGACGCACAGGAGGCTTAGTGCGTGGTGCCGGAACTGGAGGCACTGAGCTGGAGACACGCACCATAGGAAGAGAGTGTGGAGGAGGAACAAGGCTCTGGAAACGCACTGGAAGCCTGGTGCGTGGTGTAGGCACTGGTGGTACTGGGCTGGGGCGGGAAGGTGGCGCCGGAAATACCGGACCGTGCAAGCATTCTGGCTCCCTTGAGCACCGACCCTGCCCAACCTTACCTGGTTGAATACTCCCCGTCGCCCGACCAGTGCGGGGAAGTGGAATAACCCGCACCGGGCTGTGTAGGCGAACCGGGGACACCATGCGTAAGGCTGGTGCCATGTAAGCCGGCCCAAGGAGACGCACTGGTGGCCAGATGTGTAGAGCCGGCTTCATGGCACTTGGCTCAATGCTCAATCTAGCCCTACCAGTGCGGGGAGGTGGAATAACCCGCACCGGGCTATGCACACGTACAGGAGACACCGTGCGCTCTACTGCGTAACACGGTGTCTGCCCGTACTCCCGCTCTCCACGGGCTTCCTTGCTAGCCGCGTACCTTCATATCTGCGGTTTTGGGCTTGATTCTCCGGCTTCCAGCCTTGCTTCCTTGCTGCCTCCTCATATCGTCGCCTCTCTGCTTTCGCTGCCTCCAGCTCAGCTTTGGGGCGGCGATATTCTCCTGGTTGAGCCCAAGGTCCTTTTCCATCCAGCTCGTCCTCCAAAGTCCAGTAGTCCTGTGTATTCCACTGCTCGAACATACGCTGCTTGGTTCTGATTTGGTGGGTGGTTCTGTAACGGGCTTCCTCCTTCTCCTCCTTCTCGAACCCACAAATGCTGATGCTACAGATACTCAACTTGTCACGCCCTGATCTGTTTCACCTGTTTCTTGTGTTTGTCTACACCCCCTCCAGGTGTCGCTTATTTTCCCCAGTATATTTATCCCTGTGTTTCCTGTCTCTCTGTGCCAGTTCGTCTTGTATGTTTTCAAGTCAACCAGTGTGTTTTCCCGTGCTCCTGCTTTCTACTTCTCTTTTGCTAGTCCTCCCGGTTTTGACCCTTGCCTGTTTTCTGGACTCCATTCCCTATGCCGCTCTGACATTGCTCATTCATATATTTATACATTCTTATTCCATTCCTTTACTTAGATGTGTGTGTCCACACTTCCCTGAGTGTGGTGAGTGTGGACAGAGGGACACACAGCAACTATGACTGCCCTGAGCTCAGTCCTATAGGACTTTGCTCTCTGTCTGGCCTAGACCTAGTTCACTGATTAATCTGGTATTAATCTGATTAATCTTAGATAGGCATTTTATTTTGGGGTTTTATTTTGGGGTTTTCTTTTCCTATGGACATAGGTTTATTTCTGAATAATGTATATAATTGTTTACTTGAGATTAGCAGTAATACATTTGTCTCTGAAAATACTGTTGCATATTAATTTCATTCCTGGATAAGCACCCAACTATATTTGATTATTTACATGAATCTACAGTTACATAAATGGCGCCCAACGCAGGGCTGGGTCCTTTTTCAGAAATTAAAATGTACAATTGAGTACATCATAAATATTCTCTCAATATTTCCATTATTGCTTTCACCATAGCAATGGATTATTGCTGTCAGTACCAGTTCAAACCTGATTGTTCAGTCCTGTTAGGTGAGGTGAGACCAGCAACCAACAATTAACAGGTACAAAGGGTATTTCATTTATCTGGTGAAATCCCACAGGCAAGTATTTGGGCCAAGTTGAAATGTTGTGTGAATTCTCAAACACAATCACAGTCAAACGTCTTGATGAAAGGCAGGATCATCAGGACGGATCATGGAAAGTCATTCTCATTGAAGAAGAGCAGGGTCCCCCGCGTGATTCACAGCAAGAAGCTAGTGCTGGGGTCAGGTCGTCAGAGGAGCTGCTTGAAGACAGTACAGGATCTCACTGAACATTTTCAGGTGCAACTAGCCTGTCTTGCTGCAGCAAACGCAGTGGAGGAAAATGCATTGAGGGAACATGCAATCATGAAGCTAAGTGTGTCAGGCACCCCAGAACGAGGCAGCTTAACTGCGATGTTCCCCAAAGACTCACACACCAAAGTAAATCCTCCCATAACATATCAGGTAGGTCATCACATACATCCACCTCTTTCCATTCCTGCTAATGTTTAGAAGATGGCTGTTGAGCATGTTGTGAGGGATACAGTTGAAGTCGGAAGTTTGCATACACTTAGGTTGGAGTCATTAAAACTTGTTTTTCAACCACTCCACAAATTTCTTGTTAACAACAAACTATAGTTTTGGCAAGTCGATTATGTGCATGACACAAGTAATTTTTACAACAATTGTTTACAGACAGTCTATTTCACTAAAATTCACTGTATCACAATTCCAGTGTGTCAGAAGTTTACATACACTAAGTTGACTGTGCCTTTAAACAGCTTGGAAAATTCCAGAAAATTATGTCATGTCTTTAGAAGCTTCTGATAGGCTAATTGACATAATTTGAGTCAGTTGGAGGTGTACCTGTGGATGTATTTCAAGGCCTACCTTCAAACTCAGTGCCTCTTTGCTTGACATCATGGGAAAGATCCAAAGAAAAAAAATTGAGGCGTGGGAGCCTGACGATCCAGCTGAGGTGTGGGAGCAATTTCCAAACGTCTGAAGGTACCACGTTAATCTGTACAAACAATAGTACGCAAGTATAAACACCATGGGATCACGCAACCGTTATACCGCTCAGGAAGTCTGATGAAACAAAAATAGAACTGTTTGGCCATAATGACCATTGTTATGTTTGGAGGAAAAAGGGGGAGGTTTGCAAGCCGAAGAATTACCATCCCAACCGTGAAGCACGGGGGTGGCATCATCATGTTGTGGGGGTGCTTTGATGCAGGAGGGACTTGTGCCCTTCACAAAATAGATGGCATCATGAGGGAGGAAAATTATGTGGATATATTGAAGCAACATCTCAAGACATCAGTCAGGAAGTTAAAGCTTGGTCGCAAATGGGTCTTCCAAATGGACAATAACCCCAAGCATACTTCCAAAGTTGTGGCAAAATGGCTTAAGGACAACAAAGTCAAGGTATTGGAGTGGCCATCACAAAGCCCTGACCTTAATCCCATAAATCATTTTTGGGCAGAACTGAAAAAGCGTGTGTGAGCAAGGAGGCCTACAAACCTGACTCAGTTACACCAGCTCTGTCAGGAGGAATGGGCCAAACTTCACCCAACTTATTGTGGGAAGCTTGTGGAAGGCTACCTGAAACGTTTGACTCTAGTTAAACAATTTAAAGGCAATGCTACCAAATACTAATTGAGTGTATGTAAACTTCTGACCCACTGGGAATGTGATGAAAGAAATAATAGCTGAATTAAATAATTCTCTCTACTATTATTCTGACATTTCACATTCTTAAAATAAAGTGGTGATCCTCACTGACCTAAGATAGGCAATTTTTACTAGGATTCAATGTCAGTAATTGTGAAAAACTGAGTTTAAATGTATTTGGCTAAGGTGTATGTAAACTTCCCACTTCAACTGTACATCATCTAGCCAGCCCCACCTCAAGGTCTTCTCTGGTGTTTCACCTAAACCTGTCAATGAAGTGACACATGCTGTGTGGTGTGTGCAGGTGCATCAAATCTAAAATACAATCTCTCAGATAATGCAAAGAGAAGAAGACTAGACCGCCTGTTGCCTCCTGCCCTGAACACAGCCCTGCATGTCCTGTGCTGTAGTGTATTTTGAAGAATTGGAGAGCCTTTGGTGTGAGCATTAACGCTAGAGACGAGAAGCAAGTACAGGGAGTGAACATTTAATAAACAACGGACATGATACAGAACAGGAACAGCATCTGGACAGGGGAAAAATAACAACAGCAATGCTGACACAGGGAACAAACTGAGGAGCAGACAGATAAAGAGGGGGTAATCAACAAAGTAATGGAGTTCAGGTTAGTCCAATATTGCGCAGCTGCATGTAATGCTGGTGACAGGTGTGCATAATGAAGAGCAGCCTGGCGCCCTCAAGTGCCAGAGAGGGAGAGTGGGAGCAGGCGTGACAGTACCCCGCCCTCTAGGGGCGTCACCCAATGTCCCACCTGGGCGAGCCTGATGGGCCGGCCGAGGCATGGGCGCTAGACAAGCTGGCTGAGGCGTAGAAGCACGACGAGCCGTCAGAGGCATGGGAGCCTGACGATCCCGCTGAGGCGTGGGAGCCTGATGCGCCAGCTGAAGCATGATGTGGGGTGGGCACCTGCCGAACCAACCGGAATAAGAAGTCCTCTTGAACCAGCAAAGGTGTGGAAGCTTGACGAGCTAGCTGAGGCACCCCTGGTTCCATCGGTGACGGCACCCGGACCCGACGTCACCAACTCAAACAAAAACTAGCTGATCCTTCCTTTAGGGGTGTCAGCATTCTGTGAGGATCAACGCTAGAGACGAGAAGCAAGAACAGGGAGTGAACAACAGACATGAAACAGAACAGGGACAGCGTCTGGACAGGGGACAAATTGAGGAGCAGACAGATAAAGGGGTTTAATCAACATAGTAATGGAGTCCAGGTGAGTCCATTATTGCGAGGCTGCACGTGATGATGGTGACAGGTGTGCGAAATGAAGGGCAGCCTGGCGCCCTCGGGCCCCAGAGAGGGAGTGTGGGAGCAGGCGTGACATTTGGAACAGTTGCTGATGGTTAGGAGCTGTGCATACAGTTCTTAGAAGCCCCTCAATCAAAAGTGGAGAAATCAACAGATTATCTGACAACTCTCAATGCACTTCTGCAAGATGTAATTGAAAGAGGCGGAGTAGCAGGACAGAAAACGATCCAGTGCTGCTCAAACAGTTTTTGAGAAGCTGTTGGGACCAAGAATGACAGTGACATCACTTGTGGGGAAAGTACTATTCATGTGAACTGAAAAGAGGAACAAAATAAATGTTACTTTGGATGTCCACAGACAAAGGTGAGCAGCAACTCTCATTTAATGATGCCTGAACAAACCAGTAGCACTGCAGAGGATGATTCATCTCAACTCAAGCTCAAATTTGAGCAACTTGAATATAAACTGGCAGAAATGCAAATGAAATCCAAGACAATGGAGCAGACTAACCCAACTAAACAAATTGGGAGGGAAAGAAACAACCCTGTTGCAGCTGCCGAGGGCCAACAGCTCCACTCTCCTGCAGATAGGAGGGTGTATAGCTTCTGCTACAACTGTGGTGAGGATGGCCATCACTTGGGTCAGTGCAAAAATGAAACCGTTGCTGATCCAAACAGAGAGGTTCGACAGAGGACCTCCAGAGGAGCCTTCAGATCCATGCTTGCCAGGAGGGCTACTTATGTTTCATCAACTCGTCTCCTTCCATTGAGAGCTTGTGAACTACAGTGTTCTGATGAAGAATGGGACAGAGCATAATATTACAATCGCCCCAAAAAGAGTCAAATTCAGATGTATGTGCAGTGGAGTGGGTCAAACTGATCAATGGAAGAGAAACTGTACAAAGTTGTCCTGACCAGCCCCCAGAGAGTCCCATCTGTGTCGAACAGTCAGCTTTTCAGTCGTCTGACTTTCATTTGGAAGATTCGCCAGCTGCACCTGAATTCTGCAAACGTGTGATTATGAGACTGATCGAAGACCGGTTTCAAATGGTTCAAATGGACTTGAAAAGTGGCTACTATCAGCTTGAGATAGAGGAGGGTGACAAGCCTAAGATGGCCTTTACCACTCCTTTTGGAAATAGGCAGTTCAAGATGATGCCGCAGGGATTGACCAATGCCCCTGCTACTTTCCAGTTGACAATGGAGAAGGGAATGGCAGGGATAAACCTTGAGGAAGTAATTTCTTTCCTTAATGACATCATCTTTTCTGAGATGCTGGAGGAGCATGAAGAGAGGTTAATGAAGGTTCTGTCTCATGTCTCAAAGCATGGACTCAAGCCCTCCCTCTCCAAATACAAGTTGTACTTGGGGCATTCTGAGAGGGGAATTGAGCCTTCTGAAGACAGTGTCTGTACTCAAGACTTGGCCTGTTGCAAGGATCACAAAGGACAGGTTACTCCTTGATTTTTCTGCATATTACAGAAGGTTTGTTCAGAATTATTCAAGGATTGTGAGCACACTGAATGATCTTCGAGTTGGAGATCCCTCCGTGAAGAAAAAAGGGCAACTGAAGAGTCCCAAGAAGAGCCCACCACTCGCAGGATGATGGGATGATCATTACCAGAGAGCTTTGAGACTGTCTTTGAGAGGCTCACCTCTGCGCCTGTTCTTGCATTTGCAGATTGTAAGATATTTGTGCTACATACTGATGCCTTGGTGCAGCCCTGTATCAGATGCAAGATGGACAGATCTGGGTAGTTGCATATGCCAGCAGATGACTCAGCAGAAGTGAACAGAACTATCCGGCCCATAAACTGGAGTTTCTTGCTCTCAAAAGGGCAGTCCCTGATAAGTTCCGGGACTACCTCTATGTCTGTACATTTAGAGTGATAACTGACAACATCCATTGACTTATGTCCTCACGTCAGCCAAGCTGGACTCCACTGGACATCGCTGTCTGGCAGCACTGTCATTGTTCAACATACAGTACCAGTCAATAGTTTGGACAAAAATATAAAATATATTTTGATTTGTTTAACACTTTTTTTGATTACTGCATGATTCCATATGTGTTATTTCATAGTTTTGATGTCTTCACTATTATTCTACAATGTAGAATAGTAGAAATAAAGAAAGACCCTTGAATGAGTAGATTTGTCCAAACTATTGACTGGTACTGTACATCCAGTATCGTTCAGGGTCTCAAAATGCTGATGCTGACAGGTTGTCCAGACGACCGCATAATGGATGTCCAGTTGAAGATGATGAGTCCTCAGCAGAAGAGAGGAGAATAATGATACTGAAGTTAAGAGAGATGGAGTTGACTGATGCAGATACTGCACCATAGTGGATAAGGCTGTCCTGAACATAGTTTCACAGGTGCACATGGTGACAATCAATAATCAAACAAGAAGACTTACTCTTACTTTCAAACACACATGGATGAAGAAGATGTAAATGCCAATGACACTGCCATGGTGGAGGGTCTTGGATCTGGAGAAAAAGCCATCCTGATGGATTTTGAAGAACTAGAGCAGTGGCCAGGTTAACCCTCCTTGCCTGACTTAACAGCAGAAGACTGGTATAAGCTTCAGCTGGAAGACCCACACCTCTCAGTGGTAATATGCTGTTTTGAAGTAGGTGAGAAGCATTGTGAGAAACAAAGGATGCAAGAACCTGCCGAAGTGGAGTGGAGTGGAGTGGAGTGGAGCTGAAGGGTGGGACTAATAACAAGATAAACAATGTAGGGCATACGGGATCTGTGAAATGTGTATAGGTGCGGAGCTTTTGTGAAATAGCACAGTTACAAGTGGAAATCAAACTGGATGGACAACAGAAATAGAGGAAGGACTAAGAACAAACAAGAGAGAACTATTATAAAGTAGACTGTGTCTGTAAAATGTGTATAAGATGTATAAATTGAAGGTAAAAACAGAAATGTTTATCAGTTTACTCCAATTGGGGGATCGGTGGTAGGGTTTGCGGGGAATAATAATAAAGGTATATTCTTTAAAAAAGTATGTATGTCTATATAGGTATGTGTATGTATATGTGTATATGTATGCATACGTGTATGGATATATATATTTACCCCAAAAAATATGGGGGATTGGAAATGATGCAGACAATTACATTGGAAGCAACATGCTTTCCGCAATATTAAGCTGATCCACCCCTAATTTTTTTAAAAATAAATAAATAAATAAAATAAAATAGAACCTTCCGAAGTCAGGATAATGCTCAGAGAATGGGATAAGTTTGTGGTCAGAAAAGGCATGATGTTTCGAAAAGTTTAAGAGCAGCGTGGAGAACCTTTCTTCCAAATGGTAATACCCATAAGGCAACGTGCACTAGAAGGTATCCATGATGAAGCTGGACACCTCAGTACTGACCGAACTCTTGATCTTGCAAAGGCTTGCTTCTACTGGCCTAGAATGGCATTCAAAGTCGACAAGAAGTATAAAGAATGTCTGAGGTGCATGTTACGCAAGGGTTGAGGGCAAAACCTAGTGAATATCAAAGCACAGCTACAGCTAAGAGTTCGGTAGATGAAGATCAGATAACATTTTATGACCAATTTATGCAGAAATCCAGGTCATTCCAAAAGGTTCACATACTTTTTCTTGACACTATATGTTACTAGAACTAGTCTGTATAGATTCTCTCACAAGAACCTGACAATTCAGACACCAGAAACATCTTAGTTGTCATGGCTGTTGAAAGATGAGGTCCAAGGTGCAGCGTTGTGAGCGTACATTTTCTCTTTATTTTAGAAATGACGCAGACAAAACAATAAACAATACAAAACAAACCGTGAAGCTCAAAGGCTATGTGCCCTAAATAAACTCAACTTCCCACAAAGAACGGTGGGAAAAAAAGCTACCTAAGTATGGTTCCCAATCAGAGACAACGAAATAGACAATCATAGAAACACAAAACATAGAATGCCCACCCCAACTCACGCCCTGACCATACCAAAATAGAGACATAAAAAGGATCTCTAAGTTCAGGGCGTGACAGTACCCCCCCCCCCCCCCCAAAGGTGCGGACTCCGGCCGCAAAACCTAAACCTATAGGGGAGGTGCACCTCTGGTGCGGGGACCCTCGCCGCCGACCCCGGACTTGGGACCCTCGTAGCGGGCCCCGGGCTGGGCACCCTCGTTGCGGGCCCCGGACTGGGCACCCTCGTTGCGGGCCCCGGACTGGGCACCCTCGCTGAAGACTCCGGGCTGGAGGCCGTCGCTGGAGGCTCCGGGCTGGAGACCGTCGCTGGAGGCTCTGGGTGGCTGGAGGCAGTCGCTGGAGGCTCTGGGTGGCTGGAGGCCGTCTCTGGAGGCTCTGGGTGGCTGGAGGCCGTCCCTGGAGGCTCCGGGCTGGAGGCCGTCCCTGGAGGCTCCGGGCTGGAGGCCGTCCCTGGAGGCTCCGGGCTGGAGGCCGTCTCTGGAGGTTCCGGGCTGGAGGCCGTCTCTGGAGGTTCCGGGCTGGAGGCCATCTCTGGAGTGGAGAGACACACAGGAGGCCTGGCTCTGGGAGCAGGCACAGGACTCACCAGGCTGGGGAGATATAGAGGAGGCTTCTTCCTTGGCCGAGGCACCGGATACACTGGGACGTGGAGGCGCACTGGCGGTCTTGAGCACAGAGCTGGCACAACTCGTTCTGTCTGGATGCCCACTTCCACCCGGCAAATGCGGGACGCTGGCACCGAGCACACCGGCATGTGAATGCTCAACCGAGACACAGTGCGCATCACCCCATAGCACGGGGCCTGACCAGTCACATGCTCGCCACGGTAAGCACGGGGAGTTGGCTCAGGTCTCCAACCTGACTCAGCCACACTCCCCATGTGCCCCAAAATCTTTTGGGGGTGGGCTGCCTCTCGGGCTTCCTTGCCAGCCGTGTTCCCCCATAACGCTGCCGCTCCGCCTTAGCTGCCTCCAGTTCCTCCTTTGGACGGCGATACTCCCCAGCCTGCCTCCAGGGTCCCTTACCATCCAGGATCTCTTCCATGTCCAGGAGTCCTCTCTACCACGCTGCTTGGTCCTTTGGTGGTGGGAAGTTCTGTCACGGCTGTTGAAAGATGAGGACCAAGGTGCAGCGTTGTGAGCGTACATTTTCTCTTTATTTTAGTAATGACGCCGACAAAACAATAAACAATACAAAACAAACCGTGAAGCTCAAAGGCTATGTGCCCTTAACAAAGTCAACTTCCCACAAAGAACGGTGGGAAAAAAATCTGCCTAAGTATGGTTCCCAATCAGAGACAACGATAGACAGCTGTCCCTGATTGAGAACCATACCCGGCCTAAACATAGAAATAGAAAATCATAGAAACACAAAACATAGAATGCCCACACCAACTCACGCCCTGACCAAACCAAAATAGAGACATAAAAAGGATCTCTAAGGTCAGGGCGTGACATTAGTAATGTCAGATCATTTTACAAAGTACTCTTTAGCTATCCCAACTAAAGGTCAAACCACCAAGACAGTAGCCAGAGCACTTTGAGAGAGTTTGATTTTACATTATGGATTTCCTCAGAGTATTCATAGTGACCAAGGAGCCAGTTTTGAGTTTGAGCTGATAGCGGACATATGCTCTATTGGAAATCACAAACAACCCCTTACCACCCTTGTGGTAATCCTGTTGAGAGCTTAAATAGGACTTTATTCGACATGTTAGGCACACTGAGTGACAAGAGAAAAGAAGAGTGGAGACATTATGTGAAACCCGTAGTGCATGCATACAATTGCACTCGCATTGACACAACAGGTGTGTCAATGCGAGTGCATTCATTCGACTCCATTCTTTCTCATCTTTGGGCCACAAGCTTGGTTACGCATTGACCTTTGTTTTGGCCTGAGGCCTGCTGGCCACAATGCAACCATGCATCAGAACTACACTAGACAGCTAAGAGATGACTGAAATACACTTACGAGTTGGCTGTGAAATCTGCAGAGAAGAGTCAGATGTCCAACAAATGCAGATGTGACTCAAAAGTGATTGCATCTACAATCACTTAAGGTGACAGAGTGCTCATCTAGAAGTGCATTCGAGAGAAACACAAGTTACTGATCGCTGGGAGTCTGAAGTGCACATTGTGGTACGGAAGATATCAGATGACATCACAGTGTTTGAGGTGAGGTCCAAGAGAGCCGACGGCCCAGAAAGAACCCTCCACTGTGATATGCTAAGACCCTGCGGCTTCCTGTCCCCACCTGATGATAACCAGCAGGAAGAAGTGAACGTCCTGACTCCACCTAACACCAGGCAGAGAATGCGGAAGCGTGGAGGTGATGTTTTAGAGAGATAGATAAGGATGTGGATGAAGACACCCTAGAGCCTTTCCCAAGTGGTCATGAGAGTCATGACATGGGAAAGGGTGTGTCAGTGGATTTCGAAGTTCTGGTAGATGATATTGCGAATGGTGAACCACAATCCTCACCATTAAGGCTTGATCATTAAGGCTTGATCTAGAAGCTGAAGAGTTATCTTAGCCCAATGGGGTGGAGTCCATTGTGGAGACAGTGGAGGAGGTCACTACTGCTCCAAGAAGTTTGACTCAGGAGCGCAGACCTTACAACAGATTGAGTTATCCTATGATGCTGGAGGAAATCACACCTATGGTATCAGACCGTGAGGATCTCAAAGAGCTCTCTGACCTAGGGAGGTTCTTAGTCAATTTTGTCACAAAACAAAGTGAATTAATGCAGCATCCGTGTAAAGTCATTAAAAAGCTAATAGAACTCTTAGCTCAAACGAACAATCATGTAACTTGATTGTCGGGACAACAATGTTAAGCAGTGGAGAGTGTAACACTGTGTTACTTTTGGATATCACAGTGCAGTTGATAGTGGACACTGCCCTGTGTAGGGTGCCGTCTTTCGGATGGGACGTTAAACGGGTGTCCTGACTCTCTGAGGTCATTAAAGATCCCATGGCACTTATCGTAAGAGTAGGGGTGTTAACCCCGGTGTCCTGGCTAAATTCCAAATCTGGCCCTCAAACCATCATGGTCACCTAGGGTCCCGTGTGGCTCAGTTGGTAGAGCATGGCGCTTGCAACGCCAGGGTTGTGGGTTCAATTCCCACGGGGGGACCAGGGTTCAATTCCCACGGGGGGACCAGGATGAATATGTATTTACTTTCCAATTTGTAAGTCACTCTGTCTGCTAAATGACTTAAATGTAAATGTTAAATGTACCTAATAATCCCCAGTTTACAATTGGCTCATTCATCCCCCTCTTCTCCCCTGTAACTATTCCCCAGGTCGTTGCTGCAAATGAGAACGTGTTCTCAGTCAACTTACCTGGTAAAATAAATAAATAGTAACAGTATAGCACTATAGTAAAATTGTGCGTTGCCCCTTTAAAGTTCCTCAATTTTCAACCAGAATTTGAGCGAGTCCTTAATTATTCTACGGCTGCTGCTTTATCCAGACGTGTTCTGTATTACTCGCAGAAGTATTCATGTGGGATGTTTTGTGAACGTGTTTGGAGCTACTGTTTTAGTCACATGGAACTCTGTTACTAGGTGAATTATGGATACCTGCACATCCTACACCATTGCTGTTGCTAAAAGGTGGAACTGGTTCTGAAGTCATCACGTGATCAGCGAGGGATCATCTCGTGTCCAACATAGTTCCACTTCCGTCACATCCCTGCTCTTCAAAGCCATTGTGCACAAAGTTTTACAGCTTAGATAGGCATTATATTTCTGGGTTTTCCTTTCCTTTGACCATAGGTTTATTTCTGAATGCTTGTATTTAGTTGTTAACTTGAGATTACTGTTTATTGTAATTCTTGAAAATAACATCAATCTAGCAGTAATCATTTGTCTCTGAAAATACTGTTGCATATTAACTTCTGCATAAGCACACAGCTATATTTGATTATATTGTCACGGAATACTAGGTGTGTGAGGGAAGAATCAGGCGCAGACAGCAGAGAGTTCCATAGGGAGAAGTGCACTTTAATATGGCACCAAAAGCAATGCCCAAAACACAGGGTGCGAAAAATATGGACCAACCCAAAACACAGGGTCCCCGGTCCGGAGCACGAACACACCCAACAACACAAACACGTAACACAAGAATAATCCCGCACAAAACAAGGGCGGGTAAACTAGCTTTAAATAAGGAAGCCCATCAGGCAAACACAAATAGACACAGGTGCAACTAATAAGACAAAACAAACAGAAAACGGAAAAAGGGAACGGTGGCGGCTAGTAGGCCGGTGACGAACAGGCAGGGGAGCCAACTTCGGCGGAAGTCGTGACAGTAACCCCCCCCTGACGCGCGGCTCCCGCAGCGCGCCGCCACCGGCCTCGAGGGCGGCCCGGAGGGCAAGGCGCCGGGCGATCCGGGTGGAGGCGGTGGAAGTCTCTCAGGAGTGAAGGGTCCAAAATGTCCCCCACCGGTACCCAGCACCTCTCCTCCAGACCGTACCCCTCCCAGTCCACGAGGTACTGTAGGCCCCTCACCCGGCGTCTCGAGTCCAGAATGCCACGTACTGTGTACGCCGGGGACCCCTCGATGTCCAGAGGGGGCGGAGGGACCTCAGGCACCTCACCTTCTTGAAGGGGACCAGCCACCACCGGCCTGGTTAATACGATAATACGTAGGAAGTTGTAACCTGTAACACACCTCGTTTATCCCCCTCAGGACTTTAAATGGCCCACACACTTTCGGCAGGGCAGGCAGAGGGGCAGGTTTCGGGTCGAGAGCTAGACCCGGTCCCCCGGTGCGAACACGGGGGCCTCACTGCGGTGCTGGTCAGCGCTCTTCTTCTGCCGTCCCCCCGCCAGTCTCAGCGATTCCTGGACGGCTTTCCAGGTGTACTTTGAGCGCTGTACCCATTCCTCTACCACAGGAGCCTCGGTCTGGCTCTGATGCCATGGGGCCAGGACCGGCTGATAGCCCAACACACACTGAAAAGGGGACATGTTCGTTGAGGAGTGGTGGAGGGAGTTCTGAGCAAGCTCAGCCCAAGGAACATACCTCGCCCACTCACCTGGCCGGTCCCGGCAATATGACCACAGAAACCTGCCCACATCCTGGTTTACTCACTCCACCCGCCCATTACTCTCGGGGTGGAAACCCAAGGTCAAGCTGACCGAGACCCCCAGTCTCTCCATAAACGGCCTCCAAACTCAGAACGTGAATTGGGGGCCCCGATCAGAATCGATATCCTCAGGCACCCCGTAGTGCCGGAAGACATGGGTAAACAGGGCCTCCGCAGTCTGCAGGGCCGTAGGGAGAACGGGCAACGGGATGAGACGGCAGGACTTAGAAAACCGATCCACAACGACCAGGATTGTCGTACTTCCCTGGGACGGGGGAAGGTTGGTGAGGAAGTCCACCGATAAGTGTGATCACGGCCGTTGTGGAACAGGGAGGGGCTGTAACTTCCCTCTAGGCAAGTGTCGAGGAGCCTTGCTCTGAGCGCACACCGAGCAGGAGGAGACATAAAATCTCACGTCCTTAGCCAACGTGGGCCACCAGTATCTCCCCCTAAGACTCCGCACTGTCCTCTCGATGCCAGGATGACCCGAGGAGGGTAGAGTATGAGCCCAATGTATTAGTTTATCACGGACCCCCGCGGCACGTACTGAGCCCCTGCTGGACACTGAGGGGGGGCCGGATCTAACTGTGATGCCCTCTGTATCTCCACGTCCACCTCCCATACCACCGGTGCTACGAGACATGAAGGTGGAAGGATGGGGGTCGGCTCGACGGACCGCTCCTCGGAATCATAGAGGCGGGACAGCGCGT
Organism: Salvelinus fontinalis; assembly: GCF_029448725.1. Classification (NCBI taxonomy): domain Eukaryota; kingdom Metazoa; phylum Chordata; class Actinopteri; order Salmoniformes; family Salmonidae; genus Salvelinus; species Salvelinus fontinalis. Next base: position 32,235,905 of record NC_074678.1, read on the forward strand.
CGGCTTTAGTGTTTTGGGAGCCTGGCCGGTACGAGATGGTGAAGCGAAACCGGGTAAAGAACATGGCACATCTAGCCTGACGCGGATTCAGTCTCCTCGCTGCCCGGATATACTCGAGATTACGATGGTCAGTCCAGATGAGAAAAGGGTGCTTAGCCCCCTCAAGCCAATGTCTCCACACCTTCAGAGCCTTGACTACAGCTAACAACTGCCGGTCCCCCGCGTCATAGTTTCGCTCCACCGGACCGAGCTTCCTCGAAAAGAAGGCACAAGGGCGGAGCTTTTGTGGCACGCCCGAGCGCTGGGACAGCACGGCCCCTACCCCAGCCTCGGACGCGTCCACCTCCCCTATGAACGCTAAAGAGGGGTCCAGATGCGCCAACACGGGCGCATTGGTGAACAGCTCCTTCAGACGACTGAAAGCTCTGCCCGCCTCTGCTGACCAACGCAAGCGCACCGGTCCTCCCTTCAGCAGTGAGGTAATGGGAGCAGCCACTTGACCAAAACCCCGGATAAACCTCCAGTAGTAATTGGCAAACCATAAAAACCGCTGCACCTCTTTCACAGTGGTCGGAGTCGGCCAATTACGCACGGCTGTAACGCGGTCACACTCCATCACCACCCCGGAGGTAGAAATACGATAACCCAGGAAGGAAACGGCCTATTTGAAGAACACACATTTCTCGGCCTTGACATACAGGTCATGCTCCAGCAGTCGCCCAAGTACCTTACGCACCAGAGACACGTGCACCGCGCGCGTGGCAGAATAGATCAGGATGTCATCGATGTACACTACCACTTCCTGCCCGGGCAGGTGTCGGAGAATCTCGTCAATGAAGGATTGGAAGACGGCTGGAGCATTCTTCAACCCATATGGCATGACGAGGTACTCATAATGGCCAGATGTAGTAGTAAATGTGGTTTTCCACTCATCTCCTCCCCAGAAACACACCAGATTATACGCACTCCTCAGGTCCAGTTTTGTGAAGAAGCGCGCCCCGTGAAATGATTCCACCGCCGTAGCGATGAGAGGTAGTTGGTAACTAAACCCCACTGTGATGTAATTTAGACCTCGATAATCAATGCATGGGCGCAGACCTCACTCCTTCTTCTTCACAAAAAAGAAGCTCGAGGAGACGGGTGATGCGGAGGGCCGAATGTACCCCTGTCCCAGCGATTCAGTGACATATGTCATATGTCTCTCCGACCACAACTGGTGCAGGAGGAAACTCCTCCTCTTGTCCCCCTCGATGCAGCCCCCCCTAACTCCATGGGGATGGGAGCAGGAGGGGCTGGGGGTAGAAACAACAGGGCCTGTTCCGGATGCCCGTGGGCAGCCAGCAGGTTGTCCAGACGAATGGACATGTCTATGAGTTCATCCAAGGTGAGGGTGGTGTCCCTACACGCTAGCTCCCTGCGGACATCCTCCCTGAGGCTACATCGGTAGTGGTCTATCAAAGCCCTGTCGTTCCACCCTGCTCTTGCGGCCAAGGTCCTGAACTCCAGGGCAAAGTCCTGTGCGCTCCTCGTCTCCTGTCGCAGGTGGAACAGCCAATCACCCGCCGCCCGACCCTCTGTTGGGTGATCGAACACAGCTCGGAATCGCCGGGTGAACTCGGGGTAGTGATCCCTCGCCGAGTCTGGGCCATTCCACACTGCGTTAGCCCACTCCAGGGCTCGTCCCATCAGACAGGAGACGAGGACGCTCACGCTCTCCTCCCCTGAGGGAGTAGGACGGACGGTCGCCAGGTATAGTTCTAGTTGGAGGAGGAACCCCTGACACCCAGCCGCCGTCCCATCATACTCCCTAGGGAGCGCCAGACGCAGAGCTCCGCAGCCGGATGCTGAAGAGGTAGGAGGTGCTGGTGGAGGGGGTGCTGGAGATGAGGTGGGAAGGCCACTCCTCTCCCATCGGTCCATCCTCTCCATCATCAGATCCATTGCCAATCCTATTCGGTGGAGAATGCTGGTGTGATGGAGGACCCTTTCCTCCATCGACGGGAGAGGAGGTGCGGCTGCTCCTGCTGATTCCATTTTGGTGGTGCGGGATTCTGTCACGGAATACTAGGTGTGTGAGGGAAGAATCAGGTGCAGAGAGCAGAGAGTTCCATAGGGAGAAGTGCACTTTAATATGGCACCAAAAGCAATGCCCAAAACACAGGGCGCGAAGAATTTGGACCAACCCAAAACACAGGGTCCCCGGTCTGGAGCACGAACACACCCAACAACACAAACACATAACACAAGAATAATCCCGCACAAAACAAGGGCGGGTAAACTAGCTTTAAATAAGGAAGCCCATCAGGCAAACACAAATAGACACAGGTGCAACTAATAAGACAAAACAAACAGAAAACGGAAAAAGGGAACGGTGGCGGCTAGTAGGCCGGTGACGACTACCGCCGAGCACCGCCCGAAGAGGCAGGGGAGCCAACTTCGGCGGAAGTCGTGACATATATACACAAATCTACAGTTACACATGCAAAAGAGAACTATTAATAATGTATTTTGAAACCGATGCTCTTTGAAAATTGACATAGAGCTAGGCATGTACTGTACAAACCAGGCTAAAAAAATCAAGACAAATAGGCCACAATAATTATTTACGTATTGAGGTAACCACCTGACAGGCTAAATCCCATTTTAAAGTGGAGCTACGAGTAAAATATCCTCAAAATTTGGACCGCCTACCCAAAAAGCCTTTTCTACAATCACATATCGGATGTTTCTCGTGATCCGAAGAAGCACCTTTGGCGTCTTTATATTTTACTACTGCACTATTGATGAATCGCACCCTGATTTATAGATCCATTGACACGAATGAATTGATTGACTTCAGCAGGCAGCAAGGTTTAAACATCTAAACTGGAACAACCATTTCAGTAACGGGTGCAAAAAGTCCAAATAACAGATTGGAATAGTTTTGAAAAATGTATGCTATTTATACTGTATTTGATTAGCGTAACATTTATTTATCAATCAACGTACATGCAAAAACAGATATTGAAACAAACAACTCTGCTTATTAACACCAGTGTTGGTTTTTCACCACTGAGTGTTAATTTAACTTTTTACAGTGTTAATTTAACTCCTGAATCAACACTAGAAATGTTACATGGAAAAATCAACACTTGTTAACACTGTGCTATAAAATAGACACATCTGCAGGCTTCCATACATTTCAATAACCTTTTAGAATTCTGAAGAACCATAGATGCCATGTGAAGAACCCCACACTTACCTCAAAGGTTTTTTATCAGGCAAGAGTTCTCGAAGGAACCTTAAGAGCTGAGGAAGAACCATTTAAGAACCTTTGTTTTTTTCAGTGTATAGTGTCCAACTTTTGCCACAATCACTGCATACACAGTGCATACAGCATATAGGCCTATTGCCTATACCTTTCAAGGGAATGTATGTTTTTTGTATGTTTTTATTTGCAAACATTTCTAAAAAACAGTTTTTGCTTTGTCATTATATGGTATTGTGTGTAGATTGATGAGGGAAAGAAGCGTTTTAAACAATTTTAGAATAAGGCTGTAACATCACAAAATATGGAAAAAGTGAAGGGGTCTGAATACTTTCCCGAATGCACTGTAAGTATTCACACCCCTGAGTCAATACATATTACAATCACATTTGGCAGCGATTACAGCTGTGAGTCTTTCTGGGTAAGTCTCTAAGAGTTTTGCACACCTGGATTGTACAATATTTGTCAATTATTATTTTCAAAATTCTTCAATCTCTGTTAAATTGGTTGTTGCTAGACAATGATTACAAGCATATCCATAGCATGACGCAGCCACCACTATGCTTGACAATATGGAGAGTGGTACTCAGTAATGTGTTGTATTGGATTTATGCCAAACATAACACTTTCTATTCAGGACAAAAGTTAATTGCTTTGACACATTTTTTCCAGTATTACTTAGTGCCTTGTTGCAAACAGTATGCATGTTTTGGAATATTTTTATTCTGTACATTGTTCCTTCTTTTCACTCTGTCAATTAGGTTTGTATTGTGGAGTAACTACAATGTTGTTGATCCACCCCCAGTTTTCTCCTATCACAGCCTTTAAACTCTGTAACTGTTTTAAAGTTACCATTAGCCTCATGGTGAAATCCCTGAGCGCTTTCCTTCCTCTCTGGCAACTGAGATAGGATGGACGCCTGTATCTTTGTGGTGCCTGGGTGTATTGATACACCATCCAAAGTGTAATTAATAACTTCACCATGTTCAAAGGGATATTCAATGTCTGCTTTTTAATTTGGACCCATCTATCAATAGGTGTCCTTCTTTGCGAGGCATTGGAAAACCTCCCTGGTTTTTGTGGTTGAATCTGTGTTTGAAATTCACATCTCCACTGAGGGACCTTACATATTATTGTATGTGGGGTAGAGAGATGAAGTAGTCATTCAAAAACCATGTTCTACACTATTATTGCACACAGAGTGAGTCCATGCAACTTATTATTTGACTTGTTAAGCACGTTTTTACTCCTGAACTTATTTAGGTTTGTCATAACAAAGGGATTGAATTCTTATTGACTCAAGACATTTCAGCTTTTCATTTTTCATTAATTTGTAAAAATGTCTAAAAATATATAAAACATCTCTATTTCATCTATTTTAAATTCCAGCTGTAACTCAACAAAATGTGGAAAAAGTCAAGGGGTGAATACTTTGTGGAGGCACTGTATGTCTTTCACACAACAAAATGCATAGCATTTTTCCAATGACTTCTCCCTAAATTTCTAACAAACAAACAACATATATCATGTGTGTGAAATAAACAATGTGTGCGTCCTCTCCTGACTGAAAACTCCAAGGTGTATAGGCTACCTTGCAATTTTATGAAGTGCAAGATTGTTTAGAAGAACAGAGCTTTTTATTCATGGCAGTAGCAGGATGTTAAGCATGTCAATTAATATTTAACCATTGAGAAATCACATGTCCTGGTGCCAAGTTAGGCAGCTTTATCAGGCTAAACCAAAGTCTCTTATCCAGGACTCCCAAATAGCTCAAGGTAAATGTTGCTTGGCGAGGGCTTGCAGTTTTGCTCAAGATACATGTCTGTCTCTTATCTCTTTAAATGTCTAATGTAATCTTGTTGAGGAATTCCAGGTTTAGTTTACAACATGAGCAAACCTCTGTCTGACAAAGGGCTAATGATGTCAGACAGCCCCAGACTGAATCAGTGGCGGACTGGGACCAGAAATCGGACCTGGGAGTTCTAACGCAACTGTCCATTTTTCTGTTGTGGCCACACTAGCCATTTTCTTCACCCGAGACACCCACACCGGACAATTTTTTCCTTGAGGCCCCCATTATTAGCCAGATAAAGATTATTTTGCCCATAAAACCCAAGTCAGATAGGGCCACTGGGCTAAAAATGGAACAGCCCATCTGGCATTTGCCCGAAATGCCAGATGGTCAGTCCACCTCTGGACTGAATGCTAACACTGTAACACAGTGCGTGCACACATGCACAGTCACGTTTTAACATTTGCGCGGGCACGTCAACATACACGCTGGAAGCACAGCCTTTGCTTTCGATAGTAGTGGTGCGCTACAGCGAATGGAATAGGTTACAAACAAGCAGGCACCATACCAGAAGTGTGATCAGTGGTTTGTGGCACAGCTCTGTCGCGGGCAACTGATCGCTTGAAATCATGCTGGATTGACTGAAGAGGCTACTACAATCAATGGCTTGGCTTTGAAATCGTTAACATTTTATTGGAAAGGAGTGTGTGAGACAGAGGGAGAGCGAGGGAACAAAAGAGTGCGCACGAGTGAGAGAGGGGAGAGAGAGGTGTAAATAAAGATTATTTCAACAATGGAACTTACAATGGAAAACATTGGAAATCTGCACGGCGTATCTCATTCTCATCAAACGGGTGACTTAATGAACTCTCCGCACCACGCACGGCAGTCCTTGGCGTCGCATCGGAACTTGGTGTCGCACGGACGGTCAGCCATGGTGTCCAGTATGGCCTCAATATTAGAGGGAGCTGGAGAATATCGCACAGACCATGCATTGTCCGGTCCCTTGCACCCCGCCATGACTATGTCCTGCGACTCCGGGATGACCATGAGCAGCACTTACACTACGCTAACACCGCTGCAGCACCTGCCTCCCATAGCCACCGTCTCGGATAAATTTCACCATCATCCTCACCCGCACGCTCACCACCATCCGGCCCATCAGCGTCTCACCGCCGGTAACGTCAGCGGCAGCTTCACGCTCATGCGGGACGACAGGAGCCTTGCCTCAATGAGCAACCTCTACGGCCACTACCCTAAAGACATGTCCGGCATGGGCCAGCCACTGTCCCCTCTCTCCAACGGCCTCGGGTCTTTGCACAACTCGCAGCAGACTCTTGGCCCCTATGGTCCGGGAGCCCACCTCTCCAACGACAAGATGCTCTCGTCGGGAGGCTTCGAGTCTCACGCAGCGATGCTGTCCCGGAGCGAAGAACACCTGGCCCGGGGATTTGGGGGCCACGGGGCCGGGATCATGTCATCCCTGAACGGTATGCACCATCACAGCCATCCGCACTCTCAGGCTAACGGATCCATGCTCTCTGACCGGGAGAGGCAGACGGCGGGGGGCGGGCAGGGAGGTGGGTCCGGGCAGGTGGAAGAAATAAACACCAAGGAGGTGGCACAGCGAATAACAGCGGAACTCAAGCGCTACAGCATTCCCCAGGCCATCTTCGCCCAGCGGATCTTGTGTCGGTCCCAAGGAACCCTGTCTGACCTGCTGAGGAACCCTAAGCCCTGGAGTAAACTCAAGTCTGGCCGGGAAACCTTCCGGAGGATGTGGAAGTGGCTGCAAGAACCCGAGTTCCAGAGAATGTCGGCACTCAGACTAGCAGGTGAGTAAAGAGACGTCCAAATGTGAAGGGATCTTAGAAGTCAATGTGGCGAGACTATCAATCGCTACTCAAACAGATATCACTGTAACAAGTGAGCATGGATTCTTTGAGGAGTTAACCATGGCTATTATTCTTTAAACTTTGTTAAACAAAGCATGTTGAATTGGTTGTTTGAAAAGATATATAAATCCAGATTGGATTGACTGCTTCATGCTCATATAATAAAGTATGAAAGAGTAAACAGTAGCTATGCTGTGGTAGTCTACTCTGCAGGTGATTTTCTAATTCGCGATTAAACTTGAAGAAAACAAATAGAATGAACTTGTTTGAAGTTTTTGAATACTCACTAGTATGCTTCCAACGTTATACTTGTATCAATTTTAAGCACGCGCGTAATGGGAAACACACACACACACACGACAAGGTGTTTAGACCACAGACAATAGGAAATCAAACAGGGAAAGTCCTGCATCAAATTGATTGTGCTTCTCTGTAACTGTATCATTGGGCCACAATAACGCATGTTGGCCTACACTGGTGGGATTATTGACCAGAAGTTCAACATGCACACATTCACTCTTCTTCTGGTGTTGAGTCGTTCCATTAGCCTCATGTTAAATATCGTTTTGTCAGCGTATTATGTATCAAATGGACCTGGAATTCTCGTGGGCTTTCCCTTCCCCTGTCTACTCCGCGAGGCGCAAACAAGGCGCGTCTGAGATGCTAGGGCCTAGCAGCGAGTCGGGAGCGTGACCTCTTGCGAATCGATACTTCGGGTCCCCGCGTCCCTTTTCAAAGTAGAACACTGATAAATGATCGATTTGCTCAACAAACAGATGCGGCTGTCTTTGATTTTCAACATTCTGCGGCTTACACTTTATTTATAAAGTCTTCAAGTCCTTTATGGGTGAACTAGAGACTTCATAGTGATATATTGTGATTATGAATAAGTAAAAGTAAAAGAAGAACTGAAAATAAGAACTGAATGGAGGTGAAATAAAAATAGGCCTAATGTCAGAATGAACCGTGAACGATGACTTTCCTTAAATCTACAACATACCAAGTCTAAAACATCAGCAATAACACTACAGCCGAAGTTGTACATTGTGTTGTAGCATGTACTGGCTCTAAAAATACATAAGCCTAGTATAGCAGCCTAAAATGTTGTTGTTTTTACATAGGTCTGTGCAACTCTAATGCACAAAACTAAAAAGTATTAAGGCCTACACTAACCTACTTAAGGATGGCAAAGCAAAAAAGCTAAAGGCGTTTACTTCAATAATGTTATTGGTATTAGTTGAACCCCAAACATAATCAATACTTGGTCTCAAGTTTGGAAATGCACCAGAAATGTACAATTTAATTGGCAATCGTTGCTATAATCACTCCACTTTGAGACTGAGAAATATATTTCGAGAGATGGGATGTTTATATAGCTACGATTGAACTATTTATCCATTATTTCCAAATTTACCTCTGAATTCACAAGTTATAACCATTTATTCATTCATCAGTTAATTTATTAATTTTGCCAGTGAGAGGTAAGAGTTTGGAACAATGACCACCGGGCTATCCCAAGCCCCTGCGGTGAAAGTTCCAAGAAGGCAAAAAAAAGCAACCGAAAATTGTGTTCTTGTACAAGCTATAAAGCTTAGGAGCTAATTAACGAGTAGGAAGTGAGGGCCACTTTCATTGATGTTTCTGCAAATGACTCGGTTTGGACATGCACGCGCTTCAAAACGCCAATCAGTACTTCTCTGTCTTATTTCAGTGGACAGTTCAATTAAGCAGATATAGTGGCATATTTTAGTTCCAGTCAATGCCCTATTGAAAAGCACTTAATGGCATGTAAATTGTTCCGCATTTAGTGGGGTTCTGGTAAATAAAGATTTAAACACTCTACAATTGTCTCTTTAAGTGCCCTTGCTGTTAAACCTAATTGAGCAGTGGGGTTTTAAAGCCCCCCCCCCCCCCACCCACCCACCCCACACACACACTATGATACAAACCTCTCAATGAATGGACTGGATGCACTGTACTAGAGCTATGGCACATAACTTCCCATACATGTGTATTTCTGCATGCATGTAGTCCTACAGTATGCCTGTGTATGTGTAGCATGCATGTAGTCCTACAGTATACCCGTGTATGTGTAGCATGCATGTAGTCCTACAGTATGACTGTGTATGTGTAGCATGCATGTAGTCCTACAGTATACCCGTGTATGTGTAGCATGCATGTAGTCCTACAGTATGCCTGTGTATGTGTAGCATGCATGTAGTCCTACAGTATACCCGTGTATGTGTAGCATGCATGCACGTTCGTATGCATTCATTTTAGAATTGATACGCCTATGCTCCATTTGTACCCCGATGGCTATTCTTCATACTTCATTAGTTTACAGGCTATAGGCCTAATAGGTATAGTGCAAGTATCATTATTTATTATCAAGTATCAATCAATATCATTCGTAGTAGTGATATTATCGTGATTGTTATGGTTATGATTATGGCTATGATTGTTTAATAGCTGAGCTCTTTGCGAGCGAGTGGTTATCCTCTGGCCCTGACGTGAGGTCTGTTGTCATGTGAGCTACCTTGTGCTGTCAGTTGCTCGCAGGCAAAATGACAAATGACTGTGGTATGTAAATGGTGGGAGCTACATTTTACTTATTGCATTTCAATTCGCCATTATCCACTGTGCGCATGTGGGTTGGGAGTGGGAGTTAGGATTCTAAAAGGGAGGGTGCGGATTCTCGGTCGGCCACATCAATCAATACATTCAAATTACTATTCCAAATTCATCATAGTCCCACAAATCAATGCCGCTTCCCTGCTTAGCTAATGTGAAAATGCCCGTGTCTGCACACTCACATAACAATCTTCCCCAGAAAATTAAAAACAGAGCACGATGTAGTCAAATGAGGGGGGCTGCGTGCCCTTTATTCGCACACCATAAAACACATGGTTACAAATGTGTGCTGCGTTGTCCGCGAGTGGAGGGCAAGGTGAATCTCATTAAAGTGCAAACCTATAGTATGGCCTACAATTAAGTCCAACCCGTGCCTCGTTACGCATTACGTTGATCATGTATCAAGCTGATTGGCTTTTTAGGACAGCTAATTTACAAAAACAAGCTCACAAAGTGTACATGTTGAAATGTTGAACCAACGAAAACAAGGATGCATTATAGGTAAAAACAACAACTTGGATTGTGTCGAGAAAGACACGGCAAAGTGAGGTCTGAGAGACATTTAAAGATTGCATTTACGATCAAAACAATTCGTATTTGCATCTGCGTTGAATTCCACACTCCATCTCAATGTATTTAGTCGGGTCAATATTGCAGTGATCGATAACGATAGCCAGTGCATCTATCAATTATTCCGCCTCAGCACTCTCTCCCATTGGACTCTCCCAGAGCGGTGGGGGGGTGTCGGGGAGCTAAAGGGGATGGAGAGACTGTAAAAATCCCCCATTGCACACCTTTTTCTCTCTCTGTTGTAATCATGTTACATCTGTAGACTGGATGGCAAACTCACTCTCAAAACACCCGTTGGGGGTTGGGTTATACAATCAGCCTGGATCTGTGTAAACATGTATTCACCAACGCATTGTTCCAGACACACTCGGGAGCCAAGAGGAAGACAATAGAGACAACAAAAATTATTCGATCCTGCCAAACCACCGTCATATAATACGACGCAATGAAACATTTCGCAAGACCATCATTCTCATTTATCCAAAATGTAAAGGGGGAATATCAAAATTGTATCGTTAGTAAAAATTCGATTGGGAAATTGAGGATGAGATTATTCTCTGTTCTGTTCTGTTCTCTACCAAAATACAGGCAGACTATGGATAGGGAGAGAATAGCTCAATCAACTTCATCACAGACTAGGCCTACATTCACATCAAGGGAGGTCAACCTCTGCTGCCCCCATACCTTTTCCTATTTCTGGATGGAGCAATATTTAAGATGGCTATGCTACTCATGAAAAGCTAATATAAGTAAAAGGAGTATTTTATGAATCTATCATCTAGCAGTCATCTTCATGCATGCATCCTTCATATACTCGGAATAATGGCTGCCTGCCTCTAAACATTTGGGACATAATCCCAATGCCATCACTGTACCTAAGCATCGACCAACCCAGCCTGTTCCACACACCACTAGCATTTCTATCCACCTCCAAGTGTATTTGCTACAGAAATGTTCACCCCCACCGACAAAAAAACATTTTCATTTGGGATCACCGCTGTCCATGGTTCTGAAATCTCATGCCTTTATGTACGGTACTGTTGGCCTATGTTTGTGGTAATGAATTTTGGCTTTGCTGTAGCCCTTTCCTGCAGTCAAGTGACCTAGTGAACCAATGGGTGACATTTTATTAATACTTGTCATAATTTCATAATTAATAAACTTTTTACGCCGAAAATCCGGTGTTTCTATGTCAAACAGTTTTGTTTTATTTCAGTCTTCTGTGATGTATATAAAGTGTAATATTGGGATGCAAACTCAACATGTAATACATTTCAACTATATATCTGACATGGTACGGTGTCTTCCTTTTTTAAGCCCATAACCATGTGTGGGGTGTATTGTGTATAGAGCTGTGTAGTAATAAAGGGCTGTACAACAATGTATGGTTGAGGTAGGCTATGGAGATACAGTATGTTAATATCCCAGATGAGTCAAATTCTTTATTTTGACATGTTCATATAGCCTGCGTCTAGCATACTGTATGTCCTTCACCCACCATCAACATGTCAAGATCAATAATATCACACAACGTCACAATCAGATCTGTCTCACCATCCTGTGTGAGCTATGTTAAGACACATAGTTCAGAGTCCATAGAATAAGGTCCATATTCTCAAATCTGGAAAACACTTTTCTGGGAGATTCTTCTCAAGAATGCACCTTTTCCGGTACTTATAAAAGCAAAAGGTTTAACCAAAAGACACTCAGCAACATATTAATCCAAAGCTGTGATGCAAGAATGTTGTTTATGTTCTATCCCGGAAATCCGGTTAGCGGTTTTGATTGAATAGAGCCTTTAGGCGTGATTGATTTAGAATAATCGAAAGCAGGCTTTTTCATGAAGAGACGGGTTGATGCAGGCCTGCGAAATGATCGATGCGAACTTTAATAATTGATAGGCATGGGGAACAGAAGGGGAGAGAATCATGCCGCTGCGGTTTCACAGACGCATTTTGTTAAGCACAGCAATGTGTGCTGTAAATAGGTCTACTGGGATTCACACACGCGCGCACGCATGCACGCACACGCACACACTGAAATCATGTGACTGTTGTGGACAATGGGGGCCATTTTCTCCGGGGCACTAATGAAAAGCTATTCACATTCTTAAAATCCATTCCAAATGTTTGTCAATGCAGCCAGATGACGAATTCTGATTTGTTTTTCTGCGTTTGAGGAGGCGAATTGAGTATAGTGATGGAGAACGTGCACTCACAGACACGGCTCCCCATTTTTCCAGTGTAGCCTATGTGCCTGCATGTGTGTATGTGATCGGGATACTGAGTGCGTCTGCGCCATACATTGTTAAGGCCGATCTGGCGAGCTCTGAATCTGTATCGATTTCCATTCCCGGGTCTCTCCCTTCCATCGCTGGAGCTACGCCATGCAGGCATAGGCCTACTCCCGCTACCCCTTCCCCCCTCCGCTCATGTGCAACACCATTTTCCCCATTAACAGCCCACCCTTCATAACGTACAACGGAATTACTATTAAACGCATGCTTTCATTGGCACTTGCATTTACACGACCAAATCCTAACTAGTATTCCGCTAATCATAGGCTATGTTATGTTGACTTTTCACTAAAATGGTGAAGCGGTATTCTATGGATAAGGGAATAGCCTAAAATGAGATTAGGCCTATGCCCAGACAGACCTACTCTGAAAATTACAATGTCACCATTAGACAAAGTGATCAATAAATGATAAAGTAAATCTCTGAGACAGAAGACTGTTCCGTGCCTTACACAAGAAAATGTGGGCAGTCGCAACTGCCTGCGCCCTACTCACACTGTACAGTACTCTTGCTGCATATTAAGGGACCAATATCGTTCAGATTTTCATCCTGTATGCACATTCTGACACAGGCTACACACAGTACACACACAGCACGCGCTCGCGCACACACACACAGTCAGGCAGAGAGAGAATTCACACCGGGGCATGCAATTATAAATGCAGCACATATAGGTCTATCTAACCCGTTTGCCTCAATAGGCCTACAGTTTAGAATACCGTCTATTCTATTTTAGATGATCAATTCCTCCGCTTTTCCGTCGCCCCCTCGCCAAACCGGATCGATAGGAGAGAATGACCTTTAAATCAAATTGCTAGGAGACTGAACTGTGCGCACGAGGCTAGCATCTAAGGGTTAAATGGCGTTGCGTCACCGATTCCAAACATAAAACAGTAAGAGAAGCCATTTGCTGAATTACTGGATCATTGTTGTAGCCTGAAATCACAGCAACATTTCCCAGCCAGATAATAGAAAAAGTATTCTGTTTGTAGGCCTATCATATGTTTTCTAGGGACACATTGAATAGTCTATCCAAAATCACTTTGCTACTGTAAACTATGACTCCAATTATCAACACGTGAATTGGCATATGGCTGAAACAAAGGCTGTTCGGTTTAATCGATTTCCCAAAATATTTTGGTGAAGTGGAATGAGTAGCTAACGAGACAACATTATAGCCAAGCTAACGAGACAAAATGTATAGCATAAATTGGGTATTTGTAGTGTGAAAAATTTGTGACAACAATCAACCAAGCCAATGCGCGTGCATGTGATGATGGAATCTGAGCTCATGCAAGTCAACTGCATCCACTTCTATGGGTGCGTATACTGTCCAATACAGCACTTCCCGTGCGCCCTGCGTGACCTGGGCCTGGTAGTAAATCGCTGAGCAGTGGTGCTGAAATGCTCTCTCTCTCCTGTTAGCAGTAGACGCTTATCTGACGTCAGACAGGACATTGGTTATTAAAGGTCCGATAATGGCTTGTTTAATGCCCGATCTAAGGCGAATACTGCAACGTTCAAAGAACAAGGGAAAGACAATACCCACGCAATTCTTTGAAGGAGAGAAATTGCACACATCCCCATTTAAGCCTGAACGAATAGGTTAATAGTAGGGCAGCATTAGCCAATAGCCAACAAATTAGGCTGCACTGATAATTGAATGGCAACATGCAATGACAGCAGCCTTATGCATAGACCAATACTGAATTCATAGTGATTTAACAAACACGACCGTGTCTGCATATTACAGGTTCGGTTGTAGACAATAGGCCTACACAAATTCTAAGGCAGTATCACGGATGATAGAAATAATATGTTTTATGAGTATGCTTTTGTAAAATTGTGATTAAAACTGACTTCAGAAAAGGGTCACATTAGGCCCTTATTACCATAAAACGTGCTCGGGCTCTGCATGCCAACAATCATCTGCAGACAGAATTGGCTTAATCGATTATTGTCGAAAGAGGATCATGCTTTTTAAGAGGACAGCAAAGAGATAAATAAGCAGTCGAGGGGCGTAATGTTGTGCATGCATGTATCAAGATTATTTGCACAAGAACACATGGTTGTGTCTACATTTTACAGTGGTGTGAATAGTAAAACAAATCAAAAATACGGGAGATGTTACGCCTCCTTTTCATTTTTTTTTTTTTTTACATCATACACATTTTTTCCAACATAGAAACTTTTCATTTAACTCAGAGTTGAACGGTAGACAGGTAATTCCGAAGAGCATGCAGCTTGACTCATTGAAGACGGAAAACTCAAAGTTAGCACTTATTGTTATTATCCATAATTTCACAATAACAAATATTTGATCATATTACGGACATATTATTGAATAAATAAATCATTAAAGAGCCTGAAAAGGACAAATATTTGAATGTCCAAACGGCCTAACCTGAGAGAGCCGAGCCTGCATGCGCTCAAATACACTGACTGTAACCTGGGTCGATCACCAGCAGATCGCAGAAGAAACCGCAGTCACACACACACAGTACCACAGACGCAACCCGAAACTCCAGTTGGGCAAACCCACACAAATCAACAAAGGAACAAAACGACCGTGAAATCAATTGATGAAATAATCAATGCTATATTACATGCGAAATAAACAAACGGAGTGTAGTCCAATATAAAAATTTGAATTGATGTTTGAATATATATTCAGTGAGGCTATCGTTTTGATTATTCAGGCCTATACTGAGCCGGAATCTTTAGACCCCTTTTCTACTATTGGCTACAAATGAAAAATGTTGCTGCTTATAGAAGCTATATATATACATAATTACATAAAATGCATATATCACATTCAATAATCCAATATCAAAATGAACACACCTAATATATGTGTGCGTGTGCTTGTAGGTAAATAATTCCCATGCATGGCATTAATTGCGGTTTATTACTATTCGTTCAGGATTTTCACACGGCACAATAATTACACCACGGTGTATATCTCAATCATATAATGCAGGCAAGCTCCTTTAGCTTATTTGTTTTGGGTCCAATGCAGATAATTATGTTACCTAAACTAGCCACACGAGTGTTGCCATTGTTGATACTTTCACGCCATCGTTTGCAGTGTTTTAGTTGTTAATGATACAGGTCTTGTCTCCAATTGCATTAACGCAACTCACACCCACATATTATGTGACTTCAAGCCCAACTTTTTTACCATGCTCCACTTTTGATCGATAGACTATAGTTATATAATTGATAAAATATTGGATTAATTTTCATTCAATTTACTCTGACTTGTTAATTCTAATAATAATAATCATCATTATTACAATTATTATTATTAGTAGTAGTAGTAGTATTTATTGATACTACAATTCTGCTTTTATTGCATAGGCTACTATTTAGTCATATTTGCAGCCATTTGAGCTGCCTCGTTGGTTGAATAACATTTTCCATACAAGTTCTCATCTGCACTGTTTTTTCAGCTGACTGCAGAATTAAATCCATCAAAATTGACCTTTGAGATGATTAGCAGGCTGCTTCAGTGATAAAAATGTTCAGACCTTCCCATAAATCACTAAAAATAAGAAAAATACTCGAAGAGTGACGAAAAGTAAATCAACTTAAGGTTTAACTTAATAAACAGAGGTAGGACTGGTACCCTAGGCCTAAGCAATATGTTTTATGGCGTTACAGAGCAAATTAAAGTTCTGAACATGCCAGGAACAGTAGGCCTATATGAGTACGGAGGAACAAACACCACTGTGACGTTTGAACAAGCATTTCGCTACACTCGCATTAACATCTGCTAACCATGTGTATGTAACAAACACAATTTGATTTGAACAAGATTCCCTTACAATGTTGATAGGCGGGTACGCAGTGTTAATGTTGGCCACACAACTCACTCAAAACCGATATGCATGGTTTCCTGTGGTAACCATGCATAAATCATCCATACTGCCAATGAAATAACCCTGAGTGTTTTGTCTTCATTTTATTTGAAAACGTAAAACAACATTCCTCAACATAGTCTCTGGGCCAGGGTATTGGAGTTTTTCATTGTCTATTGGAGTTTTTCATTGTCTATTTGATGTTGTGGCCTGTAGGCATATATATATATATCACTTGATGGTGTATTTTTGTTAACCAACCCATCTATACAGATTTGTTGCTATAAAACAACTTAAGAATAGGATAGGCTATGCAAAAAAAATGCATAAGTACGATCACACAAGAACAGACTGCCCACCTTCACAATATCAACATAATATAACTGCAATTAAATAATCGAAAACGATGAGGTGATGCTGTAATAATCCCTATTGCAATAAACAAAATAACAGCCCATATTAATGATTTGAAAAGCATATTGCATGTCCACCTCTTACATTGACCCAATGACTTGTTACAAGCCAGTTATTCGTAGTAAGTAATTAGGAACAACAGGTTGAGTCCATGGTTGACATAGTGACTGTTTCTCGCCCGCAGTAGCCCGGCCTCTGCGGGAGAGAGTCGCACCGCACCCAATTTCAGATCAGCCCCATTCAAGCCATCGATCCCAGGCAGACCGGTTGGCTGAACGGTGCGGTTAGTTATCGATTCCCCCACCATACCCCACCCCCTCTGCTCTCCCACTTCAAATCCGACAGAGCACACACCTCTAGCCTGGCTGCTGAGACAGCTTTCACACGCTCACATATTTATTTATTTCAGAAATGTGTTTATTTATTTATATAGGCCTACCTGTTTGTTTATTTTTTAAAAAGTCATCTGTAAGCATGAAGTGTCTTTTACTAAAATTGAGGATTTGTAACTCAGGTATAACCTAAAAATAATAACAATGAGATCAAACGTGTTATGATTATATACATCAAATAAGTTCACAATTAATTTACAACGAATCCCATAATATCAAATGATTTATAAACTGACAATGTCGTCCAAATTTGAGATACATCTGTTGTTATTTAGGATTTAGATAAGAAACTCACAGACACGACAGACCTCTTGATGTAAACATTATATTATTATTATTATTATGTAGTCTTAAGTATAGATCAAGCTAATCTCACCGAAGTTAGTCAATGTACTAACATGATCCCACTCTTGCAAACATGTTGCACTAGTACTTGTATTGCTGTTTCACATGAACTGTATTTCTCCAACAAGAAGAATCAGTCGGTTATTGCCTTTCTTAATTCAGGGAAACACCAACATGACAGAGTGCATAATATAAAGTAATGAGGTGTCACTCAATTCTAAATGTTTAATCATAAAACAAAAGTAGAGTTTACATCACTATTGCAATCTATAGATGGGCACTCCTACTTTTCCCCTGCAGTCTGACTGCTGTGTTACTGAGAAATGCCACCATATTTCATTGTGCAACTTTCACTGACAATTATGATACGCTTTATCAATCAATTTAAGCATGACGTCTACAACATTTGCCAAGTCACTAATTCAGTCATATTTGACTTCAGTTAAACATTACCGGTAATAATCTGAACGTTTCCATCGATAATCTGAACACTTGAGCACTGTTATCACAAGTAATGAGGTGCGTACATATTGTATTATTTTGATATTGTATCACATCAGGTTCTGGGCCTGCGTACTTCATAATATGTATCTTAAGGTGATTAAGGAAGTGCTCACTTGGCTTCTATTTAAGAGCAAATATTAAAACAAACAAAAAAACATTTGATTGGTGAATGTTGCACACAAAGAAATCTCTTTGTCTGATGATCTCATATATAATGGTAGCCTAATGACTGGTAAAATATGAACTATCAATAACATAATATTTTTTTATTTTTTTTAAAAAGGTCAAATGAAAACGTAGGCTACCACTGAATTTATCCTGAACTGCAGTTAGAACCATTCATCTTCCATCAAGTGATTTGAGCCGGGTGACTTTCAAAGTGTTATTAAAGTTGTGGGGGAATGCCTTGCAGCAGAGCAGTGTGCAAGGTAAACAAACACATTGTATCAAGTTATCAGTATATTAGCATCAACTCTGCCTCATTACATTAAGGAGTATTGAGTTGGAAGTACTTTGCATTGGGAAACCTTGGCACTGCCCTGCGGTCTGAATGGAATAAATACTGTACAAACTAGCCTTTAAAGTGCAGCCCAGTCGATACACATACTATCAATCTTTGTGCAACACAACATAAGTGAAAAACAAAAACCATTCCTTTATAATAGTGCACGTCCCATCTTACAGCACTATTCAAGGTCTGGAGAAAAGGTGCATCCGATTCTGTGGCATCTAGAATCCTGCAGGGGCAAATAATAGAGTTTTAGATAACACATTGATACATGCCAACTGGCAGTGCATATAAGGCAGAGATAAGTGCCTCGGGTTCTTTTCTGTAAGGGCAATGGAAGCAGGACTTGAAGGTGGCTTTATAGTGTGTATGATGTTGAACCGCAGCCAGTAAAAATGTTTATTGGTAGATTAATTACATCAGTAGTCTAGTGCTAGAGTAGATCATACACCCTATACACTTTAACCAGAAGTCCTAAACGGACATCTGTTTTACATTTAGGACTGTTGACATTAAATATTTAGCCATCGCTATTAGACATTATTAGCCATATTGTAGGACTAGATGACCATAGCGCTACCGGGCTGGATATTCTTTCTGCATGGACAATAACCAAAACTCATTACAAAATGTCGTTCATTCCATAGATCCAATGTGATTTCAATGTCTAAAGATTAGGCTACTTCTATCTTTTGACTCGAACTTTATTTTACACATAGTAGGTTTCTGTTTTTCTCATACAAATAGAAAGGCAGCACAAAATGAGCAACATGGCCTTTGGATGGCCTTTGGATGACCCAGGAACTGTAAAGCGAAGTCCTTGGAATAACATGCTTCATAGGCAAGTGCAATTACATAGCGGTTTATGAGAACCATTGTTTCTACAAAATTTTAGCAAATAAAACCTACAATTAACCAACTCGAGAGACGCTTGCTCCATGGCGCGTCACGACTAGGGTCTGTAGATTATTTAGCATCCGTTTCCTTTCCCTGCATATTTTGTGTCCCTGCCCCACCTCTTCCCATTCTCCTTCCGATGCATATTTAATTGGACGAACTGATTTTCACACATTAATTATTCACAAATCTACCAACCGATATTGAACACCCAGGGCCTTTCCCGTAACCTCTGTAATGCTAGCAGTAATAACTTCCAGAGAAAGAGGAAAGTTAGTCTATTTTTTTTGTTTTTACTCAACTTTCAACTTTATATTGACTCACATTTAGACTTTACATTGTGGTTCAATACAAATGAGTTCAAGTCAGGATCCTCCCGTCTATTGTGAGATTGTTTTGAGTGACCATGACAAAAGCCGACACCCATAGGCTATATTATGCTAAACCCTATACCAACCCAAATGTATCGATTGGTAATTATGATGATTAATTGAGTAGGCTAGGCCTATACTCTGATGGCTATTCTGATTACCATCGCTAAAATGTGTTAAATGGCATCTTACAGAAATGTGAGAACTTAGGCTCGTATTCTGCACAATATGTCAATACTAATAAGAGGAGTAGGTACATATAGCTTCAATCTTATATGAACACATTTCAGAGCACATTTTGCTTCTGCCAAAGCATGAGGAATGAGTTGCTTTTATAGCAACTTCCCCCTAACCTTATACGCATGCCAAACGTAGGCTATGGGCGATTATTCAATACAATTCTCAAGTTTAGGACGGAAAAATATTGAATAAACAAAACATATATAATTGTATATATTTAGTTTATATATTTATTAATTTTACTACGATGATTCCACTGCAGCAAAAGCTAAGTAACGAACGGGTAGAATAATTGCCAGGGTGTGAGGCCGGAAAGAGTAGACCAACTTGAAAGCCAGAAATAAAAGCCAAATATATTTCTATTATGAGTCCAATGTGGGTAGTTCTTTGTGCATGAGTTTATGTCTGTCTCTGTGCCTACTGTAGCTCTAAAAGCTGCAGTGATCGATTTTCTTCTTCTCTACGGCGCGCTTGGTTCAGTAATCAGGGCCCCCTTCCTCATCGATCGATCGCTATTGATTACTAAATCCAGCGCCTGTAGCAAGGCAGCCCAGTATGGGGCCCCATACGGCCAGGGCACAGCGCTAGTGACACCTTCTGACTGACTAAGAGACGATAAAACAACGGGGCCAAAAGTCTCCCACAGAGCTCTGTGTACAACTCGAACATAATGAGATGAAGGGGCTGGATGGAGAGAGGGATAAGAGTGGATAGCTGTGTTAATAATTATACACTACACACATCAATAGCCTGTTGAATCTAATGTCATCTGTTGCTCAAGCTAACTACAAGGATGATACATCCAGACTATATGAAACTATCATCATCACCACCATACATCACCACCACAACCAAATCAGCAGCACTAACTGATGATCTATACATTTATGTCAATAGGATAGGCTAAACACTGTACAAGTGTGTCTATAGTGCAGACCCAGTGTGTAGTGTATGTGGGTACAGTAGGAGAGGCCTGTAGTGTTGATGTGAAATATGAATATGATGGATGTGCTGGTGTGGAGGTTAGACGGCTGTAGTAAACAGATTTGACATGCAATGGCTGATCAATGGGCTCTGGACCACTGTAATTAGACACACAGCGCCAAAGCCTGGCTCCAGCCACTTCAGCACAATCACACACACACAGGCGCACACACATCAGAGAAAGTGAAGAATAAAGGAATAAAGGAATATTGGAGTGAAAAAAAGGTAGAAAAGAGGGTAATTATGGCAACAGCAGGGGAAATAACCCACTGCCTTGAATCCTCAGGGACGAAGCGCACCTCCTCCGCATCTATACCTGTCTCATCATGTTTTCACGGTTCATTTCACCTTTATACATAGTTCATACTTAGTTCACTGTACATTACATATTCTGTACATTTTTATTTAGTGCCTCTAAGTATTACTAGATGTTTTCTCTTCAAATTGCTCCTCATAGAAGTCAGTACACACTCAACACTCCATTTTGTGTTGGAGGCAGTTATAAATACCACCTCAGAGCTCAATGGATAGGGCTCCAGTGGCTCTCTGTTTGATGTAGCAGACGGCAGACCTGCTGGAGGGGATTCTGACCTCAGTCCCTGTAGAGAACCCCCCAATTCCTACAGCAATGTGGGTCAATATATCCCTCTCTACCACTCCCTCTCTCATACACACATGCACACACAGTAAGCTCTCTTTCTCCCTTCTCTCACTCTCTGTCTCTCACTCACGCGGATGTGTGCGTGTGCACACACACGCGCACATACACACACATACACACAGGCACACAAACACACACACACAAACGCTCACTTTTGTGTAACAGTCACTCAGTCTCCCATTGCGACCCAAACTGCATTAATATTGAATCAAACAGCAGTGTCTCCACCAGGCAGCCAGAGCAGCTCACCGCAGGCTAGCTCCCTGTCTGCACTCTGCAGGATGGAAGGAATATTCCCACTGGGCACCAAGTTTAATACATGGCAATATAAGGGAGCTCAATCTATCTTGCTGCTGTTGAAACCTGTTTTTATCTCTGGCTAATGGCTCATTTCCCACACCTTCCCCTAATTCTCCCTCTGCATCTCTCACCATTTTACTCTATCTGAAATACTCATATTCATATAGTATTACAGTACTATAACTATAACACTGCATTTCTGCTATGTTTATCTCTTCCCTTTTGTCTTCCCAACCCCAACTCTACCACCACTTACAGCCTGCAAGCGCAAAGAGCAGGAGCAGCACAAAGACTGCAACATGGCGCCCAAAAAGCAGCGGCTGGTCTTCACAGACCTGCAGCGTCGCACGCTCATCGCCATCTTCAAGGAGAACAAGCGCCCGTCCAAAGAGATGCAGATCACCATCTCCCAGCAGCTGGGCCTGGAGCTCAACACCGTCAGCAACTTCTTCATGAATGCCCGGCGCCGCTGCGTGGACCGCTGGCACGACGAGCACGGCACCAGCCCCGGCCAGCCGGGCACCTCGGCCACCACCTTCTCCAAAGCCTGAGAGGCCCGGGGGGAGCCACGGGGTGGGATGGGGATGGGAAGGTAATACCTCCTGTAGCCCACTCCGTTCCCAATCACCATGTTGATGCCTCATTCGTTCCATGCAACCACCTCTTGGTCAGTTGTAACTTTAACCACAACGATCTGAAAGTCTCACCACTGGACTGTTATGAAGCAAGTGAAACGTAAAGGTAACATGTAGTCAGGTCCACACAAGGACAATCATCTTTTTTTTGATTGAATTGGGTTTCTGTTGATGGTGTCAGTCCATCTACACTACAGGCACCATGATATGTTGCTATGTTTAAACGATCTCAACATCAAGCCTCGGCCAGTCTCCCTATCCAGGTAGCTGCTGCTCAATCCCTCCCAGCTGTCCCCTTTGTGTCTGCTATGAGTCTGCTCAGCCCCATTCTCTACTCACATTTCTCAACAAAGACAAAAGAACGTCAATAAACCTGACAGCACACAGCCCTGTTATCTAACCCAGTCCTGTGCGCAAGACCATCCTAGAGAAAACAACACAACCCCATGAAAAAACAAAAGCTCGACCGGTCTTCTCCTCCCTCTCTCCACTCCTTCTTCGCCAAAGGTATTCCCTGATGGCCAGCCATTTCAGCGAGCCACTCGGATCATACGCCGGCAAACTAATGAATTGAAAAATGAATCGATGCAGACAGGGAGAGGGAGCAGGGCCTTGACCCTTCCTGAAGGTGAAACAGAAGACGCTTGGCAGTAAAGATACTCAGGTCTGCCCGGCTGCCCAGGTCTATATTTTTGCACAGATGTTGGAGGCCTGCAGGGAGACTGTCATTGCTTTGGAGAAGCAGAAGCGTCTGTGTTTGTGACCATCGGGGAGGCGATATGTCTGGACATGCTCTTTGTTCAGGAGGGAGCTGCTTTTCACTGATCAATACAGAAACCAAGCGACAACACGGCCAGGCAGGCGTCCAGCCAACTGTATTACAGCTGCTGCAGAGAAGAATGTAAGAAGAGCACATGGGGAACTCAATGGAGGTGGCGACACAATGGCCTCACCCGGCGGCAGCGTCCAGTCTACTGCACTGAAGGTGCCCTAGTGCCCCCTGCTGGTTATAGGAGAAGCTGCAGACCGCAGTCCTCAGAGGAGAAGCTTCTCAGTTTGTTCCAGGGCTGAGGAGAGAGAGGCCATGGCACAACATTTTCAGGCCCTCGCACCTCTCTGAAGGCAGATCAATAGAGAGCCATTATCCTATTGTTGTTCCTCATCCAACAAGGACTGGTGAAGTAGGAGGAGGGGATGGTTCAACCAGCAGCCTATACACTGGGAAAAAGAAGAGGCAGATTTTAGCAAACACTCCAAATACGTTACCTTGATAACACTCACCAAGCAAATAGATTACCTTGTGTCACAACATACACGTCAGGTTATTGAAAAGATACACTCAGAAACACATACAGTTGATATAGGAATATCTCAGTTTAATTTATTGGACAGAGGGGTAATGATGGATCCAGAAACATTTGAGGTGCTACAGAGATTTAGTATTACATCATCGTTTACGCAAAAAATGGTGGGGAGGCTTCCTGTTTTGAAACTGAATGACACACAGTTTAGATGCATCATCCGTCTTTTACCAAAAATAGGGATCAGCAGATTTGGATAAGAGCCAATCTTCCACTTGATATTCCCACCCAATGGTTATTGTTTGTGGCTTGCCGCGACATACTACAGTCACAAATGCGACAAGAACTAGTGCCAATGCTAACTGCCTTAATGATAATCAGAGAATATGGCATTGCATTCACATACAGCTACAGTGTGCCCTACTCCTAATGAGAGGCAGTATGTGCCATAGCAACCCACAATAAACTTTTAAGTGAATTAGAATCTGCTTTTTTAGAAGGAAAAAAAATGTACCCGATTTTATTAAGGCATACAATACCAAACCTCAAAACTACAAAGATACCACAATATGTTACAAAGAAAATCGACCGACACATACTGGACACATTTTGAAACAGAGGAAAATCTCTCTCGCTTTCATTCTATCTTTGGTTATCTACTTCCTCTTCCCCTACCCCCTCTTTTCCCTCTCTTTCTTTCTTACACTCTATAATATTGATGCGGGTAATTAGTACCATAGACACAAAGTTTATATTTCTTGTTACTTTTGTGCTCTGTCGTGCATAAGTAAGGCACCTTGTTGATAAATCAAAAAAATACAAATGTAAGGACTTTTTAAAAGAAAAAAAGATGGATGCAAGGACTGAGACCAATGAAGGACATCTTTTTTTGCATTATATGTGAATATTGACGAGGAGGAGACATCTCCCAGGAGAAGGAGAAACCAGGGAGATGGATGATGTATTCTTTCGTGGCGTTTCATGTCGGGCGGCGGTCCGTACATCAGCACCCCTTTAATCTGAGCCTCAAAATTGGCTGTGGAAAGGGGAAGCAGCATGACCTCCATACGTCCTTTCTGGTTATGTGTGTGTATGGGGGGGGGGGGGGGGATGAAGGTTAAAGGGGAGTTGGGACATGGATGCTATCTGAATGGTCTTAAAATGCAACTGTAGCATTTCCAACAATATAGTTAGATTAACTGTGCAGATTAGATAAGACATTGTCATGGTAAATGGTTTGATAAAATGGCTGTAAACTCACTTTGCTATAAGCAGTGAGTTTGAAGTCTCGAACGATGAGAAAAATTGATTTGTGGTACACAGTTCAGCAAGGATAGGATTCAGCTCTATGTCCGTGGCTGAAAAAATGACCTTTGTTTGTAGTGAGAACCAATGTGGCTACCTCACTAAGCTGAGTGGTTTGTGAAACCGCCACGAATACCAAAGATTACTCCAGCCTGCCAGTCCAATGCTGCCTGGGGGACACACCAAAAAGAGCCCCCCTCTGCCCCAATGCTGTTACAGACAGACACAATGACACAGTTAGACACACTGACATATTCCATACACACACAGTGCAGTCAGGCTGCATTGTGCCACAAAGGAGGAGGTGGCTACCATGCAGATTGAGTTGAGTGCCTTTTTCCTTCAACCACGGGTGGGACTGCTCTGGACACACACACGCACACGCACACGCACACACTCATACATAGACATTACATTCAGTATTAGATGGACAGAAAGGGGGGCCAAATAAAGGGCGTGGGGGCTGTGTCAGCATCTTCTTTCATGTTGACTTTCCATCTTGATACACTAGAATCCAAGCACTTTATCATGAAGGAAGTCTAGAAAACATTTTCTATTCACTATTTATTTGAGACAAAAAATATGTTACTTCGAATTCCTTCAATCGCTTTGTTACCGCACAGTAGTTGCTGTCGGAGTAGCGCAGAGCCCTAGTTTCTGTAGCCTGGTGTTCTTCTGCTCTTTGTCCCTTTACCCCTCCCAACAGAGATATTTTTATGTAACAGAAAGGGAGGAGGTTAAGGGCTTGACAAAAGTCAGAAGTGACCAGGTTGTAGTTGTAATATCTCACCACTGCATGCCACTCTCTCTCCACACCTGGTGCCAGAACTAATGCTGCACTGGGCACTGGAACAGTCATTGACAATTATAGACTGACACAACTTCCCTCTCCCTCCACCCCCACCCTGTCTACTCTTCTCACACATCAACCTCTCCCCCTGGCCAGAGCTAAGACTTGGTAGGCATGTGTTGACAATTAATTCTGAAATACCTCAAACCTTTCATGTAAAGTTTATGTAATTTAACTTAAAATAGTAATGCTAATGATAACAATGATTATGATACTACGATACTATGATAGTTAGTTTTGGAACTTGTAACTTGAAGCTTTATACTGTTACATTTTTGAATTTGTTTGCTCATTTTCTTGTCTGTTTCCTGCTTGTTTTGCTACGGCATGTACTTAATGTTTTCATAAAGGAAAGACATTGTGAATGTTTCTGTGGAAGTTAAAATGGGAAAAGAACAAGGGACAGGAGAGAAGGCTATAAGAGGAAGGAGAGAGAGAAAGAGTGCTACAAGAGCTACTTTAACACATAGTTAGCTCAACTCTGAGAGGTGTGTTTTTTCAAAGACAAAAAACCCCAGATTTGGATCGAATTCAAAAAAGTATCATTTGAATATCAACCAAAGGAAGACCTTTTTTACTCATCCTAAGCTTTCTTCTGCCATTTTGTTCTCTTTTCTCCAAAACAATTTCACAGTTACTTTTGAAGGTTCCTGAGTGTGTTCAAGTACTCCTGATGTTATTAAAATATAAAAAACAGCACCTCTCACTGAAAGGGGGGTGCAACCTTTTTTTCTGCATGGATATTGTATAACTGTATAGAAACCTACAGGAATTACCTGTGATTTTGTGGGAGAGGAGGAAGGAAAGACTGGGGGTGGGGGGGTGGGGGGGTATTTGGTAAAAGGGTGGGGTTGGGGTTTGGCGTTGGAGGGGTCTTTGTTTTTAGACTTTTTGTCACTGTTGGATTCACTGGTTGTGTGCATGTGTTGTTTCAACCCTTTCCCCCTCCCCAATGTATATACATCCTGACAATAGGGGGCAGTGTGCTGGGGAGATTCCACTCCTCCTCTCCAATCAATCTCATTCAATCTCATTCCTCAGCCTGGCTACTAACAAGGTCCTGTTGGTGGCTGTCCTGCTTTTCCAAGGCCGGGTTGTTTCCTTGGAGTTAATCAGAGGGACTAAGCCACAGGCCTGGGTGTAGCTGCCTATATGTACTGTATGTCTCATCCTTTTCTTTCATCTGTGTGTGTATGTGCGTGTGCATTTGAATTTATGTGGGTTCTAATCTTTTTCATGCAAAATGTAAACATTTACCAACCAACCAGTACGTTGGCAACTGACCCCTCCAACCAGAGATGTTCTCATCTTCTGTCAAACAGCATATGTGCATCATTTCCCCTTGGGATGTAAAGTTGCCAGTCGGCCTGCAGTCAGACCCCGTTACCACCCCCAGTCACACTGTGCTCTCCCTCTTCTGGTACCTGTTAATCAATCAGAACCAAGTGTCTTTGTGATGGTAGAAGACAATCAGTTTCAAAACAAGGAAAAGGTAGAGAGAGGACAGGCCGGTAGGGGGGATTGGGAGGAGAAATCGGGAAAAGAGGCTCTCCGGGTCGTTTACTGCTGTAGTGCCCCAACTGCCAAAATAAGCCCACAACCCACTACCCCACACTCCAATCCGCTCCCTATCATAAATGTCATCACAAGCCACACATGTAGTAGGGTGGCAAGTAGCCCAGTGGTTTAGACTGTTAAATCCTGAGCTGACTAGGTGAAAAATCTGTCAATGCGCCCTTCAACAAGGCGCTTAACCATAATTGCTCCTGTAAAAACCACATTTTTAAAACACAAAAAAACAGTATTCACTTGACTCCATGTTAACCCCACAGAACAAAGTTATACAAGCAGAAACTGTATTTAAACCATTAACTTGTATTTGCTGAATAACAGTAATGTTTTAGCTAGTTGCTTTTGTTTGAATTTACACTAACGAAATACAAAGCTCTGTCTGCTAAATTACTAAAATGTAAAATCATCCCAAACATTTAGCCCTTACCTTGAGAAACTCTTACTCTGACATCCCTTGTCTATAATAAGAACCAATTTCTGTTCAAGAAGGACACACGACAACATTCCCTCTCACCTGTCGGTCTCACGTGCCTTCACTCACTGGCACTGCATTGTGTGGGAGAAAAACTACACAATTCAGTGCAAAACAGCTATCACTACATTTCCCATCTAACCCCTCTCCTTCTGATCTAATGTTGACAAAACCAGCCGTGAGAGATAAGAGGATCTGGCTGGTGGCTTTTGCACAGAAATCTATGCAAACACCTGACCCCCCAATCATAGTCATTGCTGCTGGGTCAGAGTGTACAACCTTCTATCCCCCACCTACCCTTTCCATTTCATAACCCCTGCCCCCTCCCGGTTTCTCCCAGAGTGGGTCTAGCAGCTCCAGACACTCAGGGTACCGTTGAGTGCCTGGAGAGGAGAGGCACTACAGCACTGACTCTCTAGTGGGTACCAGACTGTGTTTTTACTAGATTTTAGAACGGCCCCAAACTGCCATTGACATGACATGGAGTCCATGCCCATACACGGGTAGCCTAAATCATTTTGCTACATGGTCACATGTTACAATGTTGGATAGTCTCTGTTTAGGGACACGGAAGGCCCCAGTCAATCAATGCAGACATCCAAATGGACCATCATTTTCACAAGTTTCAAAAGGCAAGGGTGACTTTCAGTAAACACATACAAACTCATACAGACACACACACTCACATACATGGAATTAAAGTCTGCCATTTGAGAGCGTATGCTAAAAACCAAAGACGAAATCAGAGGTATGAAAATCTGACGACTGAACCAAGACAATGGCCAGCTCTCAAAGCTGCTCTATTGATTCCGTGAATGATTCTAACACTGGCCATGTAAACATTCACTCACACACACACACACACACACACACACACACACACACACACACACACACACACACACACACACACACACACACACACACACACACACACACACACACACACACACACCTGTGCGCCCAGCCTCTGGTCTGAGAGCCTCTTTTCCCTCCTCCCACTGCAGAAGCCGGAGAGCCTGTGGATAACTTTTTGTTTAGCTCTAATGGAGACTTTTGAGATGGGACAAAAATCTGAGTAATAGCTAACTGTTACAGAAAATAAAAACTTAAAAGGATAATATGGGTAAATTGCGTGTTTTGAAATAAATTAACAAATAAAACAAGGATAAACATCTTTGCTGTCTCAGTTTGGTTTGTTGCTTTTGAAAGGATGGAATCTTCTATGGGCAAACACAAAAATATATCCCAAAGCATGGTGCACACATCCTATCAGTGGAGGCCCCTCAGAGGAAGAAGGGGAGGACCATCCTCAAATCAAAGTTAATTTCATAAAAATAATAATAGTGAAACATTAAAAAAGTTATCCTTTTCAAAAAAACTATATAAAATACACTATATATACAAAAGTATGTGGATACCCCTTCAAATTAGTGTATTTGGCTATTTCATGCTGACAGGTGTATAAAATCATGCATACAGCCATGCAATCTCCATAGACAAACATTGGCAGTAGAATGGCCTTACTGAAGAGCTCAGTGACTTTCAACATGGAACTGTCGTAGGATGCCACCTTTCCAACAAATCAGTTTATCAAATTTCTGCCCTGCTAGAGCTTCCCCGGTCAACTGTAAGTGCTGTTATTGTGAAGTGGAAACGTCTAGGAACAACAACGGCTCAGCTGCGAAGTGGTAGGCTACACAAGCTCACAGAACGAGACCGGCGAGTGCTGTAGAGCGTAAAAATCGTCTGTTCTCATTTGCAACACTCACTACCAAGTTCCAAACTGCCTCTGGAAGCAACGTCAGCACAAGAACTGTTCGTTGGGAGCTTCATGAAATGTGTTTCCATGGACGAGCAGCCGCACACAAGCCTAAGATCACTATGCGCAATACCAAGCGTCGACTGGAGTGGTGTAAAGCTCACCGCTATTGGACTCTGGAGCAGTGGAAATGCGTTCTCTAGAGTGATGAATCACGCTTCACAATCTGGCAGTCCGACAGATGAATCTTGGTTTGGCGGATGCCAGGAGAACTCTACCGGCCCCAATGCATAGTGCCAACTGTAAGGTTTGGTGGAGGAGGAATCTGGGGCTGTTTTTCGTGCTTCGGGCTAGGCCCCTTAGTTCCAGTGAAGGGAAATCTTAACGCTACAGCATACAATGACATTCTGTGCTTCCAACTTCGTGGCAACAGTTTGGGGAAGGCCCGTTCCTGTTCCAGCATGACAATGCCCCTGTGCACAAAGCGAGGTCCATACAGAAATGGTTTGTCCAGATTGGAGTGGAAGAACTTGACCGGCCTGAACAGAGCCCTGATCTCAACCCCATCAAACATCTTTGGGATGAATTGGAGCACCGACTGCAAGCCAGGCCTAATTGCCGAACATCAGTGCTTGACCTCACTAATGCTCTTGTTGCTGAATGGAAACAAGTCCCTGCAGCAATGTTCCAACATCTAGTGCAAATCCTTCCCAGAAGAGTGGAAGATGTTATAGCAGCAAAGGGGGACCAACTCCATATTATTGACCATGATTTTGGAATGAGATGTTCGATGAGGAGGTGTCCACATACTTTTGGTCATGTAGTATATCACCAAATAATTGATTAAAACACGCTGTTTTGTAATGAAGGTCTACAGTAGCGTCAGCAGCACTCTGTATGATAGCACCATGGTGTAGCCGAAAGAGAGCTAGCTTCCGTCCTCTTGGTACATTGTCTTCAAATGGGGCGGCAGGGTAGCCTAGTGGTTAGAGTGTTGGTCTAGTAACCGAAAGGTTGCAAGTTCTAATCCCTGAGCTGACAAGGTACAAATCTGTCATTCTGTCCCTGACCTGGCAGTTAACCCACTGTTCTTAGACTGTCACTGAAAATAAGAATTTGTTCTTAACTGACTTGCCTAAAAAAATACAAAGCCTAGGCTCATGGTTCTCACCCCCTTCCATAGACAGTAATTTTGACAACTTCCGGAGTACGTACTCCAACAAATCAGAGCTCTTGCAGCATGAACTGACATGTTGTCCACCCAATCAAAGGATCATAGAATTAATCTAATACTGAAAGCATAAGCTACAGCTAGCTAGCACTGCAGTGCATAAAATGTGGTGAGTAGTTGACTCAATGAGAGAGAAAGACAAAAGTTGAACAGTTTTGAACAAATTCATTTCTTCCAAAATTAAGGAGAAGCAAGAGAGAGAGCGAGAGAGAGAGAGAGAGAGAGAGAGAGAGAGAGAGAGAGAGAGAGATAGCTAGCTCTACGCAGCCACACTCCACAGTCCTGTGTCTGGTCAGGAGAATAATCTAAGGAACACAAACCAAAATACAATATATATAAAATATTATATCATACATTCATATCATAATCATCACATTCAATCTGCAGCCTTAGACAACAATCAACAGTGATTGCTAAACTCCACAGGCCTCTGTTGACGTCCATTCCATGAATTCTAACCACAATGGTGGCAGAGAACACTGATGCTAAGGTGACGGTAACGGCCATGGTCTGGTAGTCCAGAGCAGAGTTATAGAAAACCCCCAGGGGCATGAAGAAGAGGACCAGGGAGGTGTAGAGGGCATAGAACAGGGTGGCAGTCAGCAGCCAGGGGTTGAACAGCTCCTGTCACTGGCCAACCTTATGGAGCTCAGACTGCCCTCTGCACTCATCTCCTGTAGCAGGGAGGAGATCAACAACAGTATGGTAAGGGTCAGGAGTGTTTCCATGACCACATGGAGTAAAATAAACTCTGGGCCCCTAGGGCCCTACCCTAGGGGGAGGCCTTTCTCTTATCTCTTACCTTCTCAAAAAAGCCCAGGCATTCTACTGGCATGTCGGTGTAGAAGACGTTGTACAGGATGATGAACCAATTCTCATACAGAGACTGGAAGAAAACAGCCCAGAAAAAGGCAAAAACATTGGGGTCTGTTAAAAAAGGTTGTAGTTCCATTTATGATGCAAAACCAATGTGACCAGTTGGACCATCTAACCTGGGCACTGAAGCCATTGAAGAAGCTGAACCAGATGTGTACCAGAGCAAAGCCGCTACCTACATTACCTCTACTAACCTGTACCCCAGCGCATTGACTCGGTACCGGTACCCTCTGTATATAGCCTCATTATTGATATTTACATTTTTTATTTTTAAAAATGTATTTTATTTGGTCAATATTTTCTTAACTCTTTCTTGAACTGCACTGTTGGTTAAGGGCTTGTAAGTACGCATTTCACGGTTGTATTCGGCGCAGGTGACAAATAAAGTTTGATTTGATTTGTACAGGAAGTAGCGCAGGAAGACAGCAATGTTGCGGTACGACCAGCTTCTGTGGACCAATAGGAGTCTCTATAGGAAGCTGAACTGGGGCAGGGCATAGTCAGCATTCTGCACTGCCTGACCCCCCTCTACACCAGCCAAACCTACCCCTATATGAGCCGGTAGAGGAAGGAGAAGGGGGAGAGGGAGCGAGAGAGAGGGAGAGAGAAAACATGTTAAATACAACCTGCCTTCGAACAGACATAATTTCACTGCCAACCTCTCTGTCCATCACACTCACCGTTGATCAGGTTCACATTGTTGGCATCTTCGCCTATCGCCATGGTGATGGAGGTGGTGTGTTTCCAAATGAGCATGACCACATCAGCCTTCTGGCCCGGAGTGACACGACAACACAGCACTGACTGGCACAGCCCTCCCAGGGACATGAACCTGGCGTCAAACTCTGCCTGAACACTATCAACATGACACTGCCTTTTGTGTGATGCTTTTCTTGAGAAGAAGCAACAAGAGAAGGCAGCCTTCAGATAAAAATAGTGTTTACTAGACTCAGAGCAAAGAAATTATACAGATCATCACTAAGCTATAAGATATTCAGTCTTGTAGTCTTAAGACGAGCTCTAATAGTCCTTATCCATATGTTTACCAGTTCAGGGCCGGTGAGGACCAATGCTGATTTCTCTCCAGCCATCTTTCTGTCCACACGCCATAGTTATGTCTCTTTGCCCTTGGAGAAAGTCCTCTCTGGATCAGGAGAAGACTGCCTGCGGGAGGAAACACACTAATAGATACAGCATATTGGAAAAATATAGTCAATGTGTGTGTGTGTCCGTGCATGTTGTGTAGCCGTGTGTGTGTCTGTGTGTGTCATGTAGCTGTGTGTGTGTAGTGTAGCTGTGTGTGTGTGTGTGTGTGTGTGTGTGTGTGTGTGTGTGTGTGTGTGTGTGTACATATGTCTGACCTCAGTTCCTCCCCTTCTAATAGTCTGGTATCAGGATCCAGAAGTCTGCAGGAGTATCATATGTTCACCGCTGTCTCTTCAGAGAGAAAGAGAGAGACAGTGACAGAGAGACAGACAGAGGGATTGATGACTGAGAAGAACAGAACATTGAGTTTTCTCCACTCAGTATGGTGTGGTTCCATACCTTTCTTGTCCCCGGTCAGCACCCAGACTTGGAGTCCAGTCTGTCTGAGCAAGGAGATGGTCTCAAGGACCCCGTCCTGCAGCCAGTCCTCTGTAGCCGTCACCCTTAAACCTAGCACCTGCACAACAGGAACCAGGATATACAGAGAGTTTATCACTATGATAGTGGATCACATTACAATTATGTAAAGCTTTCATGAGTTTCCTTGATTGGCATCATCCGTTGGAGCATAGTGGTTTTCATCAAATCCCATCGTATGAACATACTGTAACGCAGTACCCTGATTATGAGGATTCCTTTACATCTCTCTCCATGTCGTCAGACAGCTGATCCAGCATGTCCTCATGGTTACGGGTTGTCAAGGCAGTTCCACTCCTCCCATTAGGCCTAGGTACAGTATGTTCAATATGTTTAGTATGTTCAGTGTGTTCAGTATGTTCAGTATATGTTCAGTATGTTCAGTACGTTCAGTACGTTCAGTACGTTCAGTACGTTCAGTACGTTCAGTACGTTCAGTACGTTCAGTACGTTTAGTACGTTTAGTACGTTCAGTACGTTCAGTACGTTTAGTATTTTTAGTATGTTCAGTATGTTCAGTATGTTTAGTATTTTTAGTATGTTCAGTATGTTCAGTATTTTTAGTAGGTTCAGTAGGTTCAGTATGTTCAGTATGTTTAGTATGTTTAGTATGTTTAGTATGTTTAGTATGTTTAGTAGGTTCAGTAGGTTCAGTAGGTTCAGTAGGTTCAGTAGGTTCAGTAGGTTCAGTAGGTTCAGTATGTTTAGTATGTTTAGTATGTTCAGTAGGTTCAGTAGGTTCAGTATGTTTAGTATGTTCAGTAGGTTCAGTAGGTTCAGTATGTTTAGTATGTTTAGTATGTTTAGTATTTTTAGTATGTTCAGTATGTTCAGTATGTTTAGTATTTTTAGTATTTTTAGTATGTTCAGTATTTTTAGTATGTTCAGTATGTTCAGTATGTTTAGTATGTTTAGTATGTTCAGTAGGTTCAGTAGGTTCAGTAGGTTCAGTATGTTTAGTATGTTTAGTATGTTTAGTATGTTCAGTATGTTCAGTATGTTCAGTATGTTTAGTATGTTTAGTATGTTCAGTATGTTTAGTATGTTTAGTATGTTTAGTATGTTTAGTATGTTCAGTATGTTCAGTGTGTTCAGTGTGTTCAGTGTGTTTAGTATGTTCAGTATGTTTAGTATGTTTAGTGTGTTTAGTATGTTCAGTGTGTTCAGTGTGTTCAGTGTGTTTAGTATGTTCAGTATGTTTAGTATGTTCAGTATGTTTAGTATGTTCAGTGTGTTCAGTATGTTTAGTATGTTCAGTATGTTTAGTATGTTCAGTATGTTTAGTGTGTTTAGTATGTTCAGTGTGTTCAGTGTGTTCAGTGTGTTTAGTATGTTCAGTATGTTTAGTATGTTCAGTATGTTTAGTATGTTCAGTATGTTCAGTATGTTCAGTGTGTTTAGTATGTTCAGTATGTTTAGTATGTGTAGTTTGTTCAGTATGTTCAGTAGGTTCAGTATGTTTAGTATGTTTAGTATTTTTAGTATGTTCAGTATGTTCAGTATTTTTAGTATGTTCAGTATGTTCAGTATGTTCAGTATTTTTAGTATGTTCAGTATGTTCGGTATGTTCAGTATTTTTAGTATGTTCAGTATGTTCAGTATGTTTAGTATGTTTAGTATGTTTAGTATGTTCAGTATGTTCGGTATGTTCAGTATTTTTAGTATGTTCAGTATGTTCGGTATGTTCAGTATTTTTAGTATGTTCAGTATGTTCAGTATGTTTAGTATGTTCAGTATGTTCGGTATGTTCAGTATTTTTAGTATGTTAAGTATGTTCAGTATGTTTAGTATGTTCAGTATGTTCAGTATGTTTAGTATGTTCAGTATGTTCGGTATGTTCAGTATTTTTAGTATGTTAAGTATGTTCAGTATGTTTAGTATGTTCAGTATGTTCAGTATGTATAGTATTGTATTTTTAGTATGTTCAGTATGTTCAGTATGTTCAGTATGTTCAGTATGTTTAGTATGTTTAGTATGTTCAGTATGTTTAGTATGTTTAGTATGTTCAGTATGTTCAGTATTGTATTTTTAGTATGTTTAGTATGTTCAGTATGTTTAGTATGTTCAGTATGTTCAGTATGTTTAGTATTTTCAGTATGTTCAGTATGTTTAGTATGTGTAGTATGTTCAGTATGTTCAGTATGTTTAGTATGTTCAGTATGTTAAGTATGTTTAGTATGTTCAGTATGTTTAGTATTGTATTTTTAGTATGTTTAGTATGTTCAGTATGTTCAGTATGCTCAGTATGTTCAGTATGTTTAGTATGTTCAGTATGTTTAGTATGTTCAGTATGTTCAGTATGTTTAGTATTGTATTTTTAGTATGTTTAGTATGTTCAGTATGTTTAGTATTGTATTTTTAGTATGTTTAGTATGTTTAGTTTGTTCAGTATGTTCAGTATGTTCAGTATGTTCAGTATGTTCAGTATGTTTAGTATGTGTAGTATGTTCAGTATGTTCAGTATGTTTAGTATGTTCAGTATGTTTAGTATGTTCAGTATGTTTAGTATTGTATTTTTAGTATGTTCAGTATGTTTAGTATGTTCAGTATGTTCAGTATGTTCAGTATGTTTAGTATGTTTAGTATGTTCAGTATGTTCGGTATGTTCAGTATTTTTAGTATGTTCAGTATGTTCGGTATGTTCGGTATGTTCAGTATTTTTAGTATGTTCAGTATGTTTAGTATGTTCAGTATGTTTAGTATGTTCAGTATGTTTAGTATGTTCAGTATGTTTAGTATTGTATTTTTAGTATGTTCAGTATGTTTAGTATGTTCAGTATGTTCAGTATGTTTAGTATGTTTAGTATGTTCAGTATGTTCGGTATGTTCAGTATTTTTAGTATGTTCAGTATGTTCAGTATGTTTAGTATGTTCAGTATGTTCAGTATGTTCAGTATGTTTAGTATGTTCAGTATGTTCAGTATGTTTAGTATGTTTAGTATGTTCAGTATGTTCGGTATGTTCAGTATGTTTAGTATGTTCAGTATGTTCAGTATGTTTAGTATGTTCAGTATGTTCAGTATGTTTAGTATTGTATTTTTAGTATGTTTAGTATGTTCAGTATGTTCGGTATGTTCAGTATTTTTAGTATGTTCAGTATGTTCAGTATGTTTAGTATGTTCAGTATGTTCGGTATGTTCAGTATTTTTAGTATGTTAAGTATGTTCAGTATGTTTAGTATGTTCAGTATGTTCAGTATGTTCAGTATGTATAGTATTGTATTTTTAGTATGTTCAGTATGTTCAGTATGTTCAGTATGTTCAGTATGTTTAGTATGTTTAGTATGTTTAGTATGTTTAGTATGTTCAGTATGTTCAGTATTGTATTTTTAGTATGTTTAGTATGTTCAGTAGGTTCAGTAGGTTCAGTATGTTCAGTATGTTTAGTATGTTCAGTATGTTTAGTATGTTCAGTATGTTTAGTATTGTATTTTTAGTATGTTTAGTATGTTCAGTATGTTCAGTATGTTTAGTTTGTTCAGTATGTTCAGTATGTTTAGTATGTTCAGTATGTTTAGTATGTGTAGTATGTTCAGTATGTTCAGTATGTTTAGTATGTTCAGTATGTTAAGTATGTTTAGTATGTTCAGTATGTTTAGTATGTTCAGTATTTTTAGTATGTTTAGTATGTTCAGTATGTTCAGTATGCTCAGTATGTTCAGTATGTTTAGTATGTTCAGTATGTTTAGTATGTTCAGTATGTTCAGTATGTTTAGTATTGTATTTTTAGTATGTTTAGTATGTTCAGTATGTTTAGTATTGTATTTTTAGTATGTTTAGTATGTTCAGTATGTTCAGTATGTTTAGTTTGTTCAGTATGTTCAGTATGTTTAGTATGTTCAGTATGTTTAGTATGTGTAGTATGTTCAGTATGTTCAGTATGTTTAGTATGTTCAGTATGTTTAGTATGTTCAGTATGTTTAGTATTGTATTTTTAGTATGTTCAGTATGTTCAGTATGTTCAGTATGTGTAGTATGTTCAGTATGTTTAGTATGTTTAGTATGTTCAGTATGTTTAGTATGTTTAGTATGTTCAGTATGTTTAGTATTGTATTTTTAGTATGTTCAGTATGTTTAGTATGTTCAGTATGTTGAGTATTGTATTTTTAGTATGTTCAGTATGTTTAGTATGTTCAGTATGTTTAGTATGTTCAGTATGTTTAGTATGTTTAGTATGTTCAGTATGTTCGGTATGTTCAGTATGTTCAGTATGTTCAGTATGTTCAGTATGTGTAGTATGTTCAGTATGTTCAGTATGCTCAGTATGTTCAGTGTGTTTAGTGTGTTCAGTATGTTCAGTATGTTTAGTATGTTCAGTATGTTCAGTATGTTCAGTATGTTCAAGGCTCTCAGACAGGACAGGGCAACAGCTAGAAGAGGGCAGGAATATACCTGACGAGATGTTGCATGAGATCTGTTTGTTCTGCTTACTCTATGTAGTGTGTGTGTGTGTGTGTGTGTGTGTGTGTGTGTGTGTGTGTGTGTGTGTGTGTGTGTGTGTGTGTGTGTGTGTGTGTGTGTGTGTGTGTGTGTGTGTGTGCGTGTGCGTGCGTGTGCGTGCGCGTGCACGTGCATGTGCGTGCGTGTGCACGTGTATGTTTGTGTTTTACATCTAAGGCTTTCTCAGTGCTCTCCAGATGTGGACAGTCTTTTTGTAGTCTCTCCAAGATCACTATGTCAGCACCTTTACAGTATAACTTCAGCCCTCCCTCTGGCTCCCGCACTGCACACACAACAACATACATCAGAGGATAGAACAGAGCTACACATGTCAGGAGAATACATCAAGACCAGAGACTGGGGGATAGAGAGATGAAGGGAGAGAAAGGGAAAGGTGCCAGGATATGGGAGCTGTGGGGCAGATGCATCCAGTCTCACTCAGGTAGTCACTAGATAGCCATGCTAGAACGTACAAAAGAGGCAATTCTGTCAGATCTTTTGAGAAAGTACATAATTAGGGTATATTTGTTAGGGGTAAGCTCAGGGTTATATATTCATCCTTCTAGCATGGTCAAATGGTAACGTCAGTCTCACCCAGTACAGACATGTCTGGTGAAGTCGAGCAGGGTGAGGGAGCTGGTAGTGGCGTTTGAGGCCCAGCTCACTGACTGTCAGAGAGTCCCTGGTCCTGGAGAGGAAGACCCAGCCCAGCTCCCTGCCTGCCCACACCAGGACCTCTTCGTCTGGGGATGCAGCCTGGTACACCAGGGCGCCTGGAACAAACACCATAAAACAGAACTGTATTTCTGTATCAGGATGACATGCAGTTTCCTACTTCTTGAGAGAGTTTAGTACAATTTTGTTTTACTGTATAGGAAATGATTTACCTAGTTAAACTAACTACACAACAATTACTTGTTTGCCTTCACATTTCTTCCATTCTGGCAGAGTGTCAGTGCAGTGAGGAACTTTCTGCTCTGTGTGCACTGCTGCCCCCTCAACCTGTCCTCCCCCGCTGGTCAGACAGATACAGACCCCCTCAGGAGAATAGGTTCCAGCTCAGGTCTAATGTCTGGGGGAGCCAGAGGTGGGGCAGAGGGGACAAAGGTTTGTTTGTTTGTTTACTTTACTTTATTTAACCATTATTTAACTAGGCAAGTAAGTTAAGAACAAAATCTTATTTACAATGAAGGCCTGCCCTGGTCAAACCCTAACCCGGATGACGCTGGGCCAATTGTGCGCCGCCCTATGGGACTCCCAATCACGGCCGGTTGTGATACAGCCTGGAATGGAACCAGGTACTGTACTGACACATCCAGCACTGAGATGCAGTGCCTTACACTGCTGCGCCACCCGGGAGCCCTTCCTTCCTGACGGATTTGACTATGTGCAAATAATACTGGACTGAACCTCATAACGTATATAGTATGTTTTTCTCGACAATAATATGGAACATCTAAACCTGGATCATTACCTGTGATTCCTCTGCACTGATTGACGCATCTCCTGAAAAAATAGAAGAAAGAGAAATGAAGGCATTTGCAGATAGAGTGGGATAGGGGGCTGTCTATTCTAATACCAGACAAAGAGTAGTAGTAGACAGTGGGCAGATGGGGAGTGTGATTCCAGCCACATTTCAGATCACACCTTGACTCTAGAGGGCTGGACCATCATTAAATATTTAGCACTTACAGGCGTTTCTATTTGAATATTTAAACATTTACGAGGGTGCCATGATTTGTCAAACAGTGCCCAGAACTTCCAGTCAGCCTGTAACTCAAACTCTGAGTCTGACACTCACATATGTAGGTCTGGGTCATTGGTCAGATGCAAACAAAAGTGAGTTCAGTCTTTCCAAACCAGGGACCAAACTGAGAACCCTCTGCACAATAACACAAGGTACTTCAGACCCTAGTAGTGGTGAAACCAAATCTAACACATACAGACAGATGAAGGCTGCTTCCAGGTCATAGGCCATCCGTACTAGATAGTACTAGATGTGTGACAGACAGAGACATTTCAGATGAAGTATGTGTATACAGTAATATAGGATTGGAGGAGTCAATTCCAATCCCCCCCCCCCCCCCCTCCGACCCCACAGCCAGCAGTAGAGCCACCAGCAGCAGGAGCAGCACTATCTGAGATCACAGACATAGTACATGAAGTTAAACACACAATAATACACAAAAACACTTTTAATACACGAATAAAACACGTTAGTGTGTTTAGTGAGACAAGACAAGAGGCGCATATAACTCAACAGATAAAACCATCTATCTCCATAACTCTCACACTGCTTTACTTCATCATCCTCTCCAGGTTTCTATCACTCACCTCAATGACGACCTCGTTCAGAGCCTATCACTCACCACAATGATGACCTCGTTCACGTCTCTATCACTCACCACAATGACAGCCTCGTTCAGAGCCTATCACTCACCACAATGACGACCTCGTTCAGGTCTCTATCACTCACCACAATGATGACCTCGTTCAGGTCTCTATCACTCAACACAATGACGACCTCGTTCCGGTCTCTATCACTCACCACAATGACGA
This sequence comes from Salvelinus fontinalis, assembly GCF_029448725.1. Lineage (NCBI taxonomy): Eukaryota > Metazoa > Chordata > Actinopteri > Salmoniformes > Salmonidae > Salvelinus > Salvelinus fontinalis. The sequence goes on from NC_074678.1 coordinate 32,276,438, forward strand.
CCTCGTTCAGGTCCAAATCACTCACCACAATGATGACCTCGTCCAGGTCTCTATCACTCACCACAATGATGACCTCGTTCAGGTCTCTATCACTCACCACAATGATGACCTCGTTCAGGTCTCTATCACTCACCACTATGATGACCTCGTTCAGGTCTCTATCACTCACCACAATGAGGACCTCGTTCACGTCTCTATCACTCACCACAATGACAGCCTCGTTCAGAGCCTATCACTCACCACAATGACGACCTCGTTCAGGTCCCTTTCACTCACCACAATGACAACCTCGTTCAGAGCCTATCACTCACCACAATGATGACCTCGTTCAGGTCTCTATCACTCACCACAATGATGCCCTCGTTCAGGGCCTATCACTCACCACAATGATGACCTCGTTCAGGGCCTATCACTCAACACAATGATGACCTCGTTCAGGTCTCTATCACTCACCACAATGATGACCTCGTTCAGGTCTCTATCACTCACCACATTGATGACCTCGTTCAGGGCCTATCACTCACCACAATGACGACCTCGTTCAGGGCTTATCACTCACCACAATGACGACCTCGTTCAGAGCCTATCACTCACCACAATGACGTCCTCGTTCAGGGCCTATCACTCAACACAATGATGACCTCGTTGAGGGCATATCACTCACTATCACTCACCACAATGACGACCTCGCTCAGGGCCTATCACTCAGCACAATGATGACCTCGTTCAGGTCTCTATCACTCACCACAATGATGCCCTCGTTCAGGGCCTATCACTCACCACAATGACGACCTCGTTCAGGGCCTATCACTCAACACAATGATGACCTCGTTGAGGGCATATCACTCACTATCACTCACCACAATGACGACCTCGTTCAGGGCCTATCACTCACCACAATGACAACCTCGTTCAGAGCCTATCACTCACCACAATGATGACCTCGTTCAGGTCTCTATCACTCACCACAATGATGCCCTCGTTCAGGGCCTATCACTCAACACAATGATGACCTCGTTCAGGTCTCTATCACTCACCACAATGATGACCTCGTTCAGGTCTCTATCACTCACCACATTGATGACCTCGTTCAGGTCTCTATCACTCACCACATTGATGACCTCGTTCAGGGCCTATCACTCACCACAATGACGACCTCGTTCAGGGCTTATCACTCACCACAATGACGACCTCGTTCAGGGCCTATCACTCAACACAATGAGGACCTCGTTGAGGGCATATCACTTACTATCACTCACCACAATGACGACCTCGTTCAGGGCCTATCACTCACCACAATGACGACCTCGCTCAGGGCCTATCACTCACCACAATGACGACCTCGTTCAGGGCCTATCACTCACCACAATGACGACCTCGCTCAGGTCCTATCACTCACCACAATGATGACCTCGTTCAGGTCCTATCACTCACCACAATGATGACCTCGTTCACGTCTCTATCACTCACCACTATGATGACCTCGTTCAGGTCTCTATCACTCACCACAATGATGACCTCGTTCAGGTCTCTATCACTCACCACTATGATGACCTCGTTCAGGTCTCTATCACTCACCACAATGAGGACCTCGTTCACGTCTCTATCACTCACCACAATGACAGCCTCGTTCAGAGCCTATCACTCACCACAATGACGACCTCGTTCAGGTCCCTTTCACTCACCACAATGACAACCTCGTTCAGAGCCTATCACTCACCACAATGATGACCTCGTTCAGGTCTCTATCACTCACCACAATGATGCCCTCGTTCAGGGCCTATCACTCACCACAATGATGACCTCGTTCAGGGCCTATCACTCACCACAATGACGACCTCGTTCAGGGCTTATCACTCACCACAATGACGACCTCGTTCAGAGCCTATCACTCACCACAATGACGACCTCGTTCAGGGCCTATCACTCAACACAATGATGACCTCGTTGAGGGCATATCACTCACTATCACTCACCACAATGACGACCTCGTTCAGGGCCTATCACTCACCACAATGACGACCTCGCTCAGGGCCTATCACTCAGCACAATGATGACCTCGTTCAGGTCTCTATCACTCACCACAATGATGCCCTCGTTCAGGGCCTATCACTCACCACAATGACGACCTCGTTCAGGGCCTATCAACACAATGATGACCTCGTTGAGTGCATATCACTCACTATCACTCACCACAATGACGACCTCGTTCAGGGCCTATCACTCACCACAATGACGACCTCGTTCAGAGCCTATCACTCACCACAATGATGACCTCGTTCAGGTCTCTATCACTCACCACAATGATACCCTCGTTCAGGGCCTATCACTCAACACAATGATGACCTCGTTCAGGTCTCTATCACTCACCACAATGATGACCTCGTTCAGGTCTCTATCACTCACCACATTGATGACCTCGTTCAGGTCTCTATCACTCACCACATTGATGACCTCGTTCAGGGCCTATCACTCACCACAATGACGACCTCGTTCAGGGCTTATCACTCACCACAATGACGACCTCGTTCAGGGCCTATCACTCACCACAATGACGACCTCGCTCAGGGCCTATCACTCAGCACAATGATGACCTCGTTGAGGGCATATCACTCACTATCACTCACCACAATGATGACCTCGTTCAGGTCTCTATCACTCACCACAATGATGACCTTGTCCAGGTCTCTATCACTCACCACAATGACGACCTCGTTCAGGTCTCTATCACTCACCTCAATGACGACCTCGTTCAGGTCTCTATCACTCACCACTATGACGATCTCGTTCAGGGCCTATCACTCACCACAATGACGATCTCGTTCAGGGCCTATCACTCACCACAATGATGACCTTGTTCAGATCTCTATCACTCACCACAATGACGATCTCGTTCAGGTCTCTATCACTCACCACAATGACGACCTTGTTCAGGGCCTTTTCAATCTGAGTCATCTTGACTCTGAGCCGACCAACATTACACAGTATCTTACTGTCTGAAACTGAGGGGCAGGAAGATATGTCTCATTTCAACTTTCAATTTTCTATTTCATAGTCCTTATAATTAATCTGTTTGGGGAGGAAAAGAGGATCCATTTTAAAGTATTGGAGCAGGGCCTATGTATGTGTGCTGAGTACCGGTGTATATGAACATGCCATAGGCTGTGTCTGCATTGCAAAGGACTGTTCCGCTCAGCAGGATGTGTTCACCGTCCAGAGGGTGGTGCTCTCCCCTCTAGTGGAGCTCTCCTCAGATGGTGCGCGGATGACTGTTGGGCCCCTCACACAACACAATGCCTGAGAGATGGAGGGAGAGAGGGAGAGATAGGGGTGGGGAGCGAATAAGAGAGGGAAGGAGGGAGGGAGAGAGTGAAAGGGAAGGAGAGAGAGGGGCAGAAAGAAAATGATGCAGGGATAAAGTGAAAGGGAGGGAGAGAGAGGGGCAGAATGAAAATGATGCAGGGGTAGAGTGAAAGGGAGGGAGAGAGAGGGGCAGAAAGAAAATTATGCAGGGAGAGAGTGAAAGGGAGGGAGAGAGAGGGGCAGAAAGAAAATGATGCAGGGAGAGAGTGAAAGGGAGGGAGAGAGAGGGGCAGAAAGAAAATGATGCAGGGGTAGAGTGAAAGGGAGGGAGAGAGAGGGGCAGAAAGAAAATGATGCAGGGGTAGAGTGAAAGGGAGGGAGAGAGAGGGGCAGAAAGAAAATTATGCAGGGAGAGTGAAAGGGAGAGAGAGGGGCAGAAAGAAAATTATGCAGGGAGAGTGAAAGGGAGAGAGAGGGGCAGAAAGAAAATGATGCAGGGGTAGAGTGAAATGGAGGGAGAGAGAGGGGCAGAAAGAAAATGATGCAGGGAGAGAGTGAAAGAAAGGCCTGTTTACATTTCTAACCTGACACTGACATATAGTTATTAGGAGCTCACCATATTTTGAATACACTTTGCATTTGAACCTAATTCCCCTTACTTCCTAGTGCTCTGGGTCAGGGTGGTGTTTACCATTGAAGGCAGCTACGGTCTGCTTGAAATTTGAGCTCACCCTATTTTTTATAAACGTAGAATTTTTTCCTAATTACTGTAATGCTTTGAGTCAGGAGGCAGCCAGGGCCTGCTCTGTTGGGTCAGTGGTCATCTCTGTGCGGGTGGCGGCCAGGGCCTGCTCTGTTGGGTCAGTGGTCATCTCTGTGCGGGTGGCGGCCAGGGCCTGCTCTGTTGGGTCAGTGGTCATCTCTGTGCGGGTGGCAGCCAGGGTCTGCTCTGTTGGGTCAGTGGTCATCTCTGTGCGGGTGGCGGCCAGGGCCTGCTCTGTTGGGTCAGTGGTCATCTCTGTGCTTGTGGCGGCCAGAGCCTGCTCTGTTGGGTCAGTGGTCATCTTTGTGTGGGTGGCGGCCAGGACCTGCAGCTACTTCATGTTGGTCTCTCTGCAAAAACAACACTGCAGTGACTGCATAATAGAAGTATTATAATATGAATATAATATGTGTATGAGGAAGACACATACTACTGGGGAGCTGTGCTCGCATAACAATGATATCAATCTCAGAATAAAAGCCAAGTGCATTGTTAGAACACAGACGTTCCTGTACCTTATCCACCACTGTCAGCTGTCTCCAAGTAGCACAGGCTGTGAGGCTCGGAGCTGCAGAGGAGAAGCAGATCGCCTGTACAAGAGATACAATGAGAGAAGCGGGAATAGAGAGGATCAAAGGTAGAGGGGGAGAAAGGGGAATAAGAGTCAGGGACAGGAGACCAGAACGCAAGAGACACAGGTTTTGGATTACCATTACTTTACACAATCTGTGACTGTTCGTAAACCTGCAGGTGGTGCTGAGTAAACTGAAGCATCAGCCTAGGCCTACAAACTCACCGGAATGATCTGGTCTATGTGAAGCCGCAACACATCTCCCACACATCCTTCCACTGGGATGGGCTGAAACTGAGACTGGAGTGGAGAGAGACAGAAGGACAAAGGAACTGATATTGATTTACACAGAAGTTTGAGGGTTTGACAGTACACATGGGTGTCTCAAGTTAGGTTTTTTCCCTGAGAGACAGAGCTGGCCTCTTTGTGCTCACCTCTGGGAGATGAGGACATCACAGGGTTATTAATCTGAGAGTCACTGCATCTCCTGGCCTGATGGAGAAAGAGAGGAGAAATAGACAGATAGATCGATACATAGATATATATTAAAAGCCAACTGACATTTACTCCTGAGGTGCTGACCTGTTGCACCCTTTTCAACCGCTGTGATTATTATTATTATTATTTGACCCTGCTGGTCATCTATGAACGTTTGAACATCTTGGCCATGTACTGTTATAGTCTCCACCCGGCACAGCTAGAAGAGGACTGGCCCCCCCTCAGAGCCTTGTTCCTCTCTAGGTTTCTTCTTAGGTTCCTGCCTTTCTAGGGAGTTTTTCCTAGCCACCGTGCTTCTACATCTGCATTGCTTGCTGTTTGGGGTATTAGGCTGGGTTTCTGTCCAGCACTTTGTGACATCAGCTGATGTAAAAAGGGCTTTATAAATAAATTTGATTGATTGATTGATGAGATGGCAGAGATATACTGGAAACACACACACAAGTGTACATATGCATGCGCACACACACACACACACACACACACACACACACACACACACACACACACACACACACACACACACACACACACACACACACACACACACACACACACACACACACACACACACACACACACACACACACAGATATTGATCATTCATTGAATCACAAATATGAACTGCACATTAATAAGACCTGCTCACAAGAACCTTAGTCCAAAACTTTTGTCTAAAACAACCAAAAATATAAAACTATTACGACTGAGAGTTGAAACCTAGAGTTTGACCTACATCACCACGATGAGGAGGAAGTAGTGGTTGGCTTCTCACTGGAACTGTTTGTACAGTGTGAGGGGAAGTCCTGACAACAAAATACAGGGGACAGACACAGAGAAACACAGAGAGAGAGGGAGAGAGAGAGAGAGAGAGAGAGACAGGGAGGTGTGAGAGTTTGTCAATTAGTGGGTTAGCATGTTTGTGCCAGCAGTGTTGGATCACAACACAGTGTAGACAGAAGGACAAAGGAACTTATATTGATTTACACAGAAGTTTGAGGGTTTGACAGTACACATGGGTGTCTCAAGTTAGGTTTTTGCCCTGAGAGACAGTGTACTCTGTGACTCAAGGTATATCGGTCCCAGCGGAAACACAGAGAGGATCTCCTCTGTCGATGTTTGTGGAAGCGGCGGCTGTTTGCTCTCACCTCCCACGTGATACCTGTTATAAACAGAGTTAAAGAAAAGCCTTATATAACTGCAAATGTGCTTTATCTATTACTAGGTCAGGTCACTCTCCATCGCAGATGGAGTAGGATGAGATCATGTGTGTGTGTGTGTGTGTGTGTGTGTGTGTCTGTGTGTGTGTGTGTGTGTGTGTGTGTGTGTGTGTGTGTGTGTGTGTGAGAGTGACAGACTGTAGTGTGTTATTATGCCATCTCTCAGGGGGAATCTTGCAGGCCCCTATTTGCCCATACCGTGCCTGGAGAAGACAGAAATTACTCTAATAGCTTCTTCTGAGGAAACCGGACCGCTTAAAACACTCCGTCATTATCAAACTAGGTCAAAGGTCATATATTGGATGCTTTATTTGACATCTAAACACTTTTCTTTGTTTCATGCAAATATGGATGGACACAAAGACTGGACTGACCGGTTTCAGGGTTGGTGGTATTATCCCCTTTTGGGCACGGTGCCATAATGACCACAGTTGCTGTTCTGGAGGAGTGAAACATCAGAAAACAACAGACAAGTTATTTATAACATTGACTCTGTCACGATCGTGTGGAGGATTGACGGACCAAAACGCAGCATTTGGAAAATAAGCCATCTTCCTTTTATTGAGAAGAAGGAAAACCGAAAAACAAAACACTATTACAAAACTAACAAAACAAACAAACGTGAAGCTATGAACGTCGTGCACACACATGCTACAAACGTATAACATAGACAATTACCCACATCAAACGAAAGCCTATGGCTACCCTAAATATGGCTCCCAATCAGAGACAACAGAAATCAGCTGTCTCTAATTGGGAACCCATTCAGGTAACCATAGACTCTCCTAGACAACTACACCAACATAGACACAGCTAGACACATGCACTCAACACAAACCCATACACTACACCCAACACCCCCTTTACCATATAACCACCCAAAACCGATAAAACACAAACATTCCCCATGTCACACCCTGACCTAACTAAAATAATAAAGAAAACAAATAATACTAAGGCCAGGGCGTGACAGACTCGCATGCCAGCCAACTCATTACATTGCTGCCATGTTTACTACCTCAAAGAACACACAGAGAAAGGGAAACGTGACTCCTCAAATAATTGTCTGTGACCTATTCTCAATAGAAAGACACAAAATCCGATGTTACTACTGGTCATTTGAGGTGACTGAGTGTCAAATCAAATGGTCCCAAGATTTAATATTTAAGATGTTCGATTAGTAGTAGACAAAATACCTAGCGAACATGAGTTAACCCAGCTTGAGTTGAAAGTTTTCTTTCGGTAAGCGCTTGATAAAAACGTGTCGATCCAACAATTTGAGCATAAATCCTTTTAAGCCAGGACTCTCAGCAGGTAACGCAACAAGAGGTGGTGAATTCTGCTTCGGAAGTAGATATCCTGTTTTCATCTGTCGTCATAACCTAAAGAGGAGACAGGATCATATTCAGTGGAATGAAAGTCAACCCAGTTCACCTCAGACAGGCCTGAGAGAGGGGCTCCACCTCCGTAGCTGTAACTCTCTAATGCCTATTCTCCTTACAATGAAAATAGATAACAGGTGTTATCTGATGTCCTTGAACTCTAACCCTAAACACTAACCCTCCTTCACACTTCAGCATAACAGCACAAACTCGAATATGCTCCCACCATGAATAAATAAACTAATAAATCCATAGCTCAATGTTAAAATGTTTTTGTATTGTCTCACACACAAACACCTGTGTAGGTGATTGTTAACAACTCTCACCTGTAAACAGCGTCTCTGGAGTATCCCTCCGTAGCGTGTGTGTCCCATGGGTGTCACATAAGACCTGTGACCAAGTGACTGTGGCGCGCACCAACAACCTCAGCAGAGTCAGACCACAGCTGAACATTAACGTGGTGGTAGCTTTCCATCCACCCTCCACAGCATTTCATAACATTCACCTGCTTGGGAGTGTTCCCTCTCTTCTCCCTCGCTACCTTTCTCTCTGTCTCTGTCTCTGTCTCTGTCTCTGCCCCTCTCCCAGGTAGCTTCACTATCAACATGTTCTACCTGTACCTGCCAGAAAGAGAGGGGGGAAGAGAGGGCAGGGACAAAGCGTGAGGAGAGAGACGGGAGAAAAACAGGCAAATATAAAGCTGGAAAGGTTATCAGTGCTTAGTTTGAGAACAGAAACACCAGTGGTCCCTCATTTCCCAGCTCCTTTTCCATGTCCATTCAACACTAGACCATTCAGATATCCTCATCTGCACTGAAGATCTCACTGACGTCTTTGACTGACTCTCAATAGTGTAAGGAGAACGGGAGAGGTCAAGAGGAAACAAGGAAATTATTTTGAGATTCATCCTTTGTCACAATGCTAATAAGGTTAACATTGGACTAAAGGTCTGATGAGAGTATCTATGAGCAGGAAGGCCTGTGTGGAGAAACTGAAACACTATGTCTTTGTTCTGGAAATATCTGGCCAAACTCACAGTTCTGATTTTCTTTCACCATGGGTTTTATATTATTTCCCCTCACAATACAGAGGTCTCATTTTCTTCCCCATATCACCCCCCTCTCTGCCTCTTCCCTCATCTCCCCCTCTTTCTCCCACTCGCTCTATTTCTTCCTCTCTCTCTCTCATTCTCTCTCTCTGAGGGAGGACAAACAGTGGGGCTGTGGATGTGTCTCTAAGCTCCAGATAATCAGCCTGTCATAAGGAGGGCCTATTAGTGCACTCTGAGCTGCAGGAGGACTGAGATGAGGACGAAGGGTCACAATGAGCTCCCTCCCAAGGGTGGCCACCAAGTCTTCCTCCTTAAACGGAAGGTCCTCTCTACAAAAAGACCATTTATTGACACCGGTCATTTATTGACACCGGTCACACAATTACATTGTTTATGGCATAACATTGTCCACTTATTAGTACCATTTTAGATTTTCTGTTAAATCTCTATGTTAAATCAGTAATCACTATGCATGTGAAAATCAATGATGTTTGTGAAAGAAAATATGTTACAATAAGAAGCCCATTACATTCAATGTGTATGATATACTGTATTTAAATAGCCATTCTGGTCTAAATTCTCTTTCCATTCCTCTTGTGCATCTCAAGTTCTCAACCCCATTCAGAGGACTGATGCTGACCAGAAAACCAAGGTGGTCACAACAGTGGAAACTACTAAGTGGCCTGGAATCGTGATGGAACCACAGCAACTGCCAGGATTGTATATCAAAACAGTATGTCAATTCCTTTAGGTCAAAAGGCAAATGATCACCATTACTGTTCAAAAGGCAACATGCAATGAAATATAAACTTATATAAAAGCCACAAAGATATATAGCTAAATAGCTCAAAGCATGTTTTAGGTTATAAAGGCATATGTAAGAAGATGCATGTATTTAGATGGATCTGTATGTAAAACTACAAACTAATCCATTGTTCAGTCAGCACACATTCTTGTGCTTTTCTCTGTTGCATTGCCATCTGGTGGTTGTTAATATCTACTGCAGCTTGATAATCCACTAAACAGTTTTTTACCGGTTTCTAAACTTTACTAAGATGTCATCATGTGTCATCACATAAATATCTTACATCCAGTTCAATTGTATGTACTCTATCTAACATAGTGTTAAATGTGCTTATGTGTTTTACTCGTACCCTCCGTTGAATTATCCTCAAAAGGGCCAGAGTCTAAACCTTGAACGCGAATGTCTGTGTGTTCATGTAGCACATGGAGATGTGTGAAACTTACTCCTCAGCCTTAAATGTCCTGCTTGTGTCGCCTCAATACCTAGCTTTTGCAGTGACGCGATTGGCTAAGACACTTGAAGGAGGGCTGTCAGTGTGCTAGCAAGGAGGGGGTCCTGAGTTCGTGACAGGTATGGGCCGAATCGGGAGGAAGTGGTACTCGCTAAGGAGGCAGCATGACTGCCTTTTCATTCGCAACAGTGTATTTTCATCAAGTACAATCAGTCCAATCTATTTTTAAATGTGGGCTTGCAGCCGAGTGGTTTTCTGAGATGTGTTGTGGCATGGAGTCTCAAACCTCCACAAACAATAAAACCAGTCGGCCAGGCTTTTTACACTTCAGTTTAACTGCTGCCTGTTATACTTGCTAAACCTCATATCCCTCAGCAGGCATTCACACATACACACATACACACTTCAATGTGAATCCATCACACCATTAGAAATAGTTCAACAGGTGGAGGCCTACTTACCATATAACAGTTGGGATGGTTGCTAATTGATGTCCACACCAAAGTAACAGAGAGATGGATGGACAGATATACTGCAGTATCTTTGGTACATTTTACAGAGCGATATCACTGTAGGGTCAAACTGGCGAATTAGCACACAACAGACAGTTGACACGCAGGCCTTCTGAGAGAGGGCTGGAGGCCCTTTTGACCAAGCTCCATTCCACCTGGTTACTGTAGATCAAACCCATACTCAATCACTAAGGCATCTTCCACATGAGATCAGAACCAGAGTAACTCCATGACCCAAAATGAGGTACTTGTACACTTGCACAAACTGTGGGGTCAAACTTTGTCAAACTAGAATCTCTGTAGCCCATTACATATTACTGGATCTGTACAGTACCATCACTTGTCTATGCTTGGTCCATCTTTTTCATGAATGAGTGGATTGGTGTGGGAAAACTGTGCTTTTCTGTTGGAGGGGTCTACCAGCCGGGCTCTGGTAGACCCAGTCACACTGCATCTGAAGCAGAAGGTTACACCCAGTGAGCTAAATGAGGCAGTGAAACTTCCTGTGAAAAGTGGTTAGCAGCTTCGCTGACAGGATAGGAGTAGGAATCATGCAAAGACCATTTCAGATTGGCCTTTTAACCAAGATGGTGAATATAAAAACATGACCTGGTTTAAAATAGAACCACGTCTTGTCATTCACACATACTCTATTGTCAACATGCACACACTTCTGATAGCTAGCACAAGAAACAAGGCTTTTTCAAAAGTATTTTAGATACTCCCTACTCTTTAGCCATGTAAGATGAGGAGTCATAACCTGGCTAACAATACTTGACGTGTACTGGTATACACCACAATGAGTCACTGTGTGGAAGTACTGTATTTGAGACTGTATGTGGACACAGCATCATGTGTACGTTAGCTGTGATGGTGTTGGGAGGGTGAACGGGTGAGATGGACGGGGTTCTGCTACTTGCCTAGAGGGTCACTTTGTTGATATATGGTTGGCCTATGTAGACAGAGGGGAATTCCATCCCAGCATAAAGGCAGGAAGTGGTTTTGCCACACAATGAACTGAAACCTGGGCTGCATCTCAACAGTTTAAAGTGACTTTCTCTCCTCATATCCTCCCTTCCATCTGCACTAATGTGAAAGAACCGGACAGGTACCTGCAAATACCTGAAAGGCCGTCCACCACATTGTTTTCAGCCACCATATGTTATCAGTTCAGTGCAGGTAAATGAAGAGGAAACCACTTCAGACTATGGTGATGCCACCTGGTACCTGTAATATAATGAATCCTGAAATCACTACCATGCACAAGTCTGAGCACCACAACAAGCCCTGCCACTGTCTACAAAATCTCTAAATGTATCCCTACTCTCACAGACAGTTGCTTTTTCACTTCTACAGTAATGGCATAAAAGGCATACTTGTGGTAAGTGAAACTAGAAATTTATACAGGTGAATGTCTGTGGTTTAACCCTTTCAGTTCTAGGAAATAGAGACTTTATGAGTCATTATGACCACAGAATCTGTCAGGTTGTTGAGCTTCAGCAGTTTAGAACTAAGGAAGACCTATGGATGAGTCACAAGTGCAAGAGAGTGCAAGCAACATGTTCACCGCAACTGCTCCCTTTTCTCACAGGACAGTCCCCCACTTACTGCCTGGACAATCCCCCACTCACCACATGCCCATAGGCCAATCCACAGATACATGATAAAGTACACAAACACTGGCCCATTTCTGTGGAGAGGATGCTTGTAAGGTAGGCTACGGCTACATTGACAATACATAGGACAGGTCATTTAGATCCTTTCTTGATTTACTTTTTACAAAGTTGATCTGGATTTCACCTTTCAGAACTCCTGAAGAAACGAGGCACAACCATTGATAATGACCATTGTTTCTGTCAACCACACAGACGAGCGCGCTTGCACAGAAATAAACACACAACATGCACAAAAGTTTCACAGCTCAGAGCGAAATATGCGCCTTGCCTCATTATCACTTCAGCACTTCACATCGTGACAGCGACAAAAAGGTAGGCCTGCTAGAGCTTGTAGCCTAACTATATTTCAAACCTCAACTCCTCTTACACTTCCTAAAAACTCACTAAACAGAATTTATATGTCATGGCAAAATGTATAGGATGCAGAAAACACACGACAAAAGCCCAAAATGCCGTTCAGATTTACTTAACTTTTTGTAAAAGTTACATATCTAAATGGTCACTTGCTTACCAAAACTGTATTTAAACATAACCTAGAGCACTAGGTGTAGTTAATGGTTTTAGTTTTTTCCCATCAGCATTTTCAGTGTATTTTGTTGAAATTCCAGCCTTGGCTACTTTTGTATAAATATTTTGTATAAAGTCTAATATATTTTTTAATAACATTTTCTGCAGCCTTTGAATTAGGCTTAGGTTGCAGACCCACTATGCAACACATCACAAGTAATAAATCAGGTGTGAATAATTTCTTCAAAAGCAATTGTACTATAGAGCCTTTACAGCCTCTTTGTCCTCTCATAGCCTACTGAGTGACATGTCTACCCCACGGAGTAGCGAAGGGCCCCTGGAGGATATGGGCCAGCCCTCCTTCTCAGTGGAGAGCAGTGGTGGGGAGGAGGAGATGTGGGACCCTGGCCTCCTCTTCCCAGTGGCCCGGCCGTGCCTTCTGGCCCACAGACAACTGAGGCTCCGGACCTGCCAGAGCCAGCTGTACCCCAGCACGCGCCGCAAAAGAGAGATGACCCCTGCCGATAAGAAGGACGCCAACTACTGGGATAAGCGCCACAAGAACAACGAATCGGCCAAGCGCTCACAGGAGAAGAGGAGGGTGAATGACCTGATGCTGGAGGGCCAGCTGCTGGCCCTGAGTAAGGAGAATGCCCGGCTGAGGGCTGAGTTGATCACCCTGCAGTACCACATGGGCCTGGGGAAAGAGGCAGACCCAGCCACCCTGCCTTCCCATGGCACGGTTCCACTGCACAGCCTGCTGCCCTGTCTGAGTCACTCATCAGTGCCTACCAATCTGTTGATGCCCTGGGGCTCCCTCTGCCTCCCCCAGCCAGCCCTGTACCCCAGCCTGCCTCTCTACCTGCCACACTGGAGGAGCATGAGCGGCAGAACTAGGTTCAGGACATACACAGAAGCTTCAGGGGCAGGTTCAACAAATTGACTCAGATCAGAAGGTACCTCAGTCCAGACAGCTGCTAGCTAATGGATTGGCTTAGAACAAATCAACCCCAGATTATACATAGGCCTACTTTAATGGCATGTATTAAATGTCAGATCATGTCAAATAATACATGGACACTGTATTTTTTGAATGGTTGCTAATCAACAATTGCAAATCATAGTTTAAAATATTGTTATACATACCATATGTGTATTAATTACATTTTGAGAGTGAACTGGGAGTTTATTAAATTAATCTCAGACTGTTACATGAGGAATATGACATTGGTATTTTCGGTGAATTTGTGGTGATTTTCTGTTTAGTTGAATAGGTTATAGAAGATAATATGTAGAAATTAGACCTCTTGCATATCTTAAAAATTAGCAGTTTGGTTTTTATATTTTATATTTAGGACAGCAAATAAGTAGGCTATATTCTGTGGAGTACAAGATGGGGCTCCATAGAATGTCCTCTTCTTATTCTGCAGTATATCTAATACAAGTGTTCTTTTTCAAATGACACATCAATACAACTGGTTTAACCACTTTTACAATTACAGTGAAGATTCAATTATTCAGGGGTAAAATAGACCGACTGCATTTTTCCCCCAATTAAATGTTGCATTTTTAACACCAATGGAATAAAAAATAGAGCACAAAATATTTTTCACATTCTCATTTAAGCAAGTAGTGTAGTAATGAAAGCAATCAAAGATACATTTTCAATCACTTTTAATTCAATGGCTCGTTTTGTTCTGTACACAAATACAATTGCTTTATTAGCCTAATGGCAAGAATTAGAAAAACTAACATGTCAATCAACCTTCTAAAATACACTCTGCATCTATGGATTTAAAATGCTTGGACAGCTACAAAACGGAGATGAGCAATATTGGTTTGAATTTTACTGTTCAAAAAGCCGTTTTTCTGCGGTGTGAAGCATCGAATAAGGCTTCACTGAAACTAGGTGCTCTTTTTGGTTGGTTGGTAGGTGGTAATCCCCACGCTGTGAATTCCCTTATTGCCAACTATTGCACATTAGTTAGATATACAGTGCCATTCAAAAGTTTGAACACGCCTACTCATTCAATGTTTTTTCTTTATTTTTACTATTTTCTACATTGTAGAATAATAGTGAAGACATCAAAACTATGAAATAACACATATGGAATCATGTAGTAACCAACAAATTGTGAAACATGAATTTGTTAAAGGCTTAGTGCTTTTCTTACTACTGATTAGAACATTGGTGGCCACCCTTTGCCTTGATGACAGCTTTGCACACTCTTGGTTCCCATATATGCTGAGCACTTGTTGGCTGCTTTTCCTTCCCTCTGCGGTCCAACTCACCCCAAACCATCTCAATTGGGTTAAGGTCGGGTGATTGTGGAGGCCAGGTCATCTGATGCAGCACTCCATCACTCTCCTTATTGGTCAAATAGCCCTTACACAGCCTGGAGGTGTGTTGGGTCATTGTCCTGTTGAAAAACAAAATGATAGTGCCACTAAGCGCGAACCAGATGGGATGGCATATCGCTGCAGAATGCTGTGGTAGCCATGCTGGTTAAGTGTGCCTTGAATTCTAAATAAATCACTGCCAGTGTCACCAGCAAAGCACCCCCACACCATCACACCTCTTCCTCCATGCTTCACGGTGGGAACCACACATGTAGAGAACATCCATTCACCTACTCTGTGTCTCACAAAGACACGGTGGTTGGAACCCGTAATCTCAAATTTGGACCCATCAGACCGAAGGACAGATTTCCACCGGTCTAATGTCCATTGCTCGTGTTTCTTGGCCTAAGCAAGTCTCTTCTTATTATTGGTGTCCTTTAGTAGTGGATTTGAAGCAGTTCAACCATGAAGGCCTGATTCACAGTCTCCTCTGAACAGTTGATGTTTAAATGTCTGTTTCTTGAACTCTGTGAAGCATTTATTTGGGCTGCAATTTCTGAGGCTGGTAACTCTAATGAACTAATCCTCTGTAGCAGAGGTAACTGTGGGTCTTTCTTCCTGTGGCGGTCCTCATGAGAGCCAGTTTCATCATAGCGCCTGATGGTTTTTGTGACTGTTGTGACTGCACTTGAAGAAACGTTCAAAGTTCTTGAATATTTCCAGATTGACTGACCTTCATGTCTTAAAGTAATGATGGACTGCGTTTCTCTTTACTTATTTGCGCTGTTCTTGCCATAATATGGACTTGCTATTTAACCATATAAGGCAATCTTCTGTACACCACCACTACCTTGTCACAACACAACTGATTAGCTCATACGCATTAAGAAGGAAAGAAATTACACAAATGTACTTTTAACAAGGCACACCTGTTAATTGAAATGCATTCCAGGTGACTACCTCATGAAGCTGGTTGAGAGAATGCTAAGAGTGTGCAAAGCTGTCATTAAGGCAAAGGGTGGCTACTTTGAAGAATCTCAAATATAAAATATATTATGATTTATTTAACACTTTTTTGGTTACTACATGATTCCATATATGTTATTTCATAGTTTTGATGTCTTCACTATTATTCTACAATGTAGAAAATAGTAAAAATATAGAAAAACCCTAAATGATTAGATTTGTCCAAACTTGACTGGCAGGCTAATTCAATGCATTTTTATGGAAAAGCGGGCGTTTTACCAATTCACATGCTGATATGTTTTAGAATGGCTGGCTGGTTGCTGGCTGGCTGCAACCTGGTCTCAGAGCATTTCGTATTTTTCTGTAGGTAAATCCCAGACATATGTTACGAATATGCAAAACATACAATATGTTACGAATTTGCAAAACTTATAGTATGTTACGAATTCTAGCTAGGTGGCCAAGTGGCTAACGTTAGCTAGCTGGCCAACGCTAGCTAGGCTAGGGGTTAGGGTTAAGTTTAGGAGTTAGGTTAAAGGGTTAAGGTAACCTTTCCCCTAACCTTAACCCTTTTCCTAAAGCACGTTTAACACCTTGAAGTATGGCGATTCACAGTATACCCTTCAGTAGCTTTAACTGCACATCTAAGATGCTGCCACCGATGTTCTCAACAGTAGTAAGAAAAGCACTAAGCTTATGATTAATTCATCTTTTCACTCTTTTGCACATAGACCTCTCACCATTATAAACTGTGCACCTACAGGTGTTTCAGTACAGACTTTCCAAGATAATAGCAAGCGATTCTAGAACACCAAATTCCTACAGTAACCTACTTCTAAGTGTACAGTAGCCTACTCAATGTCAAATAACAAAATACAATACTTCTATATGAGTTATTTATACCAGCCATATGTGAACTCTATTTCATGTGGGTGAGGAGAGCTCACGAGAGGAGAGTGTAATTTCCATGCTGCTTTGGGGTGTGAAACCAATGGTGCTGAATGGTGACAGCATGGACACGTCTGTTAACACCAGACTCTTTTGAGCACATCTCATTTTTGACTGAGGCCCTTCACACTCATGTGAGAACATCACTCATTCAATATGAGATATGGTTTACCCATCATCACCTCCTGCCTGCTGCTATGGCAGTAAATAGCTGAATGTATAACTACAATTAAAACCAAACTAAAGCCATTTAGTGCACAGTAACTACAAAACGAGTATAGCAACAGTTATAGTAACAAAACAACTACTTGTAATAGTAAGAAAACGAGATGACATTGGAGAACTAATTGGGTAACTAATGAACCATTGAAGCATGGTCGTCACTCAACGGAAAGAATATTCAGAGTTGACCAGATGTCTCCATAGGTCCCGTAATGGTTGATTTCCACTGGCCACATTCTACGGGCTGGTTTCCCAGAACCTAGATTAAACATATTGCTACTCTAAAAAGCATGCCAATTGGATATTCTTCATTGAAAGTGCTTTCTAGTACAGGACTAGGCTTGGCCTGAATCAGGAAAACGCGCTATTCTTCATGCGTAAACCCTTACTAGGCATCCAGCAGAAGGCACTGCAGTATAGCATTGTACTGCACAACACATTATAATCTATGGCAATCCATGCAATAATGTCTACCTGTAGACTGCAGTTACTACAAGGAACGCCCAGCAAGAAACGCCTATTAGCATTGCCTCACTACATGCCACGCCCACTGTCATTGAGGCTGCTTCTAACAGTAGGCCTGCCTGCGGCCCGCGGATAGACCCTTCTCAAGAAAATACAAGACTTATTTCTATGATAAGCCACTAGATGGAGTACTGTACAACATGACATGCTTGGTCAATAAAGTATTGTTTGTCAAAATCTTCCAAATCATACAGGTTAACCCCCCTAAAAAATGTATGTCAAATTGCAAGAAGTAATTATGAATTAGTTGTTAACAAACTAGAAAGATCATGACAGTTGTGTACAAATGTAGCCTAACTGTTGACGCTGGATAATTAAAACGTTCGCTGACACAATAGGACTACGCTATTTTACCATTGCACTGGAATTTCCCAATCTTAGCAGGATTATTCTTGACCTCAGATTTACAACATAATCCTTTATAACAAAGCTATACAAAGTTTTCCACAGGATCCCACTTCCAGTGTTTACCCCAGTAGACAAAGAAATGTCACCCCTAGTATGACAAAGGACAGACATTTTATTGAAAGTTGTTGTAAAACTTGTGGTCATATGAGGGATGTTTTGCATCTTTAAGTAAATTGCCTTATCACAACAAAGAATACAGAGTGATTGGTAAGGGGCTAGAAAGAGAGAAAAAGGAAGGACCTGGTAAGCCAGGTATCAGATCTAATGGCTGACACTTCCAGCCTCCCTCTGCTCAAACACATCTCCCAGACGATGAAAATAAGTAAGCCACGACTACCACATTGAGGGGGACTGAGGAGGATACAGACACACAGAACAGAAGGGGTGGGCTAGGCTAGGTGGAGTGGGGGTAGACAGACAAACAGGCAGACAGACAGATATAATATGCTAAGAAAGAGAAAAAAGGTTAAGTGTGAGGTCACACATTGTGGTGGTCTGTGACGAAGCCTCTTTACCGTAGGTGAACTTCAGGTGAGATACAGGGGAGGGATGAGTATACAGTTCTGTAAGTTACCGTCTGCTGCTCACAGAGACACAATGGGCGGGCGGTGGAACATTGACTGAGGTCATTGTCACATTGTGTCAGTGGTGGACTTACTGGAATATAGTTGCCAGCAGCAGAAGGTAAGGTCCTGTGTTCATTTTCACTCACCTCTGTGGTGGACAGACAATGTCTAAATTAAAGTTCCCTATACATATGACATATAGAGCGACAGAGAGTAAGGTAAATGGGTACAATATGTGATTTTTCTTACCCATGCACTGGCAGTCCACAGCTTGACTTACCGCTGGCACTCTCAAGCCTCAACTTGGAGCAGTAATCAGAGAATAATACTTTCAAAACTGAAACGTTTGTCTTAACTTACAGTATTCTGGTTTTCAGACTTGTTGGAGGTGTTATAATACCAAGTCTATTTTAGACGTGGTATCTCAGATCTGGGTATATTTTAAATGAGGTGACTTCCCTATTAAAAAAAGATAACACATTTGATAAAACTTTGATACTGGATATGATCTAGTTCTTGAAACAAATTAACAACTTTCTTTAACTTATTTAGAATACTTTTGTGCAACATACAAAAAGCAATAGAATAATGCTATTTTGGGCATTTTTTTTGCATAAGTGAGAAATGTGAAACATTCGTCAGCCTGTGTAGGACATGTAAGACCTTTCCAAGTTTACATAGTAAAAGTGATTATAGCAATAACAAAATGTTTTTAAGTGACCATTTACTGTTCTAAATAAGAGGGGGAAAAGGTATAATTGAAAAAAGAGACATCAGCAGATAATATTATCTTCAAGTAAACATTTATTTTGGTATTTTATTCCCTGTAGAAAACAGTACAAACTTTGCAGATTTACAAAGGCTTAGTTAGTCTGGCTCTACATGTAGATGGTAGAAGAACCAGAGAATGAATAATGGAGCTTTTTGCTGTTCTTCTTCTGTCGACGAGCAAATTAAAAAGCGTCAATAAAAGTGTTAGTAAAGTACTTTTACAAAAAACAGTGTTTATAAAAAAGTACTTTTCCTATAGACTCTAGACACATACAATGCAAGAAAGATGCTACAGTACATCCCTAACTAATTTGATATGTTATATTTCAAGGAATGTATGTGTTAAACTGAAAAGGCATGCTTGTGGTGAAGGCAATATTCTCTGGAGAATTTAAGAGGTACTGGACATCCATTGTTTGTTATTGCCGCCATGACAGATCGCTGAAAACATTAACAGTAAAAGTCAGGAGGTTAACCAATGGTTTCCTATTAGGAACCAGGGAGAGAGACTCAAGTACTTCACAAAGCAAGGAAGGAAACAACAACAGACCAACTGGTGCTGTGACTTATGCTGTAAAAACAGATAGGTGTCAAAAGAAGAAGTTTAAAAGTTCCTTACTAAAAAGCAGTGTCTATAATTAGCGTGTCAATAAGCAGCAGGTGCAGTAACTCACGCAGTAAGGGACTCGTCTCTGGAGAGGACTGTTCAGGAAGCTGAGCAACACTCTGCTGCAGTCCTCTGTTGTCCTACTCCCTACACAGTAGCACTGCTCTCCACTTGCTAGGCCTCAGCCCTTGACCCCTGACAAATGTCCTCCAACTCACCGTTGGGGCAAGTTTTAGGCCACTCTGCCATCCCGACACAGCTCTGCTCTACCTCCAGCAACTTTAGCAACCAGCAACTCTAGCACCTGGCTATAAACATGCAGCACCCCATGAAATACTTTAGCAATGTCAATGAGGTTTAAAATGGTTTGGGTATGATTGTACACTCCATAAGCAGATTGTTTGCTTCTAGTTATGAATTGATGAAGAAGAGTCATAAGTAATTATGGTTTGCAATTTTTCTAGCTTGTTGTACAACAATGTAAAGAGAAGGCACAACAGCATGGGAACTTGAAAACAAAGGAGAGCCGCACGCAAAAATGTAATGTCCAACGTTTCGACAGCCAAGCTGTCTTCATCAGGGTATAAGCATGGGAAACCTTGAGAAGTTTGCCCACAAGCCTTGGACAGAGGTCCATCTACAGTATATTTAGTGCAGGGGATTGGGCAGACAGTGCATTTTCAACCTCAAGGTGCATGTACTCTCCACCACAAGGCAGAGCTTTACTCTCTGTCTCTCACCTCAGTCTTTGGGTACATTTTGATGCCCTTCGCTCTGACTGCCACTTCAAAGACTAAGTATAGCAGCAAAGCACAACAGAGTTGGTCTACTGTAAACTTGAAGAAGAAATCATATTTTTATCACAAAGCTGTATTTTCTGGGATTCTCGTACTTGCAACATGTTCCTTTTCAATATTGTTAGTAATCATAATATTGCATTTTTGCTTCAGGCTATGCCAAGATCTACATAATGAATCTGTCACGCGGGTGAGCATTCTAGTTTCTTTATTTCTATGTTTTCTATTTCTTTGTGTTTGGCCGGGTAGGGTTCTCAATCAGGGGCAGCTGTCTATCATTGTCTATGATTGAGAACCATACTTAGGTAGCCCTTTTTTCCACCTGTCTTATTGGGAAGTTAACTTTGTTTGATGGCACATAGCCTTAAGCTTCACGGTTTGTTTTGGTATTGTTTATTGTTTTGTTGGCAACATCTACTATTAAAAGTATGTACGCTCACCACGCTGCACCTTGGTCCTCTTCTTACAACAGCCGTGACAGAATCTAATAGAAGGATAGGACAGACTTCTCGCAAAGTATTAATAAAAAAGAGAACTTGCAGGACATTTCACGATAAGTCGAGGTAACATTATAAGAAGCTATAATAGCTATGTTATGTGGCAAAAAGGAAAACACGAAGCAGACTCAACTCTTTAAAAACCTGCTTTAGGTAAAATATTGTGTGCTATAGCTTGGAAAATGAAAACGTGACTCTGAATGACAACATAAGGCTGTTTGTTTATTTCCAATATTACAACGGTTATTCTCAAGAAATGTAGTGCGCTTCATGTTTTATTTGCTTACCATGATACTTCTGAATATCATGACACTGGCAACCCCTCTGACGCATAGAAATGAACAAGTCATTGTTATTTTGACCTTTGGGGAATTTTGTAAAACACACAGATGTAGTTTTTTGCTTTGAAATACAGACCAAATATCTAAAGTGCACAGAGAGAGCCATGTTGTCATCAAACACAGGATATCTTACACATCTAGATAATGATACCTGTGTGTTAGCATCTGTAATCATTCTCATTTCATTAGTTATCTTCAGATGATGTACCTGCCAGTATAATTACACCAGTTTAGGATGGACACACTGTATTATGCACAATTGTGATTGTGATCAGACTTTGATAAAACATATGAGTAAGTAGTGTCACCCAAGTGCACAGTCATTTCTGGGATGTTTAAAGCATTGGAAATCCTCCCTGATCTTTGTGGTTGAATCTGTGTTTTAAACGCACTGCTCGATTGAGGGACCTTAACAATAATTGTATATGTGGGGTACAGAGATGAGGTAGACATTCAAAAATCATGTTAAACACTATTTTTGCACACAGAGCGAGTCCATTCAACTTATTATGTAACTTGTTAAGCAAATTTTTACTCCGGAACTTATTTTGGCTTGCCATAGCAAAGGACTTGAATACGTATTGACTCAAAACTTTTCAGCTTTTCATTATTAACTAAATTGTAACAACTTCTAAAAACATAATTCCTCTTTGACATTATGGGGTATTGTGTGTAGGCCAGTGACAGTTTTAAATTCAGGCTGTAACACCAGGCTGTAACACAATGACACAATGACATTTAGAAAAAGTCTAGGTGTGTGTATACTTTCTGAAGGCACTGTATGTGTGTGTTGGAGTGTCAGTGTAGTATATGTGAGTAAAGTCCAGTGAGTGTGCATACAGCCAACGCAAGAGAGTTAGTGCAAAAAGAAGGGGATCAATGCGAATAGTTCGGGTAGCCATTTGATGAACTGTTCAGCAGTCATAAGGCTTGCGGGTAGAAGCTGTTCAGGAGCCCTTTGGTCCCAGACTGGGATCTTTGATGATTTTTAGGGCCCTGACACTAACTTGTATAGAGGTCCTGGATGGCAGGAAGCTTGGCCCCAGTGATGTACTGGGCAGTGCGCACTACTGCCCAGTACAGTAGTGCCTTGCGGTCGGATGCCAAGCAGTTGTCATACCAAGCAGTGATGCAGCCAGTCAATATGCTCTCAATGGTGCAGCTGGAGAACCTTTTGAGGATCTGAGAGGCCATGCTAAATCTTTTCAGCCTCCTGAGGGGACTCTGTTGGTGTGTTTGGACCATGATAGGTCCTCAGTGCTGTGGACACCGAGGAACTCTCGACCCGATCCACTACAGCCCTGTCGATGTGAATGTGGGCGTGCTCGCCATCTGTTTCCTGTGGTCTACGATCAGCTCCTTTGTCATGACGTTGAGGGAGCGGTTGTTGTCCTGGCACCACCATGTCAGGTCTTTGACTTCCTCCCTGTAGGCTGTCTCATTGTCGTCGGTGATCAGGCCTACCACCGTCGTGTTGTCGGCAAACTTAATGAAGGTGTTGGAGTGGTGGGTGAATAGGGAGTACTGGAAGGGACTAAACATGCACCCCTGAGGGGCCCCCGTGTTGAGGGTTAGCGTGGTGGATGTGTTGTTGCCTACCCTCACTACCTGTGGAGCCCGTCAGGAAATCCATGATAGAGTTGCAGAGGAAGGTGTTTAATCCCAGCGTCCTCAAATCAAATTAAATGTTATTTGTCACATGCGCCGAACACAACTGCCGTAGACTTTACAGGGTCCTTAGCTTGGAGGGCACTATGGTGTTGTATGCTGAGCTGCAGTGAATGAACAGCATTCTCACATACTGTAGGTGTTCTTTTTGTCGTGTGGGAAAGGGCAGTGAGGAGTGCAACAGAGAATGCGTCATCTGTGGATCTGTAGTGCAAATCTCTAGTGTATTTTGTCTATGTCACACATGCACTTATCTCAATTGCAACACACCACTACAGGACCTTAGCTTGTACATTCATCTGGTCACCTTCGGAGGATTCTAGTAGTTATTATGTTGCTCTAGTGGTTATGATGCTGGTATCACGGGGCTGACAGCTGGTACAGAATGGTCTCAGCTCTCTCTTCTGTAGGGAAACATGGTGGCCAAACAACATCAATCAGCAGCCAACATTGAAATCCAAACCAATCAATCAAACTATTGAGTTGCATACACTGACATTCAGACAGATCAGAGTTCACATTGGGACATGGTGCTCTTATTAATAAGCCTGTAACGGTTCAGGAGTGGCTTCACACTGGCTAAACAGATGAACATGAATAATAGCTTGATAACATGTAACTGTAGGAATTCTGTTTCAGATGTTCCCAGATTGATTAAGAATATCTCAGTCTGATCTTTCTGCATATGTGTGTGAGAGAGTGCATCTGTGTATTCACTTCACACACTACACACACAGGCCGCGTAGTCTCATAGCTGTGGTTAAGCAAATCTAACATAGCTTTGTTCCTCCTGCACAGCTTCCCACCAAACGCACCCACTCACCCACCCACTCACCCACCCACTCACCCTCCACTGCAATGAAACAGATGAGCATGGCTCCATTGTAGTGCTTTTTCATTTTAGGGTTTCTATGTTCCTGTTTGTACGTATTGTCCTCTAGCTAGGGCACATGCAGTCTCACTCCTAACTGACCCCCCTCTCATCTGCCAGTAAGGGGCGAGGGCCAGAAAATGAAAGGGAGGTAGAAGATATGGAGCAAGCGGTGGGCACATTGCAGACAATCAGTAGCTGGGGGTGGACAAGTGAGTGCACCATCAGAAAAAGATGAGTGTGTGTATGTGAGAGAGAGAAATAGAGAGAGAGAGAGAGAGAGAGAGAGAGAGAGAGAGAGAGAGAGAGCAGCATTGTGAAAGCAAAACCTTGTTTCTAAAACGAGCCTGCTCTGCACCGAGCACATTGAGTGTGTTTGTCACTCTCAATCACTTGACTTGTCCGCTCTATCAGCCAACATTGTTCATGCCACGAATCAGTATGTCACAAATGACATGTAGCTCATATCTTAACTTTGCAAATCATTAAAAGTCCACAAAAACAGCTATTTTCTCAACTATGTGTATTCAGTGTCTAAGCTAGGAGAAGAATATGAGTTGATTAGTCAAGTTGAAAGAAGAGGCAGGTACAGAGAAGTTCCTGTGTCAAATCTAGAAATTGTTTGTGTGAATGACATAAGAGCTGGTAGAGCAGAGAACAGCCACGTAATACCTTATCATACTAACTGTCCAACATTTTAACTTGAAGGTCATGCATACTACCTCATGTCCATCTTACATACTATATTAATCACCAATTCAATTTTCTTGCACCCTCCGGAAGTCTTTCAGACATAAAGATTATTTTAGTCACACTAGAGGGTCTGGTTACACCTCAGACAACTCCTCCTCTCTGCCTTTCCATCACTGTTTTATTCAGCTTGTCTAGACGTGGAGGTGTCTGGTCTCAAAGACAGACTGAGGGCTGAGCAGTGGGCTGACAGTGGGATAGGAGTGGGCTTTGTGGCTCTATAACAGCATTTCATTCAAAGCTGTCAACGGTCAAACACAGAAATCAATAAATGTTCTGATCTGTGACCCAGGCACTTAGACATACTGTATAGCAGAAATTTGAAAATGTATAGCCTACACATACGATTTGACAAATACTTTACTAATAATTAACTTGCCCTTCACAGGTGACATCCTAGAAAACCAACCTGAAAGTGCATGAGAGTTACTTATCTTCCTTTTACCTGCCCAACAAAGAAACAGCCATCCTACTTTCTATACTGAGACCAGATGGAACCCATATCGCTATCTCCAAATGGGAGCATCGACGAAATGGAGGACGGTCACATAGCCTACCTAGAGTGGGAGCTGGCACCCAAGGGCCTGCGGCGCAAGAGAGAGTTTATCCCAAATGAGAAGAAGGACGCCACCTACTGGGAGAAGCGTCGCAAGAACAACGAGGCGGCCAAGCGGTCGCGGGAGAAGAGGAGGGTGAGCGATTATGTGCTGGAGAGCCGCCTGGTGGCCATGAGTGAAGAGAACGCCCGGTTGAACACAGAACTGCTGGCCCTCAAACTCCACTTTGGCCTGGTGAGCCCTGCGGCCTACGCTGCCCACCAGAACAGCCTGCTACGGCTCCGCCATGCGAACACCTACAGCCCCCAGTCCCCGCCACCCAGCAGCTCAACCCAGTCCCTGGACAGAGATGTCTACTGGGGCAGCAGGCCCAGCTACAGAGACCCCTCCACCCTGCCCACTTACCACCACCAACCCTCCGTCCTGACTGGGCAACCTTCCCCTGCCCTAATCCATCCACAAGCTCCACCAACCAGAAGGGGATATCCATACATCTTAGACATGCCCAGTGTCCTCCACCCTGCAAACTCATCCTCCCTTCTCCTGCCCCCGCTTCTCCCCCCTGCCCTATCGTCCTGGCCGGGAGTTCCCCTGCTGAGGCCCACCCCTAAGAGAAGGTGTTCAGACGAGGAGGGGGAACAGCAGGTCCCAGCAGCCTCCTCCAGTGCTGCATTACCGCACAAGCTGAGGCTGAAGACCCCCAGAGCTTCTACTGTCCTTAGGGATGTCAGAGATAGGGCCTCCCCCCCACTCCCGCTTTATGTATCTGACTGACCACACGGCACAGGAGCACAGAGCAGACCAACCACAGCGCTGTAACATTGACACCAAAGTTACAGCAAAGACATTATGTACAACTTAAAACAGACATTTGGTAGATTTTTTTGTTTGTTTTTGCTTCTCTGCCATGCTTCTTCAGTGTCCAAGTTAACTGGATAAAATCCATTATAGCATACTTTACTGTAAATCCTGCTTAATTAGCCGGACTT
Organism: Salvelinus fontinalis; assembly: GCF_029448725.1. Taxonomy (NCBI): domain Eukaryota; kingdom Metazoa; phylum Chordata; class Actinopteri; order Salmoniformes; family Salmonidae; genus Salvelinus; species Salvelinus fontinalis. The sequence goes on from NC_074678.1 coordinate 32,303,000, forward strand.
GGGGATTAAGTGTTTTATAGAACTGAGAGACTCCAGTTCACTTACAGTATGTATGTAAAACTCAATATGGGCAGCCAATATAATAATTGTTTTTAACTTTTTGGAATGGATGGAATTTATCTTTTCAAATTAATAAATTCCTCTTATTGTTCACTCTTTACTGATTAGCACACAAACAGTGTGTGTGTGTGTGTGTGTGTGTGTGTGTGTGTGTGTGTGTGTGTGTGTGTGTGTGTGTGTGTGTGTGTGTGTGTGTGTGTGTGTGTGTGTGTTGCAATGTGTAGGTTACCGCGTGGGTAATGTTTATGTTATGTTGGCTGCCTGGTAGAGCAAGCACTGAGGTCTTGAAGTTGAGCTGAGGGGGAAATACCAGACATGACATGAAAGGAGATGAATTTCAACATAACTAGTGACATATTCTGTGTATAATATTAGGTGTGAGAACTTAGTGGTTAGTTACTTGTACCTGTTATAACCACCACAAATGCACTTAACGGAATGGGGTATCTATGGTGCAAATGACGAACAGTGACGAGCAGTCACGGACCAATTTATTTGTCTCGGGACAACTTATTTGTATTTTAAGACCGTCGAAATCAACCTTATAAATCTTCTTATGTAGTTGTTTTTGTCCCAATGCATTTTCAGTCAAAAGCTCCCTTAAGCAACAGATGAGAACAAATTTCCAATCAATGTGGCCTAACCTTATTTAAATACAACCACTGTGTACAGAGATGGGGTAGTCATTTAAAAATCATGTTCAACACTATTATTGCAAATAGTGTGCATTTCAGTAGCTGCATCTTCATAGCTCACCTGTTTTTGTATTGACATGAACTCTGAGTCACTGACTGACTTGTTTAATCTTTACCTTTGTGAAATGACAAAGAAACTTCCTCTCTAGCCCGCTGAGCAACTCTTGTGGGGAAGCTTACTCCCTGATCGAACAGGGTGACAGCTCACCGTCTCACAGAACCCAACACCTCCTCCACGCGTCTAAATGTACTACGATCGTGAGCCGACACTGGCAAAAGCGAGCCGACACTGGCATAAAACAGTCAAGCCATCCGTTCATCAGTTTCCGCGAATTCACCACACTTTACGGTATCACGTGTTTTCAGGTAGCGCGACTGAGTTGGGGGCAGAGTATGTGAGCGGAGCGGAGCTGGAGAAGAGCAGAGCGTGCCCAATTTGACTGGAGCATGGAAGGAGATTCCCAAAGGCTGGAACTTCGCCTTCTCGCTCAGCTCCAGTAGTACTCCAGTAGTACTCACTTCACGAGCTCAGGGCATGCCTCCCCCACAGCATGCATTTGTAGTCTATTTGTGTGCTGCTAATAGCCCCTTGCTTTAGCGACTGTCATGGAGTTCACTAAATATTTTCATAAAGAAACGGATAAAACACACAGGTGCTGAATCAAGGTGGCTTACAAAGACGAGGACCAAGAGCAAGAGAGGGAGTGTGGTGATGTAGTGTCCACAACTAAATAATTATTTTGGAATCTGAAAAGACACTTATCCCAAAAGTATGATGGTGTACTTACTACCTGCACATGTTAAAATAAAGGAAAGAGGTGCACTGATTAGGGTATAGGAAACGGAGCTGGGGAGAGGCCCAGAAAATTCTAAATTGGACAAAGGCTATACTCGAAGCAAGACAACTGTCCATCTGCAACAAGGTGCAAGAGATGCAATATAAGATTATGCAAAGGGTTCATAGGACTCCCATTATATGTAATTAAATGAGAGCAGAATTTTCTGATACCTGTTGTAAGTGTATGAAGGGAAAAAGGCACTCATGGCCAACTCTTTTGGACTTTCTGGAAAAATGTAAAAATGGAGCTTGTTCACATGTCATATAAGAATGGACCCATAGCTATTTGTACTGGGTGTCATTGGGAACAGGCCCTCACTTACCTTAGCACAGCTCAATCATCTTTAAAAAATGACAGAAAATTAGTATTATATTTAGGAACAAGATTTCTATCCAATATGGGGACCCTTTTTGCTATCTTATCCCCCTAATCTTGGAGATACCCTAAGAAGTGTCAATATAAAGACATTTGGCAACAGTGTTAAGTAAGGAAAATAAAATAATTATGTTCATGAAATTAATGAGAAAAAAAATGAAGTAATGAAACACTTAAAGCAGAGAACTGAAAGGGAATGTATAATGCATATTGTTTTTGTTGGTTGTTATATGTTACCTTATTTAATTTTGGAATTCAAATAGATATCTACAATTTGTTTATGATGTTGACCTGAAACAAAGAATATTATATAACATTTATTTTTAAGATAGTGGCAAGAAAAAGCATGTGAACCCTTTGGAATTACCTGGATTTCTGCATAAATTGGTCATAAAATTTGATCTGATCTTCATCTAAGTGACAACAATAGACAAACAGTCTGCTTAAACTAATGACAAACAATTATACGTTTTCATGTCTCTATTGAACACACTGTGTAAACATTCACAGTACAGGGTGGGAAAAGTACTTGGATTTAATAACTGATTGACCCTCCTTTGGCAGCAACAACCTCAACGAAATGCTTTCTGTAGTTTCGAATCAGACCTGCACAATGGTCAGCAGGAATTGTGGACCATTCATCTTTACAAAACTGTTTTAGTTCAGCAATATTCTTGGGATGTCTGGTGTGAACTGCTCTCGAGGTCATACCACAGCATCTCAAATTGGGTTGAGGTTAGGACTCTGACTGGGCCACTCCAGAAGGCGTATTTTCTTCTGTTGAAGCCATTCTATTGTTGATTTACTTTTGTGTTTTGGGTCATTGTCCTGTTGCGTCACCCAACTTCTGTTGAGCTTCAATTGGCAGACAGACAGACTTTTATTCTCTTGCGAAATGTCTTGATAAACTTGGGAATTCATTTTTCCGTCGATGATAGCAAGCTGTCCAGGCCTTGAGGCAGCAAAGCAGCCCCAAACCATGATGCTCCCTCCACCATACTTTACAGTTGGGATGAGGTTTTGATGTTTTCTCCACACATAGTGTTATGTGTTCCTTCCAAACAACTCAACTGTAGTTTAATCTGTCCACAGAATATTTTGCCAGTAGCGCTGTTGAACATCCAGGTGCACTTTTGCAAACTTCAGACGTGCAGCACTGTTTTCTTTGGACAGCAGTGGCTTCTTCCGTGGTGTCCTCCTATGAACACCATTCTTGTTAAGTGTTTTACGTATCGTAGACTCATCAACAGAGATGTTAGCATGTTCCAGAGATTTCTGTAAATCTTCAGCTGACACTAGGATTCTTCTTAACCTCATTGAGCATTCTGCGCTGTCCTCCACAGTCCAGTACGTCCTGTGCCTCCTCTCCGCACTCGCCCTGAGGCGCGTGTCATCAGCCCGGTCCCACCGGTGCCGGTCCCACGCATCAAGCCTCCAGTGCGCCTACACACACCAGAGCATCCGGCGACAGTTCCCAGTCCAGAGCGTCCGGCGACAGTTCCCAGTCCAGAGCTTCCGGCGACAATTCCCAGTCCAGAGCGTCCGGCGACAATTCCCTGTCTAGAGCTTCCGGCGACAGTTCCTAGTCCAGAGCTTCCGGCGACAGTTCCCAGTCCAGAGCTTCCGGCGACAGTTCCCAGTCCAGAGCTTCCGGCGACGTTTCACAGTCCGGAACCTCCGGCAATGGGCCACAGTCCGGAGCCTGTAGCGATGGGCCACAGTCCGGAGACTACAGCCACGGGCCACAGTCCGGAGACTGCAGCGACGGGCCACAGTCCGGAGCCTGCAGCGACGGGCCACAGGTGATCTCTTTTGTTTGAGGCATGGTTCACATCAGGCAATGCTTCTTATGAATAGCAAACTCAAATTTTATTTGAGTGTTTTTTATAGAGCAAGGCAGCTCTAACCAACATCTCCAATCTCATCTCATTGATTGGACTCCAGGTTAGCTGACTCCTGACTCCAATTAACTTTTGGAGAAGTCATTAGCCTAGGGGTTCACATACTTTTTCCAACCTACACTGAGAATGTTTAAATTATGTATTTAATATAGACAAGAAAAATACAATAATGTGTGTGTTATTAGTTTAAGCAGACTGTGTTTGTCTATTGTTGTGACTTAGATGAAGATCAGATCAAATTGTATGACCAATTTATGCAGAAATCCAGGTAATTCCAAAGGGTTTTCTTGTCACTATATATCCCCCTGAAAAATATCACTTTCACAGTCAAAAAGCAAGCCGAGAACTACCCCTCCATTTTTTTTAAACATTACTTTATTTTTTGGTCAGGATGAGGTTTGTGCAGTAGACCTAATACATTATCACAGCATATTGTCTATATATCTGGCTTGTCAATACTGTTCTTCTCAGACCATATTATATTTAAAAACTCGAGCTTTGATAACAAAATAGATCAGTTGGTGTAGCACTTGCGAGGCATACCTGAGCCTAAATTAAAATAATTTGCAAATAATTCGCTTTTTTATTCTACTGGACTGATGGTACCTGCGTCTGATGGTCATGGTGCTTTCACGAGAACTGGGGAAAAAATGAGGTCAAATCATGACGTCAGTGAACTTCAGCTCGGAAAGTAGGAGCTCTAGAAACATACCTGAGTTTCCGAGTTGGATTACAGTTCAAAACGATTTTCCCCGTCGGATCTCGTTTCTTCCGAATTCCCAGTTGTGTTGAACGCACTGAAGTCAGGGATTTCCAAATTCGCAGTTCCCAGTTGGTTTGAACACGGCATTAGTCTCAGTGGAGGGAGGGTAGAGAGCAGCAGACGGTCCGCGTCTCATGATACTTGCTCCCTCCTTCCTTTTTTCCGGTGAGACTGACCAGAGAGAGGGGATACAGTCTTCCACCTGATGGCAAAAGTCGACTCGCACTGCATCTGCAGGCACAAATTCATGTTGTTCCTATGACCAGAGAAAGTGAAATACACCTCGATATTAAAATATACACGAGCTGTTAATAATAATAAAAACACAGGGCTATCGATACACTCGGCTACTCATTAATTGCAGCTGCAGCGCGTGTAGAAGTAGAGAGAAGCGCGTTTTATAATAGTGTTTAATAAAAAACAGTGTTGAACAAACCGTAGATATTAACTCACTCATCATCTCTTTGCTGTATTCTTTGACAGTCACTCGCTGGTCATGGTTTTAAAAGTTATGAAATCTCACATAGGCTAGTATCAAACTTAGCTGTGGCCAGGGTCATGGAAGCTGTTCTATGTAGGCATGGGTGATTTGAGCTACACTGTAAAAAATGATTTGTTGAATCTACTCAAAATATTAGGCAACAAAATTACAACTAATATTATTGAGTAGATATTTTCGCTTGTTTTTATGAGTAGATAAGCTGGAGTGAGCTGTTTGGATGTGGTCAAATAAATTGAGTGAAGATTCTATAAATACAAATGTTATATTAAGTTGATTGAAGTCAAATAGATTTATGAAATGGTGTTATTTTAACTGATGATATATTCATTTAGACCAACTCATATTGGTTCACATTTTTACTTTTGGTTTTACTCGATCAGATCACCTAAGAGAAAAGGTATCAGGACACCAGGAATCCTTGAAAACCATTTATTTAAACATCAACGGTTTGCAAAACAGTTCTTATTAAACAGTCCAAAAGCAGCAGCTAGGATTCTCAAATTATTAGTTGACAAATTATTTCAATCAGTAATTGCAATGAACATTTCTGGTAGGTCCTGATTGCTGCAGGTAGACAAAACCGTAGCATTAGGAACTAGTACACTAGCAATAATAGGATCTCTGATGGCAGAACCATCGAATTAGAAGAGATAGAATGTAACTCCGCAGTCTTCATAAGAACCAAAATATTCTCATTGTAACCATGGCTAACTACAAACATGGAGGCTCAAATAGCTCGTGTTTGCACTGTGAGGTATTTTTCAAAATAAAATGTTGCCTACAGGGCAAAAAGAATGAAAGAAAAAGAGATGACAACCCCAATAATCATGTAATCTAAACACTTTTACTAGTTTCTTCCTATAACATTTCTCTATTCACAAATGCTGCCGATGGATGCCACCTATATTACTTTGTAATACATTTTTTAAACCATAAATTATTTAGTTTAGAGGCTTTTTTCAAAGTTCACATAAAAGTTCCCAGTAGAAATCCGTTAAAAATAAACTACAATGCTTTGCAGGTAGATTTCAGTGATGTAGGTAGAATTGGGACATTATAAGAGCCTGATTGGTGTCACACTTTTCTCCATCCCTAGCAAACACAGCTGATTAATCAAACTGAAGATCATGATTAGGTGATTATTGGAGTCAGGTGTGTTAGATGTGGCTGGGGCAAAACTGTGACACCAATCAGGCCCTCGGGGACTGGAATTGCCCACCCCTGGTGTAGACAGACCCTGGTAGAATTTTCAAAATACATGTGGTAAAAAAATTGTAAAACTGATTCATATGTCAGTATTTCAAACATCAACCGCATGGGAACAAAATTGACATGACATTTTACGATGATATCCTTAATTAAAAACACCTATTTTGTATCTTTGTATACAAAACACAACACTAAATACTGTGTCAGTGAACCTTTAAATCACACTTTGAAGAATAAACGTGTCTTCCTTAACCTCTTAACTTTTAGCCTATGTGCTCGAGCCCCGCCTCTCGGTGATCATCCCCCGGTAGGCAGAGGCTGGTCCCAGCACAGATTCTGTGCCCCAGGCGGCTTCAACAACAACAAGAGGCCTGTGGTAGAGGACACTGTTCCTGACCTACTACCAGAACAAATGAAGGGAGAGAAGAGTTTCAGAGGCTCTTCAGTGTTTAACTACGAAGGTGTTACAAAGTAACCCTGACATTCAGTCTATGACAATTGTCCTCTGGGCTGTCATTCTGCTTAAGAAAGGAATTTGTTCTTGGCTATCATCTTGACTTTAGCTTTGATCAGTCCAGCTCCTCAAACAGTTTCTGGAATGCCTTGAATGTGTACTTCAGCTTTTTGGGGTAGCTGAGATTCAGAGCATATGTCATGCCAAGAAGAATGGCACAAGCCTGTGCGACACTGCCCAGACCGGTGATCACCAGGACACCCTCTAGGACCCATCTCCTCTGGACCATCACTCGGCATGGCACCCTCCTTCTTGATCACAGAGATTTTCATTACATGTTGTGCAAGGTCCTGCAGGACATCACCCCCTTCAGCTTCCTGTAAAAAAACAACACAAAAATACAGACACATTCTTTCAATGTTGGGATAACCCTGATATAGAATAAAATAACTATTCTCATTGAATTGAATCTGTGCATGTGAAGGAGTGAAATCTATGCATTCACCGATCCAAGTATCCAATATTACTACAAGGCGTACAGTGCTTAGGTAGCAAAGCAGGGCCTGTGGCTTAAATTGCAGCACCAAACATCAGCGAGATAAATATAAAACAGTGCATTTTTCCTGAAAATACTTTACTTGGAGTAGGACATGCAGCATGACCTGCAATCTGTGTCCAAGTGCTCCTCCCTGTGAATGGAATAAGGACAGCAGCTTAGCGGTGTACTGGTCCAACATGGCCATAAACCTTGGCTGAAGATTCTTTGTGGTGATCCTCTGATATTCTTCATTTATCTGAAAGACAAATACTGAAATATTGTCAAGCAAGGCTCAAAAGAGGTTTTTGCTAGTGAAGCTATTTCATTTGATATTGTATTGTTTGACTGCTGACCAACTTAAGAGGTTTCAAACAGAGCAGGCCATCTGCCTTTCATGTCTTCAACACTGGGACACTGGTTGATGACTTCCTGTCTTCGGGGTGCAAATGCTTTGGTCATCTTTTCATTGATCACCCTTGTGTTGTCCATCTTTTTTGCCTCTGTTACTATTTCTATTCTCTCTTGTTGTAAGGGCTGTCTCTCTCCTCATCCTCGGACGAGGAGAGGAGAGAAGGATCATCAGACCAAAATGCAGCTTTCGGGAAATAAGCCATCTTTTTATTTACAACGACGATGGCAACACGAAAAACAAAACACTTTCAAATATACAAAACAAGAAAACGACGTTGACGAAACCTGAACATAAACTGACATAACTAAACGTAAACTCACGGACAGGAAACAGACGACATCAAAATAAACGAACAGCCAAACAGTCCCGTATGGTACATACATTCGACGACACAGGAGACAATCACCCACAAACAAACAGTGAGAACACCCTACCTAAATATGACTCTTAATTAGAGGAGAACGCAAAACACCTGCCTCTAATTAAGAGCCATACCAGGCAACCAAAACCAACATAGAAACAGATAACATAGACTGCCCACCCAAAACACATGCCCTGACCTAAACACATACAAAAACAACATAAAACAGGTCAGGACCGTTACACTTGTTCCAGACTGTCTGCGTTCTCTCCAGCTCGGTAAAGGGGGAGGGAGGTCACTCTGCTCTTTTTGACTTTTCCTTTTTTTTGCTGGCATATTACATTCAACTTCAGGCACACCAAAGCCTCTAAGCTTAGTCCGGTAATTACCCATCTTGTACTTTACGCTCGACTGCCAGGTAAAGTAGCCGGAGAAGGAGCCAGATTCCTTGAGACAAGTAGGGGTGATTTTAGCATGTAAATCTTGGTGGGGCAAAGTCCACAAAAATGTTTTAGATGCATGCCAGCAAAGCCACTACACAACACAACACTAAACAATACATTAATTGCACTATAATGGTGACAAATGGTGCCCACAAACTGTTAGGGCCTACATAAAGCTGTCCCAACAGCAGAGCTTTCTTTTCAGCACCATGGAGTGAATCCTTACCACTGTTACACCTGACTATCAGCGGAGCCTTGTCTGGCAGTGAAACAGTTAATTCAGCCTCATAGCTGATATGGCTGACTTGCTTAAACAAATGTGGTTTCTACTGACAATTGAGATGTACAAACTATGTCATAAAGGAACGACAAGCGGAGAAGAGGCAATCCGTAATTTCGATTAAGACATTAATGAGCGAGCTAGGACGGACGTAGTCAATATAACTATTTGTTCAGCACTTTTGAAATGTACAGCGACAGAATTCAGAACATGGGCTGTTCTTACAGTATTCTCAATGTACACCAAGTCAGAACCGTAGGATAAATCAAGGGGGCATATACACAGAAAATGAAAGCTCTTACAACATTCAATGATTACATTTCTCTAAAACGGAATATAGTTTACAAGTGCACCACCAAGTCAGAACAGTACGCTAAGTTAAGAGGGGAAAAGGGACCAAATAATTTGGTTGAGGCTACTAACAGCTTTCTACACAACATACACTTAGTATTACTTTCTTAGCTACATTATACATATCTCCCTGGCATATTACATAATTACAGCATACAAGATATTTTTGGACTGTTCTTGTTGTTCTGTAGTCACTTGAACAGGAAGGTGACGCGACAGTCCTTCTTGTAGGCTAATTTTGTCATCAAATTTAGTCATCAAAGTCTTCTAAGGATTTATGGTGCTTTGAAGACAACTGGGAACTCTGGAAAAAAACAAGGTCGAATCATGACGTCAGTGATCTTCAGGTCGGAGCTCTAGAAAGACGTCAGAGTTCCCAGTTGTCTTGAACTCACTGAAGTCTGAGATTTCCCAGTTCCGAGTTTCCAGTTGTTTTGAATGTGGCAGAAGTCATGCTGGATTGACAGCATGGCCAATGTATTCAACCTTTTCTGGCCCATGGTGTTATATGTGAATGTTTATCCTTTTAAGCTTGGTAAGAGACCCTTTAACACAGACTTGGACCTCACACCCACACCACTGAATAGCAGGCTAGTGATTGCTTTGCAACGCTTGCAGTTAGCCACTGATTCCTTCCAAACCAGTCATTATTGAATTTCCAATTCCCAAGGCCGATGAGCACCGATACCTTTATCTATAATTTCATGAAAAGGATTTGCCAGTAGATTGTCGTCTTGATTCATAAAGATGACTGCTTGTCTAGCTTGCTAGCTAAGATTTTGAAAGTATGATGTTGACATGATTAGTCCAATCAAAGCTACGGTAGATATGTGATTTGACTTCATTTTATCTTTGGCCAATGACCTTTGAGAATCCTTCGATATGCATTTCTAATGTAAATCTATGGCAGCACCCAAGCGGCTTCAATTTTAGAGCTCACCCCGTAGATTTTGTGGTGACGTAGTGTCCCCACGAGTGACAGAACACTGAGCCAATCACGGCGCAACTAGAGAACATTACCAACCCCTACGCTCCCTATTTTTGGCTGGCTGCTCCACCATCATAGAAAACACTGAGCTAGGCTGAAACACCTGCATTTTGGAGCTGCCTTACTCAAGAAAACAAAAAAGAGACCATGTTAGTATGCCGCTTTATTAACTCAATGTTGTTTTGTTCTTTTACATTGTATGCAAATATGTGACACGTATTAATACCAAAATAACATGCAAAACAGCACAAAAAATATTATATATACAGTACCAGTTAAAAGTTTGGACACACCTACTCATTCCAGGGGTTTTCTATATTTTTACTATTTTCTACATTGTAGCGTAATAGTGAAGACATCAAAACTATGAAATAACACATATGGAATCATGTAGTAACCAAAAAAGTGTTAAACAAATCAAAATATATTTTATATTGAGATTCTTCAAAGTAGCGAACATTTGCTTTGATGACAGCTTTGCACACTCTATTATTCTCTCAACCAGCTTCACCTGGAATGCTTTTCTAACAGTCTTGACGGAGTTCAACCCTGTCCTTAGGGGTCCACCACCCTGCAGCGCCCCAACCCGACACACCTCACTCAGCTTTAGGATCTTACTGAAATATTCATTTGATTGGTTTTGGGTATGTTAGGCCAAAGATAGAGTGACACCCCACAGGACAGCAGACCCCAAGGGCCAGGACTGAGCAGCCCAGCAGCTAAGGATTGCCTAAATAGGTATCTCCCCTGACGTGGGCATGTTTTCAATACAGACCATACAGGTATAAGGCATCCAGACCTTATGAAAGTTGCCCAGTATACCCTTAATCTTGTAATACATTAAATCTAGATAACCAAGATAACCAACCTTCCAATGAATGGCAATGCATTTCTTAGCCACTTCAAATGCTTGGTTACACAGTTTCTTCAGAGAACAGTCTCCAGTATCAACATTTCCAAGCAAACAAAAACAGGGAGAAGGGAGAATCTGTAGACCTGCTGAGATAAAATAACATACTCTTTGCCAGAATTAAGTCAGCCTTCACAAGACCATAACATATGCAAATATGTCCTCTTTTGTGTTTTACACCTCCAGAAGATATTTACATTTTTGAGTGCATGTAATTCAGTTTCACTGGCATATAGTAACGTTCTATGGATGGTCTTAAACTGCAGTCATTTATGGGCATTCTAACAGATCTAACATATCTGTGTCCATTCATCATCATCAATAGCGTCTCCCAGGTCTTCCTCACATTTTGTTTTACATGGTTTGTGTCATCGGGAAAAGCCTCTATCAACTCTTAATACAGTTTGGAAATCAACTTTGGAGGTTTGTCAGACTGCCTTAAAATAGCATCTGGCTTGTTCAGTGTTTTCTGCACAGAGAGAATAAAGTGTTTTATCTGCAAAAATCCACCTCAGCTCCATCATAGACTGGTTTTCCCTGGCTACCTGACCCTGCTGAGACCCCTTTCACCATCTGATCCTCCTAAAATGAGGCATGACAAAGAATTACCTTGGTGTACATGTGTACTTTATATTATCCAAGAATTGAATCAATGGTTCAATAAATGTACCATTATTTCCAGATCCCAGACTGTACCTTTAAACCACTGTCCTGTACTGTAGGTCTACCCATCACCTCAACATGGAACTTTGTATCATTCACTGATATTGTTAATATACTGCAAAATTCACCTGACAATCATAGATTGGTCTTCCCTGGCTGTCTGACCCTGCTGGAACCCTGTCACCAACTGATCCTGCTAAGGCATGATGAGCAGTGTTGTGTAGTGACTGTGCACTAGAGGGCTGCATTCCCACGGTCAGCATTTTTCATGCTGCGAGCGGTCAGACAGACGACTTCGGGATTAAAATATTTTTGTTTTCTCATAGATTATTTGGAAACAGTCCTCTTTTTGCTTTGTATGTGTTAGCCTACCTATTGCATTAAAAGCACATATTTTTTGCATTATCCACACAATTTGCTGCTTCAACTTTAGTAGCCTACCTCTCCTAGTTGGGCGTGAGAGTTCAAATGCAGCTAGTAGTGTCTAATTACTGACATAAAAAAAGAAATGCTTGGAGAAAAAAAATTGTATGTGGCATAAATGGCTACAGTTTACGCTTGTTTTGTTATTTCATTAAATGTTGTTTTTAGAAAAGGGGCGTTTTTTAAACGTACCAGGCTAATGTACAATTGCACTAAATATGATTTGATTAATGCAAGATTTTAAAACCCAGAAATCTTTCAAATGACATTCAGGAGCAAAATGTTTTCAAAAAAATATTCATTGGAATATAATATTGGAATTGAATATAAATTATAACATTGGAATTGAACATTTGAACATTTAATAGCAATAATTTAACTAATTAATTTAGTGTAACATTGATGTGGCAACTCTCTTAAGCTCTGCTATTACATGATTCTAATTTATACATAGGTCACAAATAACGCTATCCCCAGGAAAATCGGAGGACAACTCATGAGCACACCTGCACCGCTCACGCCTAATCCAGTCCCCACCTGTGACTGAAAACAGGGGGAGAGATGCCAATTGAAAGCTCTCTCTTAAAAACGTAGCTAGCTATCTAGCTATATGACATGAAATGCTATGTAAAATAGCTAAAAGCAGTCCCCCCAGGATTCCCCGATCGCATAATTCAACGCAAAATCAACCAATCAGCGCATATTATGCGAGAGCTCGCAATTTTGACCAATCCCCGCACTTTTAGCGCATAAAAGGGTCCAATCAAAAGCGGGTTTGTAATTTTGACCAATTACGGCACTTTTACCGTGGAAAATGTCCCAATCCAAAAACACGTCAACAAAGTTTCTCCCCTGGCCCGTCAGCTAGTAATGGGCATTCCGGATCTTTTCAGTGAGCCGGCTCATTCGGCTCAGCTCACCAAAAAGAGCCGTCTCTTTTGGCTCCCAAACGGCTCATTAAAAAAATATGTTTTGTATTTTTTCAAGTCAAACAGTTTGCGATAGTTTGGTGTTAAAACAACTCTAATTAAATTGTTAAATGAAATCATACTGTACCTTTACCACAATGTATTTAAAAATGCATTCGTTTGTTATGAAAAGAATGCTATTAAACATTTGCATTTAAAGTATAACTTTTTAATGTACATAAACAAAGTGCATATAAATCTAACCATTCAAAACGAATACAATTTGAACAGCATAATAGAATATTGCACCATATCAAAGAAACATAAATAATAATATGCAAAACTGCAGCATCCCACTTAAAACATTAAACTGGTCCCTCTTTTCTCTCTCTTCTTTGTTGCCATGTTAGAACCAGCAGCACACAGCAATGCTGACCATATTTTGCTTTTATGAGTGTAGTAACCTGGTATGTTTATGTTTACCAATAGACGACAGTATTGACTCAAGACGGGGGTTTGCTTCCCGCTATCCGTAGCTATTTCCTATGTCTGCCTATATAACTATGATTAAGAAAGCTTCAGGTAGTTTAAGCCAGGTGCATTAGAGAATGTAATTCTATGTTACAATTAAATACTAAACCAAACTTAAGTCTCATGAGTCCTAACTCTAAGAAGCCTTTAAGGTTACTACAATGAGAGATTTGCATTCAGAAATGCAAGCTACCTCACTTTCGAGGGGCTGATGCGGTTTCTTCTCTCAGTAATTATTTGTCCCGTTTTCGAGAAGACCCTCTCAGAGGGAACGGATGTGGTCACTATGCAGAGTCTCCCTGTCATGACTTTAGTAAGCTGTGGGTAGACAGAGGCCTTGTTCTTCCACCAGCTCAGAGGATCTGCATGGGCTCCTCCAAATAGGATCGGACCTCCGTTATGGCATCTGCTGAGGGATTCCTTCGTGCTGCATCCCCAGTTGCTCTCTCGTCAAACAGCATCCAAACAGCAGACGTTTGTGGCACTACTGCTGGTGTTTCTGCTCCATCTGATCCCTCTTCTTCCTGTTGCCCTGGTGCCTGAGCCAGCTGACTGCTGGGGCTGTCCCTCCCTGCTGCTGAGGTTATTCTTTGAAGAGCCTCATCAATCGCTCTGGCATCACTGAAGGCTAACTTCTTAAACCTGGGGTCAAGCGCAGCAGTTTCTGATAGCACGTGATTATATTCCATTCTGTGGAACTTTCTGTCCATTGATGAAAATAGGGTGTCCATCAACTCTGTCACATGTCCTGTGGTTACATTTGCTTCTCTTTGGCTGTGTTTCGCTGCAGAACCTTACACAGGAGTATCATTTTTGAGGCTGTCACATAGCTGAAAAAAGAGAATAGTAACTTATTAGTTCAGGTTCATGTTTTGTCTACTGATACTACATTCTCATCTACTGCTCATATACATATATAATACTGGATTAAATTATGATGTAGTAACCACTTTCCCCATCTACTTGCCATTCTCTGGCCACTCAACAGTTCCTCTGCCAAGTTCTCTGAGGTGTGTCTGTCGCTGAACTCAAAGCAATCCAGAAGACAGCTAGACATCGAAAAATCTTCAATGAAGTGAAGTTACACCATGGGGGTGGGTAGGGGGGGAAGTTACCCCGGTACATAAAAAATGCCACTTTTCTAAAAACAACATTTCATGAAATAACTCAAAAAGTGTAAACTGTAGCCATATATTTCCCTTTATAGTTTATTCACCTAAGAATGACCTTCAACACATACATCTTTTTTCTCCAAATGTTGCTTTTTTTTTGTGTCAGCAATTAGACATTGTTCTTAGAGGGGATAGTTACCACCTAGTACCCTATTGATAACCCATTTATTTGTTTCTTCCTGCAAATCGTCCTCCTAAAAGGTAGGCTATATACTATAGGCCTATGCAAATTGTAGCAAGTGTCTCTGTCATCATTCTTGCTTCTTCAAGTTCAGTAGCCATACATGGGGGGTCAGGTGAGTGTGTGGTCTCAGTTAAATAGAGTAGGCTATAGCTTATGCATGGGCGCAGAGGCACGAGGCAGTTATTTTGCCAAGGAAATGTACTTCCTAAATACTTTACTGCATTGCCTAAAAATAGGTCTAAAAATTGATCACCCATGTTTCTCTGTCTGAAAATCTTCCCACTCCTAAAAGGTAGGCTATAAAAATAGCTCAAGAAAAAGTGCAAGTCTCACCTACTCTGCTCTCTTCAAACTACATCTAGTATATTGGCCGATATAGCTTAATATAAGCGCCATGTGAGAATCTCTGGTAATTTCTTCAGTTATTTTTGCGCATTTGATATTGCCTGTAGGGCACAGAATTGCTGGGACCATGGCTGACAAGTGAGCTGCGTCGCATACGCCTAAAATAACATTGCGGGACTGCAGTTGGGTTCGGCACCAGTTTGTGTGGTAGCGGGTGGGAGTCAGACAGAAAACCAGCAGGTGCGGGCTTAGTGGGGTATGAAATGCAATATGAAAAGCTGCGGATGAAGGCGGGAGCGGGATGAAGAAACTGTGCACCATGACAGTGAAGCCTGTAACTTTAGAGCTGTTTATTACTGTGTCAGTGTGAAAAGTGGGGAATTCGCTAGGGAAACTGACAGATCAATAATGTTACATTGCTATACTGACTAATAAAAACTCACATTGCACTGAAAAAAATGTCAGAATATCAATCTTCAATCGTTTGATTCAGGTCTAGTGTGATTGAGGCAAAAAATAATAGCTAATGTTAGACAATTTTTGGCCAGCTCTCTCTCTCTCTAATGGTACATCAACTAGCTAAAGTTAGCCAATTGCATTTACTTCTGTTAAAACGGGACAAAACAAAGGCTACAAAACATTTCCATACAAACAATGGCTGTTAGATAGTAATAATAGCCAACTCATATTGCTATCTGACAGATAGCTAGAGGTGACCTGGCTGTGGTAGCTACTAGCTAGAGTATCTAATTCATTCACCTCAGTCGAGAGGGAAAGGGGGATACTTAGTCAGTTGTACAACTGAATGCCTTCAACTGAAATGTATCTTCCGCATTTAACCCAACCCCTCTGAATCAGAGCTGTGCAGGGGGCTGCCTAATCATCCACAGCACCCGGGGAACAGTGGGTTAACTGCCTTGCTCTAGGGCAGCAGAAGAGATTTTTACCTTGTCAGCTCGGGGATTCGATCCAGCAACCTTTTGGTTACTGGCCCAACGCTCTAACCACTAGGCTACGAAACATTAGCTAATGTTGCATGTCTGCGTGTCTGGTTAGACTGTAAACTCTCCTTCCAGACTCACATTAAGCATCTCCAATCCAAAATTAAATCTAGAATCGGCTTCCTATTTCGCAACAAAGCCTCCTTCACTCATGCTGCCAAACATACCCTCGTAAAACTGACTATCCTACCGATCCTTGACTTTGGCGATTTACAAAATAGCCTCCAACATTTTACTCAGAAAACTGAATGTAGTCTATGACAGTGCCATCCATTTTGTCACCACAGCCCCATATACTACCCACCACTGCGACCTGTATGCTCTTGTTGAATGGACCTCACTACATATTCGTTGCCAAACTTACTGGTTCCAGGTCATCTATAAGTCTTTGCTAGGTAAAGCCCCGCCTTATCTCAGCTCACTGGTCACCATAGCAATGCTCACCCATAGCACGCGCTCCAACCGCTATATTTCACTGGTCATCCCCAAAGCCAACACTTACTTTGGCCGCCTTTCCTTCCAGTTCTCAGCTCCCAATGACTGGAATGAATTGCAAAAATCACTGAAGCTGGAGTTTTATATCTCCCTCTCTAACTTTAAGCATCAACTGTACCTGTACACAGTCAAACTGTAAATAGCACACCCGACTACCTCATCCCCATAGTATTACTTACCCTTTTGCACCCCAGTATCTCTACTTGCACATCATCATCTGCACATCTATCACTCCAGTGTTAATGCTAAATTGTAATTGTTTCGCCTCTATGGCCTATTTATTGCCTTTACCTCACTACTCTTCTACATTTGCACACACGGTACATAGATTTTTTCTACTGCGTTATTTACTGTACGTTTGTTTATGTGTAACTCTGTGTTGTTGTTTGTGTTCCACTGCTTTGCTTAATCTTGGCCAGGTTGCAGTTGTAAATGAGAACTTGTTCTCAACTGGCTTACCTGGTTAAATAAAGGTGAAATAAAAAATAAAAAAATGTAATTGTTGCGAGCTATCTGACCATTCAAAATCATAACACTACACGGCCTTCTGCCTCAACCCGTCTATGTAGATAGGTGGCAAATATTTCAAGAGGCACAGGCAATACAGAAAAATACACAAAGGCAATATAGAAAAATACCCATAGGCAATATTGTACCCATAGGCAACACATGCTTTATAAACAGTATGCTTAATTTAATAGGGCTATTATATAAACTCAGCAAAAAAAGAAACATCCCTTTTTCAGGACCCTGTCTTTCAAAGATAATTCGTAAAAATCCAAATAACTTCACAGATCTTCATTGTAAAGGTTTTAAACATTGTTTCCTATGCTTGTTCAATTAACCATAAACAATTAATGAACATGCACCTATGGAATGGTCGTTAAGACACTAACAGCTTACAGATGGTAGGCAATTAAGGTCACAGCTATGAAAACTTAGGACACTAAAGAGGCCTTTCTACGCACTCTGAAACACACCAAAAGAAAGATACCCAGGGTCCCTGCTCATCTGCGTGAATGTGCCTTAGGCATGCTGCAAGGAGGCATGAGGACTGCAGATGTGGCCAGGGCAATAAATTGCAATGTCCGTATTGTGGGACGCCTAATAGGCTGACCACACCGATCGCGTCACGTTTGCGAGCGTTGCAAAATAATTTAGAAATCTATGTTATTCAATTATTGCACCCACACTGCTCGCGCGCGCCAACGAGCTTCTGCGTTGCCAAGGGCTAAAATAGAAGTCATTCCTATTTCTGATGCAGATTTCACTGCAAGTCCTGCCTCTCCCATCTCCTCATTGGTTTATAGAAGCAGGTACCCACGTGCCATCTCCTCATTGGTTATACCCACGTGGGTGATTGAAAGATGAACTGTTGTCGGTTGTCGTGGTAATACTATGAAAGTTTAGATGCCAATCCCCATATAAGTTAAACGATGAAAAAGCATGGAAGGAGGAGAGATGACTAGAAACGATTCGGTTGACCATTTTATGTGTTGATTAATTGTCAGAATAGAGGATCTTGTGCATTTCAGGTAAAATAACAACCTAATGTTTATATCCCAGGACAAATTAGCTAGCAACAGCAAGCTAGCTAAATAGGACTAATTAGCTAGCAAGTGCAAGCTAACTAGCTAAATTGCCATAAATGTTTAATGCTTTTCGACCTGTCCCCAAATTAATGTAATTGGTTCAATTGTAATTTGATATTTTAACCTGCGTGTCTTGATCGCGTTTGGTGTGGGGGGACAAAATAAATGTATGCACGATGGCGCACGCACGCAGCCGGTTTGGGTTCCGTGTAAGACAGCGCTACAGGGAGACAGGACAGAGAGCTGATCGTCCTCGCAGTGGCAGACCACATGTAACAACACCTGCACAGGATTGGTACATCCGAACATCACATCTGCGGGACAGGTACAGGATGGCAACAACAACTGCCCGAGTTACACCAGGAACGCACAATCCCTCCATCAGTGTTCAGACTGTCCTGCAATAGGCTGAGAGAGGCTGGACTGAGGGCTTGTAGGCCTATAGTAAGGCAGGTCCTCACCAGACATCACCGGCAACGACGTCGCCAATGGGCACAAACCCACCATCACTGGACCAGACAGGACTGGCAAAAAGTGCTCTTCACTGACGAGTCGCAGTTTTGTCTCACCAGGGGTGATGGTCGGATTCACGTTTATCGTCGAAGGAACGAGCGTTACACCCTGGCCTGTACTCTGGAGCGGGATCGATTTGGAGGTGGAGGGTCGTTGTGGTCTGGGGCGGTGTGTCACAGCATCATCGGACTGAGCTTGTTGTCATTGCAGGCAATCTCAACGCTGTGCGTTACAGGGAAGACATTCTCCTCCCTCATGTGGTACCCTTCCTGCGGGCTCATCCTGACATGACCCTCCAGCATTACAATGCCACCAGCCATACTGTTCGTTTTGTGCGTGATTTCCTGCAAGACAGGAATGTCAGTGTTCTGCCATTGTCAGCAAAGAGCCCGGATCTCAATCCCATTGAGCACTTCTGGGACCTGTTGGATCGGAGGGTGAGGGCTAGGGCCACCCCCCAGAAATGTCCGGGAACTTGCAGGTGCCTTGGTGGAAGAGTGGGGTAACATCTCACAGCAAGAACTGGCAAATCTGGTGCAGTCCATGAGGAGGAGATGCACTGCAGTACTTAATGCTGCTGGTGGCCACACCAGATACTGACTGTTACTTTTGATTTTGACCCCCCTTTGTTCAGGGACACATTATTCCATTTCTGTTAGTCACATGTCTGTGGAACTTGTTCAGTTTATGTCTCAGTTGTTGAATCTCATGTTCATTCAAATATTTACACATGTTAAATTTTCTGAAAATAAATGCAGTTGACAGTGAGAGGACGTTTCTTTTTTTGCCGAGTTTATATATATATATATATATATATATATATATATATATATATATATATATATGTATATATATATATATATATATATATATATGTATATAAATAGATAGTACCAGTCAAAAGTTTGAACACACCTACTCATTCCAGGTTTATTGATTTTTTTAAAACTATTTTCTACATTGTAGAATAATAGTGAAGACATCAAAACTCTGAAATAACACACAGTTATTGTATATATATATATATATATATATATATATATATATATATATATATATATATATATATATATATAAAACAGTGTGATATATAAAACAGCGTGCTTCTACACCTGCATTGCTTGCTGTTTGGGGTTTTAGGCTGGGTTTCTGTACACTACTTTGATATATCAGCTGATGTAAGAAGGGCTATATAAATACATTTGGTTTGATTTAAATAAATTTGATTTGATACAAAATGTCTGGAACTTCTCTGTGACAATGCTGTAGATTCCTATACTTCCAGCAGAGGGCAGCAAAGGTAAGCTATTTGGGACTGTTGGCAGTGGTGCATTGAGTGAGGGAACAATCTGTGGCGCCAATGACAGCCAAACCAAAGCTAGAAAGAGAAGCAGATGTAGATAGATATTTTTTTAAATGTTACCTTCATTTAACCAAGTAAGTCAGTTAAGAACAAATTCTTATTTACAATGACGGCCTACACCGGCCAAATCCTGACTACGCTGGGCCAATTGTGCACCGCCCTATGGGACTCCCAATCATGGCTGGTTGTGATACAGCCTGGAATCGAATGGGGTCTGTAGTGATGCCTCAAGCACTGTGATGCAGTGCCTTAGACCGCTGTGCCACTCAGGATCACCAAATCACTGATCATGTCACTGTTCATACAGCCTAGCTATACTGGAAATATAGAAATACAACATGACATTTTTATACAAAGTGCATCAATTTCATTAACTGGGAAATGTAATTTCAATTCAATTAAATTTCAAATAATGAATATTTTTACAATTCTAAGTCAATTCGATTTAAAATTGTCCAAACAGTCCAATTTCAAATAAATTCCAATTCCATGATTTGAAGATTTTGAAATTCAAATTGAATTCACTCTAAATCCTTCACTTCATGAGTGAATTCAATATTTTAATTGGAATTTTTTATTAAATTGTAATTGACTCAAACCATGGTTAGCACCCTAAATCCAAATAAGATATTAGGATATACACCAAGCGTACATAAACTGACCAGGTGAATCCAGGTGAAAGCTATGATCCCTTATTGATGTCAGTTGTTAAACCCACTTCAATCAGTGTAGATGAAGGAGCAACTCAATATTAGGAAGGTGTTCCTGTTTTGTTCACTCAGTGTATTTTGGGAATTTAAATGCATTTTCTCCTGTGCTGCAGATCGAGAATAATAATTATGTGCCAGGCACCTGCACAAAGTGCAGAGGGATGATGATTAAGTCATTTTTGCTATTAGCAAGTTTACAAAACCTTAGCAATAACTGCTCTTCCAAAAGATACAATGTACTGTTGTTATAATCAAATTCACATTTTACAAATATTTTAAGAACAGCGTAATCTTCGCTTAGTTTCTGATCCTATTCTAATTTATCTGCAGAAAGCAAATGATGTCAGCCTTGTGATTTGGGCAATGAATGCCCTCTAGCACATCCTGGCTCTGTTCCATTGTGACCTCTCTTCTAGCATCCAAGGTCTCTGTTACATTAGCATTTTCCTGCATATCTGAGACTGGGTCCTGATGAGAAACACTGTCACTGCTGGTCACCAAGCTTCCCACTGCTTCCACAAAATAGGAAACTGATCTGATACACTGCACGCTTGTCCTTCCTAAATTATTTGGAGAGCACAGAAAGGGCGAATCTCTGCGCCAGGCAAAATGTGTCGGCTATGAATTAAATTACTGGCTATTACCAGTTAGGATAATTAGACTTAGACTAATCCACATAAAATCTGCTACAATATGAACAACCACAATAGCTTTTAAAGATTACAAAATGTATGACCTCTGATGTATATGTCTATCAATCGATACAGTATGAACACTTGTCTTTGGATGAAGTCATCAGACAATGACGAATTAACAAAGATTATATAGCAAGTTATTCAGAAAATGAGACAACAAATCTGTACACCCAACAACAACCATACAGTATATACAAAACATTTTGTACACCTTTTCACATGTCAGAGGGGGTGCAGTCTGAGGGCAGGTGTATACTATTCACTGAATACACCAGAACGAGGATATCTGAACACATAGGAAATTGTGTGAGTGATCACTCACCTGTACACAAGGTTTCTATATTTTTCACTTTGTCATTCATGGTACTTTACATAACAAATCCATTAAAAAAAATGAACTAGTCAAATGTGTAGCAGCATTTCATGCTTTTGAATAACAGATGAGGTTGGAAGTATCCTGTAACGTAGTTTGCATTAGAAGTCCTACAGTACGGTGCCCGTGGTTATAGCTTGGCAGTGTCGTATACAGTATAGACTACTGTTGAGTATCAATGTCAGCTATCTACTGTATGCAAGAACCCTACCTGTGTGGTATTGTGGTCGCTGGATCTCAAATCCACTATAGTGGGAGAATAGATTCAAATTATATAAATTACAAGTCCTCCTATGGGAAAACAAATAATATCATCTGTTTAAATGAGTATTGGCATTCAGCGAGCACCCTGTGATTATGTATTCAGGAGTGAGGAGGGAGGGTGCACTGCAGAGAGACCAGTGGAGCTGTGCAGGGGTCATGTCAATAGGATTTTGGGACATCTTTAACTATCATCCAGACTCTTCTGCACAAGATAGACCAATACACAAGTAGCAATTGAGAAAAATCGGACTGTACCAAATCAATTTACTTTTTTGTTGTTGATACGGCCATTTACAGATAAAAAAAACAAAGTCTTAGTAATCTGTCTTGGATGAACCTAGTGAGTTGATTTCTGAACAGACAGGGATCAGTATCAAAAAGTCAGAAGTTATTCTGTCCCCTTTTAAGTCTACAAGTAAACAGAGCGGCCCATTTTCTGTCTCAAATCATCTTCATGTTGAACTTACGGGCCCCTCCCTGTCCGCCACTGGCAGCAGGGCCATCTACCTTTCTGAAGGAGTACTCTACTGAGAAGTTATTCTTGTGCTGCCCCCGGCCCCGGCTCCATGCGAACAGCATCAGGAAACAGAAGACCACCACCCCAAGGAACAAGCAACACCCCATGGCTGTGGATATCAGGATTGTCTTGAGGTCCAAGGTGAACTTGAGGAAGACCTTGGTGTCATTCAGATTGGTCTCATTGAGGTCACCTGTGTAGTATGTGCGGTTGGCCATGAGCGCTGCGTCCAGAGGCAGCGCGCTCACGGTCAGCGTGGCAAAGTAGGTGGCGTTACCCCCGGCATTGCTGGCGATGCAGATGTAGGTGCCGCTATCGGTCACCTGGGCGTAGCGGATCTCCAGCGTTCCCTCAGGTAGGACGATGACACGTCCAGTGCTCTTGGTAGTGATCCGACGGCGCTGGGGAGATACCCAGAAGATGATAGGTGTGGGCTCTCCCTCCGCCCGGCACACAAAGGACACTACCTGGCCCTCCCTGGCAGTCACAGGCTGCAGCTTCCTGTTGCGTATCTTGGGCTTCTGGCAGGTAAAGTGGTCAAAGAGGGCAGAGTCTGAGAAGGCGCTGAGGGCCCTGCCCTGCACCTCCATGGGTCCCGCACACACTGGGGACTTCCCTTCAAAGTTGAGGGTCTTCCTGCGCTGGAGGATCCAAAGCAGGCGGCAGTCACATGACAGAGGGTTCCCATCTACACGCAGCGTCTCCAGGGTGTTGACGGACTGGAAGGCGCCCTCCTCCAGGGTTACAAGGGCGTTAGTGGACAGGTTAAGCAGGCGGATCTGCCGAAGGCCGCCGAGGGCGTACGGCTGCACCGTCATCAGGTTGGTGTTGACCAGGTGCAGCTCCTTCAGCCGGACCAGGTCCCTAAGGGCCCAGGACTCCAGCACTGAGATGGGATTGTAGGAGAGATTGAGGCTGGTGAGGTGGGCCAGGCTGCGTAGGGCAGCTGTGGGCACAGAGGTGATGTTAGTGTTGGTGATGGACAGCCAAGACAGGTTGAGGCCCTGGAGGCTGTGGGGGGAGATGTGTTCCAGGAAGGGCCAATGGTCGATCTCCAGCCCCCGCAGCCCCCCCAGTTTACGGAAGTTCTGGTCATCCAGGGAGGAGATGCTGAGGTAGCGCAGGCGCAGAGTGACCAGGCCACGAAGGTAGGAGAGAGACTGGCTGGAGATGGAGGTCAGGTTGCACCTCTCAATGGTGAGCTGCCTCAGACCCACCAGGCCCAGGAAGGCCTTGTTGGAGATGTAGACCAGGTCGTTGTCGCCAACCTCCAGGTTCCTCAGGCTCTTTAGGTCCTGGAAGGTGAAGTCCAACAGGATGACGATCTTGTTCCCACTCAGGTCTAGTGTGGTAAGGTTTGTGAGGTGTGAGAAGGCGCCCATGGGGACCAGTTTGAGCTGGTTCCCCCTCAGCGACAACACCCTCAGGTTCTGCAAGCTAGAGAAGGCGTTGGGCTCCAGGACACTGATGATGTTCTCACTCAGGTCTAGCTCCTCCAGCCGAGGGTAGGAGAGGAGGTCGCCATGCTCCACCCAGCGAAGCATGTTCCCACTCATGTCCAGCAGGCGTGTGTCTGAGGAGATGCTGTCGGGGAGGGCAGACAGGCGCTTGCCTTGGCAGGCCACAGACTTGAGCTTGGCCATGCACTCACAGCGCTGGGGACAGCCTTGGCTCTGAGTGGAGGCCACAGTAGTCATCAGCAGCAGGAGCAGGCCAGGCCACCCCATGCCTGGACCGGCCGCCATGCCCCCGCTCTACCTCCGCACCACTGTGGCTGGATCAGTGCACCAGACACCTGTCGACAGGGAGAGAGAAAGAGAGAGGGGAGAGAGAGACAGATACAAATGAGTGCATCTCTATTCCCTCCAACAGCTGTGATCAGACACTGTAAATGAGTAAAATTACTATTACAGACTTTAATTACCTCTTTAATTAGCTAGTGCTCTGAGCCAGAGTCTCAGAGGATTACACACCATGGGAAACCTGGCCTAAGTTTCCAGTAAATTATTATTCTGTTTCGAGGCACGACCCCAGAAGATAATGAGTGAGAAGTAATTTACTCATTATGAGTAGGTGAGAAACTGGCGTGATCTAAACATGAGTCTGTCTCACTGACTCCTATTGTGCCCTGTTTGTCATGCCCCAACATTAACCACACCGCTGGGCAGAAAATCTAGTGTTCAATCCGGGAGTGAAAATGACTCTTTAGTGTAGCTCTCAGGCAAGATCATACACTATACAAGGCTATGGCCCAGCGCACAACACTATAATACTTCCATTACATCTCCACATTGTCTCTCTGAGTCTTGAGAGAACTCTGCCTGGATCTCATATAACAGACCATCAGAGCGTTAATCCTTTCCTAAATACATCCTTTTCTCCAATTTACCAGGACAATACCTGTGACATGAAACATCCCAGGAATAACTAGTTATTTACTGCTGCTCTTTAATCATTTGTTATTCTTATCTCTTACTTTTTGTAGATATTTTCTTAAAACTGCATTGTTGGTTAAGGGCTTGTAAGTAAGCATTTCACTGTAAGGTCAACACCTGTTGTATTTGGCGCATGTAACAAATAACATTTGATTTGATTTGATAACGTGTTCCATAACATAATATTCATTGAATGTTGGGCTTACAGAGGAGTAAATGTATTAAAAACCCATGAGACCTGTCAATCCCATTAGTTTATGCATGAGGAAGTCCCAGAGCCATGTGCTGTGTGTCACCTGAGCACACAGATACTCTACTTACTACAGGCCATAAATGAACACAGTGAAATAATGAACCGAGTAGCAGATGTATGCCTGAGTATGTTTAAACATAGCAACACCCATGAAATATGCACTCAACACACAGTGCTATGAATCAATTATAGACGGAAATGTTTCTACAGTTCCAGTGTAATGTAATGTCATTTGGGGGGGGTTATTAGTAAGAATTCAGTGAACTCTAACACTGAGTTAGAGTCTCCTCACCTCTGACACAATGTCATATGCACACACCCAACCCCCTCACACACAACACAGGGAGAAAATCAGAGAGGACCAGTGACACTCGAGAGGAAACAAAAAATGTCTGATGACTTTCAACTCCCACAAGCTTGTGACGATTTTCGTCGTCAGATGAAGAGTAGTCGGACCAAAGCGCAGCGTGGTAAGTGTTCATGTTAATTTATTAAAAACAGAACACTAAACAAAATAACAAAGAGAATGAAACGAAACAGTCCTGTCTGGTACAGACACAAAGACAGAAAACAACTACCCACAAAACACAGATGGGCAAAGGCTACCTAAGTATGGTTCTCAATCACAGACAACAATAGACAGCTGCCTCTGATTGAGAACCACAACCGGCCTAATACACAGAAATAGAAAATATAGAACACAAAACATAGAATGCCCACCCCAACTCACGCCCTGACCAAACCAAAATAGAGACATTAAAAAGGAACACTAAGGTCAGGGCGTGACAAAGCTGCTGTTTCAGATTACTTAAATCATTCTTTTCATGTTCCTAAGATTTACACGCTCTAATTTCAAATTATCTCAAGACGTAGAGAATAAGTATACCCATTAGTCAACCTGTCAGCCTAAAACTGATCATTTATTCTGATCGGTTTAAAGGGATAAATGTGTTTGTACAGTAGACTATAGCTTTGAAGAGACACAGGAAATAGTTTCAGATTACAGTAATCCTCAAAAGCATGTGAACAAAACAATGAGTATAGTAGGACATATTTAGGGCAGCAGTTTGCAAATGCTATCTTGCCAGGCTAAATTATTTTTGGCAGGCTCAGAGGTCCTTTGATTTTCTTTCCTCGGCAACAGAACTTAGAGGCACATCGCTGCCCAAACCAAGTCATCCCAACAAAGCGCTTGGACTCAACCCTAGTTCAAAATAATACACTTCTCATATATGTTATTGTCATTTCAGCTGAGTAAGAATTCTCCCACCTATAGAGCCCCTCCACAGAGCACCCCTCCCAAAAGTCAAGAGTAAATAAACTCACAGGTCACATGATCATACCTCCTTTGACCCCATATCTGGTGGCACTAACAAGTCCCCACCGACCAGCACATGGACCGACCCTGTACTGTTGTTCTGTAGCAGGTGGTGAGTGTGGGTTCTTACAGGACAATTAGCTCCAACACAGGAGGACTGAGCTGGGAGAGTCAGCTGGTGTGTCTGTCAGGGCTGGTCCCTGCAAGTGTCTCTTACAGAGCAGGTGTCAATTGTTAGAGTGAGGGGGAGTTGTTAGTGCTGTCTTGGGACGTGATTAATGGACTGGCTATAACTTCTCCAACTGTCCACACAACACATACCAATTGCCATTTAAATGTTACTGCCTCGTCTTGGGAAGCCCATACACTATGTGTAATTGTGAATTAATAAATGAATGAGGTCCTTTACAGCAAAAGAAGATTATGGTGTACTTGTCTTGTTAGCATATCTTTCTGTGTATTTACATGGTCCAAGAACATGTGTTTTGCTCTGTGAGCAGAACCTTTGAAGTTTCCAAATTCATCAAATTTAAGCTGCACTGGTATGAACAATGGGAGTCTAATATCATATGTCAATCCTCCAAACGTGGGTCGATGTAAAAACTAATGAATAAGATATGAAATCATTGCACTCATAGGGGCACACGGCCAAGACTGATAGTTCTCCCATTTCTCCTACAGGGACCATACTATACAGTGCCAGCCAGATAAACACAGACAGACAGACAGTGGAGTGGGTGGACACAGTGACCCTGAACTCATCACTTCTCTGACCGGAGCCCAATTACCCAGCAGCCACTGGAAACACCCAGAGAGACTCCAGCAAAGTGTGACTTCTCAGCTCCAAAGTACCGAGCACAGGTTAGCAACAGCGACAGATTTAGAATATGGAGTGGGTTGTGTAGCGCAGGGGCAGGGCCCACTGTGACTGTGATGTTGCCCCCAACACCGTTCCCACCTCAGCCTCAGTTCTTAGCTTCTCCTTGTTCACCTGTGTTTGCGTAATGGCTATTAGTGGACAAAATGGATGGCAAATTAAGCAAATGTGCTGATTAGACGAGCTGTTTCCCAAACAATGTCTGTCCGTCCTTTCTTTCTGATACCAATTCATAGTTATGGAGTGTGAAGCCTCCACATTTTGAAACATGACAGATATTAAGAGAGGATCCGAGAGAGATGGGGCACTGCGGAAGCTCTGCCAAATCAAGCACATTACTCACCATGGATCAGTGAGTCCACTGTAATATAATGTAATGTAATGCAGCATCAAACCTCTCCACAGGAGAACTGAGGTAGTTGTTTATGTTACTATGGACTCTCATCCTTGACTACAGTAGGTATTCCGAAAAAATAACAGGAAATTATTTCAGAAAAAAAATTCAACCCACTCAATATCTCACACCTAACATAACAATGTTTAATGGGATCAATGTAGTTCAATCCCTGAAACAAAGTTATTTCTCTGAACATCTCTCTCATACATCAGCAACTGTGCCACTGGGTTGAATTGACTTGGTGTGTATAATCCGGGGAGTTGCCAGAGTGATGATGATGATAATGTGTAGGCTGCGTAGCGGTAGCTAGGGAGAGGTGTGGGTGTGTGTAGCGCTCTTCAGCAGGCAGCACATCATCATCTAATCTCTCCAGTGTTTCAACTGAAAGTGATGGACTTGCATCGATTTCAGCTCCACCACCATGAACACTCACACTTTACATAAGCATGTCCTCCTCAGTCTGAAACAGCACTCATGTATGAGGTACCATCAGTAGCAGTAACACCAAAGATATTTATAACTAACCCAAGATAGTTCACCTGTGTCGTTTACAGTGGGAGCAAATTAAGCATAGTGGGCAGCACAAAGCCAAGCACGAGCTAGAGAGATTATATTGATGAATTGTGACATGTATTTGCATATTTCCATACTTCCCTCTAGGAAGTGTGCATGTGCACAAACTCAAGTTGACCTTGCACTCCGACACATAGCAATTATTAGAAAATTTAGCAAAGCGTCAAGTCTATGAAAAATTGTGCACTGTGTTCGTAACAGATTCTAGTTTGGAGAACAGATAATGTATTGAGATCAAATGTTTCATTGATGAGAAAATTAGCAGAACGTCGGCCCAGTTACACTTAGGACCATTCTCTCCCACTACCCGCGACTGGACTTCCTCTCACTAGCATATTTGGTGGTGAGAAAACATTCCAAATGGATGCTTCAGTTTTATAGCGACTGTGACGTGTCTGGGTTACCCCTTCTGTTTGTGGTAATATCCAGCCAGCATGGCGAAGCCCTGGGGCACCTGGCATAACAGGCCAGCCTGAATATTGATTCTCCGGGTGGGCTCTATTCCCCAGAATGCCACCTCGTAGCCCCATGATAGATCACTTCTGCACATCCAGCCTGGGCCCTGGGCCCCCCACAGCAGGCAAGGACACCCTTCCACCACTGGAGGACAGCAAGCCAGGGGCGGTCTGGGGGCCCAATGTGGACAGTATGGTGACATGGCAGGTCGGGGCAAGATGGAAGTGGAGGTAAATAGCAAAATCACGTAAGTGTGTTTTTGTCCTCAGGCGATATGCAAAGTAGTGTTACTGATGTCTGCTCGCTCATGGATGTCATCTCATTATGTTCATGTGTCTTCAGGGTTTATAGAAGTACAGCTTTCTATTCAAATCATCAGGGATGACTTTCAATCATGTGGAGAAACCCAATGGCACACAGAGGACGGAGGTAAGACTTTATCCAACATGCATATTTGATGACGAAGAAACGGTGGGGGCTTATAAGTGAGGGGTTCACAAAATAGCCGCTGAATAATTGAAAAAAAAAATCACTTTCCAGTCATGACCCACTGACACAGAGACATTGACCTTACCTGGCTCATTAGACCCCCATAGACCCCCACCACTACCACCGCTGACACACAACAGATTATAGATGGGTGGATATGGATACTGTATGGATACTAGATCCATAGACAAGACAATGGTCCACACCAGCCCCTTCACCAGCAACCAGGTGTTGGCTTTCCAATAAGGCCTGGGACTGAGGTTAGACCATAGTGTCATATGGATATATTCTTATCAGTCTTTTCCTCCATTTCAATGTTATTTACAATCAGAATATTGTGTAGACAATGATGTTTACATTGACTATAAATGGGTATAGTTGCAGTAGGCCTACCTCATTGTTGGGTGGCAAAGGGTAAGCTGACATTTTGAAAGGGCAGCATTGACAGCGTATCGCTCTGAGGTAAAACTGGGATAACGTGAGGTCCTTGACAAACACTTCCAAAACAATCTATCCCTCTAAGCAAAGTCAGTTCGAGCTAACACCATAGTTGTTGCTCAAAAGAACATTAAGTTACAGTAAATGTCACTCTCCAATGACCCACACTCCGTCACCGTAATGCTACATGACATATCCTCTCGAGTCACACATCATTTCACTCCAAAATGACTCAAAACAATAAACATTTTCTCTGAATGCAATAAAGGGTGTGTTCGTAAATTGCCTTCATAGTGTCAGAGGGTGCTCTGGGCCATTTATAAATTCAGAGGGTTGAGACACTTGTGGCTGTGCTCTCCAGATGTGGGTGTAGGCAAGCGGGGTGAGTAACGTTGCAGTCAGTGACAGAGGGTCGTATAGAGACAGAGGACTGGGCTTTGGTACAGTAAATAAGTCAGCCATGTGTGGCACCCGAGGCATGTGGGCGCCGCCGCCGGCAGTAGGACTCTAAAATAAACATCCTCTTCTTAAAGCCCCAAGAGTCTGTCAACCCTCTCTGGGGACAGGCCCAGACCTGTTACACAACATCAACACAGATACAGAGATGGAGGGAGGACGACGTGCTGATAGTGCAACCATACATCCTCATCAGAGGAAAAACAAGTAGTAGACTATACGAAATAATGGGGATATACAGTGGGGAGAACAAGTATTTGATACACTGCCGATTTTGCAGGTTTTCCTACTTACAAAGCATGTAGAGGTCTGTAATTTTTATCATAGGTACACTTCAACTGTGAGAGACGGAATCTAAAACAAAAATCCAGAAAATCACAATGTATGATTTTTAAGTAATTAATTTGCATTTTATTGCATGACATAAGTATTTGATACATCAGAAAAGCACTGTCGGCGCGATGCGTGAAGAAACCAGCTGGCTGCACCGACTCCGTTAGCGTCTCTCGAGTGAGCCATGTTTCCGTGAAGCAAAGAACGTTACAATCTCTGATGTCTCTCTGGAATGCTACCCTTGCTCGGATTTCATCAACCTGGTTGTCAAGAGACTGGACATTGGCGAGTAGTATGCTAGGGGGCGGAGCGCGATGTGCCCGTCTCCGAAGCCTGACCAGAAGAAGCTTCCTTTGCCCCTTTTACGGCGTTGTTTTTTTAGTGTCGCCGGCTGGGATCAGATCCATTGTACTGGGTGGAAGGCAAAACACAGGATCCGCTTCGGGAGAGTCATATTCCTGGTTGTAACGAGGGTGAGTTGACGTTGCTCTTATATTCAGTAGTTACTCCCGACTGTATGTAATGAAACCTAAGATTACCTGGGGTAACAATGTAAGGAATAACACATAAAACAACAAAATACTGCATAGTTTCCTAGGAACGCGAAGCTGCGGAAGCTGCTGATTAACAAACTGCTGATAAGCAATGTTTCCTGTAGTTCTTGACCAGGTTTGCACACATCCCTGCAGCAGGGATTTTGGCCCACTCCTCCATACAGACCTTCTCCAGATCCTTCAGGTTTCGGGGCTGTCGCTGGGCAATACGGACTTTCAGCTCCCTCCAAAGATTTTCTATTGGGTTTAGGTCTGGAGACTGGCCAGGCCACTCCAGGACCTTGAGATGCTTCTTACGGAGCCACTCCTTAGTTGCCCTGGCTGTGTGTTTCGGGTCGTTGTCATGCTGGAAGACCCAGCCACGAGCCATCTTCAATGCTCTTACTGAGGGAAGGAGGTTGTTGGCCAAGATCTCGCGATACATGGCCCCATCCATCAACCCCTCAATACGGTGCAGTTGTCCTGTCCCCTTTGCAGAAAAGCATCCCCAAAAAATGATGTTTCCACCTCCATGCTTCACGGCTGGGATGGTGTTCTTGGGGTTGTACTCACCCTTCTTCTTCCTCCAAACACGGCGAGTGGAGATTAGACCAAAAAGCTCTATTTTTGTCTCATCAGTCCACATGACCTTCTCCCATTCCTCCTCTGGATTATCCAGATGGTCATTGGCAAACGTCCGACGGGCCTGGACATGCGCTGGCTTGAGCAGGGGGACCTTGCGTGCGCTGCAGGATTTTAATCCATGACGGCGTAGTGTGTTACTAATGGTTTTCTTTGAGACTGTGGTCCCAGCTTTCTTCAGGTCATTGACCAGGTCCTGCAGTGTAGTTCTGGGCTGATCCTTCACCTTCCTCATGATCATTGATGCCCCACGAGGTGAGATCTTGCATGGAGCCCCAGACCGAGGGTGATTGACCGTCATCTTGAACTTCTTCCATTTTCTAATAATTGCGCCAACAGTTGTTGCCTTCTCACCACGCTGCTTGCCTATTGTCCTGTAGCCCATCCCAGCCTTGTGCAGGTCTACAATTTTATCCCTGATGTCCTTACACAGCTCTCTGGTCTTGGCCATTGTGGAGAGGTTGGAGTCTGTTTGATTGAGTGTGTGGACAGGTGTCTTTTATACAGGTAACGAGTTCAAACAGGTGCAGTTAATACAGGTAATGAGTGGAGAACAGGAGGGCTTCTTAAAGAAAAACTAACAGGTCTGTGAGAGCCGGAAATCTTACTGGTTGGTAGGTGATCAAATACTTATGTCACGCAATAAAATGCAAATTAATTACTTAAAAATCCTACAATGTGATTTTCTGGATTTTTGTTTTAGATTCCGTCTCTCACAGTTGAAGTGTACCTATGATAAAAATTACAGACCTTTACATGCTTTTTAAATAGGAAAATCTGCAAAATCGGCATTGTATCAAATACTTGTTCTCCCCACTGTAGGTGTGTGTGTAGCTACAGTTGAAGTCGGAAGTTTACATACACCTTAGCCAAATACATTCAAACTCAGTTTTTCACAATTCCTGACATTTAATCCTAGTAAAAATTCCCTGTCTTAAGTCAGTTAGGATCATCACTTTATTTTTAGAATGTGTACTGTCAGAATAATGGTAGAGAGAATGATTTATTTCAGCTTTTATTTCTGTCATCACATTCCCAGTGGGTCAGAAGTTTACATACACTCAATTAGTATTTGGTAGCATTGCCTTTAAATTGTTTCACTTGGGTCAAATGTTTCAGGTAGCTTTCCACAAGCTTCCCACAATAATTTGGGTGAATTTTGGCCCATTCCTCCTGACAGAGCTGGAATAACTGAGTCAGGTTTGTAGGCCTCCTTGCTCGCACACACTTTTTCAGTTCTGCCCACATATTTTCTATGGGATTGAGGTCAAGGCTTTGTGATGGCCACTCCAATACCTTGACTTTGTTATCCTTAAGCCATTTTGCCACAACTTTGGAAGTATTCTTGGGGTCATTGTCCCATTTTCGTCCAAGCTTTAACTTCCTGACTGATGTCTTGAGATGTTGCATCAATATATCCACATAATTTTCCTGCCTCATGATTCCATATATTTTGTGAAGTGCACCAGTCCCTCCTGCTGCAAAGCACCCCCACAACATGATGCTCCCATGCCCGTGCTTCACGGTTGGGATGGTGTTCTTCGGCTTGCAAGCATCCCCCTTTTTCCTCCAAACATAACGGTGGTCATTATGGCCAAACAGTTCGATTTTTGTTTCATCAGACAAGAGGAAATTTATTCAAAAAGTACGATCTTTGTCCCCGTGTGCAGTTGCAAACCATAGTCTGGCTTTTTTATGGTGGTTTTGGAGCAGTGGCTTCTTCCTTGTTGAGCGGCCTTTCAGGTTATGTCTATATAGGACTCGTTTTACTGTGGATATAGATACTTTTGTACCTGTTTCCTCCAGCATCTTCACAAGGTCCTTTGCTGTTGTTCTGGGATTGATTTGCACTTTTCGCACCAAAGTATGTTCATCTCTAGGAGACAGAACGCATCTCCTTCCTGAGCAGTATGTCAGCTGCGTGGTCCCATGGTGTTTATACTTGCGTACTATTGTTTGAACAGATGAACGTGGTACCTTCTGGCATTTGGAAATCGCTCCCAAGAATGAACCAGACTTATGGAGGTATAAAAAAAAAAAAATCTGAGGTCTTGGCTGATTTCTTTTGATTTCCCATGATGTCAAGCAACGAGGCTCAGAGTTACAAGGTAGGCATTGAAATACATCCCCAGATACACCTCCAATTGACTCAAATTATGTAAATTAGCCTACCAGAAGCTTCTAAAGCCATGACATAATTTATTGAAATTGTCCAAGCTGTTTAAAGGCACAGTCAACTTAGTGTATGTGAACTTCTGACCCACTGGAATTGTGAGATAATCTGTCTGTAAACAATTGTTGGAAAAATGACTTGTGTCATGCACAAAGTAGAAGTCCTAACCGGCTTGCCAAAACTATAGTTTGTTAACAAGAAATTTGTGGAGTGGTTGAAAAACTAATTTTAATGTCTCCAACCTAAGTGTATGTAAACATCTGACTTCAACTCTATATAGTGTACGGTTGTCTGGGAAACTTGCAGTATTAAAGCAGAGAAAATAGAATTTCCTCTTGTAGCCTCTGATTGCTATTAAGTTATAGTAGAACATCATTTAGAAAGTACTCTGTCATTGAAAAGCACTTTCATCAAGTACCAAATGTAATGACTTTGAAACATCCGTTACTCCATGTCCCTTTATGATCATAGCAAGTGGCTTTTTGTCAAGGACGCTGATTGTTTAAGTATTCATGGCATCCGTTCAACCACGTTGAAATACCTTAATTCTATTTCCTGTTGAGGAATTATAAATTAAAATATATTTAATCGCTTATTACGTGTGGCAGAATAATTGCTAATTATTCCAGGTAGCTAAATCTTTAGCCAGAAAAAGACATGATGACATTGAGGATGAAGAAGAGGAGCTTTATAACTGCATAAGGCTGTCAATTGATTTCTCTCAGGGGGCCAGAGTGCAACAGTGCAGGACTGTATAGATTGCTTGGAGGTAGGATGGTGAAGTGGCTGCCACAGAGTGAAGGTGAGTGTGGGCTGCCATCTTGCTTGGCATTCACCCTTCCTTGGCTGGCCTCACTGCCCTGTCAAGATCCATCCCTTCACCCGGGTCGGGCATTGCCTGTGGGATTCACTTGGCGTAGATGCAGAGATGGGGCATATGAGGCCACTCTAACACTCGATTACACACATTCACAGACTATCGGTCCCACCAACACTCGCACTCACATTCACACTCATGCACAAATGCACAGTCACTCACATTCGTACGCACCCTTATGACACACATACACCCACACTGTATTTCCCTATGCCTCCATCTCCTGTGCAGTCAGCGTGACTGTGACTGTTCCCTCTAAAGGTCAGTGTCTGTTGGCAGAGAAAGAACACATAGGGTCAAAGGAAGAGTCTTTATTTGCAAACACATCCATGTTGTGCTAATGAAGGTCTCTGGAATCCCAGAACGCCACAGAACACTCCCTCTGTGTTTCCTGTGCTCTGATTGGTGAAACAGACAGTGCAGTGACACGTAACAGGCTGTGTAATCCGGATGGGACCCACAGGCGTTCTGTGTCCTTCTCATCACCTCCATTAGGGTTTCTCTGACTCTCCGTCCTTCAGTCTATTGCTTTCACTGCTAGCAAATCAACCAGGGCAATTAAGCACAATTTACAGGAGTCAATGAGGATCCGAGAAGGTTACGGATGGTTCTTCCTTTAGCTTCTGTCAGTAAAGTGAGAACTGTGAGTCAGATGGTGAGGAGTCAAACAGAGAGTCAGTAACATGAGCTAGTAGCTACATGCACATTTCTCAAACGTCTATGATGATTGGCAGGCTAGTGTTTCAGGCCATCCAATACTGCATTCAAAATCAAAACTCCTTGAGGAAGTGCTCTGCAAGAGGGAGCGGTGTGTAAATTGAAAGTAATCCCTTTCCTCTTGCCCGGCCAAATGGATTCAAACTCATTCATCACTCAGAAGGAGTGGGGAAGTTTAATAGGCCATGACATCTCCAGAAGAGAATGTCCAATTAGATGTTGAAGTGAGAATAGAGAGAATGCTGAGGTAGGTAGTTACAATGAGACAAGGAGACAGCTAAGACAGTGTAGAAATATGTCTGCTGCTCATCCATTAGCTTTATCAAGCTCAGCCATCCGTGCTGTGTAGGAGAAGACTATCTAACACAGCAGACTGGTCTCATAGACTAGACGTAGCATAGTAAACGTAAATCCGGGACACTCAAATTACAATGAACAAAAATATAAATGCAACATGTAAAGTGTTGGTCCCATATTTCCTGAGATGAAATAAAAGATCACATCCCTGTTAGTGAGCATTTCTCCTTTGCCAATATAATCCAACCACCTGCGTGCAATTGGCAGGAATGTCCACTAGAGCTGTTGCCAGAGAATGTAATGTTAATTTCTCTACTTTAAGCCGCCCCCAACTTAGTTTTAGAGAATTTGGCAGTTCGTCCAACCGGCCTCACAACTACAGACCACCTGTAACCACGCCAGCTCAGGACCTACACATCTGGCTTCTTCATTTGCGGGATCGTTTGAGAAAAGCCACCCAGACAGCTGATGAAACTGTGGGTTTGCACAACTGAATAATTTCTGCACAAACTGTCAGAAACCGTCTTAGGGAAGCTCATTTGTGTGCTCGTCGTTCTCACCAGGCTGTTGACCTGACTGCAGTTCGGCGTCATAACCGACTGTTCTAGTTCCTGCCAATATCCAGAAACTTCGCACAGCCATTGAACCTTCCACAGGCTACAATCAACAGCCTGATCAACTCTATGTGAAGGAGATGTCTCGGGCTGCATGAGGCAAATGGTGGTCAAACTGACTGGTTTTCTGATCTACGCCCATACTTTTTTATTAAGGTATCTGTGACCAACAGATACATATCTGTATTCCCAGTCATGTGAAATCCATAGATTACGACCTAATGAATTTATTTTAACTGAACTGTAACTCAGTCAAATCTTTGAAATTGTTGCATGTTGCATTCATATTTTTGTTCAGTGTAGTATGATATGTTCCACTTGGGTATGGTTACATAAGATTGACGGTTACTTAAGGCTAAAACTAAAGGATGGTTGGGGTAGGTTGGTTGGGGTAGATGGGTGGGCGTATAACGCAAACGTCTAGCTGCATGTTCAAATCTCATCACGGACAACTTCAGCATTTCAGCTAATTAGCAACTTTGCAACTACATACTACTTTTCGGGTACTTTGCGTACTTAGCATGTTAGCTAACCCTTTCCCCAACCCTTTTAGCTAAAACTAACCTTAATCCTAACCTTAACCACTAACCCCCTACTCATTCCATGTGTGCCGAGTGTCTGCGGGTTTTCACTCCTCCCTTGTACTTGATTGAACAATTAAGGTCACTAATTAGTAAAGAACTCCCCTCGCCTGGTTGTCTAGGTCTTAAATGAAAGGAAAAAACGAAAACTCGCAGACACTAGGCCCTCCATGGAATGAGTTTGACATGTATGTAAACTTCAGACCCACTGGAATTGCGATACAGTGAATTATAAGTGAAATCATCTGTCTGTAAACAATTGTTGGAAGAATTAATTGTGTTATGCACAAAGTACATGTCCTAACCGACTTGCCAAAACTATAGTTTGTTAACAATAAATTTGTGGAGTGGTTGAAAAACAAGTTTTAATGACTCCAACCTAAGTGTATGTAAACTGTATATAACACAAGTACAATTATCAAACTTAAGCTCAACTGAGCTCTGAGGGATAATTATTTATTCTCAGTAAGATCTGTATTCCATTGCTACTTGTACATACAATGCATTCCAACATTGTCATAGCCTATTATAAGAGGGGAGTGATTTAGTCCTTATAATGAAGCCTCAAGGGGACCGCCAAGAAAAAGCTAACCTGGCATTTACTATGGTAACCCAACCTGATCAGGTAGGCTCTCAGAGTATGAAATTCAAATAATGTATGTGAAATATGACTGATGACGCATTTCCCTCTGAAGTGACACAGGATTTCACTCGGATGAATTAAACACAGAAGTTGTAAAACACAAACTCATGGCACATAAGGGAAATACATACTGTAACACTTCAAAATAAACAATATACAATACGATCTCACTCACAACAGCCTTCCACATAGATTCTTATATATCTCCATTGAATTAAAAAGCCATTCATTGAGAGAATCGAAGTACCTTTGAAGTGAATGGTCTTTCATTGCTCTATTTCCAACTGGCAGAGAGGTTTAGTCCAACAGGAGGTGGACATGGCCACAGGGGGCCCCAGGGGTCACCACTGTACCAGAGTGGCTTTAAGACTAGGGCTAACCCTGGGCTCTCATCACCAACAACATAGAGAACACCCGATACTTCAGCCCTCACCCACCTGAAAAGGTCTCTCACAAGCTAAGCTGCTGGTGCAGTAAGGCTCAAA
The DNA here is from genome assembly GCF_029448725.1 of Salvelinus fontinalis. Classification (NCBI taxonomy): domain Eukaryota; kingdom Metazoa; phylum Chordata; class Actinopteri; order Salmoniformes; family Salmonidae; genus Salvelinus; species Salvelinus fontinalis. Next base: position 32,341,417 of record NC_074678.1, read on the forward strand.
AAGCAAAGCAGAATAGGTCACCTGATTCCCCTCATGCAGTAGCCTAATGCTTGTTAACAGCATGACAGGGCAACAGCATGAGATACAGAAGGCTATTTTAGTATATATTAGATTTTTGTTTGTTATTCTGTTGCACAACAATGATTCTTTATTGAGGATTTTATGGACGTACAACATCTTTTTTTAGCTTTGTCTTTGCTCTTCAGATAAAAATGTGATCCATAGAAACATTATTTTTTCGAAATAGTGCCATTCAGACAATAACAACTACTACTACTGACCAAATATAAAAATTGACACACAAATCTGAGGCATACTGAGAAGGATTATCATATACTGTTTTTGTGATAGAACATAGGACTGTGTTGTCCATATTTCAGCCTGGGCATGTTTGCCTGGTTTACTTCAGTGTACTCTGTCTAATCTTGTGGTGTTCTGGCTGTCCGGCCCACTCTGCCTCCTACACCCCTGGTAATCTCACCGCTTCCAAGACAAACGGCTGTTGGCTACAGCTGGTAGCCTCACAGGCTCTCTAGGAAATTGGTACCACACAGAAAGCTGTCTAAACACCAGAACAAAAGGTTAAACATCCCAAATTGTTTCCCTGCTATGCTGTCTGCAGCCTCCACCGCAAGGTTTTAGTGACAGGACCATTTGGGAGAATTAAGTTGGAGGCAAAAAAATGTATCCCTCAGGGAGAGAACTCACCTGACCCAATCACAAGAGACATGTAGCACTGTGAGCCTAGTCTGCGGGGAGATAGGTGTGTGATGTAAACTGTTTGAACTGGGTGGAGCTGAGGGCACGTTTGGACTGCCGCTCTGACATTGCTCGTCCATATATTTATACGTTCTTAATTTTACTTAGATTTGTGTGTATTGTGTGTATTGTTGTGAAATCGATCATTTTACTACACTGTTGGAGCTAGAACCACAACCATTTCGCTACACCCGCAAAACATCTGCTAAACACGTGTATGTGACCAATAAAGTTTGACACGTCCAGCCCAACAGGCAATTATTGTCATACAGTTGTAATAAAAATGGTATTTTGCTTTTTGTTTGTTCAGCATAAAAAGAAGAAGAGGGTCCACTTCCACAGACCAGCATTGATGTTATATTTTGCTATGAGGTAATGTTGTTGGGTAATTTGTTTGTTTAGTGAGCTATTCTCTGAGTGTTAATAAAGTCTATTTCTTGATAAAGCCAAATAAGGGTTCTCATGCCAATGCTATTTGGCAAGATTACGCTAATTACACTAATTGCTAATGCAATTAAGAGCTACAGAAAACATTGGCAATCTTTTTCACGGCGCATAGGGAGGAAAATGTCTCATCACATCATAGATAATGAACTAGTAATATATCTACAGAGAATTACTACCCCATTGCACTGTATCTATAACATTCTTAGCCAAATACACAAACGAGGGGAGACGATATTCCAGAAGAGAACCCATCTGGTAAAAGGGCTTGAATTCAAAATGAAGTATTTTATTTATTTAACATTTATTTAACTAGGCAAGTCATTGAAGAACAAATTCTTATTTACAATGACGGCCTACCAAAAGGCAAAAGGCTTCCTGCGGGGACGGGGGCTGGGATTAAAAATATATTTTTTAAATATAGGACAAAACACACATCACAACAAGAGAGACACCACGACACTACATAAAGAGAGACCTAAGACAAAAACATAGCGCGGCAGCAACACATGACAACACAGCATGGTAGCAACACAACATGGCAGCAGCACAAAACATGGTACAAACATTAGTGGGCACATACAACAGCAGAAAGGGCAAGAAGGTAGAGACAACAATACATCACGTGAAGCAGCCAATACTAGCCAATCAGTAAGAGTGTCCATGATTGAGTCTTTGAATGAAGAGATGGAGATAAAACTGTCCAGTGTGAGTGTTTTTTGCAGCTCGTTCCAGTCGCTAGCTGCAGCGAACTGAAAAGAGCAGAGACCCAGGGATGTGTGCGCTTTGGGGACCTTTAACAGAATGTGACTGGCGGGTGTTGTATGTGGAGAATGAGGGCTGCAGTAGGTATCTCCGATAGGGGGGAGTGAGGCCTAAGAGATGACCAGTTTACAGAGGAGTATAGAGTGCAGTGGTGTGTCCTATAAGTGCGTTTGTGGCAAGCTTGATGGCCGAATAGTAAAGCACATCTAGCCGCTCAAGAGCACCTTCCCCTGCCGATCTATAAATTACGTCTCCGTAATCTAGTATTGGTAGGATGGTCATCTGAATCAGGGTTAGTTTGGCAGCTGGGGTGAAAGAGTAGCGATTAACGATGGAGGAAACCAACTCCAGATTTAACCTTAGCCTGCAGCTTTGATATGTGCTGAGAGAAGGACAGTGTACCGTCTTGCCATACTCCCAAGTACTAGTATGAGTTGACTACCTCAAGCTCTAAACCCTCAGAGGTAGTAATCACACCAGTGGGAAGAGGGGCATTCTTCTTACCAAACCACATTACCTTTGTTTATGAGGTGTTCAGGACAAGGTTAAGGGCAGAGAAAGCTTGTTGGGCACTAACAAAGCTTTGTTGTAGAGCGTTTAAAACACCATCCGGGGAGGGGCCAAATGAGTATAAGACTATCATCTGCATATAAATGGATGAGAGAGCTTCCTACTGCCTGAGCTATGTTGTTGATGTAAATTGAGAAGAGTGTGGGGCCTAGGATTGAGCCTTGGGGTACTCCCTTGGTGACAGGCAGTAGCAGATGTTCTTACTGTATATACTGCAATCTTTGAGAGAGTTAATTAGCAAACCAGGCCAAAGACCCCTCAGAGACACCAATACTCCTTAGCTGGCCCACAAGAATGAAATAGTCTACCATATCAAAAGCTTTGGCCAAGTCAATAAAAATAGCAGCACAACATAGTTTAGAATCAAGGGCAATGGTGACATCATTTAGGACCTTGCAGTGACACATCCATAACCTGAGCGGAAACCAGATTGCATACCAGAGAGAATACTATAGACATCAAGAAAGCCAATCAGTTGATTATTTTAATTTTAATTTATTTACTATTTTAACCTTTATTTAACCAAGTAGGCAGTTGAGAAAAAGTTCTCATTTACAACTGCGACCTGGCCAAGTGCTGCTGGTGATTCTCACCAGCAGCAAGAGCAACATCATTGATATATACAGAGAAAAGAGTCGACCCGAGAATTGAACCCTGTGGCACTCCCATAGAGATTGCCAGAGGTCTGGACAACAGGCCCTCCGATTTGACACACTGAACTCTGAGAAGTAGTTGGTGAACCAGGCGAGGCAGTCATTTGAGAAGCCAAGGCTATTGAGTCTGCCCGATAAGAATGCAGTGATTGACAGAGTCGAAAGCCTTGGCCAGGTCGATGAAGATGGCTGCACAGTACTGTTTTTTATCGATATTATGATATAATTTAGGATCTTGAGCGTGGCTGAGGTGCACCCAGGGGGTGCTGAGATGTTGGCCCGGGGTAGGGGTAGCCAGGTGAAAAGCATGGCCAGCCGTGGAAAAATGCTTATTGAAATGATCGATTATCGTAGATTTATCAGTGGTGACAGTGTTTCCTATCCTCAGTGCATTTGGAATTAGTGCTACAGGAAGCAAATATCTGTTAGATAAAGCTAGCCTTAGCTTTCCTAACTGACTAAGTATATTGGTTCCTGACTTCCCTGAAAAGTTGCATATCGCAGGGGCTATTCGATGCTAATGCAGAACGTCACAGGATGTTTTTGTGCTGGTCAAGGGCAGTCAAGTCTGGGGTGAACCAAGGGCTATATCTGTTCTTAGTTCTACATTTTTTTGAATGGGGCATGCTTATTTAAGATGGAGAGGAAAGCATTTTGAAGAGCAAACAGGCATCCTCTACTGACAGGATGAGGTCAATATCCTTCCAGGATACCCGGACAAGGTCGATTAGAAAGGCCTGCTCGCTGAAGTGTTTTAGGGAGCGTTTGAAAGTGATGAGGGGTGGTCGGTTGACCGCAGACCCATTACGCACGCAGACAATGCGGCAGTGATCGCTGATATTCTGGTTAAAGACAGCAGAGGTGTATTTAGAGGGAAAGTTGGTCAGGATGATATCTAAGAGGGTGCCCACATGGTTACGGATTTAGGGTTGTACCTGGTAGGTTCCTTGATAATTTGTGTGAGATTGAGGGCATCTAGGTTAGATTGTAGAACGGCCGGGGTGTTAAGCATGTCCCAGTTTAGGTCACCTAACAGTACAAACTCTGAAGATAGATGGGGGGCGATCAATTCACATATGGTGTCCAGGGCACAACTGGTGGCTGAAGGGGGTCTATAACAAGCAGCAACGGTCAGAGACTTGTTTCTGGAAAGATGGATTTTTAAAAGTAGAAGCTCGAATTGTTTGGGCACAGACCTGGATAGTATGACAGAACTCTGCAGGCTATCTCTGCAGTAGATTGCAACTCCGCCCCCTTTGACAGTTCTATCTTGTCAATTTTTTTAATAGATATTTATAGGATTTTTGGTGGCCTTCCTAAGCTAGGATTCAGACATGGCTAGGACATCCGGGTTGGTGTGCTAAAGCAGTGAATAAAATAAATTTAGGGAGGAGGCTTCTAATGTTAACATGCATCAAATGAGAGCGCCTGGGGAATGGGAGTGATACTGGGGGCTGCAGGGCCTGGGTTAATCTCTAGATCACCAGAGGAACAGAGGAGGAGTAGGATAAGAATACGGCTAAAGGCTAAAAGAACTGGTTGTCTAGTGCGTTTAGAACAGAAAGTAAAATGAGCAGGTTTATGGTTGCGGAAGAATAGATTCAAGGCATAATGTACAGGCAAGGGTAAGGTAGGATGTGAGTACAGTGGAGGTAAGCCTAGGCATTGAGTGACGATGAGAGAGGTTTTGTCTCTAGAGGCACCATTTAAGCCAGGTGCGGTCACCGAATGTGTGGGGGTGGAACAAAAGGGCTAGCTAAGGCATATTTAGCAGGGCTGGAGGCTCTACAGTGAAATAAGACAAAAATGAAAACCAAAACAGCAATAGACAAGACATATTGACATTAGGGAGAGGCACGTGTAGCCGATTATTGACAAGTTTTCCAACACTTTTGATAAACAGGGCAAAATAGAAATTGGCCTTTAACAGTTAGAATGAGCTTTAAATAAAAGATGCACCGGGGCTGCCCTCCAAGCAATGGGAACCTCCCCAGAGAGGAGAGACAGGTTAAAAAGGTCAGAGATAGGCTTGGCGATGATAGGGGCATCAACCTTAAAGAAGAAAGGGTCTAAACCATCTGACCCAGATTGTTTTTGTGGTCAGGTTTAAAGAGCTCCTTTAGTACCTCTGACTCAGTGACCGCCTGCACAGAGAAACTTTGTAGCGGGGCGGGGGGAAAAGAGGGAGGAGCATCAGGGCTAGTCGTATTAGAAGGGGTGGGAGATAAGGAAATGTTGGACGGACAAGGAGGCATGGCTGAGTCAAATAGGAATCCTGACTTAATGAAGTGGTGATTAAAGAGCTCAGACATACGCTCCGTGTCAATAACAACCACATCATGAAAATAAAAGGACATGGGCAGCTGTGAGGAGGAGGGTTTATTTAACCATTTTCCAGAACTTCTTGGGATTAGACCCAGAGAGAGAACTGTTCCTTAAAGTAACTAGCTTTGACCTTCGGCATAGCCTGAGTACACATATTTCTCATTTGCCTGAACGAGAGCCAGTCAGGCTGAGTATACCGAGCCTTTTGCCAAATGGAATTCTTGAGGTGGAGTAACTCTGTCAGATCAGGGTCGAACCAGGGGCTGAACCGGTTTTTAATTCTCATTTTCTTTATGGGGGCATGTTTGTTAACAATACCACTGAAAATAGTTCAAAAGAAGGTCCAAGCATCTTCAATATGAAGGAAGGCTTGCTCATTCAAGTGTTTTAGTAAGCGTCTATGAATCAGGGCAGGTCGTTTCACTGAGCAGCCATTACAAACATAGGCTGTAAAACAGTGATCCCTAAGGTCATTACAGAAAACACCTGACTGATATCTATCAGGATTATTTGTGATGATAACATTAAGGAGAGTAGCCTTTTCTGGGTGTTTGGAGTCATACCTTGTGGGATTGGTAATAGTCTGAGAAAGATTTAGGGAGTCCCATTGCTTTAGGACTTGGTCAGGTGGTTTAAGCATGTCCCAGTTTAGTACACCTAGCAACCAAGCACTGAAGATGTTCCTTGGTAAAGATTGTCACTCAACCACCTTTGGAACATCTGTCTAGCCGAAAAAGGTTAAAACCATAAAGGCTAACATCAGTGTTCAAAACACTCTTCCTTAACCACGTCTCAGTAATGACCAACACATTTGGATTGGAGCTGTGAACCCAAGCTTTCAATTGATCCATTTTAGGTAATAAGCTTCTAGTGTTAACGTGCCGAAAACCAAGGCTTTTATGAGGGCATAAATCAGTGAAGCAGATATCAGAGTCAGAATTGGGGCTAGCAACAGTAGATGGGCCAGGGTGTACATGCACATTTCCAGATATCATCAGCAGTAATACAATCAGGGCACGTCAGAGGACAGGGAGAGCTGTCCTCATCTGAATGTGCATTAGGTGGCAACAAGATCATATTGTACAGCGATTTCATCAGGTAACATGAATACAAAACCGGCGAGAGGTGGTTAGAATAGGATGGGAGACAAGAGTCCGTGTAACCAATAGAGAGTCAGAGTTCCGAGTGTGGAAACGAACATAGTCTGTCCTACAGTTGGGTAAACAAGCAAGTTCATAGTCAACAAAGCACGCAGGAGTCATGAGGCAAATGGCATAAAGCACAATAAAAAAATATAACGACTTGGGGCTAGCCATAACTTCAGAGTCAGTGTAGCAGACAACGGGAGTAGGCGTCACATACACTTGGGAGAAACTTTTTTCGGGACAAACTACAGAGCCATGTGTACAGAGAAATCAATCTAACACGATCTGATACAGCCTCTTGTTACAGAGGAAGAGAGAGTGAAGAAAATAGAGGTGTGGAGAGACCGAGTGACCATGAAGAGTAAACAGTTGATGAAGGAAAGTCAAAAGCAGGGGAGAATAATTTAAATTACAGTTAAGGATAAAAAGAGGTCTGCAGGATGATATGGCAGAAATTACAAATTGATGAAGAGGAAGTGAAAAAAACATTATTTCCTGACGAAGGAAAGAATTTGAAAAAAAAACTAATCACAAGAAACAGAGTAGAGGAGAGAGAGGGTTTCAGGGAAGGTGATGAGGGATTATACAATTTGACAGAACCAGGGAAGAAGAGAGAGCAGAAAAAAGGGTTTTGCCGAAGTTGAGGCGCTGCGGAGAGTGCAGACGTGCGTGATTGGATGGGTATTTGACAGGTGCTCTCTCCTGTCTCTCCGGTGTAAATCTCAGCGTTAAAGAAATCCTACCCCACCGTGCAGTGGCCTTGCTAAAGTCAGTTCACACTGAACCGTGCAAATGGCAGAGGTTCTGAGTTCTCCCTGATGAAAGCTTAGAATGAAAAAAGAGAGGGGAGGAATGTGGAAGGATTGGAGAGGAGGGAAAGATAGCAGGGGACTCAGCTGCTCTTTTTAGAGCTTATGGGAGAAAGGGAAGGAGAGAGGGATGAAGAGGGACTTAAGAGGAGGGGAAGGAGGACTCAACTGCTTGCTCTCTCTCCCAGTATGTGATTCCTACCCCTGCAAGCTGGGCCGGCCTCCCAACAGGAATAGTACTATGTGAGATGTATCATACCTTTTTACAATCACATGTCATTTGAATCTACAATATAGATCATGAATTATTGATGATTTGCCTTATAGAAAATGCCACCAAAAGGCCAACAATTGAGTCTCAAATTACAATGGCGACAGTCTGTAGCATGTCTAGCGTCATGATAATCAACAATATTGAGTCACACTAAACCTGTCAATTGAAATTAGAATTAATTGTAATTTTACTGACCCTGGATTTGGGCAGATGCTAACATAAAGGTCCCATATTCACTTCATAGCTTCCCACAGGCTTGGGTAGGCAGCATGCCATGGTCTGCTCTGTACAATGAGGTCCCTGGGTAATTGGGTGCTGCACATCAAACGCAGATCTCTTCTGACACCACACAGGAACTCACTGGCTTCACTGGAGCTGGGATAAAACAGCATGCTGTATAAACGCATGCAGGCAGTTAGTCTCAAAGAAACAGCACAGCCAAGCACACAAACAAACAACAAACTCCGTGCCGACACACAGACAATAGGCCCCTTAGACAATGTTAACCCAGACACATCCACCAATCAGCCTTCACCACACCATGAAGGAAGAAAGGCCGCTCCTCATCTGAAGTATGAGAGATTGATTGGTCTGAGATGAGAGCGAGCGATGAGACAGGGAGAGGGGCAGGGAAGACATGCTAGATAGAGGATTGGAGAGGGAGATCGGTTCTGACAGTTTTCTGCCATACAACTGGCCAATCTGTGAATCTGTGATGGTTGTGTATTTATTTCTAAGAAAGCTGAATAATTCATTTCAGCCAAATACATGCTGGAGTGGAGAGGGGCATCGATGCTGTTGCATCCATTTTAACTCCCATGATGAATTCATGAACCAAAGGTGCGCCGTCCTCTTAACCTGTAGCAACCCAGTGCAGAGAGATGAGTATACCTGTCAAATAGAGAGAACAGTGAATGCCATCCAGAAACACACCCACAATGCAAACCAAATGTTCTTCAGCCCTGCTCGAAAAAGCTCTGAGAGAGGCGACACATACACACACACTCACCAACAAAGTATTCCCCTCACTCTGTCTGTATACGGCAGTTAAGCTAGCAGTTAAGGGTGTTGGGCCAGGGATCAAAAGGTTGCTGGTTCGAATATCCCTGAGTCGGTTAGAAGAAAAATATGCCCATGTGCCCTTGAGCAAGGCACTTAAAACTATTTGCTCCTATAAATTGCTCTGGATAAGAGTGTGCTAAATGACAATAAAGCTAATGTATAAGCAGCCAGTGAACTCAAATTCTCATGTGAGTCGACATAAATATGCAGTGTGTGCACAGCATTTCATAGATTCCATTGCAGGCCTCAATACAAAGAAAAATCCTAACCATATCTTTCAAGTAGTTCAAAGCCTGGATTCTCATCACTGTATTTCTGATCAAACTTGCTCTGACAGTGAAGCTGAAAGATCTCACCATCAACTGTCACCAACATGTACAGACATTCAATATCTTCGTTCCAAACATCCAGATAAAAATGGAATAGGTCCCTTCCCCTGCAAATGTTCTTTTTTAAAAGAGTAGCAAATGACCTAAAAATACACTCCAAATCCTGGGATGCTTTGGGAGAGGAGGAAGCCGCCTTTCTTCTCTTCCTCTTGCCTTCGGCTCTTCACATCACATACACATTAACCCTGCATAATGAAGGAAACAACTGGGTTTACAGTTTTCATCATTAGCTCCCCTCGCTGCCACACTTTGCCACAGCTCTCAGAAATCAAATATAATTTACCCGACACCCTGCTGCTGGATAGCAGTGTCTGCTCTGCTCTGCTCTCCTTCTGCTGCTGTATCCTCTGCCTCCTCATAAGATGATTTGATGAACTGACACATTATTATTTCATGCTGAACAGCTAAAATATAGCATGCTTCTGAACTGATACCATGATCCCCTGCAATAGACAGAGAGGCTGATTGAGGAGAGTGCGGGTGGATGACTGAGCTCCAGCACAATGTGACTGATCACCCATCTTCACCTGTCACTCACTCCCCTGCTGAACGTTGCCAGTTCCAAGCTCAGTCAGCCCTGTAAACTACTAACTAACGTGCGTTAAATGCTCCATGTGAAAACCGATTGATCAATCTAATGTTAAATACTCCCATTTGCACAGAGCAGCAATCGGTTTAACGCTGGTTACACAAGACAATAGGGTTCTATTATGACTTATAGCCAGGGTCGGGGCTGTGTGTGGGAACATTTATACAATATAACAGCTATTTTGGGCAAACACTTATAAATCAATCAAATTAAAGCCACCTGCTGGCAAGTGGTGGGCAGACTCTGGGCGGGGTAATCAAACACCATGTGGACTCACATCAATCACATTATGGCACATTGGTACAACCAGCTTGTTGCTTGTTTGATGACTACATGATTATTAATCTAATTACATAATTAAAGAGCTGACCCAAACAATAGGTCCACACAGAGAGAGAGAGAGGAACCTGAACCATCGTCCCCAAAGGCCCAAGCAAATATGTGTGATAAAACAGGAATGCCAGAGAGGCTATGGCCTATGAGTGATACAGCCACTGTAGTATAGAGCCTGTATAACTCACCTTGCTGCCCTCACAACCCACTCATGTACCATACTGGAGAGAGATCTGTTTAATGGCCAGAAAGTCACACTATTTCAAGTGGAGCTGCCAGACCCAGAAAATACATCAAATCAAATGAGGTGGAGACTGACAAGTATATAAACTCACAGCCCCCTCCTCGTAAAACTGCCCACTAGGTGATTTAGCGGCTCTGCGGCCACACTCAGTTACACCTAAAGGTTCATGTTTTTAACTGCAAGCCTCATACCTCTATCTTCTGCCATTTTGTTGACCTTCTGAAAATAACAGGATCTAAGTGTTTTATAGGGCTGTTTGGGAAGTGGACGATGTGAACAAATACTTGAGTGCCTTTTAGAAAAACGATAGCAAATATATTGTTGATCAATAATTGATATGAAATGTGATGGAAAACCAACAACTAAAAACCTGAACAAAATGATTTGTTCACTTCTCAATAGATTCCAGGCTGTGGCAGATCACATTGACCATGCTACAGAAATAGCATATAGAAATGATAACCAGCTACAGCACACATACCGCTACTAATGAGAGTGTTCTCTCTCAGCACCCTTGTATAGACATGACTTGTTCATTCTCTTTCATGCCGAAACCCAAAAGACATACAAAGTAATACAAATCCCTGTTTCCGCCTCTCCTCTGTTCTGCCCTGCTATTTCAGTATCTGCACTGGCAGATGCTCTGGGTGCTACAAAGGGGATGCAGGCAAACTCATTAGCTCAGATGCCAAATGTAACTACATGGCGGGTTCAAGGGCTCCGCTCAACAAGGGGACCGGGGAAACAATTGGATAGGTGTGATATGATGATAGGATTGATGATAGGTCCACCTCTGATTGAACTGAGGAATATTGCCTATTATTGCAGAATAATCTTACTTATTAGCTTTGGTCACCAGCAGGTAGACATCATAGTACAATACTGAATCAAGTTACATAATGGTGCTAATTCCAATCACTATACCTCTATTGTACGTATTACACCTTCATAACAAGGCAATGTAGTAAATGAAAGCCCTCACACAAACGTGTAAGACAGGCTCTTTTCAATGTTGTCAATCTGTCTCTTCAATTACTTCTATAAGCTGTGATCCAGGTTTGATGTTCTTAAGGTACGATTGATGTTGCCAAGGGACAGCACTGCAGTTTGGCAAGGACAGGTCATTCTGAACATTCATTATGCAACTGAGTGAGTGGGAGGTATATTTCAAGAGTGAACTGTCCAGCTGGACATTTTCACTGTGGCCACTGACATGCCACTAGTAGCCCCTGGGTTGTCCTCCACCACACCTCTACTTGTTCCCTCATTCTCTACTGCAGACTGTGATAGTAGCAGTGCACTAAGCCTGATGACAGGGGATGCATGGGTTTTACTGGCCTCGTAAAGCCATGATGGAACACAATGAAGCTCGGCACTGCCAGTGCTGAGGAGATGTAATGTCACATTTGAGCACAGTGGACAGCTTTATATGCAACAGCAGGAGATGGCAAAGGGCCGTAGGCATAATGGATACATTGCACTCTGATGCATTCTGATTGCCATAAACATTCATTTGGACATTTCGTTATGGATGGACAGGGTTATACTGTGGCTAGGTGCTGTTAAACACAATTGACTGAGCTGTATAAGTCCAATAGCTACCGGTGCCCTTCTGTTTCTGAAGAACCAATATCCCATCCAATATCCCATCCAATATCCCATAATAGACCAAGTATAATCTCATCTCATCTTATCTCTCACGTAAAAAACATCAGGAAAACCAATAAAGACAGGCATCATCAGAAATAACTTCAGGCATATAGGCAGGCGAATTGGATAGGAGAACTGAACTGAGTTCCACCAGCAGTTATTGTTTCGCTTGTCTGTCTGTCTGCCTGCCTGTCTCTCTCTCTCTCGGTCTGCGTGTCTAGGGAGGCTGGAAGCCCTAGAGGAGATCCACAGTGAGTCAGTCCCACTAAGCCAGTCAGTCTGACTGTGGCAGGACAGGGAGTCAGACAACACGTCCCCCTCACCGTGATACGCCTGCAGGATCGATCCTGGGGTGCAACCTTCTCTCAGCCCCATGTCCTGGTAATTAAGATCTAATTGTGTGAGGATGAGCAAAGACACAGGCCGAGCAGGGCGGCACGGAGGAAGCAAACAAAGAAGACACGTTTTAGGGACAAGGAGAGAATACCCACCTACAGAGAAAACACGATCGGATGTCTGTTTTCAAAGGAGCTAGACAATCTATTGCTATCACTAGCCGGCTTCCACCCAGTTACTCAACCTTGCACCTTAGAGGCTGCTGCCCTATACACATAGACTTGGAATCACTAGCTACTTTAATAATGGAACACTAGTCCCTTTCATAATGTTCACATACTGCTTTTCTCATCTCATATGTATATACTGTATTCTATTGTACTGTATTCTAGGCAATGCCACTCCGACATTGCTCAATCTAATATTTATATATTTCTTAATTCCGTTCTTTTAGATTTGTGTGTATTGTTGTGATTTGTTAGATACTACTCCACTGCTGGAGCTAGGAACACAAGCATTTCTCTACACCCGCAATAACATCTGCTAAATATGTGTATGTGACCAATAAAATTGGATTTGATTATCTGTTATGACTCCATAACCCCCAAACCTAATTTGACCTGAGGCTGATGTAGAAACAACAAACAGAGCCTCTGAGAGAAATAACAGAAGGGTTGGGATGACACTGATGTGATAGGAAACCGCACAAAAGTCCACAAGGCAGGGAGTCAAAACAGGATGAAGAGACAGTATCCATTCACGTATCTATGACCTAATCTGTGGTTTGAGAACCTAATTAAATAATGCTTTTATGCCTTCAGTCAATTACAGGTGGGTGTCAGTGTCGGAGTACCCATTCTTAGTTCTCTCTGTTCGGTGTCTATACTGGGTGCATGCCTGTGTGTGTGTGGCTTGTGTATCAGAGGAAGTTGGCTTACCCAGGACTGGAACTTGACTGGTGGTCCATCCACATTCGCAAACCTGTTCCTCACTCAGCGTGTATATGTCTGTGCGTCTCTGGTTCCGCGGTCTGTCCGCCCGGAGAGTGTGTGTGTGCTGTACTGTGATGTTGCTACTCCAGCTTCCTATAGCAGTCAGTGAGCCTCCAGCTTGTAGCATCAGCTTGACTGCAAATCACTTCGTTCCCCTTCTCCCACCGCGCTACCTCCCTATCTATCGAGCATCTACTAACTCCCTCTTCCTCTGCAGATAAAAAGGCAACTGAAGTCTCTCTCCTCTCTCTGTTCTTTGTGTTCCAGACCCAGCCCCTGGATCCCAGTGGGCACAGGGCTTTGTGTCTAGGGGAGGATGGAGCTCTGCCACAGTGAAAGCCTGGACTGGTGGCGGTGTGCTCTTTCACTACGGGAGCATGCGAGTAAATGTGTGTGTAAGGGAGAGCTACTGCCGCTATGGCTGCTGCGGTTCAGTGGAACTCATTATGCACTGTTGCTGCCGCTCCACTTCACTGGCTGTTTAGCTTCACAACTTACTCTGATGGTCAATAAACTGCTTAGGGATCCTCTCAAAAGTCTAGAGAACAGGAGTCAAGGGTTTAGCTCATCCACGAAGCCCCCCCCCCCCCCCCCCCCCCAGTAAGCTCTGAAGCTGAGAATGAGGAGATAACTTTTGCTTTACCTTCAGGCATTTCACACAGATATTTTATACTTAAGCCATGCTGTTTAATCACAGAGTAAATTGGAGCCTGAGGCATTGCAGGAATGTCATATTCAGGTGAACACAGACTGTACCCAATTTCACCCTCTACTGCTGGCTGTCTTATTGTCCCTTTATTGTCACTTAGAGAGAGCACTTCATGTGCACTGATGGAGAATCTCTATGCAAAATGTAGCAAATGCGAACACAGTTATATTATGTAAGGAACCACCCAATGATAATATGGAAGAGGTGATATTGCTTTTCTGTACTAGCACCACTCCTACTTAAAGTTTTGGAATGTAGTTGCCCACCTACATGTTCATAATCATATTTCAGCCTACATTATAATATTATCATATTTTTATCTGTTAAAATCTCCTATATTGTTCTGCTGTTTTATGGACTGAGGATTTACAACTGATCGCTAACAGAGTTTAAATTTCGCACTCCAGTCTACTTCTTTTACCTGATTTACTTGAGGTCCAGGTATCCTCATGACATGGTACAAGTGGGGGGTGGGCCTTTCCTCTTTTGTCCTGTACATGCTTCTCAATAGAGTGGTGAGGAGGTGTCTACCGTGTCTGGAAGTGAATTCACCACAAATGTTCTGTATTCAGGGTTCACTCAAACATCGTTTTAAGCTTTGTTTTACTATTGACAGTACTGCTGACAGTTCTTTTACCTGATTGACAGTTCTTTTACCTGATTTACTTGAGGTCCAGGTATCCTCATGACATGGTACAAGTGGGGGGTGGGCCTTTCCTCTTTTGTCCTGTACATGCTTCTTAATAGAGTGGTGAGGAGGTGTCTACCGTGTCTGGAAGTGAATTCACCACAAATGTTCTGTATTCAGGGTTCACTCAAACATCGTTTTAAGCTTTGTTTTACTATTGACAGTACTGCTGATTTCGGGATTGTATATCGATTGTCTGTCCTTAAATATAAGTCATCTGATTTATATGTTTCAGTCTCTGAGTTTTCCAATCAAACTTTTCACCGGCAGCTACTGATATCAGGGCATAAAAACTACAATCCGACTCCTGAATTACCCAGCTGGCGCACATATGCTCTAGATCCAAGCTAGTTTTCCACGTTTTTCCCTGGCTAAACTAGCAGGCTAGCTGAACTATGCTAGTTTTCGTAATCATTGTCAAACTTCATAAATACAGCAGCTTCAACTTTAAAACTCCTAATAATACAATCACGTAACTAAGAAATTCTCTGTACAACTGCACATTTGTGGCCTGCTGGAGGTCATTTTGCAGGGCTCTGGCAGTGCTACTCCTTGCACAAAGGCGGAGGTAGCGGTCCTGCCGCTGGGTTGTTGCCCTCCTACGGCCTCCTCCACGTCTCCTGATGTACTGGCCTGTCTCCTGGTAGCGCCTCCATGCTCTGGACACTACGCTGACAGACACAGCAAACCTTCTTGCCACAGCTCGCATTGATGTGCCATCCTGGATGAGCTGCATTACCTGAGCCACTTGTGTGGGTTGTAGACTCCGTCTCATGCTACCACTAGAGTGAGAGCACCGCCAGCATTCAAAATTGACCAAAACATCAGCCAGGAAGCATAGGAACTGAGAAGTGGTCTGTGGTCACCACCTGCAGAATCACTCCTTTATTGGGGGTGTCTTGCTAATTGCCTATAATTTACACCTTTTGTCTATTCCATTTGCACAACAGCATTTGAAATTTATTGTCAATCAGTGTTGCTTCCTAAGTGGACAGTTTGATTTCACAGAAGTGTGATTGACTTGGAGTTACATTGTGTTGTTTAAGTGTTCCCTTTATTTTTTTGAGCAGTGTATTTTTGCCATATGAAATGGCACCTATTTTATGAGAACAGGCATGTTGTTTTAACACTTGTAGCAGACAAATACCACGAATGCTAGCTAGTGCTAACAAACCTAGCCCTTGATCATGATTCCCAGTTCCGTTACAGTAAAGGCAGAATGCCGCCATGACCTGAGTTATCGAGATCAAGTGCTAACCCAAACAGCATGCCTGTTCTCATAAAAGTAGCTAGTTACCTACCTTGCAAATCCGGTTAAGTTAACAATATCTTTGTCCGAGTTTAAATGAATTGGCTAGCATTCATTAGCTAGAATAGGGACCTTCTCAGCAAGCTGGCTAAAGTGACATACTATCAAACCTTATCGTCAGGTGCAACGTTAGCTATGCAAATCTTCCTCTCTATGACATTACACATTAGGGAGAGGACGTGTATTTAGCTAGTTACATCACAGTATCATGGCTAGCTAGCTACTCACCATACACTTGTCACAGCCATCATGTTAAACGTTTGTTGTATGCATTAGAACTATGCACCAACTTTATGGAAGCCCATTTTCACTCCTATACCAAGCAAGTGTGCGCAGTAGCCATGCGTGGGTAAAATCACCCGGGGAAGCCAATCCAGAAAAAAAGGCATATTGTAACCTGTGTGGTGATAATTGCGATGTTTGCTCTATAATCTGTTAGCTCATATTCCTTGACACCGCGATGTATAGGCCTAAAGCAGAGACAATAAAAAGACATGGTGGCAGAATAAATTCAACCACCCCTTTGTATCATTACAAAACCGGAGAGCAAATCTGTCCTGTGAAGTCCACAAAGCATATTTCCTGTAACAAACAGTTACATGACCTACAGCATGGTCAAGGAAGGTAATGTTTCCAACATTTTTTTACTACTAAACAACTATTGATTTAGAACTACGGAGAGTTACCGCAAGTCGCAAAGAAAAGAGGAGCTGCCTCCACTATTCCAGCACCATTTCAACTTCAACATCATCTGATCACCTATGCTTAGTCTAACAACTAAAAGATACCAACAACTATTTAGTCCAATTAACGTAAGCAAAATATGATGTGCCTGCCCATGGTACTGATTTGTGTGTGGTGTGTGTGTGCAAAAAAAATGTTGCCTCACCCTATTTGTAGAGAAATGCTAATGCCATCCTCCTCTTTTATTTTGCCTAAACGGTCTATGACTCTGACATACAGTACACACTTTTAGTTTTTTGGCCTAGGCTGCATGGCTAAAATACTTTCTTGCTAGCATATCTTCCTTTCGTGGGAAACGATGCGCCAGGCCAGCTAGTTAAGATTAGCATACCAGATCTATCTACATGTTAAACTTCCATCCTCTTAGGGCAATGTATGAATTTATGGTTGGATCAGAATTACCATTATAATCATTGGCCAGTACAGAGAATTAAGTAAAATCACAAGTCCAAACCCTTATTTCCATCCATGGCTAATTTAGGAAAGGGCTAATTTTAGCTAGTTAGCCACTGGAGGATAACAACACAACGAGATGTAACGATTCAAGTTTTTTTCTGTCAATAATGACGTTTGGCTTGTGATATGATTGGTCTGAAGCCAAATCCAAACTGGCATCCTTGACACTTTTTTTGGTGTGCCAGGACCATTCACAGCTGAGCTCACTCAGTTTAGCTCAACGCTGATTGGCTATTCTTTTTCATCAAGGGAGGACAAATGCTTGCTGGCTTCCCTTGCATTCAATACTACGGGCAGCAACAATATCATACTCTTTATGACCATACAGCATCAGATACAGTACATTCAGCCTTGTGCAAATTGAAGGAAATTTATGAAACACAGACATGAAGGATACATTTTCTTTTTATGTTCTTATAATCCATTTTTGGGAGAAGCCTGGCTTCCCTTGCCATCCATGAATACACTGAGTTGCAAAAATAGCTCTTTGGCCACGCACACCAGTGGAGGGTTTGGCGTCGAAGAACGGAAGCATATGCAAGACAGTACCTCAACTACATTAAAATATGGCGATGCATCTTTGATGGGGCTATTTTGCTTCCACTGGTCCTGTGACCCTTTTTAAGGTCAACGGCATCATAAACTTTATCAAGTACCATGACATTTTAGCCAAAAACCTGGTTGCCTCTGCCAGGAGGCTGACACTGGAAATGTCCATCTCAGTCTCCGGACATGAAACCCATTTACAACCTGTGGTTTAAATTGAAGAGGGCCGTCCATAAGCACAGACAAAGGATATCAAGGATCTTGAAAGATTATGTATGGAGGAATGGTCTACGATCCCTCCCAATGTGTTAAAACATTTAAGAAAAAGGCTCAGTGTGTTTATCTTCGCAAGGGTAGGATGCTGGAGTACTGAAAATGGGTGGCAATAATTTTGAACTTTATCCTTACCCTACATCTCTTTCTCTGCATTATTATAAAATAATACTTTCAATTTTTGGGGGGCATACAATACAGCTCAGTATTTGTATTATTTTATTTTATACAGTCCTTTTTGCACATCTTTATCAAGGGTGCTAATAATTAATGGGCATACAAGCACATTTCAGCTTGAGTGAAGGTTTCTAATCAATTCAGTCAACAAGCACATACAGATACTTGCGGTATGTTCATGCCCACCCACTCATTATTTTGTAATAGTCCATCTACTGGCCTTGAGCAACTTTAAGTACACTCACTCAAAAACATCCTCCCACACCAAATACAAAAGACTGAGAGAAAAAGATGAGAGACTGGTGTGAGAGGAGTGTTTAATAAACTGAGAAAACTCATGGGACTGTATAAGACAGATAGACCTAGTGCACAAAAAACATCAGAAATAGCTAACCAGACATCAAAAGTGGTGGGTATGACTGATGGTGTATTGCACCCAGATGCCCCTGTAATCACAGATAAGTGCAGCTTTTATATTAAGATGCACTGGAATTTGTATGTGCCCGTGTGTGCGTGCGCACGTTAGCCAAAACAGTGAGACTGATGTGATCATCTGTATGTCTACCCTAGGGACGATGCTGCTGTGCTCATCTGTATGTCTACCCTAGGGACGGTGCTGCTGTGCTCATCTGTATGTCTACCCTAGGGACGGTGCTGCTGTGCTCATCTGTATGTCTACCCTAGGGACGGTGCTGCTGTGCTCATCTGTATGTCTACCCTAGGGACGGTGCTACTGTGCACATCTGTATGTCTACCCTAGGGACGGTGCTGCTGTGCTCATCTGTATGTCTACCCTAGGGACGGTGCTGCTGTGCTCATCTGTATGTCTACCCTAGGGACGGTGCTGCTGTGCTCATCTGTATGTCTACCCTAGGGACGGTGCTGCTGTGCTCATCTGTATGTCTACCCTAGGGACGGTGCTACTGTGCACATCTGTATGTCTACCCTAGGGACGGTGCTGCTGTGCTCATCTGTATGTCTACCCTAGGGACGGTGCTGCTGTGCTCATCTGTATGTCTACCCTAGGGACGGTGCTACTGTGCACATCTGTATGTCTACCCTAGGGACGGTGCTGCTGTGCTCATCTGTATGTCTACCCTAGGGACGGTGCTACTGTGCACATCTGTATGTCTACCCTAGGGACGGTGCTGCTGTGCTCATCTGTATGTCTACCCTAGGGACGGTGCTGCTGTGCTCATCTGTATGTCTACCCTAGGGACGGTGCTACTGTGCACATCTGTATGTCTACCCTAGGGACGGTGCTGCTGTGCACATCTGTATGTCTACCCTAGGGACGGTGCTACTGTGCACATCTGTATGTCTACCCTAGGGACGGTGCTACTGTGCTCATCTGTATGTCTACCCTAGGGACGGTGCTGCTGTGCTGGGGTGGTAAACCGCTTTTGCGGCCTCACTGCAGCTGTGACTTGGGCTGAGAAATCCTGCTGCTCTCTCACGCCCTGCGGACCGCGCCGACCTGCAGCGGCACACAGCAACACACTCACAGGACTGGGGAGCTGGGTGAATGCTGTTATCCACTAGTGTTTATGTGATAGTCCAACACTGCCACATCAGGCAGTGTTGGAGGAGATGATTCTCACTATGAGAAAGAAGGTCATTATCAGGTCAGAGAGACACATGTGTGCCAAGACAACCATTCAAATGTTTAGAGCAGAGAGGTGCAGTATCCCACACCTGTGAATTGCCGTTGTCCCCTGCCTCATGCATGAACTCATATTATACTGAACACATTTGTGTCTGCTCAACCACAACCCTCCCCTGTAGGTGCTCTGGACCTGGTGATGAATGATGACTTATGATTAAATGCATGTCTATAGCTCCTTGACTCTCAAATGATCCCAGTTCACACATCTGTGACTTCCTCTGCTGCACCTCTGCTGCAGAATACTGCATGACGTCACCATGGAGAATGGTGTGCAGAGTCATGGTGACAAACGTGCCAGTGGAGGGTGAGTGTGTGTGTGTGTGTGCGTCACATGGTGGCGATGTGTGAAAGAGAGGGCTCCAGAGCCTCCTGTGCCCCTGGGCCCGGACATGGAGGTGGTGACTCACACTGGCCTGAGCTGATGCTGGAGACCCTGTGGTCTGTGAGGGGGAGGGAGGGAGTGAAGAGTAGGTGTACCCTGTAGCCTCCATAGAGACTAGGAGAGAGAGATGATATGCGAGAGAAAATGGGAAAGATGGAAGACGAAGGAAAGAGGAAAATATATATGGAGAGTGGGAGGTGGATCGAAAGCTGAATGAAATGAGTGCTGGAAGAGAGAGAAGATAGAGAGGATAGTCTGTGCGGAGATAGTGGAGTCTATGCAACCTGCAGCATCCACAGAGACTGGTAGCCTGCAGAGAGAACGGAAGGGAGGTCTGTGGATCCAGTACTGGCAGAGCAGGCAGTGCTGTGGAGGGAGACAGACAACGCTAGCTAGATGTACCCGCAGGCCTACACGCTGTAGGAGGGCACTATGTGGGCGGGGGCCATGTTTACTGGTGTAAATACAGATCCCTACTGGGAGACCGTCTCTCTTTGTGTGGATGTGATTGCACACACCGTTTACCAACAGCAAAGCTCTATCATTACTGAATTTCTACTGCAACTGGAGCACAGGGAGGATGAATGGCTGCAGGTTATACTGACTATGTTCTTATATTCATAATGAGGGTTTGCATGCAATTAGATGCTATTTTGTTGTAGCTTATTATTTTAATTGGAGTTTTACATTTGTGAAGACAGTGAGAGCAAAATATACTGTTCATATACTGTCTCTTGTGAGACAGTCCCTAGCCTGGAATTGAGGGTCAAAGGCATGCACAAATGGCCCAACCTTATGACAGCAGCATTATGCCCCCATAGCAAGGACACATGGCACACACATTTTGGATTATGTAAAGTGAGTGTGGAAGAGATGAACAAGTTATTGTGTCACAAAACTTTCACACCTCGGGAAACTTAACAGGTAAAATATGTGGTTGATGCTTCAGAGGGGGTGGTGTGTATGTGTTGCCTTCCTCAGAGCTTGTTGTGATTTCCCATTCATGTGTAAATGTAGGCTAGCGTACGCCAGTGTTATCCATTGAGTAAGTGTATTAAAGTCTGAGTGGTTGGCAACAGCATGGAGGCGCCATGTGGACTCATCAATCATCTCATAGCTTGATAAGTAAATTATTTCTCATTTAGAGATGATTTCCCTGCAAGGGCACATAATTAAGTAATGCCAATTAATTAGAAAATACAGTAACATCCGTATGATTTGGTAACGAGGGTATGTGTAGACATGCGCATATAGTACATGCACATCTGTGATTTACTGTGGAGTAAATGGGGAGAGAGGGAAAAAAAAGGATTTTCCCCGCATTTCAATTTTGACATGGATATCCTCACTGCAGACATGTATATTATTTTGTTTCAATTATGTATCTAAAACATGACTGCAGCTATACATTCACACAACAGCATGAAACATCCATCACCTACAATTGTAGCGGGAAACGGCTGACCCAGCAAATAAAGGTGGAGGTTAATTTCAGTAGCGATAATGCTGAAGTCTACAGAAAAGGAAGAGGAAGGCGAGGGGCTGGAAAATGAATTGCAGCAATAATACAAACACATTGAGACCACCATGAGAAATAGCCTTGATACCTGGCTGTGTCTGTATTCAACAAGGCAACATAGTAACTACCATGCAAGACAACCACATGGGAAATAGGTTGCACTGTTTTAGTCTGTGGTTCTCCAGTCCCTGTGGGTGTCAGTAAGAGGGTGGATAGTGGCTGGAGCTTACTGGGTCAGTAACATCATCATCACACCTGCCCCAGTCAGATACTGCCTGTCACTTATCCCTGGCTTAAAACACAGCTAAACTTGGCTCTGGCCACTAGGCCAGCAAAGCCCTGTATTAGTAGTGGCTAACCCACTGGATCTCCTGCCCTCCTGCTCTGCTCGAGACAGTAGGGACAGATCCAACCGGACAGCCGTGGCATTTAGATGCGCTAACATGGATTCTGTATAATGCCCATAGAGGATACACAGTTTCTCAACAAAGCCCCAGCTAAGTGAATTATACAAGTGGACAGTGCCTTCAGAAAGTATTCACAACCCTTGACTTTTTCCACATCTTGTTGTGTTAGATCCTGAATTTAAAATTAATCAAATTAAGATTTTGTGTCATTGTCCTACACACAATATACCACAATGTCGAAGTGGAATTTAGTTTTTGAGATTTTTACAAATTAGTAATGAATGAAAAGCTGAAATGTCCTGACTCTATAAGTATTCAACCCCTTTGTTATGGCAAGCTTAAATAAGTTCAGGAGTAAAAGTTGCTGAACAAGTCACATAATAAGTTGCATGGACTCTGTGTGCAATAATAATGTTTAACATTCTTTTTTAATGACTACCTCATCTCTGTACGCCACACAACTAACTGTAAGGTCCCTCAGTAGAGCAGTGAATTTCAAACACAGATTCAACCACAAAGACAGGGAGATGTCCAATGCCTTGCAAAGAAGGGAACCTATTGGTAGATGGGTAAAAAAAAGCAGACATGTAATATCCCTTTGAACATGGTGAAGTTATTAATTACAGTTTGGATGGTGTATCAATACACCCAGTCACTACAAAGTTACAGGCAAAGATTTATAACTAAACCAAGATAGACCACTGCCTGTTTCCAATGGGAACAAATGAGTCATAGTGGGCAGAACAAGCAAGGAGGTGGGCAGAGCCAAGCACACGCTAGCGAGATCCTATTGGCGCGTTCCAGCATGTATCTGCATTTTCCCGTTTGGAAACGCCTACTCTGTGATGTGTGCATGTCCAATAACTAAATTCACCTTTGCACTCCTTCTACACAGTGTGATTTTTTACAACTTTTGCGAAGGGTAAAGTCTACTAAACTTAGTCCACTCTGTTCATTGCAGATTTTAGTTTTGGGAACAGAAAACTCTATTGAGAGCAAATGTTTCATCAATGAGAAAATGTGCAGAATGTCAGACAAAATCCATCTGGTTCCATTTTCTCCCACTACCCGCCAGTGGGCTTCCTCTCACTGCCATATTTGGTAGTGAGTGGAAACGCCAAGCGGATGCTTCACATTTATACATCCAGTAAAATCTCTGTCTGATTGTTCTATCTGTGATACAGGCGTCCATCCTAAATCAGTTTCCGGAGAGGAAGGAAACCACTCAAGGATTTCACCATGAGGCCAATGGTGACTTTAAAACAGTTACAGAGTTTAATGGCTGTGATAGGAGATAACTGAGGATGAATCAACATCATTGTAGTTACTCC
This sequence comes from Salvelinus fontinalis, assembly GCF_029448725.1. Taxonomy (NCBI): domain Eukaryota; kingdom Metazoa; phylum Chordata; class Actinopteri; order Salmoniformes; family Salmonidae; genus Salvelinus; species Salvelinus fontinalis. The sequence goes on from NC_074678.1 coordinate 32,364,963, forward strand.
ACAATACTAACATAAATGACAGAGTGAAAAGGAAGCCTGTACAGAATAAAAAAATATTCAAAACATGCATCCTGTTTTCAACATGGCATTAAATTAAAACTGTAAAAAAAATTGGCAAAGAAATCAACTTTATGTCCTGAATACAACGCGTTATGTTTGGAGCAAATCCAAAAGAACACATCCCTGAGTACCACTCAGCATGGTGGTGGCTGCATCATGTTATGGGTATGCTTGTCATGAAAATAAATGGAATAGAGCTAAGTACAGGCATAATCTTAGAGGAAAACCTGTTTCAGTCTGCTTTCCAACAGTCACAAGGCCAAATATAAGCTGCGTAAACAAAACATTAAAAACACCTGCCCTTTCCATGGCAGACTGACCAGGTGAATGCAGGTGAAAGCTATGGCCCTTATTGATGGCACTTGTTAAATACACTTGAATCAGTGTAGATGAAGGGGAGGAGATAGGTTAAATAAGGATTTTAAGGCTTGAGACATGGATTGTATATGTGCCATTCAGAGGGTGATGCCTTTGAACGGGGGTATGGTAGTAGGTGCCAGGCTCACCGGTTTGTGTCAAGATCTGCAACACTGTTGGGTTTTTCTGTCAAGAATGGTCCACCACCTAAAGGAAATTCAGCCAACTTGACATACACTACAAGTCAAAAGATTTAAAACACCTACTCATTCAAGGCTTTTTCTTCATTTTTACTATTTTCAACATTGTAGAATAATAGTGAAGAGATCAACACGATGAAATAACACATTTTAATCATGTAGTAACCCCAAAAAATGTTAAACAAATCTAAACATATTTTATATTTGAGATTCTTCAAATAGCCACCCTTTGCCTGGATGACAACTTTGCACAGTCTTGGCATTTTCTCAACCAGCTTCATGAGGTAGTCACCTGGAATGCATTTTAATTAACATGTGGGCCTTCTTAAAAGTTAATTTGTGGAATTTATTTCCTTCTAAATGTGTTTGAGCCATTCAGTTGTGTTGTGACAAGGCAGGTGGTGTCACGATCGTCATAATGATGAGACCAAGGCCAAGGTATGCGTACATTCTCTTTTACTGAATGAAACACTTAACAAAAAACAACAAAACCAACGAACGAAACGTGAAGCTATATGACTAGTGCAGACAGGCAACTATACATAGACAAGATCCCACAACACAAACGAGGAAAATGACTACCTAAATATGATCCCCAATCAGAGACAACGATAAACAGCTGTCTCTGATTGGGAACCATATCAGGCCAACATAGACATACAAAACCCCTAGACATACAAAACCCTAGACATACAAAAACAGCGTACCCACCCTTGTCACACCCTGATCTAACCAAAATATATAGAAAAACAGATATCTAAGGTCAGGGCGTGACAGTACCCCCGTGGGACCGGTACAGGTGTCACCGGGCTGATGACACGCACCTCAAGGTGAGTGCAGAGAGAAGGCACAGGACTTACTGAACTGTGGAGGCGCACTGGAGACCTGATGCGTGGGAACAGTACAGGTAGCACCGGGCTGATGACACGCACCTCAGGACGCCCGTTCTGCAGCGCTCTCAACGCCAGCACCTCTCTCCTAAATCTTGCGTCGAGCTCCTCACTCGACCCCCTGACTGGCTTTGGTTCACCCCTCGGCTCCGCTGACCACTCTGTGTGCCCCCCCCCCCCCCCCCCCAAAAAAGAAATCTTGGGGCTGCCTCTCGTGCTTTCGTCGTTGCCTTGACTCCTCGTATCGTCGCCGTTCCTCTTTCGCTGCCTCCGCTTGCTTCCATGGCAGTGTCTTGTCCCCTGCCATTACCTCCTCCCAGGTCAAGGATGTCCTCCACTCCCTTTTTGTTCTTCATTAGAGTTACCAGCCTCAGAAATGGCAGTCCAAATAAATGCTTTGCAGAGTTCAAGTAACAGACACATCTCAAGATCAACTGTTCAGAGGAGACTGTGTGAATCAGGCCTTCATGGTCGAATTGCTGCAAAGAAACCACTACTAAATGACACCAATAAGAAGAAGAGACTTGTTTGGGCCAAGAAACACAAGCAATGGACATTAGACCAGTGGAGATTTGTCCTTTGGTCTGGAGTCCAAATTTGATATTTTTGGTTCCAACCGCCGTGTCCTTGTGAGATGCGGGTGAATGTGTGGGTGAACGGATGTAAAGCATGGAGGAGAAGGTGTTATGGTGTGGGGGTGCTTTGCTGGTGACACTGTCTGTTATTTATTTCGAATTCAAGGCACACTTAACCAGCATGGCTATCACAGCAATCTGCAGCAATACACCATCCCATCTGGTTATGGCTTAGTGTGACTATCATTTGTTTTTCAACAGGACAATGACCCAATACACCTCCAGGCTGTGTAAGGGCTATTTGACCAAGAAGGAGAGGGATGGAGTGCTGAATCAGATGACCTGGCCTCCAAAATCCCCCAACCTCAACCAAATTGAGATGGTTTGGGATGAGTTGGACCTCAGAGTTAAGGAAAAGCAGCTAACAAGTGCTCAGCATATGCGGGAACTCCTTCAAGACTGTTGGAAAAGCATGTCCTCATGAAGCTGGTTGAGAGAATGCCAAGAGTGTGCAAAGCTGTCATCAAGGCAAAGGGTGGCTTTGTTTAACACTTTTTTGGTTACTACATGATTCCATATGTGTTGTTTCATAGTTTTGATGTTTTTACTATTATTCTACAATGTAGAAAATAGTAAAAAAAAGTGAAGAAAAACCCTTGAATGAGTAGGTGTTCAAAAACTTTTGACTGGTAGTGTAAATGTGGTACGCATTGGAGTAAACATGGGCCAGCATCCCTGTGGAATGCTTGACACCTTGTAGAGTCCATGCCCCCAATGAATTTGAGACTGTTCTGAGGGAAAGAGTGCAACTCAATATTAGGAATGTGTTCTTAATGTCTTGTACCCTCAGTGTATATATGTAGACTAGAAACACAATAAAGCCATCTTGTCTTGCCCAAGGTTTTATTATGTATAGCAATGCCCACACTAATACCAAAGCAGCCATTGTAAAGTGATTTAGTTGTGCTCTTGGGTGACATGAGAACAGTGTGGACCTGAGCCAGCAACCCTCTGCTGAACACCACACCACTTAATCTGTTCTCATGTCTTGGCTGGAGCACTAACAGGGTTAAATGAAATGTAGCAGTGGAGGGGCAGGGGGGGGGGGTCTAGTAATTATTATGTCTAGCAATTATCAACAACGAACTTAACAGAGCTTGAAGAATATTTAAAAGATCAATGTGCAAGTATTGTACAATCCAGGTTTGCAAAGCTCTTAGAGATTTACCCAGAAAGACTCACAGCTGTAATAACTGCCAAAGGTGATTCGAACATGTATTGACTCAGGGGTGTGACTATTTATGTAAATGTAATATTTCTCTATTTCATTTTCAATACATTTACAAGCACATGTTTTCACTTTGTCATTATGGAATATTTTGTGTAGATGGGTGAGAAAAAAATTATACTGTATTTAATCTATTTTGAATTCAGGCTGTAACACAACAGAATGTGGAATAAGTCAAGGGGTATGAATACTTTCTGAAGGCACTGTATTTGCCAACTGTCCACAAAGTGTGCAATTCTAGGCAATTCACACACAGCAATTCTCTATTGAAATGAGAACATTTATTTGAATTCAAAAGGTCATTAAAAGCTCTGTAGTAAAGACTAGGTGTTGTGGGTAGTGTGCTAGATTTGTAGCACCGACAAGGAACAATGGCATACAGAAATTGATTATAATTAAATGAGGGAAAAACATTCAACTTTAATTGGTTGTTTGTTTGATATGCAAATTTGCAGCATGTGTATGACAGAATGATTATTGGGCCCCTGGCAGCACAAAACCGCAGCATTATTAAAACAAACAAGCTTGACATTCAGCTCTATGGGAACGTTTCACCCCTTTCTCATTCCCTGCAGTTCTGCAACAGCAGTTCATTAAAACCTAATGGGAACAGCAATATCTTGGCAGGCTGGGGAGCACAGGCATGGCACAGTCAACATGAATTAAACTCTACTTACATTAACATAGGAGAACAGGATGAGGACCTCGCCATATTTGCCAGGGCCCAGCTCACACTGTCAATGCATGTTGTGATTGATTTGAGAAAAATATGTTGGCTGTACTGTCCTCAGAACTACACAGCTGCTTTGATTTCTTTCACAGCTTCTCCGTTTTTATGGTTGATTATGTGCTACTGTAGTCTACACATCATCCCTTCAACAATGTACTTATGACAGAGTTTCCCAAACTCAGTCCTGGGCCACCCTGGGTGCACGTTTCGTTTTTTCCCCTAGCACTACACATCTGATTCAAATAAATCAAAGCTTGATGAGTAGCTGATTATTTGAATCAGCTGTGTAGTGCTAGGGCAAAAACCAAAATGTGCAGGGAAACCTGTACTATGAGATAGGTGTTAAACCTGTTCATTGTCTCCTCCATGAACTAGGCTGCTGTGCTGAATGACAATGCAAATGAATAATACTCCTCTAGCTAGTTATTAGTCCTCAGAGGCAGGTGAATCCGACAGGTTCAGGTAGACTAATGAGTGAGGAAGCTCTGATGCAGTCCTGCAGTGTAGAGAGAGGGAGGAGAGGATTTCCTCTTGACAGCTGTGCTGCCTGTCTCTGTTTGCAGCCTGCATTAGAGTTGGCCTGTGTGCCACTAGGGCATCTAATGAGCAAAGACAAACACGCTGCCCACTACCACATGCTAGAGGAGGCCTCAGGCCAGAGCTCACAAACTGTCTGTCACGGCCACCCAGTTTACGCTCCACGAACAGGCCACGGCTGTGTATACATTGTGTCATCCCATTAAGCGAGAGTAAGTGAGTGTGTTTAGGCTGTATACACTAGGCTAAAGTATTTGTTCCCATAGACACTTCCTAAATCTGAGCATGGCATACATCTGCCACTGTTTACACCAGGGGTGGGCAATTCCAGTCCCCGAGGGCCTGATTGGTGTCACAGTTTTTCCCCAACCACATCTAACACACCTGACTCCAATAATCACCTAATCATGATCTTCAGTTTAGAATGCAATTTGATTCATCAGCTGTGTTTGCTAGGGATGGAGAAAACGTATGACACCAATCAGGCCCTGAAGGACTGGAGTTGCCCACCTCTGGTCTACAATTTAAACCAACTGTTCCACTAACACCACCAGAGATAGAGTGGCAGGACAAATGGCCATGGCTCTTCCCAGACACGGGTTCTCTTCCTCTTTACCTGCTGTTAATGGGAAGACTGGTTGTAGCCTTCAGAAAGAGATATAAACCAGCGCAGTGGAGGTGTGTTTCATTCCATTCCATTTACTCCCTTACAGCGATTACTATGAGCCATCCTTCCCTCACCAGCCCCGGCGACTAATCCACCCCCACTGCACCACCAACACCGCAGTCCTCCATCTTAACAGATGAAGTCTTCTCCAAAGACAGCGAGAGGGAGAATAGAGAAGCTTTCGGGTCAGATATTGATAGGGCCCTCAAGGCACATAGGCAAACAGCCAGGAAGAGAGAATGCGAAAATGTGACTTCTTTGTGTTCGGGAAGAGAGCTTAAAGATTGAAGGGGGGAATGAGGGATGGTGTGTAACATGTGATTACAGTTTCAATTTGGAGCTGTCAGGCGTAAATAAGGAGTGCATGGGTGGAAGGAGATAGAGGGTGGGATTAGTGAACCCCACCTTGCCTTCTGAGGCAGCTCTTTCCTCCCATTACTATCAAAGGAAGATAGACTTAAAACTGCGTGGAACTGGAAAGAGATAAACACAATACAGATTTTAAAAGGCAAATGTCCAAATGATGGAAACGTATGAGCCAAGTGTGGATTTATGGAAGAAATATATTTCATGAGGACTGTATTGCGTAAAGGTGCTCTGCTCAGTCCAGATACAAAGCACTCTCTCTTATTATAAGATGTTTTTAAAATTGTATAATGCCCTTCATTTTGCTGGACCCAAGGAAGAGTAGCGGCTGCATTGGCAGCACCTAATGGCGATCCTTAATAAATACAAATAGCATTCCTCCTCATTCCCAAGAACTTCTGTAGTCTGTAAAGAATCCTAAAAATTCTGCTCTAATATATTCCAGCGGCAGATGTGTCAGAGAATTATACTCAGCAGAAAGGTAAAGTCATACAGGAGCTTCGAGAAAAAGGGAGATGGGCTATTCCCAGCAACAGTTTTCTACAGAGACGAAAATATATGGCTGTTTTTTCTGTAATACAAACTTCCTCTCAGCAACATGTGTATCCTTTATTTGAAAATGTTAGGTGAAGCGTCATACTGCAGCTACAGTATGAGATGCAACTGGAGGGTAGCAATTGGTCATGCTGCCCACTCCTCCGGGGTTTATTTCAACTGTTAGAATGTTAATATCAATAACCCTATTATGTTAAAAACTAGCAGATATATGTATTTTTTTTTTAACTAGGCAAGTCAGTTAAGAACAAATTCTTATTTACAATGATGGCCTAGGAACAGTGGGTTTAATGCCTTGTTCATGGGCAAAACAACAGATTTTTACCTTGTCAGCTCAGGGATTTGATCTAGCAACCTTTTGGTTACTGGCCCAAAGCTCTAACCACTAGGCTACCTGCCCTAAACAGCAATGGCGTCTTACCAGCCTCAGCCTATGGCTGTGTGAGTGCCTCAGAACATGTATACAGATACAACATAAAGAATTGTGCTCAATGTGTTTGGTAAAGTAATCATTTGAAATTCCAATGTGCTCTTAGAACAATAGACCACAGGCTATCTATATGTACTGCATCAGATAGCCTTAGCCTATGACATTTAAGGCTAAATATGCATGTTCTCTGTTCTGTAAAAGCTGTAATAGAAATGTATCGCCTTGATTATGGCTCCTAGTGTGTGTGTATGTGTGTGTGTGTCTGGCTGTGTGTGAAAATCTACCTGAGAGTAATGTAACAATTTACATGGATCAGCGAAGCCACACAATGGCCACCCACACAGTATGCAGATTGAGGCAGAGCCGAGACAAGAGGATGGTGGGTGGATTAGAAAGCGTCAGTGAGAATCTAATTTCTCTGTGTTTTACAGGAGGATTTCACACGAGGACAGGAATTCACATGATTTCACATAATAATACTACCAAATGAATGATGCTGATACAATACAAACCAATCAGATGGACACAAAGAAGACACGCTCTACAATCTGCATTTACTAGAGAAATGGTATCACCGGGTGTACAGCGCTGGAATTGGTTTTTAGATTACATTAAAACTTCTTCAGGATTGGTGGGTCCCCTGCTGTACGGTTGAGCTAACGTAGGCTAATGCGATTAGCATGAGGTTGAACGTAACAAGAACATTTCCCAGGACATAGACATATCTGATATTGTTAATCTAACTGCACTGTCCAATTTACAGTAGCTATTACAGTGAAATAATACCATGATATTGTTTGAGGAGAGTACACAGTTTTGAACATGAAAAGTTATTAATAAACAAATTAGGCACATTTAGGCAGTCTTGATACAAAATGTAACTTCTTATGGCAGCAATCCCGGTAACGGGATCGATATGACAACAGCCAGTGAAAGTGCAGGGCGCCAAATTCAAACAACAGAAATCTCATAATTAAAATTCCTCAAACATACATGTGTCTTATACCATTTAAAGCTAATCTTGTTGTTAATCCCACCAAAGTGTCGGATTTCAAATAGGCTTTTCAGTGAAAGCACCACAAACGATTGTGTTAGGTCACCACCAACTCAAAGAAAAATTCAGCCATTTTTCCAGCCAAAGAGAGGAGTCACAAATAGCACAAATAGAGATAAAATTAAACACTAACCTTTGATGATCTTCTCAAATCAAAATTTTATTTGTCACATACACATGGTTAGCAGATGTTAATGCGAGTGTAGCGAAATGCTTGTGCTTCTAGTTCCGACAATGAGGTAATAACCAACAAGTAATCTAACCTAACAATTCCACAACTACTACCTTATACACACAAGTGTAAAGGGATAAAGAATATGTACATAAAGATATATTTATTTATTTACCGTTATTTTACCAGGTAAGTTGACTGAGAACACGTTCTCATTTGCAGCAACGACCTGGGGAATAGTTACAGGGGAGAGGAGGGGGATGAATGAGCCAATTGTAAACTGGGGATTATTAGGTGACCATGATGGTTTGAGGGTCAGATTGGGAATTTAGCCAGGACACCGGGGTTAACACCCCTACTCTTACGATAAGTGCCATGGGATCTTTAATGACCTCAGAGTCAGGACACCCGTTTAACGTCCCATCCGAAAGACGGCACCCTACACAGGGCAGTGTCAATCACTGCCCTGGGGCATTGGGATATTTTTTTTAGACCAGAGGAAAAAGTGCCTACTACTGGCCCTCCAACACCACTTCCAGCAGCATCTGGTCTCCCATCCAGGGACTGACCAGGACCAACCCTGCTTAGCTTCAGAAGCAAGCCAGCAGTGGTATGCAGGGTGGTATGCTGCTGGCATAATATATGAATGAGTGATGGTACAGAACGGCATAGGCAAGATGCAGTAGATGGTATAGAGTACAGTATATATATATGAGATGAGTCATGTAGGGTATGTAAACATTATATTAAGTGGCATTGTTTAAAGTGGCTAATGGTACATTTTTACATAATTTCCATCAATTCCCATTATTAAAGTGGCTGGAGTTGAGTCAGTATGTTGGCAGCGGCCACTAAATGTTAGTGGTGGCTGTTTAACAGTCTGATGGCCTTGAGATAGAAGCTGTTTTTCAGTCTCTCGGTCCCTGCTTTGATGCACCTGTACTGACCTCGCCTTCTGGATGATAGCGGGGTGAACAGGCAGTGGCTTGGGTGGTTGTTGTCCTTGATGATCTTTATGGCCTTCCTGTGACATCGGGTGGTGTAGGTGTCCTGGAGGGCAGGTAGTTTGCCCCCGGTGATGCGTTGTGCAGACCTCACTACCCTCTGGAGAGCCTTACGGTTGTGGGCGGAGCAGTTGCCGTACCAGGCGGTGATACAGCCCGACAGGATGCTCTCGATTGTGCATCTGTAAAAGTTTGTGAGTGCTTTTGGTGACAAGCCGAATTTCTTCAGCCTCCTGAGGTTGAAGAGGCGCTGCTGCGCCTTCTTCACAACGCTGTCTGTGTGGGTGGACCAATTCAGTTTGTCCGTGATGTGTACACCGAGGAACTTAATACTTTCCACCTTCTCCACTACTGTCCCGTCGATGTGGATAGGGGTTGCTCCCTCTGCTGTTTCCTGAAGTCCACAATCATCTCCTTTGTTTTGTTGACGTTGAGTGTGAGGTTATTTTCCTGACACCACACTCCGAGGGCCCTCACCTCCTCCCTGTAGGCCGTCTCGTCGTTGTTGGTAATAAAGCCTACCACTGTAGTGTCGTCCGCAAACTTGATGATTGAATTGGAGGCGTGCATGGCCACGCAGTCGTTGGTGAACAGGGAGTACAGGAGAGGGCTCAGAATGCACCCTTGTGGGGCCCCAGTGTTGAGGATCAGCGGGGTGGAGATGTTGTTACCTACCCTCAACACCTGGGGGCGGCCCGTCAGGAAGTCCAGGACCCAGTTGCACAGGGCGGGGTCGAGACCCAGGGTCTCGAGCTTGATGACGAGTTTGGAGGGTACTATGGTGTTAAATGCTGAGCTGTAGTCGATGAACAGCATTCTCACATAGGTATTCCTCTTGTCCAGATGGGTTAGGGCAGTGTGCAGTGTGGTTGCGATTGCGTCGTCTGTGGACCTATTGGGTCGGTAAGCAAATTGGAGTGGGTCTAGGGTGTCAGGTAGGGTGGAGGTGATATGGTCCTTGACTAGTCTCTCAAAGCACTTCATGATGACGGAAGTGAGTGCTACGGGGCGGTAGTCGTTTAGCTCAGTTACCTTAGCTTTCTTGGGAACAGGAACAATGGTGGCCCTCTTCAAGCATGTGGGAACAGCAGACTGGGATAAGGATTGATTGAATATGTCCTTAAACCCACCAGCCAGCTGGTCTGCGCATGCTCTGAGGACGCGGCTGGGAATGCCGTCTGGGCCGGCAGCCTTGCGAGGGTTAACACGTTTAAATGTTTTACTCACCTCGGCTGCAGTGAAGGAGAGCCCGCAGGTTTTGGTAGCGGGCCGTGTCAGTGGCACTGTATTGTCCTCAAAGCGAGCAAAAAAGTTATTTAGCCTGTCTGGGAGCAAGACATCCTGGTCCGCGACGGGGCTGGTTTTCTTTTTGTAATCCGTGATTGACTGTAGACCCTGCCACATACCTCTTGTGTCTGAGCTGTTGAATTGCGACTCTACTTTGTCTCTATACTGGGACTTAGCTTGTTTGATTGCCTTGCGGAGAGAATAGCTACACTGTTTGTATTCGGTCATGTTTCCGGTCACCTTGCCCTGGTTAAAAGCAGTGGTTCGCGCTTTCAGTTTCACGCGAATGCTGCCATCAATCCACGGTTTCTGGGTTGGGAATGTTTTAATCGTTGCTGTGGGTACGACATTGTCAATGCACTTTCTAATGAACTCGCTCACCGAATCAGCGTATTTGTCAATATTGTTGTTGGACGTAATGCGGAACATATCCCAATCCAGTCTTGAAGCGTGGAATCAGATTGGTCGGACCAGCGTTGAACAGACCTGAGCGAAGGAGCTTGTTGTTTTAGTTTCTGTTTGTAGGCTGGAAGCAACAAAATGGAGTCATGGTCAGCTTTTCCGAAAGGAGGGCGGCCGAGGGCCTTATATGCGTCGCGGAAGTTAGTATAACAATGATCCAAGGTTTTACCAGCCCTGGTAGCACAATCGATATGCTGATAGAATTTAGGGAGTTTTGTTTTCAGATTAGCCTTGTTAAAATCCCCAGCTACGATGAATGCAGCCTCAGGGTGTGTGGTATCCAGTTTACAAAGAGTCAGATAAAGTTCGTTCAGGGCCATCGATGTGTCTGCTTGGGGGGGAATATATACGGCTGTGATTATAATCGAAGAGAAATCCCTTGGTAGATAATGCGGTCGACATTTGATTGTGAGGAAATCTAGATCAGGTGAACAGAATGACTTGAGTTCCTGTATGTTGTTATGATCACACCACGTCTCGTTAATCATAAAGGCATACACCCCCGCCCCTCTTCTTACCAGAAAGATGTTTGTTTCTGTCGGCGCGATGCATGAAGAAACCAGCTGGCTGCACCGACTCCGTTAGCGTCTCTTGAGTGAGCCATGTTTCCGTGAAGCAGAGAACGTTACAATCTCTGATGTCTCTCTGGAATGTTACCCGTGCTCGGATTTCATCAACCTTATTGTCAAGAGACTGGACATTGGCGAGTAGTATGCTAGGGAGTGGAGCGCGATGTGCCCGTCTCCGAAGCCTGACCAGGAGACCGCCTCGTTTGCCCCTTTTATGGCGTCGCTTAGGGTCGCCGGCTGGGATCAGATCCATTGTATTGGGTGGAAGGCAAAACACTGGATCCGCTTCGGGAAAGTCATATTCCTGGTTGTAACGATGGTGAGTTGACGTTGCTCTTATATTCAGTAGTTCCTCCCGACTGTATGTAATGAAACCTAAAATTACCTGGGGTACCAATGTAAGGAATAACACATAAAAAAACAAAATACTGCATATTTTCCTAGGAACGCAAAGCGAGGCGGCCATCTCGGTCGGCGCCGGAAGTTAGTTAGTTCTTCAGATGACACTCATAGGACTTCATATTACACAATACATATATGACTTGTTCGATTAAGTTCATATTTATATCCAAAAACCTCCGTTTACATTGGCGCCATGTTCAGAAATGCCTCCAAAATATCCTGAAAAATTGCAGAGAGCCACGTCAAATAACAGAAATACTCATCATAAACTTTGTTGAAAGATACATGTTTTACATAGAATTAAAGATACACTTCTTCTTAATGCAACCGCTGTGTCAGATTTCAAAAAGCTTTACGGCAAAACATAATATTCAATAATCTGAAAACGTTCTACAGACTGTTGACATCTAGTTGAAGCCGTAGGAAGTGAAAACTCATCCATATCTCGTTGTAATTTCAATGGGAGCTTGGTTGAAAATCTACCAGCCTCAGAGTTTCCACTTCCTGTTTGGATTTTTTCTCAGGTTCTTGGCTGCCATATGAGTTCTGTTATAGTCACAAACATAATTCAAACAGTTTTAGAAACTCCAGAGTGTTTTCTATCCAATACTAATAATAATATGCATAGATTAGCAACTATGACTGAGGAGCAGGCCGTTTACTCTGGGCACCTCTGTGCACCTTTCATCTAAGCTACTCAATACTGCCCCTGCAGCCATAAGAAGTTAACAGAAATGCAATGGTTTATTTGATCAGACTAAAAATGTGGACATACACTGCTGCCATCTAGTGGACAATATCTAAATTGCACCTGGGCTGGAATAATATATTATGGCCTTTCTCTTGCATTTCAAAGATGGTACAAAAAAAGACAAACTTGTTTTTGTATTATCTTTTACCAGATCTAATGTGTTATATTCTCCTACATTCCTTTCACATTTCCACAAACTTCAAAGTGTTTCCTTTCAAATGATACCAAGAAAATGCATATCCTTGCTTCAGGGCCTGAGCTACAGGCAGTTAGATTACGGGTATGTCATTTTAGCCGGAAATTTTAAAAAAGGGGACGATCCTTAAGAGGATTTATTAAGTAGGCTTCATGAGAATGAGAAACCATCTCACTTGCAGAATGATCATTTTCTCTCTATGGATATACGCTGATACACACACCCATGCATATACCGTGCACTTGTCCTCACACACATGCACACGCTCCCATGCACTCACACATGTGCACTCACATGCAAGGCATGAATATCCCTGACTGGCTTTTTTTGTGAGAGAATGTGTACTGTAGAGTGTGCTGACCACTGCTACATTTAATTTAAGCCTGTTAGTGCTGCAGCCAAGCCATGAGAACAGATGAGGTGGTGTGGCGTTCAGCAGAGGGTTGCTGGCTCAGGTCCACACTGTTCTCACATCATCCAAAAGCACAACTAAACCACTTTTCAATGTCTGCTTGGTGTTGCTGTGGGCATTGCTATACATAATAAAACCTTGGGCAAGACAGCTTTGTGTTTCTAGTTTATATACACAGTGTACAAGACATTAAAATCACATTCCTAATACTGAGTTGCACCCCCCGGCTTTGCCCTCAGAACAGCCTTAATTTGTCGGGGCATGGTCTCTACAAGGTGTCGAAAGCGTTCCACAGAGATGCTGGCCCATGTTTACTCCAATGCTTCCCACAGTTGTGTCAAGTTGGCTGGATGTCCTTTGGGTGGTGTATCATTCTTGATACATACGGGAAACTGTATGAAAAACCGAGCAGAGCTGCAGTTCTTGACACAAACCGGTGCACCTGGCACCTACCATACCCCCGTTCAAAGGCACTTAAATATTTTGTCTTGCCCATTCACCCCCTGAATGGCACACATACACAATCTATGTCTCAATTGTCTCAAGGCTTAAAAATCCTTCTTTGGCCTGTCTCCTCCCCTTCATCTAAACTGATTGAAGTGGATTTAATAAGTGACATCAATAAAGGATCATAGCTTTCACCTGGATTCACCTGGTCAGTCTATGTCATGGAAAGAGCATTCTTAATGTTTTGTACACTAAGTGTATAGTTTATATCAGCGATTGTATTGTCAGAGCACAGCGCTCTGAATGACACCAACCTCAGAAACTACATTTAATAGAAGAAAAAGGAAAACATGAAAATAGCTGCCATTATGAAACCTCTCATTTCAACATTATTTCCCTTATTTGGAGCTTTTGGTTTGTTGTGAGTGAAGGTAGTTGGACTCGTTTTCATGACTAGTGGTTCAACAGTCCTGCTCAGAGCCCACTGCCCACGGCTTCTTACGTAAGGATCCTGGCTGCAGTTGTCAAGTTCTGTTGGAGTCACAGCACAGAAAAAGCCAGTCTGATACCTGAAACTCCTCCTGTTTCTCTATGGTCCACAGTGCTTCAAAAACACACTCCTACACTCACCCTGATAGGTCCCTGGTTCTGAAGTCTGTAGTTTAAGTCTAAGTATCTGTCATAATTTTCCCATTCATGACTGGCAGAGCATTAATTCTATTCAAGATGACAAATACCAATATTGGGAGCACACAAGCATAGAGATAACAGATTGTCTTGGCCTTCCAGAGTATATATCCATCACGCTTTTAGGGAGCCATAAATTCTCTCTTGGCTGCACAATGAAATAAATAGCTGTTATTATGTCAACTGCTAGCCAAGGCAGGGCAGGATGAAAACTTAAAACACAAAAGAGTCTTTTGGTGAACAAATTATCAAAGGAGATCTAAGCTACAAAGCAATAAGGGTGTGGAATATTGTATTTTCCGATGGCATAGGCTCATGTCCTTTGAAATGATTGTCAGAAACAGAAGCTGTTTCTGCTTGCTTCACAGAGAAACATCCTCACATAAATCTCACATCATCCAAGTTTAATTTCCTGTTGGCAGACCAATCAGAAATCTCATCTCCAGACCCTAGGGCAGTGAAAACCAGCTCTCGATGAGGTTATTGAAACATGAGTGTAACACTCCACTCCTGCACATGCTCTCCCCCAGCTCCATCGGATAAAACTAAGGTGATGCTCTCATCTCAAACACAAAACTTTGGGCTGTCACTGTGTGTACAGGGCCACAGGGGAAATCCATATTTGTCATGAGTTGAATCATTTATCGATTGTCTCCCAGCATCGCTCAGGCAACTGGGAAATGGCCAGTTCTACCTCCTGTGCACAGACAGAACATGGGTTTCAGGTTTCATTAGTCGTATGTATGTGATACACGTGGTAAACACCATCCAACTAATTGCTTACTGGCAGGTTCCAACAACAATAAGAAATAATAAAAGATAAGAATACGAGCAAAGTAAATGGCTCAGCAGAATACAATAAATATTTTAGCATAAGTCTAATACAGGAAGGAACAATTTATAGTGCAATATTTATACGTGTTTTGGGAAGGGGGGATTGGGGGGCTAGTTTTAAAATTGCACAGTATTTAGCAATCATAATATGAGTCTAGTAGCAGCAGTTGTGATGTGTGAGTAGCATTAATGGTCTGTGTAGCATGAATGTGTGTATGCGTGTGTTGTAAGGTGCAGAGAATCAGAGCAGGTGGTCAGTCCAGTTCAAGTGTTCAGCAGTCTGATGGCTTGTAGATAGAAACTGTTCCGGAGCCTATCTGCCCAACAGAAAGGGAGAGAACAGCTTGTGGCTGGGGTGAGTGGTCCTTGATGATGCTGCGAGCCTTAGTTAGGCACCGTTTCAAGTCCTCGGCTGTAATCATCACCTGCTTCAAGGAGACCACCATCATCGTAGTGCCCAAGAAAAACAAGGTGACACACCCATGGACTGATGTTTCAGCATTGTCTCAATGAAGAGTTCGGCGTTCGACTAGCCACGTGTGACATGCACGCGCAGTTACAAGCTTGCTAGAGTGAGCGGCAGGCCGACGAGCAATATCCACCGTCGTAGTACGGCTGAAGCCTGAGCTGGAATATGAAGCTAAGTGAAGCTGTCTAGCTTTAGAAAACCATGAGTAGATTGAGCTTCAGTTCTAGAATACCCCACAGGCATTGCATTACCTTTGTTTATATTGCATAGACCCCGTAGACTGAGGAATAGGGCACTTCATGACAAATGGTCATAAACTGACAGGCTATCGACATCAGTATCCACCCCATTAATACTGCATTACTAGCATCCTACACCGGGCTGTCACATTGCACATCAATTAATCATATTCTGTTATGGGAAGAAAAATTATTAAAGTGAGGGAATGAGATCTTCTGGATGATGTATCTCAACCCAGCTCTCCCTTCATCTTTTTGCAATACATTCTGGAGCGACGAGCACCTTCAAATCACTAATCCATCAGCAAGGGGCATATACAGTATGAAATTGTAATCTAGTAACTAATTGGACAACTGGATTGCACTCTCTGTGGTGCTGCATATGTTAATCAGTGTAAGCCCAGAAAAGCCTGTCTAAACACAGTTTTAAAATGGCTGTAATTGACCATCAGATTAATAGGAGCTATTTTGGTGTTTGGATCCAGACGCCAGAAGTTGTAAGCTACAAGCAAATTAGGTCTCTGTACATTATTCCTGATGAAAGTTCAAAAAGAATGAAACAGAAAGTATTGTTTTTTAAGGAAGTACTTTTTTTTACACCAGTTTAAATGTACAATGGATAAAAACCTGTAAAAACAGCAACATGTCAAATTGTCCTCTCAATTATCTTGTAATAAAATCAGCATGATGTAATCAAAGTGACACGTAACTGCAGGTGTTATGGGCAGATGAGGTCTCTGCAAATGACAATCAGAACAGGCCATTCGGTCCTAATTGGGAAATATAGTGACTTAACAAGCCGCCTCCACTCTCAAAATGTGAGCCTCTGAGTGTGTGCTACTGCTCAGCCCTTTGATACACAGACAGTTTAGACATTATCCATGCATTCATACTTCACTCATTAACTTGAAAGAATCTCAGTCTGGAATGTATGCAGCAGGTGCACAGTGTCCTCTTCTGATCACGGAGTCAGGCTGAGGGGGAAAGGTGTTACTGACTACATTGGACCAGCTACTTTCAGGACTGAAAGTACAGCTAGACCTTATATTCCTGTATGAAGGTATGATAGCCACTAGGAGCACGTGGCTAAGCCAAACCCAGACAGTCTAATGGCCTTCAGTGCATCCAGATGATTTTGTTTAGATTTCATCCCAGTTTCTCTAGCTGGAATAAGGGAGACTGGGATTAAATCAAGGACACCGCCATCTTTAGTGGCCTGATTGTGAGTGACAGGGCCCTTAGGTAACCGTGCTAGTCATCTCTGGAGGGTCCCATCACGCAAGTGCACTTAAATCAACATTGATGGCCGAAAATGTGAATTCTCTGCATTTGTCCCGGTCCTTTTTACCCAGCCAGAGCCATTCCTAGCCTCTGGCCCCTGTGTGCTTAGGGATGACTGTCTCTCTGTCCCTCCTTACACACACCCAATAAAGCATTCATACAGATGGATGGCTGCTTAAATCCAAGGGGACTACTGGTCATTAGGGGGAGGTGAAGTCCTATGTGTGTGAGAGGCATAGGGAAAGAGAAGACCAAAATAGTGAGACAGGGAGACTAAGTACCGGGACCTTTTTGTGGCTTGACAGAATCACATTGTAATCCATCAGATAACAGCCTACAGGTCAGAGTGCATGGGGAGCAGGCAGCACCTGTTGTCATTCAGTCAAGGTGACAATGTGCAGATGGCTGCAGTGTGCTGTGCCAAGTTACAGGGGGGCTGAACAGTGCCTCTACATTAAGCATCCTGTATGGAGGTTAGTGTGGACAACTGGATCATGTAAGACATAAAAACACCACTGCAAATGTAACAGTATTACTTTATGGACGTCCCCTCGCCCATACCCGGGCGCGAACCAGGGACCCTCTGCACACATCAACAACAGTCACCCATGAAGCATCGTTACCCATCGCTCCACAAAAGCCGCGGCCCTTGCAGAGCAAGGGGAACCACTACTTAACGGTCTCAAAGCGAGTGACGTAACCGATTGAAACGCTATTAGCGCGCACCACCGCTAACTAGCTAGCCATTTCACATCAGTTACACTAACACAGCATGTAAACTGATTACATTCATTCGAGAGACAAAGTGTCACAAAAGCACGCTAGAATAATTGCCCACAACCGTGCACAGCTGAAACTATGCATGGACTTTCACACATGACCCTTCCCAGTGCTGTTTCAAAGCACATTGCAGTTGAAAGGCAGGGTGAGAGTGCTGGTGGTGTAAAGCCATGCAGACTCCATAGCTACCTAGAAACAGGTGGAGCCCAAGACTGAGCAGGCTCTCCTTCAAACACCCAGAGAGCCAAGGGAATCCCCAGGGACCAGTAACATCTTTGTGTTTAGCGCACACTGCTCCCCTCTCAGCAACAACCCCACCATCCTCTTCCTATCCACATCCAAAAACAACCAGCTTTTAATTCATTCCAATTCTCAAGGTCATGTCTAGCTCCATTCTGAAGATAACTGGGGAAAAGCCTAAAATATAGTAAGGCAATCAAACAGGTTCTGCCAAACATCTGTTAAACCTACAGTATACATTTTCACTAGTATCGAAGTTGAATACAAATTTGGTTCTCGGTTTCATATTGCATATAAAAATGTGTCTACTGCATGTTACGTGCACTCACAGCTCATGTTTGATTAGACAGAACATGTAGAGCGAAGACTCACCCACTGCAGTCGGCGAGCAGATGAAAAAGGCGAGCACCAGGAATACATTGAAGGGGCTTCAAGTGCTCTACACCACCTCCTACCCACCCCTCTTGCATTGACCACAGTCCTCTTCAGCCTAGAGCTTGGCACCCTGGATGTGCATGTGCCCTTTGCCCTGTCAGACAAGTACCACAGAGTCATGTGGCTTTCCTCAGAGCCTGTGGGATACTTTCTCAGTTAACCAAGCTTGTATTTTAGCAGGAACACAAAACAGTTTAGCTCCTGTTTAACATCATGTATATTCGTAAGCGTAAAAGGTGATGGGCAAAGGTATGCAGCACAGTAGATTGTCAAAGTAGAGGTCAGCATAATGAGTGGAGCATTTAGCCTGTGGGTGGTAGTGGCATCATTACATGCACTGAACAGTTCTGACAGCCAACCTAGAAACAAGCCACAGGACTTTGCAATTATATATATTGGAAATATAAACTGGTTGAGATGAGGCTACAAAGTCACCAAGTACCGCAATGTTTTAATATGCACGTGTATTCATCCATAAAGTAGACTGGATGGAACAGGCCTTAGTGTACAAGTCATTCCTGCAGCTCAACTGGGACCTTAACTTAGACGTTGTGGGCTATACTTGGCCTTTTCTCAGGATGTTAAGTTGGTGGTTGAAGATATCCCTCTAGTGGTGTGGGAGCTGTGCTGTGGCAAAGTGGGTGGGGTTATATCCTTCCTGTTTGGCCCTGTCCGGGGGTATCATCGGATGGGGCCACAGTGTCTCCTGACCCCTCCCGTCTTAGCCTCCAGTATTTATGCTGCAGTAGTTTGTGTCAGGGGGCTAGGGTCAGTCTGTTATATCTAGAGTACTTTGCCGGTCTTATCCGGTGTCCTGTGTGAATTTAAGTATGCTCTCTAATTTTCTTTCTCAGAGGACCTGAGCCCTAGGACCATGCCTCAGGACTTCCTGGCATGACTACTTGCTGTCCCCAGTTCCCCTGGCCGTGCTGCTGCTCCATTTTCAACTGTTCTGCAGCTATGGAACCCTGACCTGTTCACCGGACGTGCTACCTGTCCCAGACCTGCTGTTTGACTAGAAACCGCAGGAGCAGTAGATACTCTTAATGATCGGCTATGAAAAGCCAACTGACATTTAATCCTGAGGTGCTGACTTGCTGCACCCTTGACAACTACTGTGATTATTATTTGACCATGCTGGTCATCCATGAACATCTTGGCCATGTTCTGTAATAATCTCCACCCGGCACAGCCAGAAGAGGACTGGCCACTCCTCATAGCCTGGTTCCTCTCAAGGTTGCCTTTCTAGGGAGTTTTTCTACACCTGCATTGCTTGCTGTTTGGGGTTTTAGGCTGGGTTTCTGTACAGCACTTTGAGATATCAGCTGATGTAAGATGGGCTATATAAATATATTTGATTTGACTTAGGGGTCAAGCAGCAACTCACTGTACAGGTGTTACACATTAACCTTTTGTTTTCATACATATGGTGACAACCATCAAATCATGTCATCCACTTTTCAACACTGCTAGATGTTTCAGGAGAAAAGAATATAGTATTGCCATCTCCTGGTCAGTTATTACACTGCATGTCTGAAGCTATTAAGAACAATAGACCTGCACATAAAGATGAATGTTTTATTTAGTAAAGTACAAGCAAAAAGTGAATACTGGCACTGGAGGATTACAGGTGGTGATAAAACTGAAGGCGGAACACCTAAGGACAAATAAATAGTACTGATGTCAATTTACAAAAGGGCCATAGAAGGCATAAACATCAATATAAATAGTCCAAACATCATACCAGGATTACAAAGTGGTTGACCCTCATGTCTGTTAAAGTAAATGTTTGTCACACCAGATGTACCTGAAATGCCACCTTCCACTATGCCATTTGAGGAACATTCTGCAAACAAGGCAAAAAGAACAAGAGTCAAAGCCAATCGCCTATAGTCAGAGTACTTGCAGAATGATGAAAGGCCATGCCAACGAGATGCTCACTCTGTACCTCTTTAAGGTCATCGATCACGACCTTCTCTGAAATGTCAAGGTCACTTTCTGTGTCATTTTGAGAGTTATACTCCTCACTGTCAGTATCCACTGCACTCAGCTGTCAAAAAACAGTCTGGATTAGTCAAGTATCAAATCAATTCAAAGTGCCACAGGAAACTGAAGAAATTAGTTTAATGCTTGCATGTATTTTAGAGACAATATACTACCCATGTGAGATGAAGGGTTAGGCCCATTCAAAGGAAACCATAACCCACCTCATAGTCAGGATCAACAGAAGGCTCCTCATCCTCTAGTTCCTGAGAGAGGGCCTCGACCCAGGTCTGCTGCTCCTCGTCATCAATGTCATCCTGCTTCCTCTTGTTGCCTTTCCCACAGAGCTTAGTGGGGGAGCCAAGCACCTCTGAAAAACAACCCAAATGAAAAGTAGAATTCCCCCATATCATTTCAAGCACATGTCTCAATGCTGTATATAGAAACCATGACTATACATGCCTGGGGATACAGCACAGCCGATGCTGGTGCACACAGGGTAGCCCAGGGCGCTCTGCAGACGGCGAGGCAGGATGGCCAACAGGATGCGTGTGGCTCGACGCAGACGCTTGCGGCCTGCTAGACAGTGGCGGGCTGGACTAGCATTGTCATCCTCTTCTGGCGCAACAAAAGCCTTCTCATCTGAAGGGGAGAAACCCAACAGCCACCAAAACCCACGGAGAGCACGCATCTGCAGACAAAGTGAATACTTCCTATTTTCTCCTGAGCGTTAAAAGCCATAATGCACATACCCAAGACAAATGCAAAGTGAGGACAGGTGCTTGTGGGACTATTGAAGTGGCACATTTATGGAGGCCAATTATGGCCACTGAAACCATCCCATGTCCAACATGTTAAATTCAAACTAACCAGTGAAGATAAATGAAGCTTGGGGCACATGCTTACCGCTAGTCTGACCGGCCAAAACTGTGACAGGCGACAGAGTACAGTGGTTAACACACTGTCTCTCTTCACCACAACTTTGTCCTGTGAAAGTAAAGAGTCAGTTAAATCCTAAATCAAAAATATCAAATCTAGCCACAAAGTAGGCATAAAATGTCAAGGTGTGCAGCCAGATGGCTAACGTTAACTAGTTAGCGCATTGAAACACGTCACGCAACTTCGATATGAGATGTACTTTCATAGCAGGCTAGGACAATTAACTTAGATTAGGAAATAGGTTAGCGAAAACGCTGTCCTAACATGCTACGAAAGTCACAACTTGTCGTGAAAGGGGTGTCCCAGAGCATTTCGTTAGCGTGCAGTCACTTGTGATGACAGATGCAACAGAAGCTAGCAAGCGTTCAAAGTTTCCCGCCGCAAAGAGTTCAAGATGTTGGCAAGTTACACACCTTCAACAATAAAAGTTGCAGTCAAGTTCATCGGAGTACAAACATAACTTGCTCATATTACCTCAACACCGTCGTTGTCCTGTTCGATGGGGACGCTACATTCAGAGGTCATACTGATCAGTGTGGCGATAGATTGGAAGGAAGTTGATAATAGCGGTATGTGATCAGTGTTCTTATGAACCCCGGAATTGCAGTAGATGAGCCAATCACCTCACACAAACAAGTAGGCTAACTGTGACCAATTATCGAATCACTAATTAGCGAAATAATGAAGCATGGCAGCATCTGTAGAAAGGTATGGGCCAACATCAGATAGGCCGACAATAGCCTGTCACATACAGTAAGCAAAATATGCCTCCTTCATATGCTATTCGGAACTAAACTCAGAAATGTCAGACTTGCTAACTTGTTGAATGCGGCATGTGTATAACTAGGTAACCAGTTAGCGAGTCGGACATTTCAGAGTTTCGACTAGCACTTGAACACAGCATTACACAGGCAAGGCAGCCCAGTTCTAATCTTTTGCCCAGTTAGGGACAAAATAACTGATCTGTCTGGTCAAAAGAACAATTAGTGGAATAATAATCCGAATTGGGCTGCCAGTGTAAACACAGCCTAATGTTATTGAAAGTGAGAATTGAATAAATAGAATAAACTGAACGAAAATGACAAATACTAATTATAATATTTACAAGGGAAATTATTGCTTTGTTTTTATTTTGTAAAGAGTAAATTGTTTATTTTATTTTGTGGTGTCCATCCATCTGAACAGGGATAACCGAACTTGGTTAGAGCTTCCGCAACTAGACAGACACGTAACATTTACGCACACACTTGCCACGTTCAAAACAACTGGGAAATCGAAGACAAGAAAACAAGCGCCGACTGGGAAAAATCGTTTTTCTCTCCAACGGTACTCCGGAGAGGGGGGTGAGGGAGAAGTCACAGGTATAAAGCCCCACTGTTTTCTCTCCAGACCAATCTAGTCTACCCAAGACACAAACTAATAGGACTGCTGAAAGGGAGAGAGAGACACATAGGCTAGCCTGCGCACACACACACACACACATACACACAACAGCCACAATGAAGAGAAACATGACAGCACCATCAGCATTGGAACTATTGGCAGTAGCACAAAACACTTTAATGTTGCAGAAATGTGGGATTTCTCCACGCCGTGCAGGCACAGTTGCGCAGGGATGCATTCACTTTTGTGAGCCACCTCCAGCGTGCGCTCTCTCGGGAGTTCCATCATATCAGACTGCCACACAAGTAAGGATATCTTTAGCAATACACTGATTGATGCCTGGCAGCATTCAACAGTTTACAATTCCCAGTCTTCACCATTCCCAAGGCGATGATGGAGAGGAGGCATAGGAAGGCTTTCGGGGCCCTGAAGTGGACACCTGCTGTTTATGTATTTTACCATCCTCTTCACTCTCTACATCAACGTCATCATCCAGCTTTGGGTCTTCACCTGAGCGAAAAGCCCACTGGACCATCTCAGATCCCTTCACCTACAAGCGTTCTTCCCTCCACAGGGTGAGATCCTACCCCTGTGCCTTCCTGGATAATGAGCACTAGCTCGACCCGACCGCCAGAGCTGCCCTGTCTCTGCCTCACCTTGCCAAGGTCACCAGACCATATGGCTTTGTCGCCCTGAGTCAGAGCCCTCAGATGGCCTACGAGGAGGCTCTGCTCTTCCAAGCTGGGCTCTGGCTCCTACACAAGGATAAAGACAGCATTCACCACACGACACAGGCCATTCACATTAAACCCAATGCCTCCAGACGGTCAACTACTGTCCAACGCCTGTCCATAGAATATAGTATATCACAGACTGAAGCAGCGCCAAAGGAGGAGATACTACGAACCATCTCTTCAGGCTCATCCTCCACCTCCGCATTGAAACATTTGTATGAATAGGAAAGCTGATCCTTTCATAAACATTCTCCTCTCAAGACAGTTCAATATCTCATGAAATCCAGAATACTATACTGTAGATCCGCGCTATGGCTAGCCTTACATCTGTATGTTTTATTTAAGGGGCGTATTCTAAACCTTAATCCTCTCAACTGAATTGAACAGAAATCCTAATTCACCATACACTATCATTAACAACACATATAATACCTGAATATATTCAATGGTTTATTACACTCTTCAGATAACAATTTAAAGTTACATATCATAAAAGGATGTTGTACTGTATTTGAGCAACTCAATCTGTTCCAGATGAGAGATTGCGTGGGCCACATGTCCAACAGTCTGTAAAGCTGAAGTTCATGTTGTTCAATGTGTGCTGATGCAACATCTGCTGTATTTGAGGTAGGGAGACCCTGTTCACTGTAGCTCTTAGCATATGAAGGGGCTCTTAAGAGAAAGGACACTAGGGCCTAATGATATTTACTCTTCAACCTTCTACTGATACTCTGTCACACCCTGACCATAGAGAGCCTTTTTATTCTCTATTTTGGTTAGATCGGGGTGTGACTAGGGGGGGTGTTCCTATCTAGGTGTTTTATTTTTATGTTGGCCTGGTATGGTTCCCAATCAGAGGTAGCTGGTTATCGTTGTCTCTGATTGGGGATCATATTTAGGCGGCCATTTCCCCACTGTGTTTGGTGGGATCTTGTTTTTGTGTTGATGCCTGTGAGCACTACAGAACGTCACGTTTAGTTTATTGTTTTTTGCGCGGTTCACTGAAATAAAAAGATGTTGAACTTCCTGTTGAATCTTCCTGTTGAATCTGCAGACGCGTTGCTGTGCGTTTTGTTGCTGTGCGTTTTGCTGCCAACTTTACTTTACTTTGCTAGCTGACAACTTTACGTTTTTTGTTTTGTTTCTGTTTTTAATTACCGTTTATATTTTTAGTTTTTCCATCGCAACTTTTTTCCCTCATTCAACTTTTTCACTCCGGACGCTTTATCTGGACATGGTTCGTCAACACCTTCAACAGCCGAAGCTAAGTAGTAACATTAACATGATGTCTTCTAATTGCAGTCGCTGTACTCATAATACACAGGAGAACGATCGGCTTACGGCGAAAATAGCTGTGCTGCAAACCCAGCTTCAGACGCAATCGTTAGGCAAGGGTAATTTCAGTGTAGGAAAGGAAGAAACAGCGTCTGTGCCACCAGCAAGTACAGATAGTAACGTTAGTATAAATCCCCCGCACAGTCCCCGCAGCCGGACAACTTTCTCATGGCTTCTGGAGGGAAATGCTGTTGGAATGCTCAACCGGTGTCGCTCATTCAGCCGACAGAAACTTTCAACCGGTTTTCCCCATTATGTAGCGAGTCGGAGTCTGAGTCTGAGTCTTCTCTTGTCTCTACTCCTCCCGTTACGGGGTCTGAGACGCCGAAGGCTCCCACCATTAGCTCTGACAAATTGAAAACCCTAGTCATTGGCGACTCCATTACCCGCAGTATTAGACTTAAAACGAATCACCCAGCGATCATACACTGTTTACCAGGGGGCAGGGCTACCGACGTTAAGGCTAATCTTAAAATGGTGCTGGCTAAAGCTAAATCTGGCGAGTGTAGAGAGTATAGAGATATTGTTATCCACGTCGGTGTAGCAGTGTGATGTTGTTCCCCTAGATTACGCACCAAATTGCACACAAGGACCAATTCAAATAGGCCAGGTCAAGAGGGGATGTTAATAATCTGATAATAATAATAATAATTCAGTGTATTTTTTTATTTAATTACAGCTGCATAGCTAATGTTTTTACTTGGTGTACAAACACTTTTTCATACCAATATTGTACATACAAGTGATTGTAAAAGTTTTGTATATTTTGGTTTGGCCCATCGCGGGTTATCTGTATCCCCATACCACTTTATCATTCTCTTTTGCCTGACCCTCGGCTAGCAAGGTATGTTGTCCTTGGCTCCGAAACTGTTTAATATAAAACCGTCATAAGGTTATACAATGTACTGTTTTGCAACCATACGTTTGTTATAGTGTGGACAGTGTAGGAATTTATGTTAACAAGTTTCACAGAGCTCACTGACTGGGGTATCTGTTGTAACTTCTAAGTACTTGTGACAGTGGTTGAGTGAGTGTACATGTGCTCGCGCAGGTGCCGGATAGCTGTGACTGCACCAAGGGTAACGTGTGTGTTGTCTCTTCGTGTGCAGGTATGTCTTTTATTTTGTCAGAATTATGTTCTGTATAGTTTTACTTGTATATGCTGTTGTGCAGCGAGTGTGTGCACGCAGC
Organism: Salvelinus fontinalis; assembly: GCF_029448725.1. Lineage (NCBI taxonomy): Eukaryota > Metazoa > Chordata > Actinopteri > Salmoniformes > Salmonidae > Salvelinus > Salvelinus fontinalis. The sequence continues at coordinate 32,390,904 of NC_074678.1, forward strand.
ACCTGTTAATTCCTTTTGGCGCTCTTTTGCCTGACCCTCGGCTAGCAAGGTGCCGGAGAGCTGTGACTGCACCAAGGGTAACGTGTGTGTTGTCTCTTCGTGTGCAGGGCAAATAAAAAGATTTCAACGAGCAGACCATCAGTTGTGGCAGCGTCTTCATTAAGAATTACACAACGCAGAACGAACCACGCTACAAACTGGTGCCGCGACCTGCCGACTGGTTAGCTCAAGCTGACCACCGGAGCTGTGCATGTGGAGGAGATGCGCGACCCGCGCATGCGCACTTGTTGATGGTTTGCTATAAGTGAATGTATACTGTAAATAGTGAAGGTGAATGTAGCATATTCACTAGATAATTGTATTGGCGTTTATTTGCATGTTTTGAGGGAATTTGTTTATTGCATTTTTTTTTGTATTTGTATGCAGTAAATTACATTGTAGTTTAGTTCTCTATTGAGCCATGGAAGACTCTCAAGTCCATAAGATGAGTTATGCTGGGGATTTTGGTGTGGTTAGTGTGGGTAGAGGGAGGGGTGTCCATGCATTTACACCATTGGTACAGTCAGCTCCTGGGAGTAGAGTGGCTGCTAGTCCTGAGTTTACAAGCACTGGGAGGGGTAGGCTGTTTACTCCACCTGACCAGGGTATCCCACCTCTGTCTCTTGATGTACCATTGTCCCCAGTCCTCAGTAATAATGGGACACCGAGTCAGCTTAGTGACCTTATTAAGCAGATTGGTTCAGAGATAGGAGAATCTATCAGAGCGAGTTTACTGCAGCCTGGGGCTTCAAGTCTTTCTCCTGCCCATTCCCCTGACCAATCCCAGCAGTTTCCCCTGCCTCAACAATGTGGGTCAACTTTAATTGATGCGTCCAAGCTGAATCTGGTTGTGAAGTCAGAGGTTAGTGCTCCACCTTTCTTCAGGGGTGATGGCTCAGATAAGTACTCTGTCCTGGAGTGGGAGGAGCTAATGGGAGTCTACCTAGAGAAGAGGGGTTACACTGGGTCTGAGAATGTTGGGGAGGTGATGTCTAGGCTCATGGGGAGGGCACGGGATGTGACCAAAGTCTGGATGCGTAACAACCCTGTTGTCACAGATGTTAAGGCAGTGTTCAGTGTTCTCAAGCAACACTTTGGGGATACTGTCTACTCAGGTATGCCATTAGCTGACTTCTATTCAATGAGACCATATGCTAATGAGGGTCCACTAGATTTCTGGATTAGGCTTAACAAAGCTGCAGAAGCAGCTGAACAGTACCTTGTAAGTGAGGGTAGAACCTTGCCCAATCAGTGCTCAGAGTTGGCAGTCATGTTTGTACGTAACTGTCCTGATAAAGAGTTGGCCCAAGTGTTCAAATGCAAACCCCTTCGTGACTGGACAGCCAGTGAGGTACAGGATCGTTTGGATGAACTGTTAAGGGAGCGTAAAGCATGTAGAACACAACTTTCACAGCAGGTGGCTGCTGTCTTCGACTCCCCCCAGGAGGAAGTGGATCCTGAGAGCAGACCTAATGTGTCATCTTTTTCTCGATGTGGCCGTGAACCAGAACAGGCCCAATCTGTATCTGAGGGTGGGACATTAGAGAAGGTTTTGAGTATGCTAGAGAAGGCTCTTGTCAGCAATACTCAGTCTGTGAACAGAGGGCCCCGTAAACAGTTCCCCAAACGTGAGTGCGCTGTCTGTGGAAGCACTAATCACTGGACCAAAGCTCACTGTCAGATGCACCAGCTGTGTTTCAAGTGCTTCTCTCCTGGCCACATGAGCTTTGACTGTAGTGAGACTGGGAAGCGAAAGAGCCCTGTATGTGGGCAGACTGGCAGGTCTCAGGAAAACTAGAAAGTCTCCATTCTGAGGAGGGCAATGTGAGGCAGTCTAATTTTTCCTCCACTGATGATGATATCCAATCTGTTTATTCTTATTTTTGTGAGTCAGTACCCAAGAACAACACAGTAATTTTTCAGAACACAATGAGAATTTCTCAGAATGACAGTTTGTTTTACACCACCGTGCTAGTACAGGATAAAGTTGAGCTGAAGGGGATGTTAGATAGTGGGTCCATGGCTACTACTCTGCGCGCAGATATTGTACCTCGGTTGAGGGAGGCAGGAGTGGTAGAGGGGAACTTTCTAGCTCCTTCAGACATCATACTGGTGGGTTGTGGTGGGACGCAAACTAGCCCAGTGGGCATGTGTGACTTGAAACTACAGCTTTATGGCTTCAGTTATGTAGTCCCAGTGCTGATTGTAGATGGGCAGGTTGATGAACTCATTGTTGGCACTAACGTGTTGAAGTCTCTGATTAGACAGTTCAAATCAAATGACAGCTACTGGCAGGTGGTGGGTACGCCAGGTCCCTCTGGACAGTGTGAGGACAGCCAGTTCCTGCGTCTCCTATCAAATCTGGAGAGATGGAGAGGAGACTCCATCCCAGATAAAGTGGGCACCATTAAGTTGAAGAGGGCAGTAACGCTCCAACCCATGAGTGAGCATCTTGTGTGGGGCCGCTTACCCCCAAAGACAAAACTCTCTGTGGGCAGTACTGTTGTTGTCGAACCCAGCACGTCTCGTTGTGTGAATCGACACATACTAGTAGGGAGAGTAGTTACGCCTCTGTGGGGGGATGGATGGCTCCCTGTGAAGATTGTGAATCCAACAACTTCGCCAGTTACCCTGAGACGAAATGCTAAAGTGGCAGATGTGTACCCTTGTATTGCATTGGAGGATTTTGATGATGTCAAGCAGAAAGCTGCTTACCAGAACGTGGCAAAAGCACAATGTGACAGCTCACATGGCAGTCTTACAGCCAAGAGTTCAGTTGATGGCAGTGTAGTTAATGGAAACAGTACACTGAGCAATCTTGGACTTCAAGGCCTGTCGGTTGAGGAGTGTCCAGTCTCACAGTTCTGGAAAGACAAACTTGTCGGTTTAATTGAGAAGTATGACACGGTGTTCTCTAGACATAGCCTGGATTGTGGAGAGGCAAAAGAGTTCTGCCATCGCATACGGCTGACTGATGACCGCCCATTTCGATTACCTTATCGTAGGCTTTCTCCAGCTGATTACCAAAAACTCAGGGAAACACTGGATGATATGGAGGAAAAGGAAATCGTCAGAAAATCCAGCAGCGAGTATGCCTCACCATTGGTGCTGGTATGGAAAAAGAATGGGGACTTGCGTCTATGTACTGACTTTAGGTGGTTAAACGCCCGCACAGTGAAGGATGCTCATCCCCTGCCTCATCAGGCTGATGTACTGGCGGCGCTGGGAGGTAATGCCTTCTTCAGCACAATGGACTTGACATCAGGGTACTACAATGTGCCACTGCATGAAGAGGATAAGAAATACACTGCCTTTTCCTCTCCTTTAGGTCTGCACGAGTACAATCGTTTGCCTCAGGGCCTTTGCAACAGCCCGGCTACGTTTATGAGAATGATGCTGACCATCTTTGGGGACCAAAACTTTCTAAGTCTCCTTTGCTATTTGGATGATCTGATGGTTTTTGCTAAGACGGAGGAAGAGAGTCTGCAGAGACTTGAGATGGTTTTCCAGCGGTTGCAGGAGCACAATCTTAAACTGTCTCCGTCTAAGTGCAAGTTTTTGAGGAGGTCTGTTAAGTTTTTGGGCCACATCATTTCTCAGGAGGGCGTAGCCACTGATCCTGCTAAGATTCAAACCATTTTGAATGTGACTGAGAGTGAGATGATGGAAGCTGATGGTGTCACTCCGTCTCCTAGCAAAATCCGTTCTTTCCTTGGTATGGTAGTATACTATCAACACTACATTGAGAATTGTTCCATGGTTGCTAGGCCATTGTTTCAGCTGACTACAGGTCAGAAGAAGCCTAGGAGAGGCAAGGGCAGAAAGAGGCCTGGTCCCTCTCGCAGGCTCACTGCTGCAGACTGGACTGCCGAGTGTCAACTCGCTTTTGAAGCTTTGAAAGCAGCACTAGTTGACCAGGCACTGCTGGCTCATCCAGATTTTTCTCAGCCATTTTTGCTTTCTGTTGATGCATCTACTAGTGGTTTGGGAGCGGTACTATCCCAAGTGCAAGATGGGAAGGCCATAGCCAGGCCAATAGCTTTTGCTAGTAAATCTCTTAATCATGCACAATCCAAGTATCCTGCTCACCGGCTGGAATTTCTAGCCATGAAATGGGCCATTCATGATAAGTTCAGCCATTGGCTGCGAGGGCATAAGTTTACGGTGTGGACCGACAACAATCCACTCAAATATATTCTTACAAAGCCGAGACTTGATGCATGTGAGCAGAGATGGGTTGCAAAGCTGGCACCTTTTGATTTTGATATCCAGTACATACCAGGGCCCAAGAATGTCGTTGCTGATGCTTTGAGCAGAGAGCCATTTGTCCGCCCCAAAGTTCTGCACCGACTGACAAGAATTCCATATGATGTCCTGCTGGAGGAAGCCAGAGGTCTTCGACTGGATGATGTACAAGACATGTTCCGTCTCTCCTGTGAGCAGCCCGAGGCTGGCTGTGGAACGTCTATGGCTCCTGGGAGTGAGTTGAGTAGAGCTGGAGACGATGTCAGTGGGTTGGTTTCCTGTGAAGAGGTGTCTGCTGTCCTCCAAGCCCATCGCCGATGGGATGATGGTGCCACAGTGAGGTCCGTTTCACATGTGCAGCACCTTGAGAAGTTGATGTCCATGGGTCAGAGCCCTTTACCTGTCCTTACACACAAGGAGCTGTATGATAACCAGTCACTGGATCCTATCATCAGCAGAGTAATGTTCTTTGTAGATAGAGGCCGGCGCCCATCTAGGAGAGAGCGAGTCTTTGAAGCTAAAGAAACAGTTTATACTCTAAGACAGTGGGGGAAACTCACCACGCGGTTAGGGATTCTGTATCGTGTCTCAAAACACCCAGTGAGTAAGAAGAAAATATTCCAGTATGTCGTACCTGTGTCTTTGAGAGGCCTTGTGTTGAAGGGAGTTCATGATGATGCTGGTCATCAGGGTCAGCAGCGCACATTGTGGCTCACGAGACAGCGGTTTTACTGGGAATCTATGGAGAAGGATGTCAAGGAATATGTGGCCCACTGTAAGAGATGTGTGTTGAGTAAAGCACCTGAGCCTGAAGCAAGAGCCCCACTTGTCTCCATTGTGACAACGGCACCTTTAGAACTTGTGTGTATTGATTTCTGGACTGCCGAAGATTCAAACAACAAGTCTATTGATGTGTTAGTAGTGACTGATCACTTTACTAAGCTGGCCTGTGCGTATCCATGTCCAAACCAGTCTGCTAAGACTGTTGCTCGTGTTCTCTGGAATAATTTCTTCTGCATTTATGGGTTCGCTGATTGCATCCATTCTGACAGGGGTGCAAACTTCGAGAGTTTACTTATTGCAGAATTACTTCAGTTATCTGGTGTTGAAAAGTCCCACACCACACCTTATCATCCCATGGGTAACGGTCAAGCAGAACGTCTGAATCGCACACTGGGTGGGATGATTAGAGCTCTGCCAGCTAGGTCTAAGGCTAAATGGCCTCAGATGTTGAACACATTGACATTCTCCTATAACTGCACTGTTCATGAGACTACTGGGTTTCCACCCTTCTTCTTGATGTTCGGACGCACCCCTAGGTTGCCGGTAGATGTTATGTTTGAAAGTGTGCTGTTGGATGGGGACACAGTAGATGTGGATAAGTATGTCCAGTCTCTGGGTGAGGATCTGAGAGAGGCCATGACATTGGCCCAGCAGCATGCCAGTAAGCAACAAAAGAGACAAGCCGAGGTCTACAACAGACGGTCTAAGGGTCACTCGGTGCAGAAGGGAGATAGAGTTCTACTTGCTAACAAGGGGGAGAGGGGCAAGAAGAAACTGGCTGATCGCTGGGAGAGTGTGGTGTACATAGTGGTTGCAAAGAACAGCTCACTGAACACATATCGTATCCAACACCCTACCACTGGACGCATCAAAACTGTGCATAGGAACCTGATTATGCCAGTCAACTTTCTGCCTTTACCTTCGTGGGAGGAACCTGAGGGTCACGGATCTCTATCGAGTGGTGACGTGATCTCTGAGATGTCTGCAATGTCCAGCCAAATGGATGGGAGTGACGCCAGGACTGTCCACTGGGTAGCAGGCCTTCCTGAGTCTTCTGGGAGGATACTCCAAGAGGATGGTGAAGTCCCGGCTGATGGAAGTGAGGTGGAACAACCGTATGAAGTCCCCTTAAGTGAGGTGTGCTCAGCAGAAGTGGACCAGAGAGATATCCCCGAAGCCTACAAGAGTTCTGATTGTGAAACTCCATTCAGTGTGGATGATGTTACCTTGGTTGAAGATGCTTCGTCAGTGTGGTCTGTGACAATCTACCAGGATTCTGATCAGTCGTCTGACACTACTAGTGTTGAGTCGGTAACTGAAAGTGTGCTGGCTCCGGAGATGCGGATCTGTAGTACTCCCCATCCTGAGGTTAGACCTCTTAGCAGGGTTAGTGCTGTCTGTGACATTCCTGCTAGGTTTGTGGGTGAGGGTGTTCGGACTAGACTGGGTAGACTTATTAAGCCAGTGGATAGGTTAATCCAAACTATGTCTACACAGGAAATGAAACAGTTCTTGGTTTCTCAGTGACGGTAGGATATTGCCTACCTTTTCTTTTGTAGGAATGTAGGAAATCTAAGCATGTCTTAGAATGATTTGTGGGTTTGTCTAATATATTTGACAATTCATGTAACTTTGTGTGTAGTCCATCGGCATAAAATGTATATGGCATTTTTCGTATACGGTTGAATAAGGGATTAGCTACCCCTTATTTTTCCTAATCCTTCGCGGGATAGCTTTTCAGCTGATCGACCATTTGTGGGTCTAGAATTAAGGGACTACACTGGGTTACTCTGTCGCCCTGTGGGTGTGAATTTTTTTTTTTTCTTTCTTTGCTTTGTTACCTTTGAGGTAATGTGTTTTGTTTTGGGTCTATAATCTAGTGTAAAACAGTGGGGGTGAATGTAGCAGTGTGATGTTGTTCCCCTAGATTACGCACCAAATTGCACACAAGGACCAATTCAAATAGGCCAGGTCAAGAGGGGATGTTAATAATCTGATAATAATAATAATAATTCAGTGTATTTTTTTATTTAATTACAGCTGCATAGCTAATGTTTTTACTTGGTGTACAAACACTTTTTCATACCAATATTGTACATACAAGTGATTGTAAAAGTTTTGTATATTTTGGTTTGGCCCATCGCGGGTTATCTGTATCCCCATACCACTTTATCATTCTCTTTTGCCTGACCCTCGGCTAGCAAGGTATGTTGTCCTTGGCTCCGAAACTGTTTAATATAAAACCGTCATAAGGTTATACAATGTACTGTTTTGCAACCATACGTTTGTTATAGTGTGGACAGTGTAGGAATTTATGTTAACAAGTTTCACAGAGCTCACTGACTGGGGTATCTGTTGTAACTTCTAAGTACTTGTGACAGTGGTTGAGTGAGTGTACATGTGCTCGCGCAGGTGCCGGATAGCTGTGACTGCACCAAGGGTAACGTGTGTGTTGTCTCTTCGTGTGCAGGTATGTCTTTTATTTTGTCAGAATTATGTTCTGTATAGTTTTACTTGTATATGCTGTTGTGCAGCGAGTGTGTGCACGCAGCACCTGTTAATTCCTTTTGGCGCTCTTTTGCCTGACCCTCGGCTAGCAAGGTGCCGGAGAGCTGTGACTGCACCAAGGGTAACGTGTGTGTTGTCTCTTCGTGTGCAGGGCAAATAAAAAGATTTCAACGAGCAGACCATCAGTTGTGGCAGCGTCTTCATTAAGAATTACACAACGCAGAACGAACCACGCTACATCGGCACCAACGATGTTAGGATGAAACAGTCAGAGGTCACCAAGTGCAACATAGCTTCAGCGTGTAAATCAGCTAGAAAGATGTGTCGGCATCGAGTAATTGTCTCTGGCCCCCTCCCAGTTAGGGGGAGTGACGAGCTCTACAGCAGAGTCTCAGCACTCAATCGCTGGTTGAAAACTGTTTTCTGCCCCTCCCAAAAGATAGAATTTGTAGATAATTGGCCCTCTTTCTGGGACTCACCCACAAACAGGACCAAGCCTGACCTGCTGAGGAGTGACGGACTCCATCCTACCTGGAGGGGTGCTCTCATCTTATCTACCAACATAGATAGGGCTCTAACTCCTTTAGCCCCACAATGAAATAGGGTGCAGGCCAGGCAGCAGGCTGTTAGCCAACCTGCCAGCTTAGTGGAGTCTGCCAATAGCACAGTCAGTGTAGTCAGCTCAGCCATACCCATTGAGACTGTGTCTGTGCCTCGACCTAGGTTGGGCAAAACTAAACATGGCGGTGTTCGCCTTAGCAATCTTATTAGGATAAAGACCTCCTCCATTCCTGCCATTATTGAAAGAGATCGTGTGATACCTCACATCTCAAAATAGGGTTACTTAATGTTAGATCCCTCACTTCAAAGGCAGTCATAGTCAATGAACTAATCACTGATCATAATCTTGATGTGATTGGCCTGACTGAAACATGGCTTAAGCCTGATGAATTTACTGTGTTAAATGAGGCCTCACCTCCTGGTTACACTAGTGACCATATCCCCCGTGCATCCCGCAAAGGCGGAGGTGTTGCTAACATTTACGATAGCAAATTTCAATTTACAAAAAAAAAAATGTCGTTTTCGTCTTTTGAGCTTCTAGTCATGAAATCTATGCAGCCTACTCAATCACTTTTTATAGCTACTGTTTACAGGCCTCCTGGGCCATATACAGCGTTCCTCTCTGAGTTTCCTGAATTCCTATCAGACCTTGTAGTCATAGCAGATCATATTCTAATTTTTGGTGATTTTAATATTCACATGGAGAAGTCCACAGACCCACTCCAAAAGTCTTTCGGAGCCATCATCGACTCAGTGGGTTTTGTCCAACATGTCTCTGGACCTACTCACTGCCACAGTCATACTCTGGACCTAGTTTTGTCCCATGGAATAAATGTTGTAGATCTTAATGTTTTTCCACATAATCCTGGACTATCGGACCACCATTTTATTACGTTTGCAATCGCAACAAATAATCTGCTCAGACCCCAACCAAGGAGCATCAAAAGTCGTGCTATAAATTCTCAGACAACACAAAAATTCCTTGATGCCCTTCCAGACTCCTTCTGCCTACCCAAGGACGTCAGAGGACAAAAATCAGTTAACCACTTAACTGAGGAACTCAATTTAACCTTGCGCAATACCCTAGATGCAGTTGCACCCCTAAAAACGAAAAACATTTGTCATAAGAAACTAGCTCCCTGGTATACAGAAAATACCCGAGCTTTGAAGCAAGCTTCCAGGAAATTGGAACGGAAATGGCGCCACACCAAACTGGAAGTCTTCCGACTAGCTTGGAAAGACAGTACCGTGCAGTACCGAAGAGCCCTCACTGCTGCTCGATCATCCTACTTTTCCAACTTAATCGAGGAAAATAAGAACAATCCAAAATTTCTTTTTGATACTGTTGCAAAGCTAACTAAAAAGCAGCATTCCCCAAGAGAGGATGGCTTTCACTTCAGCAGTAATAAATTCATGAACTTCTTTGAGGAAAAGATCATGACCATTAGAAAGCAAATTACGGACTCCTCTTTGAATCTGCGTATTCCTCCAGGGCTTAGCTGTCCTGGATCTGCACAGCTCTGCGAGGGCCTGGGATCAGGAGAGACACTTAAGTGTTTTAGTACTATATCTCTTGACACAATGATGAAAATAATCATGGCCTCTAAACCTTCAAGCTGCATACTGGATCCTATTCCTACTAAACTGCTGAAGGAGCTGCTTCCTGTGCTTGGCCCTCCTATGTTGAACATAATAAACAGCTCTCTATCCACCGGATGTGTACCAAACTCACTAAAAGTGGCAGTGATAAAGCCTCTCTTGAAAAAGCCAAACCTTGACCCGGAAAATATAAAAAACTATCGGCCTATATCGAATCTTCCATTCCTCTCAAAAATTTTAGAAAAAGCTGTTGCGCAGCAACTCACTGCCTTTCTGAAGACAAACAATGTATACGAAATGCTTCAGTCTGGTTTTAGACCCCATCATAGCACTGAGACTGCACTTGTGAAGGTGGTAAATTACCTTTTAATGGCGTCAGACCGAGGCTCTGCATCTGTCCTCGTGCTACTAGACCTTAGTGCTGCCTTTGACACCATCGATCACCACATTCTTTTGGAGAGACTGGAAACCCAAATTGGTCTACACGGACAAGTTCTGGCCTGGTTTAGATCTTACCTGTCGGAAGGATATCAGTTTGTCTCTGTGAATGGTCTGTCCTCTGACAAATCAACTGTACATTTCGGTGTTCCTCAAGGTTCCGTTTTAGGACCACTATTGTATTCACTATATATTTTACCTCTTGGGGATGTTATTCGAAAACATAATGTTAACTTTCACTGCTATGCGGATGACACACAGCTGTACATTTCAATGAAACATGGTGAAGCCCCAAAATTGCCCTCGCTAGAAGCCTGTGTTTCAGACATAAGGAAGTGGATGGCTGAAAACTTTCTACTTTTAAACTCGGACAAAACAGAGATGCTTGTTCTAGGTCCCAAGAAACAAAGAGATCTTCTGTTAAATCTGACAATTCATCTTGATGGTTGTAAAGTCGTCTCAAATAAAACTGTGAAGGACCTCGGCGTTACTCTTGACCCTGATCTCTCTTTTGACGAACATATCAAGACTGTTTCAAGGACAGCTTTTTTCCATCTACGTAACATTGCAAAAATCTGAAATTTTCTGTCCAAAAATGATGCAGAAAAATTAATCCATGCATTTGTTACTTCTAGGTTAGACTACTGCAATGCTCTACTTTCCGGCTACCCGGATAAAGCACTAAATAAACTTCAGTTAGTGCTAAATACGGCTGCTAGAATCCTGACTAGAACCAAGAAATTTGATCATATTACTCCAGTGCTAGCTTCCCTACACTGGCTTCCTGTTAAGGCAAGGGCTGATTTCAAGGTTTTACTGTTAACCTATAAAGCGTTACATGGGCTTGCTCCTACCTATCTTTCCGAGTTGGTCCTGCCGTACATACCAATACGTACGCTACGGTCACAAGACGCAGGCCTCCTAATTGTCCCTAAAATTTCTAAGCAAACAGCGGGAGGCAGGGCTTTCTCCTATAGATCTCCATTTTTATGGAACAGTCTGCCTACCCATGTGAGAGACGCAGACTCGGTCTCAACCTTTAAGTCTCTACTGAAGACTTATCTCTTCAGTGGGTCATATGATTGAGTGTAGTCTGGCCCAGGAGTGTGAAGGTGAACGGAAAGGCTCTGGAGCAACGAACCGCCCTTGCTGTCTCTGCCGGGCCGGTTCCCCTCTCTCCACTGGGATTCTCTGCCTCTAACCCTGTTACTGGGGCTGAGTCACTGGCTTGCTGGTGCTCTTTCATGCCGTCCCTAGGAGGGGTGCGTCACTTGAGTGGGTTTAGTTACTGACGTGAACTTCCTGTCTGGGTTGGCGCCCCCCCTTGGTTGTGCTGTGGTGGAGACCTTTGTGGGCTATACTCGGCCTTGTCTCAGGATTGTAAGTTGGTGGTTGAGGATATCCCTCTAGTGGTGTGGGGACTGTGCTTTGGCAGAGTGGGTGGGGTTATATCCTTCCTGTTTGGCCCTGTCCGGGGGTTTCTTCGGATGGGGCCACAGTGTCTCCTGACCGCTCCTGTCTCAGCCTCCAGTATTTATGCTGCAGTAGTTTATGTGTCGGGGGGCTAGGGTCAGTTGGTTATACCTGGAGTACTTCTCCTGCCTTATCCAGTGTCCTGTGTGAATTTAAGTATGCTCTCTCTAATTCTCTCGTTCTCTCTTTCTCTCTGAGAACCTGAGCCCTAGGACCATACGTCAGGACTACCGGGCATGCTGACACCTTGCTGTCCCCAGTCCGCCCGGCCTTGCTGCTATTCCAGTTTCAACTGTTCTGCCTGCGGTTACGAAACCCCTACCTGTCCCAGACCTGCTGTTTTCAACTCTTAATGATCGGCTATGAAAAGCCAACTGAGATTTATTCCTGATTATTATTTGACCATGCTTGTCATTTATGAACATTTTGAAAATCTTGGCTCTCTCTAATTTTCTCCTTCTCTCTTTCTCTCGGAGGACCTGAGCCGTAGGACCATACGTCGGGACTACCGGCCGTGGTGACTCCTTGCTGCCCCCAGTCCGCCTGGCCTTGCTGCTATTCCAGTTTCAGCTGTTCTGCCTGCGGTTATGGAACCGCCACCTGTCCCAGACCTGTTGTTTTTCAACTCTTAATGATCAGCTATGAAAAGCCAACTGAAAATTATTCATGATTATTATTTGACCATGCTTGTCACTTATGAATATTTTTGAACATCTTGGCATAGTTCTGTTATAATCTCCACCCGGCACAGCCAAAAGAGGACTGGCCACCCCTCATAGCCTGGTTCCTCTCTAGGTTTCTTCCTAGGTTTTGGCCTTTCTAGGGAGTTTTTCCTAGCCACCGTGCTTCTACACCTGCATTACTAGCTGTTTGGGGTTTTAGGCTGGGTTTCTGTACAGCACTTCGAGATATTAGCTGATGTACGAAGGGCTATATAAAATAAAATTGATTGATTGATTGAACCGATTCCACGCTGTGCTTTGGTCTGTTTGCTTACAACGACGATCGTGACAGAAGATCCCACCACAACAGGACCAAGCAGCATGCCCGGGAGGAGAAGGTATCCTGGGCTTGGGAGGAGATAAAGGAGGTGAAGACATCCTGGACTTGGGAGGAAATTATGGCAGGAGACGAAAGCCTTCCGTGGAAGCAGACGCAAGGAGAGAAGGGAGGACAGCGACAACGCCGGGGCTCGCGCCACATAGGAAGCCCAAAAGACAGCCCAAATTTTTTTTTGGGGGGGGGGGGGGGCCACACGGGGTGGTCAGTGGAGCCGAGGAGTGAGCCAGAGCCAGTCTGGGAGAAGAGGGAGAAACTGGAGGAGAGTGAATGGAGAGAGTCAGAGACCATCAGTGAGCTGATGAAGAAACTGGAGAGAGAAATGAGAAAGTTGTTGGGTTGGTGTATGGTGCACGACATTCACCCTAAGGAGCGTGTCATCAGTTTGCTGCCACCTGAGTCAGCTCTCCGTACTCGTCCTGGGGAGCGTGCTAGCAGTCTGGTTAAAACTGTGCCGGCTCCACGCACCAGGTCTTCAGTACGCCTCCACAGCCCTGTACGTCCTGTGCCAGCTCTCCGCACTCGCCTTGAGGAGCGTGTCATTTGTCTGGTACCATGTGTGCCGGCTCTACGCACCAAGTCTCCAGTACGCCTTCACAGCCCAGTACGTCCTGTGCCAGGTCTCCGCACTCACCGTGCGATGTGTGTCATCGTTCCGGTACAATTTGTGCCGGCTCTACGCACCAGGTCTCCAGTGCGACTCCACAGCCCAGTACGTCCTGTGCTAGCTCCCCGCACTCACCGTGCGGAGTGTGTCATCGTTCCGGTACAATTTGTGCCGGCTCTACGCACCAGGTCTCCAGTGTGCCTCCACAGCCCAGTACGTCCTGTGCTAGCTCCCCGCACTCACCGTGCGGAGTGTGTCATCGTTCCGGTACAATTTGTGCCGGCTCTACGCACCAGGTCTCTAGTGCGCCTCCACAGCCCAGTACGTCCTGTGCCAGCTCCTCGCACTCGCCCTGAAGTGCGTGTCACCAGTCCGGTGCCACCTGTACCGGCTCCACGCACTAGGCCTCCACTGCGCCTTCCCAGTCCGGTACGTTCTGTGCCTGCTCCTCGTACTCGCCTCCAGTGCGCATTCACAGTCCAGAGCTTCCGGCGACGGTCCCCAGTCCAGAGCTTCCGGCGACGATCCCCAGTCCAGAGCTTCCGGCGACGGTCCCCAGTCCAGAGCTTCCGGCGACGGTCCACAGTCCGGAACCTCCTGCGACGGTCCACAGTCCGGAACCTCCTGCGACGGTCCACAGTCCGGAACCTCCTGCGACGGTCCACAGTCCGGAACCTCCTGCGACGGTCCATAGTCCGGAACCTCCTGCGACAGTCCATAGTCCGGAACCTCCAGCTCCATGGCCGGAGCCTTCTTCTGCGCCGGTGCCCAGTCCAGGCACGGCGTCCAGTCCTGCTCCATGGCAGGAGCCTTCCTCCTTCCTCTTCACTGAAATAAAAAGATGTCAAACCGATTCCACGCTGCGCTTTGGTCTGAGTGTGCTTACAACAACGATTGTGACATACTCATTATGCTGCCTCTCTCATAGATCATGAAGAGGAATTGTGCCTCACTGTGGAATAAAGATGAAAGATGAAACCTACTTCTAAAAACAGATCACAAAACCCCTTTGTCTGAAGAGCACTTGACCTAATATAATGGAACAAGATACTCATTTTCAGAATAATGCTTACTGCAAAGTAAGAAAGTATGGTAGCAGGAAGCCTAGCGTTGGGCAAGTAACTGAAACCTTGCTGGTTGGAATCCCTGAGCTGACTAGGTGAAAAATCTAGCAATGTGCCCTTGAACAAGGCACTTAACCCTAATTACTCCTGTAAGTTGATCTGGATAAGAGCGTCTACGTAAATATATGAACTTACAAGCCTTATTGTTTAAATCTATTCATGCTAACCAATAGGCCTACAGTGTGCTATTAATATAACTGTATGAATTCTAATCCCTCTCTGCACTACAACAACCTTCCATGTCCCAAAGACAATGTCCAAGTAGGGTTTAACGCCTCCTCTCCTACTCAGCCTCAGGTTTGGGCCAGTAACTGTAAAGGTTGCTGGTTCGAATCCCCGAGCTAACTAGGTGAAAAATATGCCGATGTTCCCTTGAGCAAAGCACTTAACCCTAATTGCTCTGATAAGAGCATCTGCTAAATGACTAAAATGTAAAAATGTACTCGCCTTACCTGCTGCATTGCTACTTGGATCCCACACGGCGATCTTTTCCCCAACATCTGCCCTGGCTTGCCCCCGCCACATTCCCCCCTCTCTCCTGAGCTTTTGTTTGCCTCCAGTGCACATACACACACACTGTAGACTTTGGACTGATCATAATTTTATGTAGGCTAATTAACCTGTGATGCTTATTACATGAGCTTACTCAGAAACGCTTTAATTAACTACTATAGGCCTACTATTTTATCTCAGACTTTTATAGCATATTGGACTCATAGAGAGCTCCTCTCAAGTTATCTTGTTGGTGCGAGTGACTCTTTGAACTTACAATGGATTGCCCCATAGCTTTATGCTATTTGCCCCATGACTCCTGCGTGCTTTGTTGACTAGGAACTTGATATCTTACCCAACCGTGGGACTGAAAAAGTTTTCTTGGCCTCCCATCCTATTCTAACCACATCTCACCGGCTTTGTATTCATGTTACCTGATGAAATTGCTGTACAATAGGATCTTGTTGCCATCTGATGCACATTGAAATGTCATAAAAAATCAACACTGCAGAGCTCTCCCTGTCCTCTGCCGTGCCCTGATTGTATTACTGCTGATGATATCTGAAAATGTGCATGGACACCCTGGCCCGTCTACTGTTGCTAGCCCCAATTCTTACTTGTGCTCTGATTTCTTCTTCACTGATTTCTGCTCTCGTAAAAGCCTGGGTTTTCTGCACGTTAACACAAGAATGTTATTACCTAAAATGTATCAATTGAACGTGTGGGTTCACAGCTCCAATCCAGATGTGTTACTGAGACGTGGTTAAGAAAGAGTGTTTTGAACACTGATGTTAACCTTTCTGGTTAGAACCTTTTTTGGCAAGACATATCTTCCAAAGGTGGTGGAGTGGCAATATTTACCAAATAATGCCTTCAGTGCTCTGTTGTCTCCAACAAGTCTGTCCCCAAGCAATTTGATTTGCTGGTTTTAAGCATTAAGCTTTCAAATAGCTCTTTGTTGAGTGTTGCTGGGTGTTATCGTCCACCATCAGCACTGGCCTGCACCCTACCTGCCCTAAGGTCTCTCCTGGCCCCTTACACATAGTCTGAATTTGTCCTGCTAGGTAACCTAAACTGGGACATGCTTAAACTACCTGACCAAGTCCTAAAACAACTCCCTAAATCCCTTTCAGATTATCACCAATCCCACAAGGTATGACTCCAAACACCCAGAAAAGGCTACTCTCCTCAATGTGATCCTCACAAATAATCCTGATAGGTATCAGTCTGGTGTTTTCTTTAATGACCTTAGTGATCACAGTTTTACAGACTGTTTTCGTAATGTTAAACGACCCTTCCTGATTTGTCATAGACGCTTGCTTAAAAACTTTAATGAACAAGCCTTCCTTCATGACCTGGCCTCTGTAAATTGGTATAGAAGCAGCTTGATCCCCTCTGTCGAAGACACTTGAACCTTCTTTTTTGATATTTTCAGTGGTGTGGTTAACAGACAACCTCATAAAGAAAATGAGAATTAAAAACAGTTTCAACCCCTGGTTCGACCGTGATCTTCCAGAGTTACTCCACCTCAAGAACACCATTTGGTGAAAGGCTCGGCACACAAATGCTCAGGCTGACAGGCTCTCGTTCAGGCAAATGAGACATAAGTACACTCAGGCTATCCGGAAGGCCAAAGTTAGTTACTTTAAATAGCCGTTCTCTCTCTGTGGGTCTAATCGCAAGAAGTTCTGGAAAATGGTGAAATACCTGGAGAATAAACCCTCCTCCTCACAGCTGCCTATGTCCCTTGATGTTGATGATGGGGTTGCTACTGACAAGGAGCGTATGTCTGAGCTGTTTAATCACCACTTAATTAAGTCAGGATTCCTATTTGACTCAGCCATGCCTCCTTGCCAGTCCAACATTTTCTCATCTCTCAGCCCTTCTAACGCAATTAGCCCCGATGCTCCTCCCTCTTTTTCCCCTGCCCCACTACACAGTTTCTCCCTGCAGGTGGTCACTGAGTCTGAGGTGCTAAAGGAGCTCCTTAAACTTGTCCCCCAAAAACCATCTGGGTTCATCATGTATTGTTGTCTCTGCCTTTTTCCCTTTGTCTGTGCCCAACATTGTTTGTACCATTTTTGTGCAGCTACCATGTTGTGCTGCTGCCATGTTGTGCTGCTGCCATGTTGTGTCTCTACTATATTGTTGTCATGTTGTATTGCTACCATGCTGTGTTGTCATGTGTTGCTGCCATGCTGTGTTGTTGTCGTAGGTCTCTCTTCATGTGGTGTTGTTGTGTCTCTCTTGTCGTGATGTGTGTTTTGTCCTACTTTCTTTTTTTATCCCAGCCCCCACCTCCGCACGAGGCCTTTTGCCTCTTGGTACGCCATCATTGTAAATAATCATTTGTTCTTAACTGACTTGCCTGGTTAAATAAAGGTTAAATACAAATATCATACAAGTCAGCCAAATACCTTCAATTCTGTTCCCCATGATAAATCAAAGAATCTCTGCAACCCTAGATGAACTGTACTGATGTTTGTCAAATATAATTATTAATAGGCATAAAGGTACCCACAAAATTAGAGTGATCATGATGACAAACCTGATAAATGGAAAGTAATTGAATGAAACATGGGTCTCTGCCAAGAGCCTGTCTCTCACTCATTCTATTAATCAGAGAGGGGTACTTCAGGACTGCTCACTCAGCCTCAAGCATACACTCTGGGCTGCACAACCACGCATAGTGGCCTTGTGCGTATGAGCCTCTATCACAGACCTACGTAGACGCTCACTCACTCATAAACATTATGCATTAAGTGTCTCATGAAAATGAACACACACACGTTGAATGTCAGGGTACTTACAATAAGACAGTTGTAGGGTTGACAAAACACAGATCATAAACTTCATTATGTTTAATTGTTGTTTTTACTATGTGCTGCAAAATGAATTGCCTCCCGGGGATAAAAAAAGACTCTACAACATGCATTCACACGTGTTTGACCAAGAAGATGCATCATAAAGCAATTGGGGGCTAGCACATTGAAGAAGAAAAATGTGATTTGAGATGCAATCCATAAAAGACACAGTACCAGGGAGGCAGAGACCAAGTGTGTGATGGATCTAACTTAAAAGGAAAGTGAGAGAAAAAAAAAGAGTGTGTGAAGTTGGGTGTCTTTTTGGTGTTCTTCCTCATTTTGTAGTTGAGGTTACTGCATAAGTACAGATATGCCCTCACACAGGCACTACTTTCCGGTACCAACCTCAGACTGCAAAGATCAGAACAGCAGATAAATATATTTCACAAGAAAGAGAGAAAGAGATAGACAGACAGACAGACAGACAGACAGACAGACAGACAGTGAGAGAGAGCGAGCGAAAGAGAGGGAGAGAGGATATTAACGTGAACCTGAGCAATAATATTAGAGACCTCAAGTTCCATTTGAGTTTGATAGACTGCTATTCTGAGCGAGAGACACCGTAACCAGGCAATGGATTGTGCAGCGATGGATTGTGCAACTCAGGGAGCAGAGAGACAGAGTGGACCCCCAGTGTTGCCTATCAAACAGCGCAGGTAAGACAAAAACATACAGTACAGAAGCTGCATAGCACTCAGATAGAGTCTATGCAGCGTCTTGACAGTTCGTCTGAACCTTTAAATGTGAGCTTCATCAGAAAAACTATCAAGACACTGCATAGAGTCTATCTGAGTGCTATGCAGCTTCTGAACTGTATGCACTTATTTTAGGTAATTAGTTCAAAGGACAGCAGATCAATTAATGAATCTGATTGTGTGTGTGCGCTCAGGAGTCTCTACTCGCGAGGCTCTAGTATGGGTTCCAGTGTGGACCTGGAGTTGGATGGGAGTGTCTCTAGCCCATTGGGACCCCATCAGCACCAGGGCTCTCCCTGTACAGATGTGTTCTCTGCCGCCACTGATTGCCATGCACTCCAGTGTCCCATACACCAGCGCTATGGTGAGTACAACACACATCTACCTTTATCAGACACTGTAGTATATATTATCCTGTTGATTTCAATTATAAAATGGATAAGGATATAAGTTATTTAGGCATTTGCTTTTTCCCAGCTGAAATATTAAATAAAAAGCACTTTCTCATTTTCCTTCCTTGTCCTCTCTTGCCCTGCTTCCCTTTTCTCATGTGAATTGAATGGGAGGAAGTGACACCTGAAACCAGGCCTGTGCTGATAAAGACCTGCCATAGCCACAACATTTATGTCCACATGTTTGTCACAAGCTCAATTGAATACAGTAGCTCCTGTCAAATATTGAATCTACGTATCCAACAACAGTTTGAGATAAACATTGTCTGAAATGTTTTTGTTGTTGCAGAGTTTAGTATTACTATTCTGTAATTTCTCTACCTTATTCTAAAGAAGTTCTTGATAATCATAGAGAGTCAAAGCGTGGAACTAGGCAATGACTTCTCTGGAAAGTCTATTACATGGTCTGTATTTCCCTTTATCTTTCAGACCCCTCTTACTGTCATCAAGAGAGGTTTTTCTCAGATAGCACCACCCCGCCACCAGTGCCCAAGAAGAGGCTGGCTCGAACCCTTTCCCTACCAGGGGTCTATCTGTGTCCCCTTTCGCCACTACCCTACAGTCACCAAAACTATGACAACCCTCTCTACATGCTGGTCCCCATCGCAGGCACTCAGCCCCATGTAGAGAGAGACGAAGAAAGACCAGTCCAGAAGAGCCCTCTCAACTTGCAGCCGCTATCTCAACTTGACTTCGATACACCTGATGAACAGCTTACCTACTTCTTCAGCAGTTTCTACAACCAGGGGGACATTTCTCAAGGTATTCAGCATCGCCACCTACTGTTCCTGAGGAGTATGAAACAGCGCATGGAGGCTGGGGTTCTCCTGATGAGAGTGTCCGGTGAAGGCGTTGTTGCATTTCAGCCCCAAGATTTCCTACTGTGTGAAAACGACCAGCCCAAGCAGATAGCAGGTTCACTGTACTACAGCCTGCATAGCCCAAAGTTTCCAGGGAGGATAATCGCAGCTAAGGTAAGGTTATGCTCATGATCTCAGGGCATTAGTGATTTAAGAGGCCGCTAGGGGGCCCTCGACCCAAATTATTTTAAATGTTTTTAGGAACTCTGTTGAGAGTTAGAATAGTAGAATACACAGGTGCAGTTTCACAATTCGTTTTTTCATTAGATTGTAAATTAGTCTGGCCAGTTATCTAAACTTGTAGCTAGTAATCATGGTTTAATTACTGACAGGGCATGCGGGGCACGAGCCCAGGGACCCTGACCACCAGTGGGCCCCCGTTGATTTTGTTAGTCACTCTCATTCAGATATCATAAGTCATGGCAAAATGTGTAGAATTGCAGAAGATGTGGTTTTAAACTGCTCAAATATCTCTCCACCCTATGGTAAAATGTGTAGAATTGCAGGAAGTTCGCTGTAAAACTGCACATTTTTCTCTCCGCACCATGGCACAATTTGTAGAATTGCAAAAAATGTGTTAGAAAATTGCAAAATCTTCTCTCCACCCCATGGCAAATTGTATATAATTGCAGGAAATTAACTACAGCAAAAACCCTCTGCCATCACGAGGGGGGGCCACTTAAATGTTTTATCCCTGCCCCCAAAAGGCAAGGGCCAGCCCAGCCTACTCTATGTGTAAACCAGTTTGTGCATCATGCTCAAGCAGTATTCCAAATCAAATCAAAGTTTATTTGTCACGTGTGCCGAATACAACAGGTGTAGACCTTACAGTGAAATGCTTACTTACAGGCTCTAACCAATAGTGCAAAAAAGGTATTAGTAGAACAATAGGTAAGTAAAGAAATAAAAACTACAATAAAAATGACAGTGAAAAACAGTAGCGAGGCTACATACAGACACCGGTTAGTCAGGTTGATTGAGGTAGTACATGTAGATATGGTTAAAGTGACTATGCATACAGTGGGGCAAAAAAGTATTTAGTCAGCCACCAATTGTGCAAGTTCTCCCACTTAAAAAGATGAGAGAGGCCTGTAATTTTCATCATAGGTACACTTAAACTATGACAGAGAAAATGAGAAAAAAATCCAGAAAATCACATTGTAGGATTTTTAATGAATTTATTTGCAAATTATGGTGGAAAATAAGTATTTGGTCACCTACAAACAAGCAAGATTTCTGGCTCTCACAGAACTGTAACTTCTTCTCTAAGAGGCTCCTCTGTCCTCCACTCGTTACCTGTATTAATGGCACCTGTTTGAACTTGTTATCAGTATAAAAGACACCTGTCCACAACCTCAAACAGTCACACTCCAAACTCCACTATGGCCAAGACCAAAGAGCTGTCAAAGGACACCAGAAACAAAATTGTAGACCTGCACCAGGCTGGGAAGACTGAATCTGCAATAGGTAAGCAGCTTGGTTTGAAGAAATCAACTGTGGGAGCAATTATTAGGAAATGGAAGACATACAAGACCACTGATAATCTCCCTCGATCTGGGGCTCCACGCAAGATCTCACCCCGTGGGGTCAAAATGATCACAAGGACGGTGAGCAAAAATCCCAGAACCACACGGGGGGACCTAGTGAATGACCTGCAGAGAGCTGGGACCAAAGTAACAAAGCCTACCATCAGTAACACACTACGCCGCCAGGGACTCAAATCCTGCAGTGCCAGACGTGTCCCCCTGCTTAAGCCAGTACATGTCCAGGCCCGTCTGAAGTTTGCTAGAGAGCATTTGGATGATCCAGAAGAAGATTGGGAGAATGTCATATGGTCAGATGAAACCAAAATAGAACTTTTTGGTAAAAACTCAACTCGTCGTGTTTGGAGGACAAAGAATGCTGAGTTGCATCCAAAGAACACCATACCTACTGTGAAGCATGGGGGTGGAAACATCATGCTTTGGGGCTGTTTTACTGCAAAGGGACCAGGACGACTGATCCGTGTAAAGGAAAGAATTAATGGGGCCATGTATCGTGAGAGTGAAAACCTCCTTCCATCAGCAAGGGCATTGAAGATGAAACGTGGCTGAGTCTTTCAGCATGACAATGATCCCAAACACACCGCCCGGGCAACGAAGGAGTGGCTTCGTAAGAAGCATTTCAAGGTCCTGGAGTGGCCTAGCCAGTCTCCAGATCTCAACCCCATAGAAAATCTTTGGAGGGAGTTGAAAGTCCATGTTGCCCAGCAACAGCCCCAAAACATCACTGCTCTGGAGGAGATCTGCATGGAGGAATGGGCCAAAATATCAGCAACAGTGTGTGAAAATCTTGTGAAGACTTACAGAAAACGTTTGACCTCTGTCATTGCCAACAAGGGTATATAACAAAGTATTGAGATAAACTTTTGTTATTGACCAAATACTTATTTTCCACCATAATTTGCAAATAAATTCATTAAAAATACTACAATGTGATTTTCTGGATTTTTTTTCTCATTTTGTTTGTCATAGTAGAAGTGTACATATGATGAAAATTACAGGCCTCTCTCATCTTTTTATGTGGAAAAACTTGCATAATTGGTGGCTGACTAAATACTTTTTTGCCCCACTGTATATGATGAACAGAGAGTAGCAGTAGCGTAAAAGAAGGGTTGGCGGGTGGTGGGTGGTGGGACACAATGCAGATAGCCCGGTTAGCCAATGTGCGGGAGCACTGGTTGGTCGGGCAAATTGAGGTAGTATGTACATGAATGTATAGTTACAGTGGCTGTGCATATATGATAAACAGAGAGTAGCAGCAGCGTAAAAGAGGGGTGGGGGGTGGGGGGCACACAATGTAATTAGTCCAGGTAGCCATTTGATTACCTGTTCAGGAGTCTTATTGCTTGGGGGTAAAAAACTGTTGAAAAGCCTTTTTGTCCTAGACTTGACACTCCGGTACCGCTTGCCATGTGGTAGTAGAGAGAACAGTCTATGACTGGGGTGGCTGGGGTCTTTGACAATTTTTAGGGCCTTCCTCTGACACCGCCTGGTGTAGAGGTCCTGGATGGCTGGCAGCTTAGCCCCAGTGATGTACTGGGCCGTACGCACTACCCTCTGTAGTGCCTTGCGGTCGGAGGCCGAGCAATTGCTGTACCAGGCAGTGATGTAACCAGTCAGGATGCTCTCAATGTTGCAGCTGTAGAACCTTTTGGAGGATCTCAGAACCCATGCCAAATCTTTTTAATTTTCTGAGGGGTAATAGGCTTTGTCGTACCCGCTTCACGACTGTCTCGGTGTGTTTGGACCATTCTAGTTTGTTGGTGATGTGGACACCATGGAACTTGAAGCTCTCAACCTGCTCCACTGCAGCCCCATCGATGAGAATGGGGGCGTACTCGGTCCTCCTTTTCCTGTAGTCCACAATCATTTCCTTAGTCTTTGTCACGTTGAGGGACAGGTTGTTATTCTGGCACCACACGGCCAGGTCTCTGACGCCTCCCTATAGGCTGTCTCGTCGTTGTCGGTGATCAGGCCTACCACTGTTGTGTTGTCTGCAAACTTAATGATGGTGTTGGAGTCGTGCCTGGCCATGCAGTCATGGGTGAACAGGAAATACAGGAGGGGACTGAGCACGCACCCCTGGGGGCTCCAGTGTTGAGGATCAGCGTGGCAGATGTGTTGCTACCTACCCTCACCACCTGGGGGCGGCCCGTCAGGAAGTCCAGGATCCAGTTGCAGAGGGAGGTGTTTAGTCCCAGGATCCTTAGCTTAGTGATGCACTTTGAGGGTACTATGGTGTTGAACGCTGACCTGTAGGCAATGAATAGCATTCTCACATAAGTGTTCCTTTTTTCCAGGTGGGAAAGGACATGGTGGAGTGCAATAGACATTGCATCATCTGTGGGTCTGTTTGGGCGGTATAAAAATTGGAGTGGGTCTAGGGTTTCTGGGATAATGGTGTGGATGTGAGCCATTACCAGCCTTTCGAAGCACTTCATGGCTACGGACGTGAGTGCTACGGGTCTGTAGTCATTTAGGCAGGTTGCCTTTGTGCTCTTGGGCACAGGGACTATGGTGGTCTGCTTGAAACATGTTGGTATTACAGACTCAATCAGGGACATGTTGAAAATGTCAGTGAAGACACCTGCCAGTTGGTCAGCACATGCCCAGAGCACACGTCCTGGTAATCCATCTGGCCCCACAGCCTTGTGTATGTTGACCTGTTTAAAGGTCTTACTCATGTCGGCTACGGAGAGCATGATCACACAGTCGTCCGGAACAGCTGATGCTCTCATGCATGCCTCAGTGTTGCTTTCCTCGAAGCGAGATAGAAGTGATTTAGCTCGTCTGGTAGTCACTGGGCAGCTCGCGGCTGTGCTTCCCTTTGTAGTCTGTAATATTTTGTAAGCCCTGTCACATAAGACGAGCGTCGGAGCCGGTGTAGTATGATTCAATCTTAGTCCTGTATTGATGCCTTGCCTGTTTGATGGTTCGTCGCAGGGCATAGCAGGATTTCTTGTAAGCTTCCAGGTTAGAGTCCCGCACCTTGAAAGCGGCAGCTCTGCCCTTTAGCTCAGTGCGAATGTTGCCTGTAATCCATGGCTCCTGGTTGGGGTATGTACGTACAGTCACTGTGGAGACGACGTCCTCGATGCACTTATTGATAAAGCCAGTGACTGATGTGATGTACTCCTCAATGCCATCGGAAGAAACCCAGAACATGTTCCAGTCTGTGATAGCAAAACAGTCCTGTAGTTTAGCATCTGCTTCATCTGACCACTTTTTTATAGCCCGAGTCACTGGGCTTCCTGCTTTAATTTTCCTGCTTGTAAGCAGGAATCAGGAGGATGGAGTTGTGGTCGGATTTATCAAATGGAGGGCGAGGGAGAGCTTTGTGCGCGTCTCTGTGTGTGGAGTACAGGTGATCTAGAATTTTTTTCCCTCTGGTTGCACATTTAACATGTTGATTGAAATTTGGTAGAACTGATTTAAGTTTCCCTGCATTAAAGTCTCCGGCCACTAGGAGCGCCGCATCTGGGTGAGTGGTTTCCTGTTTGCTTATTTCCTTATACAGCTGACTGAGTGCGGTCTTAGTGCCAGCATCTGTCTGTGGTTGTAAATAAGTTTGTGCAGTTTATGCATCATGCTCAAGCAGTATTCATACTTGAGTTGTGCACAATGCAAAAGTCAAGTAGAATGCAAACACAGCTGCACCAAATGTAAAAAGCCACGATAAGGCCAAAAGCCAAAGATAAGAGATACTCAACAAAAGGGCTCATTTCTAAGCTCCACCTCAAGCAACAGTCATGTTCTGCACCATTATATAGTGAGTTTGGCAACCCCTGACTCCAGTGACACATTTCCTCTGAACTGTCAATGGGTGTTGAGCAACCTAACAGACTGTACAGACAACAGCAAACATCCATGTCTTAGAAAGGCTTTTTAGCATGAGGAAGAGTAGCTGCTGCTTTAGCAGCAGCTAATGGGAATCCTAATTTTAGATTAGGTGTCTTTTGTAAGACTGTGAATGAATCGGATATGACTGTACAATAGAGGAGAAAAACATATTTTAATGTGACTAAGCCTTGTTAAGGAAGTGAAAGGTTTTTGGATGTTCTAATTTCGTCCCTGGTTTCATTCTCAGGTGAGCAGTGATGTTGGCCCCTTGTCTCAACCTACCTCAGTACCGCCCAATGTCAACATCCAGCAGGTCATTGTATCTTTCCCATCATGCCCAGCACTGGAGAAAGAACCTGGAACCAAAAACACAACCACTTCAGACTCCTCACAGTCTGATCAGACAGGGACAGAATCACCAGATGAGAGCAGAATTGAGGCAGACCAAAGTCAAGCGAAGTCTGAGGAGAGCAGTGGACCTACAGTTGCTTCACTATTGCTCAAGGGATATGCAGTGACAATTGAGAGAGACTTACCACAGGCTACTTTGGAAGACTTTGTACAAGAGGGAAGGTTCCTGCAGAGCTTTAAACCATTAGTGTATGAAAGGCAACTGAGTATTCTGCTGCTACAGTTAGCCTTGGGGTTACAACACCTGTGCAGTAATGCAGCCACTTGCGCTGAGCTGAAGGCTCAAGGCATCTTGCTGGTATGGCCAAGGGAGAGAGGGGGGGAAACAGGCGCAGACAAAGCAGAAGAAAGTGGAAGAAGTGAAGAAATTGAGTTATTGGAGAATGAAAAAGAGAAGATAAAAGGAGAGATTCAGGAGCTATGGAGAAAGTGGGGAACCCCTCGTGTGGCGTTGACCAATCACACAAGTCACAGTGACCCCAGTCTCTTTCAGCCTGCTCATGCTGCTCCATCCATACAGTCTCAGTTCAGAGTGTTGCTAGAGTACTGCCTGTACCTCTCTGACAATGCTCCCTCTCAACATACACAGAGTTCAGATGGCACCATCCAGAGCTCCCCATATCTACCAGGGCTTCTCCAGCTAGCCTCCTTGCTTCAGGATGGGGGTAGTGGGCTACAGATAGCAGACGTAGTGGGGGTCCTGCAGGCTCTGCTCTGGGGTCCACATGTTGAGCTCTTCAGGGTAAATCCCACCGTGCCTTCCACTCTGCACAACTGGCTGTCAGTCAAGCAGGCCCTTCTAATGCTGAAGCTGGCAGAGAGAGGGCTGATCCAGGACCTGCCCAGTCTGGACTGGGAGCACTGCCTGTGTATACAGTACATCTCCTTCACTGACTCTGAAACTGTGATGAGGGCCACAGCACAACTAGGACTCCACAACACAGTGGACAGGAAGTTGTGATTACTCATGTCTGTTTCATATCTGTTAATTGAAGTCTTAATCAAGGGTTTCCCAAACTCTGTCCTGAGCCCCCCCTGGGTGCACGTTTTGTTTGTTGCCCTAGAACTACACAGGTGATTAAAATAACTACTCATCAAGCTTTGATTATTTGAATCAGATGTGTAGTGCTAGGGCAAAAGACTAAATGTGCACCCAGGTGGGGTCCCAGGACAGACTTAGGGATACCCGGCTCTAATCTAATGTAAAATGTGGATGATATTTAACATTCATGTTGTCAGAATCTATCTTGAACATCTGGAATGAATAAAAGGTTAGCTTTTTTATTAACATTTTTCCACAGCATTGCTTTCCACCAAGGATATTGAGCAAATTACATATCAGCTCCAAATCAAATGTATATGCACTGTGTTCTATAATTAACTTTTCATGGATCCAAGGAGCCCCATTAGATCACAGTAAATATTTCAAAATATCAACTTAAAGTGCATTAGGTTAAATTCAACACCGACTGATCGAGTTTAAACAGATGCTTCTACAACTCTGGTACGCGTGCCCACAAATAAACATCTTATAAATTGTTACACATATTTCAATGCCCTTTCCCCAATCCCTACACACATAAACATAAGGCAAAAATCCACTTGTTAAGGTGAGCATTTTTATTCGGGCACTTGTTACAACATGCAGATTTCAGTCAAGTGGATCAAAACTAGAAATCAAAGTTCATGCACACATTAAAATCAAATCAATATAAAACATGAAAATCAACTTGAAATAGCCAAGAAAACAAAGCATAACATGAAGATGCAGCATGGACATTTTCACCATAAATTGTACAGCCTAGAGATGATCATTGTAGTGTATGGGGAAGGGGGAAATCAGTACTACACGTGGAAATTAGTAGTGTTGAGGAAACATTTCCCAAATTTAATAAGGATACATTCTTGGTTTAACATTACACACTAGTTCAAATGTCATTGTAATACTTCACATCAAAGTAAATAAACTATTTCACAGGAAACCTTGACCTTACCGAATTTTGATCATATTTATTTTCCCCAAGTGATGAAGTGGGATGGGGAAGGGTAGGTAAAAGCTAACGTGTGTGTGTGTGTGTGTGTGTGTATATGTATGCATTTGTGGCATGTTTGTGATCCATTACTCATCGTCGAAGGAGTCTCGTTCGATGCTGTAAGCCATGAAGAAAGCATCGGGGCGGGTAGGGACGAGTGGATGACCCGGTCTCACAATCTCAAAGCCCAGGAAGCTGAAGGTACGCAGCAGAGATGCTGAAGAGAGAAAAGGACAGTGAGAGAACTGCCTCATAACAAAGCACATAAAGTATTAACAGAGGTGTTTGACTGGAAGCACACACACAGTGACTTACCTCTGTCGTCTCGGTTCTTGTGGAAGCAGATGAAGACATGGTCAACCTGCAGCTTCTCTTCCGCACATTCCAGCAGGAGAGCGAAACTGGAGAGATTAAGTAAGTCAATGAGTTATGAAGGTAGTGCATTGCAGTCAGCAAGCAATAGAAACTAAGTCCATCCACCATGAAACATCAAACTAGTTGAAGACGCAACATGTATCTTTGTGCGCGACCAGACCAAATGCACATAAAAATTTGAGTTATAGAGCTGTCATTCTCATTGTAAGCAAGTCTGATAAGCGGTAGATCCATTCTGTGCGTGCCATTTCTATGCGTCCCTGTCTGAAAATTTCATTTTTTTGCATCTGGATATACTATATTTTTGGTTAATGAAAAGATTTCACAGCAGTTTAGCTGGTGCAATGACTCTCCACACTAGTTGTCACCTGAAATTCGGCAAACATTTTAGAATTTTACACACCAGCAATGGCAGAGTGATTTCTGCATATTGCGCCTTTAAAAGACAACAAAAACAGTCTAAAGTAAAACCAGAGGACAACGAGAGGTTGTTCTTGCATTGGATCACTGACCTGTCTTTGCTGCCCTCGGGCAGAGCTCCAGGGGGGATCTCGATGTAGATGTTCCCCCCTTTCAGCACCCCCCTCCAGACACAGTGCTTGCCCTCTGAGGAACGGGGCTCAAAGAGCAGGAAACGCACTCTGCCATTGGCGGGGGGCGGCTCCTCAAGAACCAGCAACCGAGCATCCTGCAGGAGAATGGAGAAAATAGCAGGTATGAAGAGAGGTTTGATACAGGTAGCTTAACACCAGAGGATGAAGGAGAAAGACACGAGAGTGGACTCACAGAGTAGAATAGCTTAGCTGAAAGATTGTGATCCCGCTGGTCATTCCCTCGCCCACCTGGGATCTTTAGGGGTGGGTGAGGGGCATCAGGAACACCACAGAGGCCCCGGACACGGGTTACTGCAACAGCGGGAACACCGCCTCGGACTGGAGGACACAGAAGAACGGAGCCATTATTCCTCAAGGATTCACTGACTATGAGCGAGCCTAACTGGAGACCAGGGAAAATGTCCCTTTGGAAGTCAATGTATCATCATTCTAGTCCATGTAACTCACATGACTAATATTGTAAAACATTGTCATTTGAATAGGTACCCAAACCAGGACAAAGGATTGAAGTTCAAACTGTTCCACTGACTAAATCTTTACATGTCGGAACAGAACACTTTGCTTGAGGCTAAATAAGTAACAGGCAGGAGACACTGAATGTGCTTTGTTGCCAACAAAGCAAATAAAATATCAGGATGTCCCAATGAGTTATGACAAAATGACTGCCTTCACCCAGGTTGATTTCTACCTTTGGGAATCAATTAGTTGACATCACTGATTAATCAGAGAGAACTGTCACAGTAGGAGTAGCCTATGGGGAGAGATGACTGCTACTTGTGGCAAAAAAGGTGGTGACAACGTCAATGGAAAAATACTGAGAACAATTTCAGCTAAAAATGAGGGTGGTAAAAATAGTGTCGTTTTTGGCCTAATTCAAGTCTGCACTGAGGACAAAAACACCAACCTCTTACGTCATTGAGACATGTGCCAGATTACCCACCACCGATCAGCCATTTTGCTGAAGCCACAACGTGAGTGTGTGTTCTAGTTAAGATTCAGAATAAGCTTTTGTGTGGGGGTTGCGCTAGCAGAGGTGAGTATGCCAATTCTCAGAGGTTGAAAAGTGAACAAACCCCATTAGGGGTGACATACTGCTCATAGACGCGCTCTTACGCAAACACCACTCCAGCGTTATATGTGGAGCAGGCATGTGAAAGCAAAGTAAGAAGCATTGTGTCAACCTTGGAGCTCAACCTCTGAGTAACAGTGATATACCTCAACCATCGTCAAGATGGCGTCATAGGCTCATCATTTGTGTGGGATATTGACTGGAATCCCTAATAAGTGGTTCTAGTGAATAAGGTTCCTTTGGAAACTGCATGACCAGATCGCAAATAATATCCAACTAGCATCCTTATGTCAAATCCCTGTCCGTTCACATTCCACCTGCACGTTGTTCCCACAGATTCAACAGCACTGCTATTCTATGCCAAGTTAAGCCTCTTCACAATACTCCTTAAAATCCCCATTACACTCTGCTACACAGTAGGCAATATTCATGAAGAGGCTTAAATTGTGACAGTTGGATTAGTCAGCTGGGAAATGAGTCTCCACCACTTGCGTAAGAGCCATTAACAGTTGAATGAATGTGATGTGGAAAAATACTGTCTCGCAGAAAAATACACTAGATATTAGGCCAAAGGGGAATCATTTTGAGGCAATCAGGGACACCTAACCTCTACTCAAATCACTTAAAATGGTGGGGACTAAGTTTCAAGAGGCCTCTTCATCTAGTAAACAGACTGCTGCTCAATGCCCCACCAACATAACAGACCATAAATAACAGCATTTTACACCCATTGGGAACAGACTTAACCAAAATAAAATGTGCAAATAGCTAGTTTTTTGTTGTTAAATTACCTACTTTTAGAGACTGTACATCCAGTACTTTGGTTGTTAGGCACAAGTACTGACTGGGAACTGACCAATTGGTAAGTTAGCTAGCTGTCACTCATGTTATTCTTAAAACTAGGATAACAGTCAGTCAAGCCATCAAGGCTTTTAATTGGCCAAACAAATATTGGTTAATAAATCCCATTGAGTGTGAGTGAACAGATATGATCTTGATACCGGCAGGTGAGCAGCTAACAAGTGTTGAAGGGTTGCAAGTTAAATATTTGCTGTAATGGCTAGTAACAGTAGCTAGTATCCTTTTCATATACAGACAAAAATCTGTATTTAGTGAGTCTGCTCGATCATTAAGTGGGTGAATTGGACAATTTTCCTGTCCTGCTTTCAAAATGTAACGAGTACTTTTGGGTGTCAGGGAAAATGTATGGAGTAAAAAAAATGTATTTAGGAAACATTGCCTTTTTTTTTTTACTGGTAACATACCACATCTTGTCTGAAATGGGTATAGACAACAACATGGATGTGCCTATTGCTTTAAAATCACTAGCCAGCTGGCTAACTAGTTTAACTAACATCTCCCAGAACATTCGACGAAATAACATGGGTCAGTCCATTTATTCCACCATTATTGAGAAACATATTGCCGTAACGTTAGATCGTTTGTTTCTTAATCTCACATATGAAGCAAGTAAACAGTACATTGTCGACAAAGCTAGTAAACTAACATTAGCTGGTAAACTGGCTAGCTAGTTAGCTACCGAACACCTGTCCTTAGACAAAAACATCCGCAGAACGCTAAATGACAAATTGTTCGAAATAAAACCGCAGCCAACTTTAATAACCATAATTATACAGACATCGATCAAAGCTAAATATAGTTATTCAACTTTAAGATAAATAACGAAAGTAAGTTTAGAACAATATTGTTCCACGGACTCGTTATTAGATACATAGCTAATATCCCCAGTAAAAAGAGTAAACAAGTGGCATGTAACGTTAGCTGCGTAGGCCTCTGTGGCTAATGAATTAGCTTAGCCCTTCTGGAGTTAGCTAGCTATAAATTACTAGCTAAATTACACTATCATAACTCACCTTTCACTTTCTGGGTTATTACTGGGCAGTTCGATAACTGGCATTGTAGATATGGTTTTCTCTTTTTCTCTGACAAAACAGTGGCTATTTAATATCGTCTTGCGTTTGGATTTAACCATAAGGCCAACGTCCAAGCCAGCAGATCCCTCTTGATTCTCTCCTCACCAAATGATTTTACCTAGGCTCAGGCTGCCAGAGCACAAGGGGAGGGCTGCTCGAGACAGAGGTCCCAAAGGAGAGGGAGTTTCCCAAATACATGACGTTTGATGAATTAAAGGTCCAATGCAGCCGTTTTTATCTTAATATCAAATCATTTCTTGGTAACAATTAAGTACCTTACTCTGATTGTTTTCAATTAAAATGGTCGAAAAGAAACAAAAAAAGCAATTTCTTGAGCAAGAATTTTGCTAGGACTATCTGGGAGTGGGGAGGGGAAAACTGAAAACTAGCTGTTATTGGCAGAGAGGTTTGGAACTCCATTTCTTATTGGTCTGTTAAAAGTAACCTAGGTACATAAAGCATCATCCATTAAGGCTGCAACTGCATCATTTCCATTCTTAAAACTTCATCAGGCTAGACCCCTTTTTTCTACACTTTCTGTCTGAATGACGTTTTTTTTGAGAGACCATGCTCTTCCAATGGCCGTTATAAGGGCATACTCAATTCTACCTCCCAGGATGCAATTCCTATGGCTTCCACTGGGTGTCAGCAGTCTATGTTCAAGGTTTCAGGCTTGTAACTTGAACGAATAAGAAAAAACAGTTTTAGTATAAGGACACCGGCTTGGAAATTCGTGTTTGCGCGGACAAAGACAAGACGCAACTGCTAAAATCGGTTTCCTATTGAACATACTTCTTTCCGTAAGAAATATTATAGTTTGATTACATGTTAGGGTATCTGAGGAATAAGTAGAAATGCATTTTGACTTGTTGAAACAAAGTTTAGGGGTAGATTTTCGGACTCCTTTCTTTGTATGTTGAACGAGTGGATTACTCAAATCGATGGCGCCAACTAAACTGACTTTTTGGGATATAAAGAAGGATTTTATCTAACAAAACGACACTACATGTTATAGCTGGAACCCTTTGGATGACAAATCAGAGGAAGATTTTCAAAAAGTAAGTTAATATTTAATCGCTATTTGTGAATTTATGAAACCTGTGCCGGTGTAAAAATATTTTGATGTGGGGCGCCATCCTCAAACAATCGCATGGGATGCTTTCGCTGTAATAGCTACTGTAAATTGGACAGTGCAGTTAGATTAACAAGAATTTAAGATTTCAACCGATATAAGACACTTGTATGTACCTAAATGTTTAATATTCATAATTTTTATGATTATTTATTTGAATTGCGTGCCCTCCAGTGTCACTGGAAGTTGTCCGCTAGCGGGACGCCTAGGCTTAAGAATAACTAGCTTTAATGGCAAGAAGGCTAAATATGCATACTTTATGGGACACCATTTTCCATCAGCATTTTCATATTTTTTGACAACTAGGGTTCATAAAGGAAACACCAAGTGTACCTTTAACCATTTATTAGAAAAGGTTACAATGCATAGTCTTTGACACTCCCTGATCTCTTTCATCTGTCTTTGTGCTTGTCTACACCCCCCTCCAGGTGTCGCCCATCTTCCCCATTATGCCCAGTGTATTTATACCTGTGGTTTGTTTGTTGCCAGTTCGTTTTGTTTGTCAAGCCTACCAGTGGTTTTCCCCTTGCGCCTGTCTGTGGCTAGTTCCTGTTTTTTAGTTTTCCTGTTTTTGACCATTCTGCCTGCGCTGACCCTGAGCCTGCCTGCTGTTCTGTACCTTGTCACACCACACTGGATTATTGACCTCTGCCTACCCTGACCCTGAGACTGCCTGCTGTTCTGTACCTTTTGGACTCTGACCTCTGCCTGCCCTTGACCTGTCGTTTTGCCTGCCCCCTGTTCTAGTAATAAACTGTTGTTACTTTGACACTGTCTGCATCTGGGTCTTCCATAAAACATGATAGTCTTGGCATTAGTGCTCTGCTCTTTCAGGGTAGCTCACTGCCAGAGCAAAGCATCATATAAATATGATAAAATAACTACAGGCAGTGAGCACGATATTCTATACCAAATTCCCTGAAGGAAGAAACACAGAACCTAGACAAGTGGAGAATGGGGTGGTGGGATATCAGAAAACAGCAAGCATAGTGAGCAACACCTAGTTAGAGCAGCAATGCAATGGCAGCAAAAGACACCCGGCATCGCGGAAGCACATGTAGAACTTGTCAACTTAACTAGACTCCATCAGCATTTCCCAAACTCAGTCATCGGGACCCCAAGGAGTACACGTTTTGGTTTTTGCCCTAGCCGCCCTGGACTACATGCAAGTAGAGTGAATCTCATTGCTGTTAAACGCAGCACGAGGGAGAGCTCGGTTTATTGTTTAGAAATTGTATTGAAAAGTTTCTTATTTTTTGTTTGAACCTTTATTTAACTAGGCAAGTCGGTTAATCAAAAATTCTTACTTACAATGACGGCCTACCAAAAGGCCTCCGGCAGGGATGGGGGCTGCGATTAAAAATGTAAATATTTGACAAAACAAACATCACGACAAGAGAGACACCACAACACTACATAAAGAGAGACCTAGTAGCTCGCTAACTTAGGTTTGGCTCAAATGACATTTTATTTGTCACATGCTCCAAATACAACAGGTGTAGACCTTACCTTGAAATGCTTACTTACAGTTGAAGTCGGAAGTTTAC
This sequence comes from Salvelinus fontinalis, assembly GCF_029448725.1. Classification (NCBI taxonomy): domain Eukaryota; kingdom Metazoa; phylum Chordata; class Actinopteri; order Salmoniformes; family Salmonidae; genus Salvelinus; species Salvelinus fontinalis. Next base: position 32,425,199 of record NC_074678.1, read on the forward strand.
ATACACTTAGGTTGGAGTCATTAAAACTCGTTTTTCAACCACTCCACAAATTTCTTGTTTAGAAACTATAGTTTTGGCAAGTCGGTTAGGACATCTACTTTGTGCATGACACAAATCATTTTTCCAACAATTGTTTAGACAGATTATTTCACATATAATTCACTGTATCACAATTCCAGTGGGTCAGAAGTTTACATACCCTAAATTGACTGTGCCTTTAAACAGCTTGGAAAATTCCAGAAAATGCTGCCATGGCTTTAGAAGCTTCTGATAGGCTAATTGACATCATTTGAGTCAATTGGAGGTGTACCTGTGGATGTATTCCAAGGCCTACCTTCAAACTCAGTGCCTCTTTGCTTGACATCATGGGAAAATCAAAAGAAATCAGCCAAGACCTCAGAAAAAAAATTGTAGACCTCCACAAGTCTGGTTCATCCTTGGGAGCAATTTCCAAACGCCTGAAGGTACCATGTTCATCTGTACAAACAATAGTACGCAAGTATAAACACCATGGGACCACGCAGCCGTCATACCGCTCAGAAAGGAGACGCGTTCTGTCTCCTAGAGATTAACGTACTTTGGTGCAAAAAGTGCAAATCAATCCCAGAACAACAGCAATGGACCTTGTGAAGATGTTGGAGGAAACAGGTACAAAATTATATATAGCCACAGTAAAACAAGTCCTATATCGACATAACCTAAAAGGCCGCTCAGCAAGGAAGAAGCCACTGCTCCAGAACCGCCATAAAAAAAGCCAGACTACGGTTTGCAACTGCACATGGAGACAAAGATTGTACTTTTTGGAGAAATGTCCTCTGGTCTGATGAAACAAAAATAGAACTGTTTGGCCATAATGACCACCGTTATGTTTGGAGGAAAAAGGGGGAGGCTTGCATGCCGAAGAACACCATTCCAACCGTGAAAAACAGGGGTGGCAACATCATGTTGTGGGGGTGCTTTGCTGCAGGAGGGACTGGTGCACTTCAAAAATAGATGGCATCATGAGGCAGGAAAATGATGTGGATATATTGAAGCAACATCTCAAGACATCAGTCAGGAAGTTTAAGCTTGGTCACAAATGGGTCTTCCAAATGGACAATGACCCCAAGCATACTTCCAAAGTTGTGGCAAAATGGCTTAAGGACAACAAAGTCAAGGTATTGGAGTGGCCATCATAAAGCCCTGACCTCAATCCCATAGAAAATTTGTGGGCAGAACGACAGCCCGTAGCAGCATTGTGTGATTTAAAAAATAAAAATAAATAAATGGGGGGGTTGTCAATTCCGCAACGCAGTTGGTATCAGTTGCTGGGACTGATACTCTCTGTTTAATGATCTTGCCGACCAAGGCCGGGTCTGAGGAGCTATTTGGCGTAGCAGCTAACATAGCTGCTAGCTACCTGCCTATCAAGCTAGCAGGGTTAGCCATTGTGGCTGGGAGCAAGGATTGTCCCAGATTTGTGGCTGTCTAGATCTCTGCTGTTGTTGTTTTCAATCTGTAACTTGCCCTGTTTGGAACTACGAGAAGTAACAGCGTAACCTACGTTGCTAGCTACCATGACAAAGACCTAAGCTGGCGGTAGTAATGTTGAGGACAGTGGTGTCTCTCTATCACAGGTGAAGGATCTTTTAAACTAACAAAAAGAGTTCTACAAGCAGTTGTTGCAACAACAAGAAAATAGCTTCAAGTGTTTTGTCCAAATATTGGTGGAGTCAGTTAATAAAATAATGGACGACCTGACTAGAGAGGTCCAGGACCTGAAGAACAGTTTGCAGTTCTCCCAGGGTCAGGTCGATGAGTTGAAACAGGAGAACAGCAAGATGGCAGCAATCTGTAAGTCTTTGAGAGAGGACATCAGTTCTGTGTGTGAATCCATGATAACAATGACAGAGAAATTAGATTATCTCGAGGGACAATCAAGGTGGGACAACATGGTTGTGGATGGAATTGCAGAATCTCAACGAGACCTGGACGGAGTCTGAGTGAGGGGAATGATCTCTGAGAAATTGAAGATGGACCACAGGAAGATTGAGGTGGAGCATGCCCACAGAACTGTAAAATCCATCACCCGCCCAGGTGACAGGCCCAGGCCGATAGTGGTCAAGTTCCTGAGGTTAAAGGACAAGATAGCTGTTCTGGAAAGAGCCAAGAACTTGAGAGGAACGTTTATCTTCCTCAACGAGTACTATCCTGAAGCTGTGTGCCAGAACAGGAAAGAACTTATCCCAGCCATGAAAGCTGCCAGAGCATGTGGGGACATTGCTTACATCTGCTATGACAGGCTCATTCTTCCTCCCAGAAGTCCGGCAGGGATGAGAGCACCAAGCCTATGGGTGACATAGCTTCAACCCCGCAGCACACACACCAATTGATTAATGGAGTGCTGAATGTATATTTTTTTCCTCTTGCTTTGTTTGCTCTTTTGCATATTATGTCTATCTCTGATAAGCTACTCAAGAAAGGGTTGAAATTAGCCCATATTAATATACAATGCCTTCGGAAAAGGGGGACACCTAGTCAGTTGTCCAACTGAATGCATTCAACTGAAACATGTCTTCTGCATTTAACCCAACCCCTCTGAATCAAAGAGGTGCAGGGGGCTGCCTTAATTGACATCTACGTCTTCAGCGCCCAGGGGCAGAATGACAGATTTTTACCTTGTCAGCTTTGGGATTCGATCCAGCAATCTTCCGGTTACTGGTCCAACGCTCTAACCTTCAGACCCCTTGACTTTTTCAAAATGTTGTTACATTAGTCTTATTCTAAAATTGATTAAATAAAACTATTTCCGCAGCAATCTACACACAATACCCCATAGTGACAAAGTGAAAACAGGTTTTTAGAAATTTGTGCAAATTTATTTAAATTATAAATAACAGAAATACCTTATTTACATAAGTATTCAGACACTTTGCTATGAGTCTCAATTGAGCTCAGGTGCATCCTGTTTCCATTAATCATCTTTGATGTTTCTACAACTTGATTTCGGTCCACCTGTGGTATATTCAATTGATTGGACATGATTTGGAAAGGCACACAACTGTCTATATAAGGTCCCACAGTTGACAGTGCATGTCAGAGCAAAAACCAAGCCATGAGGTTGAAGGAATTGTCCGTAGAGCTCCGAGACAGGATTGTGTCAAAGCACAGATATAGGGAAGAGTACCAAAACATTTCTGCAGCATTGAAGGACCCCAAGAACACAGTGGCCTCCATCATTTTTAAATGAAAGAAGTTTGGAACCACCAAGTCTATTCCTAGAGCTGGCCGCCCGGCCAAACTGAGAAATCGGGGAGAAGGGCCTTGGTCATGGAGTTGACCAAGAACCCGATGGTCACTCTGACAGAGCTCCAGAGTCCTTCTGTGGAGATGGGAGAACCTTCCAGAATTACAACCATCTTAGCAGCACTCCACCAATCAGGCCTTTGTGGTTGAGTGGCCAAACGGAAGCCACTCCTCAGTAAAAGGCACATGACAGCCCGCTTGGAGTTTGCCAAAAGGCACCTAAACCGAAACAAGATTCTCTGGTCTGATGAAACCAAGATTTAACTCTTTGGCCTGAATGCCAAGCATCACGTCCGGAGGAAACCTGGCACCATCCTTACGGTGAAGCATGGAGGTGGCAGCGTCATGCTGTGGGGATGTTTTTCAGTGGCAGGGACTAGTCAAGATCGAGGCAAAGATGAATGGAGCAAAGTACAGAGAGATCCTTGATGAAAACCTGCTTCAGAGCGCTCAGGACCTCAGACTGGGGCGATGGTTCACCTTTCAACAGGACAACAAACCTAAGCACACAGCCAAGACAACGCAGGAGTGGCTTTGGGACAAGTCTCTGAATGTCCTTGAGTGGCCCAGCCAGAGCTCGGACTTGAACCCGATTTAACATCTCTGGAGAGACCTGAAAATAGCTGTGCAGCAACGCTCCCCATCCAACCTGACAGAGTTTGAGAGGATCTGCAGAGAAGAATGGGAGAAACTCCCCAAATATAGATGTGCCAAGCTTGTAGTGTCATAACCAAGAACACTCAAGGCTGTCGTTGCTGTCAGAGGTGCTTCACCGAATTACTGAGTAAAGGGTCTGAATACCTATATAAATGTGATATTTCAGTTTTAAAATATATATAAATTACCAAATATTTCAAAAACTTGTTTTTGCTTTGTCGTTATGGGGTATTGTGTGTAAATTGATAAGGGGGGAAAAACTATTTAATGATTTTAGAATAAGGCTGTAACATAACAAAATGTTGAAAAAGTCAAGAGGTCTGAATACTTTCTGAAGGCCCTGTATGTAGCCTTAGAAATAAGGTTCATGAAATCAATAACTTGCTAACATCAGATAACACTCATATATTAGCCATTTCTGAGACTCACTTAGATAATTCATTTGATGATACAGCAGTAGCAATACAAGGATGTATATAATCTACAGAAAAGCTTATGGGGGAGGTGTTGCTGTGTATATTCAGAGCCATATCCCTGTAATACTTAGATTCAATCTTATATCAAGTGTTATTGAAGTGTTGTAGTTGCAGGTTCATTTGTCACATCTAAAGCCTTTCTTTTGGGGTGTTGATGTAGGCCACCAAGTGCTAACAGTCAGTATCTAAATAATATGTGTGAAATGCTTGATAGTGTATATGATGTAAACAGAGACATCTACTTTCTTGGGGACCTGAATATTGACTGGATTTCATCAAGCTGTTCACTCAAGAGGAAGCTTCTCACTGTAACCAGTGCCTGTAATCTGGTTCAGGTTATTCATCAACCTACCAGGGTGTTTACAAACACTACAGGTACAAGATCATCCACATGTATTGATCACATTTTCACTAATACTGTAGAACTCTGTTCTAAAGCTGTATCCGTACCCATTGGATGCAGTGATCACAATATAACGGCCATATCCAGGAAAGCTAAAGTTCCAAAAGCTGGGCCTAAAATAGTTGATAAGAGATCATACAAAATATTTTGCTGTGCCTCTTTATGTGGATGAAGTTAAAAAATATTTGTTGGTCTGATGTGATTAATAAGGAGCATCCAGACGCTGCACTTGATTAATTTATGAAATTGATTCTTCCAGTTATTGATAAACATGCACCTGTTAAGAAACTGACTGTTAGAACTGTTAAGGCTCCATGGATTGATGAGGAATTGAAAAACTGTATGGTAGAAAGAGATGGGGCAAAAGGAGTGGCTAATAAGTCTGGCTGCACATCTGACTTACTGCAAATTGAGAAATTATGTGACTAAACTCAACAAAAAGAAGAGGAAACTGTATTATGAAGCCAAGATCAATGATATAAAGAATGATGGGAAAAAATGTTGGAGTACAGTAAATTAAATTATGGGCAGAAAGGGTAAATCAACTCCATCTTTCATCGAATCAGATGGCTTATTCATCTCAAAACCATTTGATGTTGCCAATTATTTGAATGATTACTTCATTAGCAAAGTGGGAAAGCTTAGGCAGGAAATGCCAACAATGAACAGTGAGCCATCGTATTTATGCATAAAAAACAAATAATGAAAGAAAAGCATTGCAAGTTAGATGTTAGTTAAGATGTTAGATGTTAAGTTAGATTTTGTAAAGTTAGTGTGGGAGAGCTGGAAAAATTGTTATCGATCAATAATGACAAACCTCCTGGCATTGACAACTTAGATGGAAAGCTACTGAGGATGGTAGCTGACTCTATAGCCACTCCTATCTGTCATATCTTTAATCTGAGCCTAGAGGAAAGTCTTTGTCCTCAGTCCTGGAGGGAAGCCAAAGTAATTCCGTTACCCAAGAGTGATAAAGCGGCCTTTATTGGTTCTAACAGCAGACCTATTGCTGACAGCTTTTAGCAAACTGTTGGAAAAAATTGTTTGAGCAATTACAATGCTATTTCTCTGTAAACAAATGTTCAACCTCAGCAATATTGTGGATTCAGAGCTATCTAGCTAATAGAACTCAAAGGGTTTTCTTGAATGGAAGCTTTTCTAATGTCAAACATGTAACGTGTGGTGTACTGCAGGGCAGCTCTCTAGACCCTCTACTCATTTCTATTTTTACCAATGACCTGCCACTGGTATTAAACAAAGCATGTGTGTCCATGTATGCTGGTGATTCAACCATATACACATCAGCAACCACAGCTACTGAAGTCAGTGAAACCCTTAACAAAGAGTTTCAGTCAGTTTTGGAATGGGTGGTAGGGAATAAACTGGTCCTGAACATCTCTAAAACTAAGAGCATTGTATTTGTTACAAATCATTCCCTAAGTTCTAGACCTCAGCTGAACCTGGTAATGGATGGTGTGGCTGTTGAACAAGTTGAGGAGACTAAATTACTTGGTGTTACCTTAGATTGTAAACTGTCATGGTCAAAACATATAGATTCAATGGTTGTAACGATGGGGAGAGGTCTGTCCGTAATAAAGAAATGCTCTAATTTTTTGACACTACACTCCAAAAAGCAAGTCCTGCAGGCTCTAGTTTTGTCTTATCTTGATTATTGTCCAGTTGTGTGGTCGAGTACTGCAAGGAAATACCTAGTTAAGTTGGCCCAGAACAGTGCGCCACGTCTTGCTCTTCATTGTAAATACTATGCATGCTAGTCTCTCTTGGCTAAGAGTTGAGGAAAGACTGACTGCATCACTTCTATCTATAAGAAACATTAATGTGAAGAAAATCACATTGTTTGCATAGTAAACTTACACACACACTTAGCCCACCAGACATGCCACCAGGGGTCTTTTCACAGTCCCCAAATCTAGAAAAAATTCAAGAACGCATACAGTATTAAATAGAGCCATTATTACATGGAATTCCATTCCACCTCATATTGCTCAAATGAACAGCAAATCTGGTTTAAAAAAACAGACAAAGCAACACCTCACGGCACAACGCCTCTCCCCTATTTGACCTAGTGTATGTATTGATATTTAGGCTACGTGTGCCTTTAATTTTTTTTTGATGTAGTTCTGTCCTTGAGCTGTTCTTGTCTATTAATGTTCTGTATAATGTCATGCTTCATGTTTTGCTTTTTCAACTTGAATGGAGGATGCTTTATGTACAAGCCGGTCCACGGTAATGCACATCAAGCCTAGACAGAGACTCCCTAGGTTATATTAAAGGTAGACTCAGCGATATGACGTAGAAAATAAACAGCATAGTGGATTAATTTCCACAACTACTAGTGTTGAAACGCGAGGCTCAACTTCTCCACTGTTTTTTTATTTAACTAGGCAAGTCAGTTAAGAACAAATTCTTATTTACAATGACGGCCTACACTGGCCAAACCCAGACAACGCTGGACCAATTGTGCGCCGCCTTATGGGACTCCCAATAAGCCGGTTGTGATACAGCATGGATTCGAACCAGGGTCTGTAGTGACGCCTCTAGCACTAAGATGTGGTGCATTAGACCGCTGCTCCACTTGCAGATACTGTGTGTGACTGAGAGAAAAGTCTTGCATCAAGCTCATCTCAATATCTGCGGTACTCGTAGCATCGTCACTTCGATGAGTCTATCTTTAACTAATTTACCGCCTGGTGATGTCACCAGACAGGCCAAAATTCCATCCCACCAAAACAGGCTGACATTTCAGGGAGTCTTTTCAAACAGCTCTTACACCAAAAGGGCATTCGCACCATTTGATAGTATTACACAACGTGTGTAAATATATATCCACTGCTCAAAAAATAAAGGGAACATTTAAACAACACAATGTAACTCCAAGTCAATCACACTTCTGTGAAATCAAACTGTCCACTTAGGAAGCAACACTGATTGACAATACATTTCACATGCTGTTGTGCAAATGGAATAGACAAAAGGTGGAAATTATAGGCAATTAGCAAGACACCCCCAATAAAGGAGTGGTTCTGCAGGTGGTGACCACAGACCACTTCTCAATTCCTATGCTTCCTGGCTGATGTTTTGGTCACTATTGAATGCTGGCGGTGCTTTCACTCTAGTAGTAGCATGAGACGGAGTCTACAACCCACACAAGTAGCTCAGGTAGTGCAGCTCATCCAGGATGGCACATCAATGCGAGCTGTGGCAAGAAGGTTTGCTGTGTCTGTCAGCGTAGTGTCCAGAGCATGGAGGCGCTACCAGGAGACAGGCCAGTACATCAGGAGACGTGGAGGAGGCCGTAGGAGGGCAACAACCCAGCAGCAGGACCGCTACCTCCGCCTTTGTGCAAAGAGGAGCAGGAGGAGCACTGCCAGAGCCCTGCAAAATGACCTCCAGCAGGCCACAAATGTGCATGTGTCTGCTCAAACGGTCAGAAACAGACTCCATGAGGGTGGTATGAGGGCCCGACGTCCACAGGTGGGGGTTGTGCTTACAGCCCAACACCGTGCAGAACGTTTGGCATTTGTCAGAGAACACCAAGATTGGCAAATTCGCCACTGGCGCCCTGTGCTCTTCACAGATGAAAGCAGGTTCACACTGAGCACATGTGACAGACGTGACAGAGTCTGGAGACGCCGTGGAGAACGTTCTGCTGCCTGCAACATCCTCCAGCATGACCGGTTTGGCGGTGGGTCAGTCATGGTGTGGGGTGGCATTTCTTTGGGGGGCCGCAAAGCCCTCCATATGCTTGCCAGAGGTAGCCTGACTGCCATTAGGTACTGAGATGAGATCCTCAGACCCCTTGTGAGAACATATGCTGGTTTCCTCCTAATGCAAGACCTCATGTGGCTGGAGGGTGTCAGCAGTTCCTGCAAGAGGAAGGCATTGATGCTATGGACTGGCCCGCCCGTTCCCCAGACCTGAATCCAATTGAGCACATCTGGGACATCATGTCTCGTTCCATCCACCAATGCCACGTTGCACCACAGACTGTCCAGGAGTTGGCGGATGCTTTAGTCCAGGTCTGGGAGGAGATCCCTCAGGAGACCATCCGCCACCTCATCAGGAGCATGCCCAGGCGTTGTAGGGAGGTCATACAGGCACGTGGAGGCCACACACACTACTGAGCCTCATTTTGACTTGTTTTAAGGACATTACATCAAAGTTGGATCAGCCTGTAGTGTGGTTATCCACTTTAATTTTGAGTGTGACTCCAAATCCAGACCTCCATGGGTTGATAAATTTGATTTCCATTGATCATCTTTGTGTGATTTTGTTGTCAGCACATTCAACTATGTAAATAAAAAAGTATTTAATAAGAATATTTCATTCGTTCAGATCTAGGATGTGTTATTTTAGTGTTCGCTGTATTTTTTTGAGCAGTGTATATAACACAGAATAATCACGTTTGACTGCACTGGGCCTTTAAACAAACAAACTGTACTACTCCTCTAGGCCGTATGCTGTAGTCATGTTTTTGATTAAACTGTATAGTTTAGACATGTGGATGATGATAATGTTTTGGATTGTGGCCATATCTAATGGTTGGAGAGCACTTTGTTGTTATAATTAACACATTGCAGATATTATCATAGGCTACTGCCTTGGCTGCAGTTTGTACACCATACATGTGATAACTATGTCTCCATTACTGGGCGTTACAGGTTAGCTTATGCAAAACGCAGCTATAGATTTTTCAACTAACCTGCTCTTGGTGATACTGTCTTCGTTCTCGAATTGGAGGAATAGGCTATCTTATAAATGTCCGTTTGCAGTTGCAGGAGGTTCTACAAAAACCAAAGAGAACCTAGAATTGTTAAATTCATGTGTTGCACTACGCAAAGAGGTTCCTTGTGTAACAGGGTTGGTTATGTTTCCACTTGCCACTGCAGACAGTGGGGAGAACAAGTATTTGATACACTGCCGATTTTGCAGGTTTTCCTACTTACCAAACATGTAGAGGTCTGTAATTTTTATCATAGGCACACCTCAACTGTGAGAGACGGAATCTAAAACAAAAAACCAGAAAATCACATTTGTATGATTTTTAAGTAATTCATTTGCGGTCATTTTGGTGAACAGGGTGGTGTACTTAATAAACTGGCCACTGTGTACGGTACTTGTTAGATATCGGGGGCATCCTGGGATGTGCGTTTGTATGTTATTGCTGTAAGAGATGAGTTAGGTAGCATGCTCTAATTGTAATGGTCGCATTTTCTAACTGCTAATTCACAGGTATTTCCATGCTAACAGACGAATCACGAATCTACAGCCATCAATATACTGTTGTCCTGCACAGCTGATGTACTTGTGTCTATCGTCAGGTACTTACATTTATTGTATTTTGTACTATTTTTCTCGTTGTTATGATTTTATTGACAAAAACACAGTCTGATAATTCATGCAAGCGACGTAATGCCCTTTAATAGAAACATAGTTATCACATCTCTGGCATACAAACTGTAGCTATACTGCCTATTTCACCTCACCATAGCCGACAATGACACACTTCAAAGATAAGGATCATATCAGAATGGTATGGTGTTTATGAGGGTGGCCAGGCCATAGCATAGTCTGTAGCAGCAATCCCTCCAATGATGTATTTTTATTTTTGTCATAAGCTCTCAGCTGTGCCTGCCTGTCAGGGACCACGTCATCTGAGGCAGGGCAGGCTATAAGACACTTTCCGACACCAGTGAACGGAAATCAATTGCTTTCCATAGGAGAAAAAGGTCAACCCAGGTAAGACTCAATCTGTCATGTATGGGTTTTTAAAGGTTTGCATTACAATCTAGTTTGGGAATAATTTATTTGACAAAGACTATCTGTTTGTATATTACTCTTCCTCTGTTGATTCAGCAAGATGTCTATTTCTAGCAATGCTACATGGTCTATGCCACATATGCTTTAAATCGGACTGAACATGTCTACTGCCTCAGCATAAACATGCTATGTAACCCAATGCACGTGTGTACTCAGCTCTATCCTTGTAGCCTATGTGGTTTTAGAGTGAATTTTCAGTTGAAAATGTGAGATTTAGTCATAACCTTTACTAAGATGCTGAATACACAATGTGTTAGTAGTCCTTAAATATCTTGCAGTAACAAAACCTCAATATTACCTGACTTTACAGGACGCAACAGACCCAGAACATTATCATCTGAGAGCCTCGGCAGTAATACAATCCTTTTCCAATATATTTACATTTCTACATTCAGTGATAATATATTTTGTCCCATGTTGACTTATTACTCTCTCCGTTTACCTCTAGTGTCATATGAACGCATTTTGTCCATCCAAAGTTTGAGTGAGGTTGAGAACCCATGGAAAAGCATTACTTTGAACCGTTGCATAGTGTTAGCCATCATCATTGTGCTTGTGAGCTCCGGTGTGAATGAAGTACATGGTGAGTGTTGAAACATTGTGAAACATTTGTCAATTTCTCATAACCTCAATGCACACAGAATAGCTCATGCGTCTGTTGTGGTTTAGATGCTCTGGATGTACTTCTAGAGGAGAATGATCTTACTCAGATGTTACTTGGAGGCACCGGTCTACAACCAGACGGCACAGCTCAGGTATCATAGCTTATTTTCTTCACGTGCCCCTCTTAGAACTAACACAGTGAATAACAAATAATTACGTGCTCGGCTTTGGAACCTTATGTAATGATCCTGAGTGTTTCCTGTTCTCTCCCTGCAGCCTGCAGCCTCTCTGTGGGACAGCTTGCTGAGTTGGGGATCAGACGATGGAAGAAAAGGAAATCCAAAGAGAAGAGGGGGAATCTTGAGGATCAGAAATAGAGATGTGTCTGACAAAGGGCTGTTAAAGGAATGATAGAGCGATAACATGATGGAGAATGGTAAACGAGGGGAAAGAGGAGGATCGTACAACAAAATAGGAAAAAATTTTCTGAAGGAATAATCAAAGTGTGTTTATTATATTGAAATAAGGATATATTGTAGTCAAAATGTTACTACTGTAAAAAAAAGTACATCACAATGATCTTAAATGCACCATACAGTCTTATCTGATCATGCATAATCTGTTTGCATAAATGTTCTTCATATTTAAAGGGTATACAGAAATCAATAAGATTAGCTGGTTTCTATCTCGTATTTGATGATCAATATATTCTTTCAGCCTTCAATATGATCATGTGGTGCAAATTGATAATGCACAAATTGTATTTGAAAGATCCAATATGTGCACTGTGCCAATGAGTTTTCTATTTACATAGCTGAGTGACAAAATGTGTATTAAATCAGCTAATATTGTGGAGAACTAGATGTGATAATGTATTTACAATAAACAAAATAAATGCACTCGATGACCTAAAACATGCAATTCGTACTTGACTTTTATTGAGTAATGGTGCAACAATGCAGGTGCCCTGGCCCTTTAATACCAATCATTGCACCACATGGAGGAGTCAGCGGCATCCACACTCCTTGGCCACCATGTTTGGTTTGTAGCAGATATTGGTTCCATGCTCATCCAACTCCACCACCTTGAGGTCCTCATAGTCCACAGGCACACAGCAGGGTGAGCGCTCCAGGGCCAGGCCACTCTGGATGTGGCTGTTAAGCAGGATAGCATGGTTATTCCCGTTGGTCAGGGGAAAGCTGCAGACTCCCTGGCAGTTGTAGATGGTGGCCTCAGGAGGAGACAGCAGGTATTTCTCCAGGGACACGGTGAGACTGTGCAGGCGACAGAGGTGCCGGTTCCCTGGGCCCTTCTGGCCTGCTCTGGTGGCCCGCTGCCCCCTCTCCACATCCCAGGCTCCCACTACTGTCTGCAGGGCTTTCAGCAGAAGCAGGGCTCGGTACTGCGTCTCACTGGGGCTCCCAACACCTATGTGAGTGAAAGAAAAAAAGTTTAAATGACTTAGCAATTAAATTAATTCCCAGACATTTATCCTGAATTTACATTGAGGCCTGCTCACCTGCTGGTGCTTCCTCGCCCTCTTTAGGAAGGACACAGAGTTCCTGGAGTCTCCTCAGTCTGTCCATCCCTGCTTTGCCCACCTCCTCCGCCCTCATCTGGACCAGAACCTCCTCCAGCCTCTGCCTGAGCACCTCCAGTAGGGCGGGTTGCAGGGACAGCTCCCCGCGATGCCCCTGGAGCACAGAGCCCTGTGTGGGGAAAGAGAACAGGGTGGGAGCTGAGGAGTTGAGCAGCCTGGCAAGGAGGGTCTCACTGGACGACACCCCAAGGGACAGGGGGGGAAGAGAGTCCAGAGAGTACAGAGGGACCGAAGCAGCCCATGGTTGTGACTGCGTCTGTGGTGGCATGACGTCACTGAGGAACTTCTGCAGCTCACACAGAAACGTGTAGGTCCCAGAGGGAGCAGGGGAGGGACTCAGCTTTTCTGTCACTCTGAGGAAGACAATTACACTCATTTAAGAATCTCTATGGCTTCAATCACTTAAAGAAAAAGACAGTAATAGGTGCCGCATTTGAAAAAAGACAAAGCTAACTGACCTTTCATCAGTTCCTCTATTCGTTGAGAAAAGCACCAGGGGAATGACACTGACATCACTTCTTGTTCCGTCACCAATCAGGATACCTCGTAGTTCAGAAAGCTTTTGTCCTGCCGAAAGGTGAATAATCTTGAGACATGTTGATGGAAGGAAAGCATATTAACTTGAACGCGATAAGCTGTATAAGATGTTATTACCTGTCTCTGGTGTTTTTGTGTCAACATTGAATCTCCATTTCAGTTGACTTTTGCCCTCGGGTTGCTTTCCTGTTAGGATGAGGAACTGTGTTCCTTCTGAAATGCATACTGTCTGGGAGAAGTGGGAAAAGGTGGAGTCAGATAATAGCAGAACATCAAAAACTAAAGAAACAAAGTGTCACCGGCCACATTATCATGATGAGAAATGCATCATCGTGATGATGTGGCCAGTGACACTTTGCTTCTTGAAAGCACAATATCTTGAAAACTTGACAGCTGACACAAAACATTTGCGACTGTATCAACAGTGGACTTTTCCTTTAATGGTCTATTAACATCATGGTAAGACAAGACTTGTAAAATGTGAGAGACAAGTAAGAAGTTCAGGAATGTTGTTCTTGAGCAGGTAATGAATTCAAACCTGTTTGTAAGGCTGCAGAGAGTGACTGGTGAAAGTGATGGCACCGAGCGCTCCTGTTCTGGGGTTTCTAAAGGCAAGGAGCAGTATGGGCTTGATATTGGAGAGGGGAGGCCGGGGGAGGTGGAGGGTCAACACAAGACCCCCTCCCTCCACTTCACCCTCCATGAGCTCTGATAGACAAGACATAACATCCCATTTCAGTACATTCAGAATCATATCCATATCTGTGCCATACCTTCAAGCTGAAATCTGTAAAGAGACAAAAATGTACCTTTGGTTGGGTGCCAAACATGTAGTCCATGTTTCTCTTTTTTGGCTTCTTCAGCTAGTGTGGATAAGGCAGGTACTGGAGCACCATCAGAGTGTGAGCAAACGCCAAATCGAGTCAAATCCTCCTTTCTCAGGTTGCTTTCCTGGCCCCAACCTTCACGAAGTGCTGAAAGCATATCCTCAATAACCTCTCCATGAGACGGTATCCTTCCGAAACATGGAGTGTCCCCAGGTAGGTGAGGAGCGCTGGGATGGGAGTTTATGGTCTCCTTCACTGTTAAGGCATTCTCTCCCAAACCTTTTCCAACCTCCATTGAACTGTTGTCTCCTTGGATGAAAGAACAGACTAAATGTAGTCACAGAAGGCTGTATTCCCATAACAATATTTGGACAAATGTTTAATTTGATGGCCAAAAGATGATGACCTTATTCAGAGATGAAATTGCATCATTCACAATTTGATAAATTAAGTTACAGAAAATCCTAATAAGCAGTTAGTTAATGCAATTAACAAATAGAGCACAAAGTAAAAACTGTGCATTACAATGCATACAATATTTTCTTGCAAATGCTAATGAATCCATGTATGGTCACAGCTATGGCCAGGTCCCAGGCATACAGATTCATATCAAGGCAACAAGTTACAAACAGCAGTACGGACAGTGTAATTGGGATGGTGAATAGTGTGACTGACCTGGCCCTGTTCCTGGGTGGTCTGGCGTGGGGTCCTCCTGACACCGGCTGTCACTCAGTCTGTCCTGGTGTGGCAGAGTGACCATTGTGCTGGGCAGCAGCAGTATCAAGCAGAATATGCACCATAGCCTCATAGTAACCCTGTCTGTCCAGTCACGTCTGGATCGAACACTTGTTTTGGGTCAGGTCAGCGAGGGAGATGGGTTTTATGTAGTACACCGCCCCTCTTTCAGCTAAGGAGGACAGGCTGCCAAATACGCAGCTCATACTATGTGATGTGTCCTTGAGAAACTATCCTATGTTGTAAGATGTGGAGAGACAGTGAATGCTGCGAATACTACGGTGGGTTGAGATAAGGCTAGGGAAAGGAAGCACAAGACAGACAATGGAGTGTTTTGTGTGTGTCAGACAGACACCTGCCCTCCCTGTGGGTGAGAAAAGACTGGAGATTGAAGCACCTCAAAAAAGGGAGGGTGTTTGAAGGAGACAGAACCATGCGTGTATTGACATTTCTATAAAGGCCTTTCATAGGTAACGTCTGGTCTATTACAGTATATCAACACTATCTTATTGCTTCTGTGTCCTGCCATTTCTTACATAGTTCTTCAGGGATGATCAACTAGATTCAGCAGCGAGACAAAATATACACAAATTACGAAATCATTTGTAGACTGAAAATTGACCGCAAGAAGCCCAAACAGGTATATTTGATTAAAACATGCTAATTTCACACTTTGCGTAGGAATACTTCCAAAATAATAAATACAAGAAAATGCTTAGGAAACTTGGGGGCCAAATTCGGCCCTCCAGTTGTCCTCATAAAAGTAGCCATTTGTGATGCAATTCTAAGGATGCGATTGCAAATTGACGATTGATTACAGACACGTTGGCTTTAAAAAGTTCTCTCAGCAGTTATTGGACGAAGTACAGTGATGGAATAGGGATGTGCTGCATGCAAGGTTGAATACAGAACAATTGTTGGCTAAATAAGAGCTCTTGACGGATTAAAGGATCTATGGGCAGACTATGAGATGCTGCTGTTGAGACTTCTCGGGTTGAAAAGTGCCTCACGGCCTTGGTTTCATGGAGAAATCCAACAGCTGCAGCTTTGTTTTGCACACGATCAAGGTCGTTCAGTTCAGTCTGTCCTGCTTGGTGGACAACAGCGCCAAGTGATAAAGTCAAGGATTCACAAATCATCCACTAAAAATTACAAGAATTGTTTATCATTTCTAATGGCTTGAAAACATGCACGTAACATTTGCAGAACACTATTTCAGAGAGTATTCATAAAGATGACATTGAATGTTGAATTATTCCCCAATAGTGGACATTCTGGACTTAAATGTGTATTCCCCACTAAAAACAGAACTGAAGAACAATTCTCAAAACACTACTGTCCATCTTTGGTCAAAACCATGATAAGCCTAGCTTTAGTACAGAATGTACCAGAACTACCATAATGATAGTAGAAAAATGACACTCGTCCCACCCCTACATAGTCTGAATCCTTCACTGATAACAAACTAAAATATCATGCACCATATACAAATCCTACAATTTTTTGAATAAAAAGCCTAAATAAAATCACATTTTCAACATGCAAAATATCACCAATAAGCAGAGATGCAAATTAAATACTTTATAAGAAACCATTTTATTAATAATTATCATAAAAAGGCAAAAAAACAGAAACAAATTTCAATTTGTCATTAAACATCTAAGATAATAGCACCAACACCAAACAAGAGTTCCCATGACAGCCCAAGGCGTTTTGGAAAGTAGGTTTGCTGTTATTGCACCTCAAACCTGCCCTTAGTTCTACTGATCCACATGTGGAGTTAAAATTCAGTCCAACTACACAGCATTCTCCCTATGTAGGGATCACAACACTTAAAAAAAGGACATTAATTCCTTTTCAGAGAGAGGGAGTGAGACGAGGCATTTGTGAGAGTGTAAGAAGAGGATTTTCCACGACATTGTCAGACCAGTCGAACACAAAGCTGCAATCTTTTGCTGGAGTGGCTGGATGTGTGCGACAGTGAGAAATTGAGGAGACAAACATACATCTTCGAGGAAGTCTGTCAACTCCAAGCACCAATATGAATTTTCAAGTTACATCAAAATATAAGAGGTCCCTGGTCCTGAGTTAGGGAAAGAAATAATGAAGTCACAGTTTATAGATAAGTGTGACGTATACAGTAGTGTTATATCGCTTCAAGATATCTGCTATGTTCCTGAGAGACCTTTGGCAGGATTCAGAGTCTTGTTATGTGAAACAGTCTTACCTGTAAAGTTAATAGAGCAGTATACTGCACTACGGTATTAAATATGTATCCAAATTTGCCAGAGATCATGTGTACTTCTTTAGGGGACGTATTTAAAATGGGGTACATTGAACTGTTCAAACCTGAAGTAACAATATTCACTACACAATATTATTCTCTCTCCCACACACATTGCCACTCCAGCCAACTAGGAAGTATATTTTCAGATGGGACATTAATAATAAGTCAACAAGCGAGCTTGTGTTGAAGTTTATTAAACCTTTCCCTCCTCTAGCACAACAGGAGAGGAAGTGTATTTAATCAATAGCTGCATTTTCCTTGTTTTAAGTGTAGGAGAGCACCGTACTGTCTGTCTAAGAGTATTCCAATTTGATCTGAATCTTATGTCATAATAAAAGCATCATTGATACCAACTGCAATTATATCAAACAATAAAAAAAACTATGAAAACATCAACAATAACAGTAATTACAAAATACCTGTCAGTGCTGATAACAGGGGACTAGCTTCTCTGGTCATGACTGACATGAGCAAATCATTGTCCTCATTCCTGATTGCAAAGTACTGTTGTCTACTGGACAACATTGTGACTATAAAGCTGTGATGTCTTATTTCTCCTCAAGGACACAGATGAAACAAACAAAACAATGAAGATAAATGAATATCCTGCTTCACATCCTCAATTAGTAAGGACTGACAAATGATAATCAGATCAAAATGGAGCCTGGTTGTTGCAAACCCACGTAACACATACGAGTTATTCTACTACCAGTTATATTGGAACAATGAACTTGTAATTACGACAGCTGTATTATGCTCATACTATGGGAAGGAGGCGGCTTTAAGCCATATCCCAGGACAGGCAGAAGTGAAAGATGAGATTTGGCTTTTGGATGCACCCAGAACCTTATCTGAAATCAGTTTATGGTTGAAACAGCACCTTCTCTTTTCTAGTTTAAAATAGTTTTTACAATGACTGAAAGGCATGTTGTTTCACAGAGTAGAAGTTTCTCTTTAAAAAGCATGAAGTAAATCTGATTACAATCCAGAACAAATCAAGACAGTCTAGTTGCAGTACAAATCTCTCCCTCTGTATGTGTTAACCACATAATAGTAGAAGCATAGAGTTTCTCTGTGTATATCAGAGGAGATGGTGCCATGTGACTGGCATGCCCTCATTGACACTGAACAGTCATGGTGTTTCACTCACTCTATTAAGGCCCTGGTTTAACAACTCTGCACTGCTGTTACCCTTGGGCCCAACCTGTTTGACAGGCTGTAGATGTGGGTCACACATCAGCACCAAAAGAAAAAAAAACATACAAATATAATACCCCAAATCAATCTAGGCATTTCTTATTCACCTACACACCATTCTTAACACAAACGTATATGTACAAAACACAGCGTCACATGCATTTACAAATAGTCCTGAACAATTTGCAAGTTTCTGAAAGCAAAAGGGTGTTTCGCAGTATGCCAAAAATACTGTGAAAAATCACATCTAATGAGAGCTTTACCTGTTTTCATAACTCTAGAGTCAGCCGTAGGTTGAAGACAGCTTTATCAAATCGTGCAGTGACTACAGTTGTACACTAGGCTTAAAACAATTCAATTGGATAATTACATTTTAAATATGAGAAAGAATGCCAGAAAATAGCATTTAAAATGTCACTGTGAACAAGCACCAAGTATTGACAGTTATTGATGTTCTTAATATTGTATAAATAATATTAGGCACAGTACAGAGTTATACAGATTGTAGCACCATTGATTTCAGACTGAGTCAAGTACACACTTAAACCTATTGCGTTCTACACTGTTACACATGTTTCAGGAAAACAAAAACAAAACTTTACAAAATGGAGAAACTTGACAGCATAAATATAATAATCTAAATTATACACAATTATACAGTCAGAGAATGTCTCTTATTCACAGTACAATACTGTTTACAAAAATGAAAAATCAAATCCAATCAAAAGCTGTGAAAATGGCCCAGTAGTTGTTAGTCATGCATTTCCCAGTGTGTGAGCGGTGTTTGTATATCAGTGTGTGAGCGGTGTTTGTATATCAGTGTGTGAGCGGTGTTTGTATATCAGTGTGTGAGCGGTGTTTGTATATCAGTGTGTGAGCGGTGTTTGTATATCAGTGTGTGAGCGGTGTTTGTATATCAGTGTGTGCAGGTTGAAGTGGCTGCAGAAAGCGCCACTACAGTGTTAGTGGACAACAGGTGACACGTACAGACAGCATTTCTACCCAACCCTGTGAACTCAGTGAGATATGACTCCAGAGACTTGCCTGAATACAACACAAACAACATTTGAGTCCCAAAATTACACCTGCATTTTCATCATCATATCAGTGTTTCGGCAGGGATAAAAAAAACATAACAAAGAAGCTTAGATTAAGAGTAGTTGAGATTCCTACTTGTGAAGAATGCACATAGCGTTGCGGGTCCCTACGCTCTAGCACTCCAGCTGGCTCTATAAGTAGTGACTATAAACGGACTGTCTCAGTAACTAAATCCTGTTTCCGCTTTCTATCCTCCAGTCCTTCTGCTGTTCACATCATACATGTTGACGCACAGCTCAGCCGGCAGCACTTAAGTGAATGAGAACCTCGGGGCCTACTATTTAATTTCCAGACACGAACGTTATTCATATAAATGATCCTTTGACTTGACAAGGACCATAATTACACCAATATAACTAAGAACTTTTTACTCTGGGCTGACAGCTGACTATAGTGCTGTCCCTGCACCAGGGACATTGTAACAGGGTACACAGATATTTTACCCAGTGCATTTGAACCAACAGCTTCCCCCTGTTTTATACTGTAGCCAAAAGCTAATGTGCTCAAATTATATTTAATTCACTGAACAAATGATCAGGGTTCAAGGTTAGGTAGCAGGGTGCTAGAGATGCAGTGAGGCACAGCTGCATGGTCCCTAGTCCTGATCAGAGCTGGGTTAGACTGGTCTAGCGTGTGTGTGATGGTGTGCGTGGAGGGTGAAGTCTAATATAGCACCCGGTAGTCAGATAATGACAGAACAAAGAGGAGAGTGCGGTCTACTAGGATGACAGACCCACACGAATCTCCCACTGTACACACTGTCTGCCTTTACAAATATAACAGCATCAGTGATATGTAAAACTACACTGCTGACTGACTTCTTCTGTAGTCAAATGTGTGAATTGAGTCTTTAACAAATAACTATGTATATTTAGTGAATCTTATTAGCACCACGTTACATGGTGACAGTGATGTACCTTTACTGCCATGGAAACAGTGCGTTTCATGTGTCACTATAATGTTAAGAGTAGGCAGCATGCCAATTCATTAAGGATGGGATGAACACAACCCAGTGATTACTATTAGCCTCAACTCACAACACAAACACCCCCGTGACCGCTCAACTCTGCTCAGGACGCCATGCTGCCAGTGTGTGTCAGCGTGAGTTGCCGAAGCAGTGTGTGTGTGTGTGTGTGTGTTGAGTCCCAGTACAGTGGCGGTTTAGCAGGCTTAGGAGCACCAGTGAGATAGTAGAGTCCATTGGTCCACACCTGTCCATTTGCATAGGTTACGTTGGGTTGAGGTAGATATTCTTCAGTTACCTGCCAGGCAGAGGAAAGAGCCAGGGTCAAAACCAAATGCTGGCAATTAGCATATATAAAAGCAGGACAGGAGACTGCTCCTGAAGAGTGGATTTGTCAGAGTTAAAAAGCACGAAAAACACATGTTTAGATTTTAACAGGTATTGTTATGATTTATTCACAAACCTACAATAATAATAAATGCCATTTAGCAGACGTTTTTATCCAAAGCTACTTTTAGCCAAAGCGTCATGCATCATACATTTTTCGTATGGGTGGCCCCAGCGGGAAAGAGGAGTATAACTTACCTTGTTAGAACTGAATAGCAGCTTTGGAAGAACAGGAAAACCAGGTTGTCTGTGTCTCTCCCTCTTATCTCTCTGATTGACCCACACCCCCCCTACAACATGCCCCACCCGCCCCTCACCCTATGCCCTATCTAGGCCGGGAGCCAGGGTGCTGAGAGGACGACGTGTAGGAAGCAGGCAAGCCCAGAGTCCTCCACATGCTGACCCCACCTCCTGAGCTACTGGCCTGGGTTGGAGGGGGCAGATGAGGGGGGTAGTGCACTGTGAAGCTACGAGAGGAAGGTGAAGAGGGGGAGACAGAAGCAGAGGAGGAGGAGACCGAGAGAGAGGAGGACTGTGCTCTCTGTTGCTGGAGGGAAGAGGGGAAGGCCTCAGAGCAAGACGAGGGACTGGGGTCAGAGGACGATACCGAGGATGAGGAGACGTTGAGATATGGTGGTGGAGGGGGCAAGGAGAGCGTGGGGGGTGGAGGGGTGTGCAGCACTGTTTGGGTGCGGCTGTGCTGGGAATGGTAGAGGGGTAGGGGGAGGGAGGAGGATACAGAGGCCAGGAAGGAGGAGCCTGACTGGGGGGTGGGGTGTTGGTGCTGCTGGGAGGAGGAGAGACTGAGCAGAGAGCTGAGGCTTCCTGAGGCTGGCAGCGCAGCCCCAAACTGATGGGAGGACACTGAGGGCACCACGTGGTGAAACATGCCTGTGGATTAAACAGCGAGAGACGGAGAGATGGGGGAGGACACAGACAGACAGAGACAGACAGAGACAGACAGAGAGAGACAGAGAGAGACAGAGAGAGACAGAGAGAGACAGAGAGAGACAGAGAGAGACAGAGAGAGACAGAGAGAGAGAGAGAGAGAGAGAGAGACAGAGACAGAGACAGAGACAGAGAGAGAGAGAGAGAGAGAGAGAGAGAGAGAGAGAGAGAGAGAGAGACACTCAGCCAGGATTTGCATAGCGCCAAGCGAGTCTTGCAGACAGGCACACAGAAAGCAAACAGAGACATGTCACTATAGAAGGGTTGACTGAATCAACTGTTAGACCAAAGGCCATTCCTCTGAAATGAACTAAATGTTTTGTGCAAATAAAACAAGTCTAATCATAGTGAAACGTCTCTGAATTACACACACATGACCAGCAGCATTAACACCAACACCCAAAGAAAATGCAGATCAAGGTCCTTTAATTAATTACTAATCACTGTAATTTGTAAATACTTCAGAGTATTACAGTATAACTAACCAACACAGACAATTGTAGGCTATATCACAGTATACAGATTGAAGTGCATTAACCATGCCTGTGGCCAAGTATATCATTCTTAAGATCTGCTCTCTTCAAAATGTTAGGCATTTTCCAAGGGTGTCCAACTCAGCATCTGTACAGCCAGTCCATGGCAAAGCAAAGCAGCAAGGGCGTTCAGACAGGCATCAGGACAGGGCTCCCACTTACCTGTGTCCATCAGTAGGCCTCTCCGATTGACTTCCTCTGTACCACTGTCTAACACACCCAATCTGAGGACTCTGATCTCACTCTACCCCAAACCATACCCAATGGTGCTGCTGAATGGAAGGAGACTGGTTAGAGTGGGTGTGTCAGTGGGCCTCACCTGCCAGCCCAGCGCTGGAGAAGCTCCCCAGGGAAGAGTGTCCGTTGACCAGGCGCGGGGCCCCGCTCACCGAGGTTCCGGGCGTCTGGGTTCCGAACAGGGACTGGAGGACAGAGGCTCCCCCAAGGGGGAACTGGGCCCCCAGGTAATGTCCCACAGAGGCCCCTGAGGCTGAAGATACAGGGCTGCCCCCCACCTTGCCGCTCAGGATACCCCCGCTGACGGCTGCAGAGATGAAGAGGTTCTGGCTGTTGCCTATGCTGCTGGATGTCTTCAGCTCCCACTCACCCCGTGGCTTCTGTTTGGGCATGGCCTGCCTCTCAGAGCTGCTTCCTCCATGGGCCCCTGCCCCCGGCCGGCCCCCAGACTCCTGGCTAAGGAAGGGGTTAAGGGGGATGTCCTGAAACCCTGAGGGCTCACCCCCGGCCCCCTCGCCCCCCCTCCTCTGCTGCTGCGGTTTGTGATCAGAGTCTGAGTCCGTACCCGTGCCCCGCGGCTCTCTCCCTGTGCCAAAGGGGGAGCCCCCTTGCCTCACCTCGGACAGGGGCTGCTTGAGGTCGGAGATGGGGGAGAAGGTGGATTTCCACTTGCTGTTGGATGAGGAGGAAGATGATGAGGAGACCTCACTTCCTGTGCTGTTACTGCTGCTGCCTCCTGACTTCCTTCCTGTTAACCCAATAGAGATTTTTATTTTTTTTAAAGAGCAAAAGAAAAAGCACAGTAGATAGCTGACAGTGATGTTAATTATGCAGGCTTCAGCAGTCACATTTTTGGACGTTCCTTACCGCGCTCCCTGTCCCCTGATCTGCCTGGCCCATCTCGGCTCTCCAAGGAAATAGTGGCAATCTTCCTTTCAATTCTAAAACAAGACAAATTCAAGAAAATTCTACTTCAAAAAATACTCTTCTGTAGAAATGAGTGAGCAACCACGTTTTTTTTTGCTTCACCGTTTACTATACCTTGAGCTGGAGCTGTCAGCGGGGTAGCCAGAGTCGTCATCAGAGCTGGGTGCGGAGGAGTAGCGTCCTGAGCCATTCATCTCCAGAGGGCGTTCTCGCTTCAATACGGGGGGCTGGTCCATGTCTGGACCACAGGGGCTACATCCAGACTGCTCCGGGGAAGAGATGGCAGCGATCTCCAGAGGCTGGTTAATGTTGTTCACCTGACACAACAAACACAGAAAACAGGGTTAGCCCTAACCCAGGGTTTCCCAAACTCAGTCCTCGGGACCCGTTTTTGTCCTAACACTACAGCTGATTCAAATAATCAACTAATCATCAATCTTCGATAATTTGAATCAGCTGTGTGTTAAGGCAAAAACCAAAATGCGCACCCATTGAAGTCCCCATTGGGAAACCCTGCCCTAACACTAAAGCTACAATATGTAACTTTTTGGTTGACCTGACAAAATTCACAAAGAAATAAAAGTTATAGATATGTCATTCTCAAAGAATGCAAGTCTAAGAAGCGGTAGATCTGTTCCATGTGCGCTACTTCTATGCTTCCGTTTTTAAGTTTAGTTTTTGCATCTTACTTTCGGTTTTGTACACCAGCTTCAAAAAGCGGAAAAAAACATTTTTGGTTATGGAAAATATATTTCACACTGGTTTGGATGGTACAATGATTGTCTACTCTATACTTCCTTGTTTTGTCACAAACTGAAATTAGGCGAACTATTAGAATTTTAGAAACCAGGAATTGGCGGAGAGATTTCTACATTGTGCATCTTTAGCCTACAGTTAAAATATGTATTCAGTAGGGCCTAGATATTAAGGAATCAAACATACAACTCGTCGCAAGTACTGCACTGCAACCAACTTAGCCATTGAAGCCGTGTACCACGTTTTAAAGAACAGGGGAGCAACCTGAACTTAGCTCGACTCACCATGGAGTTGATGTTGAGTGGGGATCCTGATGGGTGATTGGTGGAGCTGAGCCCAGGAAAGGACTTCCTCTTTGGGGAGCCACTGGCAGGTTGAGCCCCCGTTGAGCTGCGCTTCCTCCTCCCACGCTTGCGTTCCTCCTGAGACCCATGGCCGTGAGAGTTTGTGTGCTGGGAGCCCGGCGAGTGGTGGTGGTTGTTGTGGTTACTGTGGCTACCTAGGTGATGCTGGCTCTGTCTGGCCGAGCCGAGGCGGAGGCGAGATGCGGCGCCCCCAGAGGAGGAGGAAGACGACGAAGAGGAAGAAGAGAAGAACATGCGGCGTCTGGACTCGCTGTCCTGGGGCTCCGAGTCAGACTCGCCCTGGCGCTCGGCCCCGTCCTCAGGGAGGTTTCTGGGGGTGCCGTCAGCATACTGGAGGACCCCTCCGGTGCTGAGGGGGGGGCTGTGGCCTTGTGTTGGTCCCATTGGAGGGGCACCGTGAGGGGGAGGGGAGGGGGCAGCCCCATCCTGGTCCTCAGAGTGAGAGCCTCCGTTCATCAGCCCTAAGCTAGAGGAGTACCCTGAAGAAGAACAGAGGGGGTTGGACACTGGTCAGTCATGATATGTCTCAACACATGCAGGATTCAATGGATGAGATCAATACGGTAAATAAGGTAATAGTGTATTTGGGACTGCTTACCGTTGGTCTGGCCTGTCTGGGACACAGGGCTCGGTGTGCTCCTCTACAAAAACAAACACGGAGCACTTGAATCAACACAGTGGTTTATTACAGGAAACATGACCGTACTACCCAGTCAGAAATCTACCTGTAGCCCTGCCATTCTCTAAGCCAGTGGTTCCCAAAGTCAGTCAGCCTTTCAACTTACCCTGGAAAGTTGTAATCATAGAATGCACAAGGTGCAACTTCGAAATTGGATAGTGAATCAACAGTTTTCCTCGTGTCATGTCAGTCATTGCAGACCTTCGTGAGCTACAGTATTTATAACTTCAGAAATATCCAGATCAACTGTCCAGAGTGAAAAAGTTTGGGAACCACTGCTCTAAGCCAGAGTTATAGGAGACATATGTACCCACCAGTCTCTCTGCTCGGCTGGGCAGCACCACACTGGCCAGGGGGATGCTAACGGGGAGTTTGCTGGGGTGCACCGTGCTGAGGGGGATACTGATGGGCAGGCTGGTGATGGCGTCACCCTGACCCCCTGCTGGACTCTTCTCCTTACCCCCCTGGACATCACACATACACAGACACACGGGAGGACCAGTCAGACAGACTGAGTACATACTGTGTGTGAGTCAACAGGGTAGGCTGTGTGTCAGTGTGTGGACAGAGGACAGACAGTTACCCTCTCAGCACTCCTGGGTGTGTTGTTCTGCTGACTGTCTGATGAGTTGGGAGACAGGCAGCTCAGTTTAGCGCCTAGTGGAGAGGTGATGGCGCCCATATCCCCCCTGCAGGAGTAGAAAAACAGTCAGGAATACTGTCCTCAACAAACATGGAACACATCTCCATGTTTTCAGGACAATCTACTATGTCAGTCTGTTGATAACTAACCTGAGACTAGAGTCCTGCATCGGGTCGGATACCCACGGTTCCTCGCGGTTGATCCGCAAAAAAAAAAAAAAAAAATCAGCTGGCGGGTGGAATGAAAACATTCTTTCAACCAGCGGGTCGGCTCGCGGTTCAGAACAATTATACTGCGTTTAACGTTTTAAATAAAGATAATATTTTTGGGAAGCTTGTTCTGTTAAATTGTGTCTTGTGAATTCAATTAGGCTATGTTAGTGGTGAAGCAGACATAGCCTAGGCTACCAGCCACGCAGCGAGAGAGTGGAGCAGGAACTGTCCATTTGTTGTGTGGTGCTGAAACGTTCCTAATTTGTCCACGTGCAGAGCTTATGTTCCCTTCTGCCGCACAACGATACATTGGCTAGTTTATTTTCCCGGACTCCTAGCTCACGGGAAAATGGTTAACGTATCAGGAGAAATAAAAAGGTTAAGATGAATACACCATCGTGGAAACAGGTGCTGCACAAGTGAAATCCTCGGTTTTGGAGTCATTGTGGACAAGGAGGACAACAACCCAGTAGATGGATGCACAGCCTGCAAAAGTGCAAGCAGGTGTTTGTTAACAATAATTCAGTTAATTGTCAGTTAATTATTACAATAATTCAGGCTTTCGTGCATTTAGACCATATACGCAGGAAAAGTTACACCTGTGCGGCTGGTAAAAGTTTGAGTAGCCAATAGCCTACTAAATAAATGTAGCCTATTTGATTCTGGGAAATGTTCATTTAAGTTTCAATTCAACTACTTGATTATCGAAACAATATTGAACGTAAAGGTATTGTTGTGTTGGCAATAGACTTACATTAGATAAGGAATAAGGAGGTTACTTAGAAAGCTCTTTTTCAAAGTGATTTGAGTTGTCAATGTGCCGCATCGCATTCTGCATAGTTTCCATTTTTAATAGACATAAATAGACACAAATGAATTCATGCAGGGAATGGGAATAGTCTACAACTCTGTTAGTTGTCGATGTTATTTTGGCGGGTCACGGATCGCTTCTCGGAACAATTCTACGCGGATGGGTCAGGTTGCGGAGAAAAATCTGTCCTGATGCCGGATATCGGGTGAGGCTCCGAATTGATGTGGCCAGCGCGGGGTGGGTGCGGCTCCAAAAAACGGACCCGTGCAGGACTCTACCTGAGACCAGTGAAGCCCAAGCCTCTGAAGTGTGCAGTACTAGAGTCCTGGTTCAGGTGTCTGCGCAGGGCGATCTTGGCTGGGGAGAAGCGGGTGTAGTCAGGGAGGGGGTGACCCAGCTGCCTGTGCCGGGCGTCCGGGGTGGGGGGCACGATCTCGTGGTCAGGCGAGATGGGCAGGTAGCGGGAGAGGAGCTCTCCCTTGGTGCCCCTCCTGTCGAAGCAGGGCGAGGCGGTGCCATTGATGGACAGCTCGGGGCTGAGGCCGGCCACGACCAGGCTCAGTTTGGGGGTGTCGTGGTCCAGGGTAGGGCGAGGGAGGCCCTTTCGGTAAGGGGAACCCTCACAGGGACTGTAGGACTTGAGCTGGAGCAGCTCCTGTTGTCTCTGACTCTTCTCCAGCTCCACGATGCTGATCTGAGAACCAACACCAGGGGGAGCCGTTACACAAGGTAAGGAATAGGAACATCACTTTGCTAACAAAAACTATGCTTCACAACAACAGTAGATGACCAATTCCTCCACTGTTTCTAAGTTTGTCGGTAGAGATAGGTGGAAGAGAGAGGAAGGGGCACAGAGGTGTGTACCTGTAGCTCGAGACAGTGCCGCTGTTTTTCAGAGATCTGTCTACGTAGGGCCTGCTTCTCCTTCAGCAGACTCTCAAGACACAGAGAGCTCCAGTCCAGCGTTAGCTCTTCACACCGAGACTTCAACTGAAACAGACCG
The DNA here is from genome assembly GCF_029448725.1 of Salvelinus fontinalis. NCBI lineage: Eukaryota > Metazoa > Chordata > Actinopteri > Salmoniformes > Salmonidae > Salvelinus > Salvelinus fontinalis. The sequence goes on from NC_074678.1 coordinate 32,453,210, forward strand.
TTATAGTTAGTGAGTTACAAGTCTCTGGCTATATGTCTGACAGAATGCCCAACACGCAGATCAACCCCACTGTGAAAATGGCCAGAGAGATGGCACCCAGGAGTAGCGAGGTTGTCTCACCAGGAACAGGCTGTGGTCCCTCAGCTCAATCATGTCTCTCTCCAGCTGCTTGGTCTGCTCCTTCAGCTGATGGTTGTGGGCTGAGATCTCCTTCTGGGCCTGCAGCAGGTCCTCCACAGTTAGGGCCTTCACTCCCAGCTGAGGGGAACACAGAGACAGGGTAAGACGTTTGGCGATCGAGTAACTCCCAACATTGGCTTCTCATTACCAGCTGGTTTCATTAGACATTCACCACGTTATCTGCCTACCTCATCCAGTTTGGTGTGGAAGAGGCCTTTGATCTTCTCTTTATGGGTCTGACACACAGTCTGCAGCTGCTCCGCCTGCCCAGAGAGCTCTCTGTGTTTTAGCTGCAGAGGTGGAGGAAAGATGGAGGAAGAGGGAAAGAGTAACACAAGAGAAAAGGGAAAGGTTTAGAGGTTGAGACTAAAGCAGAAGCAACATTCCCAGGGGGTTAGTCTCCTTCAACATGACTGATAAAGGGAGGGTTGAGAGCTGAAGTATGAGCCTGAGGGAGTGAATCTGAATGCAGTAATTTATGATATCATCTATTACTCTTTAACGAGGAGGCGATACTGTTGTCACATGGATTATTCGCATTTACAAGATGGATTGAGTGATTTGGACATTCTATTTACCTTCTCCTGCTCCAGGACTTGCTGCAGGTGATTGCGGTACTGAGGTGTCTTCATGTAGGTCATGAACTGGAGGTACTGAACTTTAATGTTGTCTGTGGGGGGAGAGACACAGAGAGGACTGGCCTTCAGCTCTGCTGGCTGTGACTAATAGACAGGTCTGTGTGATAAAGAAGGGTGGGGTCAGGGTAGCGAGGCTCACCTAGAAGCTGTTGTAGGCCAGGAGGAGTGGGGCCCAGCAGCAGTTGCCCAGACGCATAGTGCTGAACTTTGGGAGGTAGCTGGTAGAAGGGACTTTGAGGTGACCTGTATGCATCTGTAGAAACAACAAGTCAACTAAACAAACATGGACCAAAATGAAGTTTAAGGCTAAATAAACACAAATGCACAATGGTATATGGACTCAGCCCTGAGTAGGAGTGTGTGTGTGTGTGTGTGTGTGAGAGTGAGCAGGTGGCTCACCCTGGGGGGGTGCTGCAGAGATGGTCTTGGCGTGCAGCAGCTCCAGGGCACTCTGGCTCTTCTTGCTCTTGCATTCGGCTGTGGTCACGGCAGCCTTCTTGGGACGCCCGCGCTTCCGAGCGCTCAGCTTGCGGCCTTTGCTGAGGAGTTTGGCGCGGCGGGGTTTGGGTGACGCCTTCACGACTGCCAATAGCCCCGGTTGCTCATCCTCCCCGCAGGAATCCTGAGACACACACAGGGAGAGGCCAGCGTGAAAACAAACCAAAGATAGAGTGGTGATCTCATCGGGAGAAGAACTGAGCATAGAGACGTGAAAGACAATAAAGGGACTTACCTTGTGCTCCTTTGCCTTGGTTGGGGTGGTATTCTTATTGTCTTTACTATTCTTTTCTTGTCGACGCCTAGCTGCTTCTTGCTCCTCCTAAAACACATGGGAACATCTTAGTGTTGTTTCACCATGTGAATAGTTCAGGAGGGCATATAAACTGGGTGTAACTGCAAAGACAAACCGGAAGTGACTAAGATTGTCATTATACATACTCTGTGGGCAACATGGAATACAGTGACCAAAGGAACAAAATGGAGCTTACCCTGAGTTTAGGATTTTTGAGACTATGAAAATAGTTTTCAAGCTGAAAAAGAAAAGAAAATATCAAGTACTGCACATGGACACAGAGCCGTAGACAGCAGAGGTCACTCTCCCCTCTCGCTCTTTAGTGCAGTCACCTTGTGTGACACTATCCATAAGCCCTCCAACACGTGCATGTGAGTGGGGGGGTACAGAAACAATGCAGCGATGACCTCACCGTTTCCACTGCCTCAAGTGAATGGAAACATTCAAAACAGCCAGTTGTTCCACTTGCGCTTTAAAGACATGAGAACCGTCTCATTGCTTGAATGCGCAAGTGAAACAACTGGCTAAGTTTTTAAGCAGACTGTTATGGGCCGGTATAGACAAGTATCAAAACGAAACATATTCAAACGAGAGAAAATTCTAGGTTATATTGGCAAAATATGCCCCCCACAACAGACTGGCAGTTAGGCTAACTGTTTGCAAAAAAAGTACTAAGTCTTGTTTTCAGTGTTTCTAAACAAGTTGAAAACACTCATGGAACAACATGTAGTAGGAATGCTGGTTGCTCCATCACCTGTCGCTGTACCACATCTCCTCTGTCCACTGCAGGGCTATACCAGCAGTTGCAGTTGTTTCCTGCAGGGATATGGCCGACTAAACATGTTCTGAGTACTGCTACCGTACGCATTGTCAGAAAATATCACGTGGGTTTGTTATTTACCATGGTATTTGATACACATACAGAATAAGGACAGATGAACTGATGGAGACCTTTGAAGCGTGGGCCATTCATTCAGTTCAAGGTTACCCTTCTTTAAATGGAGCAACTGCCATTGCAACATTGTGTGTGGGACAGAGAAGACGTTTTGTGAGTATAAAAGAGGAGAGCAGGACTCACTATGGTGCGGTCTATTGTATGCAGGTAGTAGGAAACTGGCTTCCCTGTCCAGGACACTGAACCCCTCAACGGAGACAGCTCAACGACTCTCATTATTGTGCCAATGTCTATAGGGAGAAACAAAGGAAATCAACTAAATGTTTTAGTTCATTGAAATACACACTAAGATATGTTGTCCAAGGGCCACCCACCAAAAACTCTCTCAGAAAAGGTGTTGTGTCCCAGGTAGGAAGCGAAAATGGAAAATGTCAACATCATTTGGTAACAGTTTATTTGGACAGTCCATCTGTAGATGCTCTACAACTTCAGACTATCAGGAGCCTCTCCCAAGTCCCCAACAACTGGATGGTTTGGTTCTCATAGGAAATGGAGCGAGACATTAACAAAGCCACACTCCATCTTAACTCCTCCATATTTACTGAATTGGTTGAACGGTGCAGAAGAGAACCTCCCCAGACAGTCTTTTCTTCTTATCATCAAGACCAGTATGTAGGGGATTTACACAGAACCAAAATATACAATGCAACATGCAACAATGTCAACGATTTGACTGAGTTACAGTTCATATAAGGAAATCAGTCAATTGAAATAAATTCATTATGCCCTAATCTATGGATTTCACATGATGGGCAATACAGATATGCATCGGTTGGTCACAGATACCTTAAAAAAAAGGTAGGATCAGAAAACCAGTCAGTATCTGGTGTGACCACCATTTGACTCATGCAGCCCGACAGTTGATGAGGCTGTTGATTGTGGCCTGTGGAATGTAGTCCAACTCCTATTCAATGGCTGTGAGAAGTTGCTCGATATGGGCGGGAACTGGAACACGCTGTCGTACACGTCGATCCAGAACATCCCAAACATGCTCAATGGGTGACATGTCTGGTCAGTACAGGCCATGGAAGAAGTGGGACATTTAGTACAGATCCTTGCGACATGGGGCCATGCATTATTATGCTGAAACATGAGGTGATGACGGCGGAGTGCTCACCCACACGACACCATACACGCCGTCTGCCATCTGCTCTTCACAATGAAACAGGGATTCATCGTGAAGAGCACACTTCTCCAGCATGCCATCGAAGGTGAGCATTTGCCAACTGAAGTCGGTTACGACACCTAACTGCAGTCAGGTCAAGACCCTGTTGAGGAAGACGTGCACGCAGATGAGCTTCCCTGAGAAAGATTCTGACAATTTGTGCAGAATTTGTTCTTTGGTTGTGCAAACCCACAGTTTCATCCGCTGTCCGGGTGGCTGGTCTCAGACGATCCCGTAGGTGAAGAAGCCGGATGTGGAGGTCCTGGCCTGGAGTGGTTACACATGGTCTGCGGTTAAGGTCGGTTGGACGTACTGCCAAATTCTCTAAAACGATGTTGGAGGCGGTTTATGGTAAAGATATGAACATTAAATGATCTGGCAACAGCTGTGGTGGCCATTCCTGCAGTCAGTACGCCAATTGCATGTTCCCTCAAGCCTTGAGATCTGTGGGTTGTGTGACAAAACTGCACATTTTAGAGTGGCCTTTTATTGTCCCCAGCACAAGGTGTACCTGTGTAATAATCATGCTGTTTATTCAGCCTCACCTGTCAGGTAGGTAGATTATCTTGGCAAATGACAAATGCTCACTAACAGGGATGTTACCTTTTCAGTATAGTTTAAAGCGTTTCTTTTATGCCTGCTACATTCGGATAGACTATCAGTAACATTTCAACTAACTATGTACTAACCCTGATCCTAACAAGAAGTTGCTTATCAACAGATAGTTTGTTATTGGTATGACCATCTGTAGAGCATCTACAGAAGGACTATCCGGACTATCCAAATAATGTGTGACCCATCATTTTGTGTTCTCCAACTTATACAAGTTGCACATTAATTAAATATTATAAATCAAAAAGGGTAGCATTTTGAAATAATAGTGCATTTTGGGTCATTTGGGTAAACCTCAACATGATGTTTCCATGTTATATCTTGGATAGAAATTGTTACACTCGTTACGTAAACTTCTGTTGTCCATGCTTGCAGAAAGAAAACGCATGCACCGGACAAATTCCCAAATAATACAAGAAGCTGTTGAAACAGACTAAATAGATTTTTCTCAGATGTCAGAACATCGCTTTATTTAGTTGTCGAGACCTTGATTGTTTTGAGAGCTGTGCTAGCTAGCAAACGTTGTGCCTTCTTTAGTTCGGCTAGCAGGCGAAAGCAATGATGGCCCTTGTAGGCTAAATACCACTGCCAAAACATCATCTATTAACTGAGAAAACCACTGTACATGGTTAAAACATACATTATACATGCAAAAGTATGTGGTAACCCCTTCAAATTAGTGGATTCGGCTATTTCAGCCACACTTGTTGCTGACAGATATATAAAATTGAGCTCACAGCCATACAATCTTCATAGACAAACATTGGCAGTAGAATGGCCTTACTGAAGAGCTCAGTGACTTTCAACGTGGCACCGTCATAGGATGCCACCTTTACAACAAGTCAGTTCTCAAATTTCTGCCAGGCTAGAGCTGCCCCGGTCAACTTTAAGTGCTGTTATTGTGACGTGGAAACGTCTAGGAGCAACAACGGCTCAGCCACAAAGTGGTAGGCCACACAAGCTTACAGAATGAGACAGCAGAGTGCTGAAGCGCGGTAACATCGTCTGTCCTCAGTTGCAAAACTCACTACCGACTTCAAAACTGCCTCTGGAAGCAACATCGGCAAATTAATTGTTCGTTGGGAGCTTCACGAAATAGGTTTCCATGGCCGAGTAGCCGCACACAAGCCTAAGATCACTATGCGCAATGCCAAGCGCGTGGTGTAAAGAAGAGTGGAGGCTGTTATAGCAGCAAAAGGTGGACCAACTCCATATTAATGTCCATGATTGTGTTATGAGATGTTCGACGAGCAGGTGTTCACATACTTTTGGTCATGCAGTGTATTTCCTCATCTCGGTCAGTGAAGGCAACGTCTATTTGAGCTGGCGAAACGAAAAACACCGGTGTGCAACAAATGTAACTAAGGTTAAACATAGCAACGTCGGAACGTTGCAAGGGAAATGACCCAAGATGCGCTATAATTGATGCTAAATATTTCAACTATGATTAAAAAGAAAAAATATAGGTGCAACTTTTAGTTTTGAATCAGACATTGTTCATGTTAATAACATTATTTACATAGTTCTGTTGACTTTTCTGCAGTTCCATTTCCGGGGTCTGCCCTGAACATAAACTTGTTCCATGATGAAGACTTACCACTCAAGTTTCGACTGTTGATTCGAAAATTTAGAGGTGCAAAAGGTTTTGATGATACAATTTTCGCACCTAAGAGAGAGAGAAAAAATATGAACTTTTCATGAAGGCACTTCACAAAAGGTTGTTTGAAATTGACAGATTAAAAGTAAACAATACAAACACTGATCTATAATGAGTCCCAGATCAAACCATTGATCTGTGTGTGTCTGCTATACATTATCAATGGTAGCATAGATCATAGATCCTCTCATATCTGTCTTTTAAAAGACGGGGTCATGTGGAGGAGAGGTCACACAGCTGAGGGGTCAGAGGTGAAGTGCGTGGAGTTGACACAGCTGCCATTAGCTACAGCATGTTACCCTCTCTCTTGTTATCACTAATGAAAGCAGCTGAACGAATAACATATTGAAATGATCCCAGGTTCTTCATTTGCTATAACAACAATATGGTAGGGTGTCCTTGACACTGGGTAACAAAAGGGCCATTTTCTACCTACCTTCCTTCATGTTAGCAAAGCGCTCCTTCAGCTGGTGATCCACTTCTGGACCAAAGGCAAAGTTGTTCACAAAAATAACACTGCTAGACAAACGGGGAACAGGAGAAAAGGGGGAAGAGGAAGAAAAAGATTCAGAGTTGAAGCTGTGCTGATGTTTCTTTTCATGTTCAGATGTGTGTAAATACACAGTGGTATCATCCAGTGTACATAGAGATAACGCACCTTGTGTTGGCGATCCTGTCCTTCCACACTTCAGACAGGAAATCCCCCCTCTCCAGCTTTAAAACAAAATAAAGAGGAACATGAGTTGCACATCGATTACTCAGGGACAATTTCTGAGTGACACACGTCTGTCATGACAACAGAATACCACATACCGTGTAGTCCCCGTGTTTCTTCCCATACCACTTCATCCACCTCTTAAATTCTTTATCCATAGACTGAAAGGCAAACCGCAAACATTACAGTCTTTCTAAAATCTGTTCCTTCTCCGTTGACTGTCAATCATCAAGATAACCAAGACTCTTAAGCTAGATGTGGGAACTTACCTCAGCATAAGTGGCTGGAATGTCTGCCTTCTCCACACCAAAGTAGTGTTTACAGTTCGTTGCTGCGGCAACCTGCAGCACCACTTGTCCCACCCCTGCAATTACAGATAATTGCGAGTCAAAAATAGCACCAACCTGCTTATTTAGACACATCCCACATCAACACACAGAGACACACATTAAGACTGGTTATCTCATTCAGAAGTAAACATTGACATCGTAAACAAACACAGACCGCTGCCGAGGTCTACGAAGGTGTCATCCTCCATCATCTCCATCTCGTTGATGATCTGGGCCACCAGGTCAAAGGAGGTCTCGCCGTACACCTCGGGGGAGAAGGGCTCATAGTTGTTGAGCTTCTCGGGGTCCGTGACCGAGTGGTTATACACCTGCTGCAGGATGTGTCTGAGCAGCCCATTGGACGGCCGCTTGTTCAACTTCAGGGGCGGAGTTGTTCCTTTCCACTGTGACACACATACGGGAGAAGAGGTTTAGAATCAGTATATTACATAGCTAGGATAGAAACATATTGCTGGGCTGAAGTGAGCTAGGTTTTACCCTCGGTGACAATACGTCTACAAGAAAGACGTCTGCTTGAATTAATGTGTGGACAAATAAGCTTTCGACGCAACTCATCTGGAGACATTCCAACTCACCAGCTGGTGGATGCTGTCGATGGCTCTATTGTATTTGTCACAAAGTCTCTGCATACTCTCGAAGCTGTAACAACACACATAGAAATAAAATCAACATTGTATGACAAGAAACCAATAGCCCATGACTTTGTTTGTGCTGATGTTTGTGAGCTTGTCCAGCACCCTGGACACAGGAATGCTAATTGCATAAAAGTTTGCCATCCCTCTACGAGACTCCTTCTCATCTCTTTTGGGCTGCTGCCACGGGAAACAAAAATATTCCTAAATTAACATCGCTGCCATTAATATCTTAATTACCTTCTGGGAATAATTATCCTTCAAATGTAAAGTGGAGGGGAGGTCCATTTGGTTCATACTCTGGATGTCTAAGTGTTATGTTACTATGGTGTTTGACTGTGACTACAGGTGCTCTGTTAGACTGTGCTTCAGAGCAGCATCATTATCCTTGTTCCTCATCGTCTGACCCTCGGCTCACCTCTTGGTGTCGTAGTCGATGAGGACATAGTTCTCCATGGCCAGCTTAAGGTCTGGGATCTCCTCACACACCCACCTGAGAACAATGGTCAACACATGGTTCACTTTGATCTAGTAGTCTAACTCAGTCAAGAAGTGCAGTCACTCACTGCACCATGCTTTTGAGATTGATAGGAGAAAGGTGCTAGTTACTTACCGAATGGTCTCAATGATTTCATGAGCAGCATCGTGGTGTTTGTCCTGGAGACAGATAAGTGAACACAGGAGATAAGCGAGATTAAGTACTCTCAGGACGATTTGTTTATGCAAAAAGCATTTCTTGACAGCCAATAAAAATACTGACTTACTACAGTATATAACAGACTGGCAGTAGCCAAAAGCTAAATACTGATATCCCAAAAATGTACACAAATATGCTAAGAGCTACCAACACGAGTTCAGACAGCCGGGTCAGATAAGGCCAGCAGCACTCAATGACTTAATAATCCACACACAGCGCAAACCATAGTAGTTATGACTGCCAGCATAACAATTCAGGAGACACCACTGAGTGTATCACTGTTATCAAGCAGACATTCTCTAACTGGATGTGGTCTGGGAGACTGTGAGCATGTGAAGCACTCTGTCACTTAAGATTGCTGGGTTTTGTCAGAGCACTGCTGCAGCATGAGAGGAACTGCAGGATTTCAGTCACACTGGCTGCTGGCAGCCTGAGCTGACCCAGTGACCCACTTTCTGTGTCCTGCTCCAGCGCGGGGCCTGGGAGGGGCTTGGCGTGAGGGAACGAAGGAGGGTGGGAGTGAGGGAAGAAGGTAGAGAGCGACCTCTAGCCAGCCAGGCCCAGCTGCTTTCAGCTGGACTGGTATTGGAACAGTAGCAGCCTCCAGTTACTAGGCTCAGCGCTTCCCGCTAAATAGCACCACAACTCCCGCCATGGCACCGCTGCCAATAACACCAGGCCTGAGATTATAGCACCACAGAGGATATGAAATAAAATCTCCCGCCACAAGGGAGGCAAAGCGTTTCACAAGAGGAGCAAACGCTGCTATGAATAGCCTAGTAATGCAACCATCACAGAATACATGCAGCCAAAACGAGGGTTAACGCGCTAGACCCAGACTGACAGCAGTGTGTGCGTGAGTGTGCGGAGGCGGCGAGAGGGGGGTGTTCCTGCCGCTCACACAGACGGCACGCAGCAACACCCACTGTGGTGCTAAAAATAAACTCTGGCTGAGAGAAAGAGAGCGTGTGGCACATGAGATAGGAGCTCTCAGCCAATCCCACACGCTCTCTTCTCCTCCGCTCCTCCTGACCCCCTGCTGTGGGCACACGACGGAACTGACGCACCCACCCACTCCCTCCCTCCCCCTCTCTTTCACGCTCTCTCCACCTCACCATGACACACAGCCGGACAGCCGGGCATAACGCCTGCTTCACTACGCATTAGTAACGGCCAATAATCAAATAACTAACCGTGTGCAACAGTGATATCATTACCACAGAGAAAGATAACTAACTCCATCAAAACGCTGCCTGTCCTAGAGCATGGTGACAGGCTTCTATAGCGTTGGACTATGGTCCAGTGACTTATTGTCCTTATCAGTATCCGTTTTCACCCGCATGTTATTCAGTAGGTGAGGGAGGCAGGTGGAACTGCCTTATACATGCCTGTCTTCTTTATCCTATTCACTGATAACAACACAGGTCACATGGTTTGTCTAAGGAGGGATTGGCTTGTTACAAAGTTGAACTTCAAACACACTTGAGAGGAACACATGAACACCATTAGCTAGGCTATCGACAACACAAACTAGGCAAGATGACATTGATTCAAATAGTGTCTTGTTTAAAGGCATTCTGGCTTTAGTTAAAGCACCAAGAAAAAACCCCGAACAAAGGCCTCTGCAGCAGAAGAGGTGTACTTCATATGGAAGCAGTTACGGATGATTTAAATCTGCAGATGGTGACTGGGTGTGTGAGAGAAAGAGTATTCAGGCATGTGGTGGTAACAGCTTCGACGTGGGGAGACACGCAGGCAGCATATATTGCAACTCTGTTGTTGTTCACTGCACAACACAAGAGCACAGTGTGCGTTGTTTATCTGTGGGTGAATGGGGCCATTTGGGTTGCACTTCGGGAGTCAGAAGTGCTGATGTATCTTTTGTGGTGGAGAGCAGTGGGCAGCATTATTAATACAACTTCATCTGAATAGTGACATATTGCACAGTAACATACTCATGGAAATTAAGTAGTCTGCTCAAGCGTTATTACAGTGACAGTCCTCTTCCATAGATCAAATTGTGCAAAAATAGCCACAATGAAACATCAAGGGCATGTGGTTTGCAGACCTAAGTGTTTTGTAATCCTAGTCTTATTTAACGCCCCTTCATGTCCTCAAAGTGCATATTGAGGAATTGTCTAGGAGGTCCTTATTGAAAACAGTGCTGGGACGCCACACATACAGATAATGAGCACTGGCTGCCTCGTTACTCAGTGCAGGACATGCCTATGACATTTAAGTCTATATTTATGATATCAAGACACCAACTTCGACAGAATAACTGAGGCACCAGCAGCTCTAAACAGTTTGCAAAATGCCTTTTCCTGAGAAACGGCCAGTCATGCAACAGTGCTCTTATCGGTCTCTGGCGTAATGGAGTGAAGTCAGCCGAGTCCAACTGTGGAGGATTGCGTCAGCAGCAGCACTGCCTAGTTCCTGTACTCTGACGTAAAGGAGCATTACCCAGTGTGACACTACAGATCCCAAACAGACAACACTCCGCCATGCTGTTCTGAGAAATTCTGTTTCAGGTTATTCATTTTTTTTATAGCACAGTTTCACCCAAATTTACTATAAAATGAGAAATACACCTGAAACACACTTGAAGCCACCAGAGAAACCACAACCATTTAATCTGCTTCCATTTCTGTTATCGCCTGTACAATCTGCTAAACTTTAGCATTTAGCTAAAGGATATGTTCAAGGCATGCTGCACATGCAAGGTCTAAAAACACAAAAATCTGCCAGCAAATGTGTTGTTGGAGTTGTACTAGGGCCCTAACTAGGATAAATATTTTCAACATATGTTCTATCTAGTAAGTTCAACATAGGTTAAAATATTTTTAACTATATTGATGCAAAATCTAAAGAAGCTTGGTAATGGTCCAAGGGCTGGGTGATATGGCCAAAATACCACATCTTGGTGTAAAAAACATTTTGGACGGTAAGATGGTATTTGACAGTATTTTATGTTTTTGATTAATAAAAGTTCTACATTTGCTTTATGAGTAGTGTGTGGCCCTAGGGTGGCGACACATATATTCTAAGTGATTTCAATGGGTCTTTCTCCATTCTGATTGTTTTAGACTGTTCAATTCAACTTCAACCAACATGTATTTTCAGCATTGTCATACATTTCTGCATTTCAGGCACTCATTTGAGATCATTTCCACACTGCTACCTAGGGCTGCACGAGGGCAAACAATAAAGGCCTTATTTTTAAGCAAATGTTGTTTACTTGCAAATTAGATCAAAAAACTTGGATGAACTGTTGGAATCATGGAAATAGAATGTTTATTCCAATTCTATAGTTAGAATATAAATAGTTGGCATTTTGAATACAGTGTTTGACATGACAACGAATGAAAATGCCAAGGAGGAGTTATTGTGACAGGGTAGGAACCAAAGTGTTGATAAGTGTTAACTAGGGGACCCTATAATTTTTGGCTACATTTAATGTTCTCTCTTAGATTCTTCATGTAGCTAACATTCGTGCTTAATGTATTCCTCTTTGATTAGAAAGATACTGTTGCACAAACAAAATACTGATTTAGGTTAACACCATCACTGGTATTATCAGACTGTATAGCTAATTACGTTTGCTCTAATTACATTTGACTCAAGTAGTGAAGTAAACTATAAAAATGGAAGTTACATCACATTTAACAAACCAAAAATTCCAATAGCATTATAGAAGGTAAAGTAAAAACCCAAACCGGTCCGTGTATCAATACCGGTATATCGTAAGATACGGTATACCGCCCAACCCTACATGGTGCCAACATCATAAAGAACACTCAGCATTGATTCATTGTTTTTAATCAACTGTTTTTAAATCTTCCCAGGATCCCCAGTCTGCAAAAGCTTTAAAAAACCCATGGAATGCAATAGACTATTGTCCACATTCAACCTACCCTACAGGTTTATTCAGTGGCATTTGAATCTAACAACCGAAACGTAGCCTAGTCCTCCATATATTCTTCAAGCTATATAGGCTATTTCTGGATGCCAAAAGAGTTGTAATCAGTACTCAGTCTAACACACCCTTGCTGCTGGCTGTTAGTAGTCGCCTCTGCACTAAAACATGTTTGAGGAGACTAAACTTCGTTAGCAATATTGTATTGGGTGTTCACGTTTATGTTCGTGACTAGGTTCCAAGTTAAACTCTTTCAGCTAATTCCCTGAATTTGCTGCACTGGTTTCAAAATTGGGATGGATATTTGTGATCAAACAATTTGAGACACACGTGGGAGTGACATGGGATGGTATATCCCTAATTTTCATTGTTTTCTTGTGACCCAGTGAAAAAGCTAAATATATCCATAGTGGGTGCAGACTTTTGCCATCCACAACTTGCCTTTTGAAACACAAATATAAGGAACTACAGTTATGGGGAATTATGTATCGTACCTTCTATGCAGTTGCAAATTATAGCTTCTGATGTGGTCATTCTTCCTATTGGCACAGAAGGTGCTTTGTCCCATGAATGCAGGGGTGTAATAATTCATCCAAACAAGTTGCAAAACGGTTCAAGCCCAGTCGCCAGCTATCCCCCAGATTCCCAAAGAGTGTGTAATAACAGGAACAGTAGACGTCATTAAAGGCAGTGACCGCCAGGCAGAGCCATTTTCATTTGGATTCCAGCTAGCTGACTAAATTCAACTCCATGGTGAAGGAAGTTTCTAATAATCTTTGTGAAATTCAGCTCCGACTACATCTATTCGCCCAAGGTCAATACTTTCAATATATTATATTATGAAATGCATACCCTGTACCTAGGTTTGTCCTCTGTAGTTGCGTGCCTTTGTTAGCTGGAATTCATACTTTTTAATAAAACGTTAAATCAAATACAGCCAATAAATGTTTCCTTGTTGACATTCATGCTAAGTTGCCATCTTAGAGCAACAGCAATGATGAAACAGTAGGTGGTTGTATTTGATTAACATTTTATTAAAAAGTATGATTTCAGCAAACAAAGAAAGGCATCTAAATACAGAGGACCAACATAAGTAAAGGGAAATACTTTTGATCTTGTAGTCAGAGCTGAATTCCACAAAGCCTGGTCTCTGATCAACTCTGTTGGTGGAGTTCATCAGAAACTTCCTTCACCATTGTGTTGAGTTTAGTCACCTATAGTCTAGCTAGCTACTACAGTGGCTGTAATTTTTCTGCACAAGATTTTGCTAAACAAATTCCCTTCTTTTTGTATAGCTAACGTTACATTGCTGAAAGTTTTGGCAAAATTAAATGCATACATGAGTTGAATTCCACGTAATTGCAAATGAGGGGGGATTCCAGTAGTTGAAAAAGTACCCAATTGTCATACTTGAATAAAAGTACAGATACCTTAATAGAAAATTACTCAAGTAAACGGGAGTCACGCAGTAAAATACTACTGGAGTAAAAGTCTAAAAGTATTTCATTTGAAATATACTTAAGTATCAAAAGTAAAAGTAATTTCAAAAATATACTTAAATATCAAAGTAAAAGTATAAACCATTTCACCACTTCATTAAGTCAGGATTCCTATTTGACTCAGCCATGCCTCCTTGCCCAGCCAACATTTCCTCATCTCCCACCCCTTCTAATGAGATTATCCCCAATGCTTCTCCCTCTTTTTCCCCTGACCCACTACAAAGTTTCTCCCTGCAGGCAGTCACTGAGTCCAAGGTGCTAAAGGAGCTCCTGAAACTTGACCCCCAAAAAACATCTGGGTCAGATGGTTTAGACCCTTTCTTCTTTAAGGTTGCTGCCCCTATCATCGCCAAGCCTATATCCAACCTTTTTAACCTGTCTCTCCTCTCTGGGGAGGTTCCCATTGCTGGAAGGCAGCCAATGTTCATGATTTATTTAAAGGGGGAGATCAAGCTGATCCTAACTGTTATAGGCCTATTTCTATTTTGCCCTGTTTATCAAAAGTGTTGGAAAAACTTGCCAATAATCAACTGACTGGACTTCTTGATGTCTATAGTATTCTCTCTGGTATGCAATCTGGTTTCCGCTCCGGTTATAGATGTGTCACTGCAACCTAAAAGGTCCTAAATTATGTCACCATTGCCCTTGATACTAAGCAATGTTGTGCTGCTATTTTTTATTGACTTGGCCAAAGCTTTTGATACGATAGTCCATTCTATTCTTGTGGGCTGGCTAAGGAGTATTGGTGTCTCTGAGGGATCTGGTTTGCTAACTACCTCTCTCAAAGAGTGCAGTGTATAAAGTATAAATTCAGACAATCTGCTGTCTCAGCCACTGCCAGTCACCAAGGGAGTACCCCAAGGCTCAATCCTAGGCCCAATGCTCTTCTCAATTTACATCAACAACATAGCTCAGGCAGATGATAGTCCCTCCTCGGATGTTGTGTTAAACGCTCTACAACAAGCTTTCTCTACCCTTAACCTTGTTCTGAACACCTCCAAAACAAAGGTAATGTGGTTTGGTAAGAAGAATGCCCCTCTCCCCAAAGGTGTGACTACTACTTCTGAGGATTTAGAGCTTGAGGTAATCACCTCATACAAGTACTTGGGAGTATGGCTAGACGGCACACTGTCCTCCTCTCAGCACATATCCAAGCTGCAGGCTAAAGTTAAATCTAGACTTGGTTTCATCTATCGTAATCGCTACACTTTCACCCCAGCTGCCAAACTAACCCTGATTCAAATGCCCATCCTACCCATGCTAGACAAAATGTATAGATCGGCAGGTAAGGGTGTTCTCGAGCGGCTAGATGTTCTTTACCATTCGGCCATCAGATTTGCCATCAATGCTCCTTATAGGACACATCACTGCACTCTATACTTCTCTGTAAACTGGTCTTCCCTGTATACCCGTCGCAAGACCCACTGGTTGTTGCTTATTTATAAAACTCTCTTACACGGAACCCAAACCGGCTGCGCGCGTGCGCCATCGTGCATAAATGTATTTTGTCCCCCTACACCAAACGCAGGTTAAAATATCAAAAAACTCTGAACCAATTACATTAAATTTGGGAACAGGTCAGAAAGCATTAAACATTTAGGGCAATTTAGCTAGTTAGCTTGCTAGCTAATTTGTCATATTAAGCTAGCTTGCTGTTGCTAGCTAATTTGTCCTGGGATATAAACATTGAGTTGTGCATTTCAGGTAAAATAACAAGGTCCTCTACTCCGAAAATTAATTCACACATTAAACCGTCAACCAAATCATTTTTTGCCATGCTGTCATTGTAAATAAGAATTTGTTCTTAACTGACATGCCTAGTTAAATAAAGGTTCAATAAAAAATATTCCTTATATTAGAGAAACCAGACAGCACGATTTTTATTTATATTTTTTTAATTTATGGATAGTTAGGGGCACACTCCAACACTCAAGACATAATTTACAAATGAAGCATCTGTTTAGTGAGTCCACCAAATCAGAAGCAGTAGGGATAACAAGGGTTGTTTTCTTGATAATTTTGTGAATTGGACCATTTTCATGTCCTGTTGAGCATTTAAGTACTTTTGGGTGTCAGGGAAAATGTATCGAGTAAAAAGTACATTATTTTCTTTAGGAATGTAACGCTAGTGGATTAAAATTAAAAGTTGTCAAAAATATAAATTGGAAAGTAAAGTACTAGTAAAGTAAAGTACTTAAGTACTTTAACAATACACCACTTGGGGTCTCACTAAAAACATCCCACAGTCTGACCCACACGTAAAAAAGATGACTTGCTAGCTAACATAAATACATGGCTAGTAGTTAGCAAAGAAACTTACTGGTAACCAACCCATTTTTATGCATGTACTAGTAAGTAGGTCAGGTGCTAAAGTTTGCGAGCTAGCTAATGTTTGTTAAATGTTTAACGTTACATGCTGACCACACCGCTCGTGCTGGGTGCGTGAGCATTGCAAAATAAATATACACATACATGTTATTCAATCATTGCACCCACACTGCTCACGAGCATCTGCGTCACCAGCCGCTAAAATAGAACCTGGTTCTATTTGTGACACTGCAAGTCCCGCCTCCCCCATCTCCTCATTGGTTTTTAGGAGCACATACCCACGTGCCATCTCCTCATTGGTTTTTAGGACTATATACCTACATAGGTGATTGAAACAGGAATTGAGGTACACACTCCAGTCAGTAGTGGTAATGCACTTTAAAGTTAGTTGCCAACTGCCATATTTAGTCCAAAAAGCAGCAGCAGCAGCTGCTTGAAGGAGGAGAGATTACTAGAAACGAACTTGGTTTACCCTTTTATCTGTGGGTTAATTGTCTGAGTAGAGGACCTTTTTCTGTTAAATAACTATGTTTATATCTCAGGACAAATTCGCTAGCAATAGCAAGCTAGCTAAATGGGCAAATATTTAATGCTTTTCAACCTGTCCCCAAATTAATATAGTTGGTTCAGAGTTCGTTTTGATATTTTAACCTGTGTGTCCTGATCGCGTCTGTGGGTGGACAAAATCAACATGCACGCGTTATACGCGCGGTCTGGTCAGCATTTTAGACAGATTTATAACGAGAGTTACATAAAACTGTTAAAGCTAATGACCTAACGTGGAATGTCAGCTAGACTTATGAAAACAAGGAACCGAAGGAACCGATGTAGTTAGCTAAGTGTGCAATGTTTCTCGTGTGATTTGTGAAATCCTCCTATCTAATGATTTGTGTACACTAACGTAAACTCACCCCATTCCGTACAAATGTGCGCAACCGCAACATTCAAACGAGGCTACAAAGACAACTAATGGGACTGCAGCGACTGTGTTGACTTCAAAATCGGGGGTGTGAACTAGGTTTCTATTCAAGCGTTGATCGACATGGTAATGGCTCTATAGTATTGGAGAAAAGTTGAAAAAAACAGACTCTCCGTTACATCGTGGCGTGTCATGTCGTAACGTACAGCACGCATAAAGCAACTATTTCTGTCTTACAATCTCTCTCCACCAGGTGTAGCACTTCTCATCCTTTAAAAACAAGAAATGGATAGTGACGGGGGGATACCTAGTCATTTTTTGCGTTATCATTGTATGCGATCATCATTCTCAAAGCCTCTGTTAACTTCTAAGATCAATTTAGCACAGCCCTAAAAACCCGATTCAAATTCGACACAAACCTTCAAATAGGTATGTAATCACACATTATATGAACTCTTTATAGTGTTTTATTTACATTTTAGAGGCAATAAGGTGATAAGTTGGACAGATCGAGTGAAAAAAAAGCCATTTTCCCACACGACATCTCTCCTCACATTCACGCATTAGTTTCGCTTCCCCACCTGCCATTTTTAAAAAGACCCCACGGGGTTCATGCCTGCTTGAATTATGCAGAAACGGGCAGTGTTTAGGTCATGTAATTGATTCTGTTGGAAAGGGGAGAAATTGTGCTTTATAATGGTATTGACATTACAGGTGATCTGGAAGCATTACGTTTTTGGGGCGTTAAAATAAGGGCAATTGTACGGACCAAGGCGGTGTACGAGTTTACGTTACTATAGTAACGTTAATTAGCCTTGGTTTTAGGTTCAGTATGTAGCCACATTAGCCTATCCCACTTAGTGGATGGATAACGTTATACCGTAATGCAATATCTACTTTCACTCCACGTGCACATTTGTCGCTTCTGGAAATGCTCCGAAAATGTATTATCTACACTGTATGCTAACTCAGTGGTGGTAAACTGGTGGGCCGTCTGTCTGACCTGCATGGCTTGCCTTGGCTTAGTAAGTAACCTTAGCTAGCAAGCGGATCATTAGCTAGTAGCTACCGTTAGCGAATTAACGTTAGCTAGCAACATTACATAGATTAATAAATCCAGTACTGACTTGGTTGCCCAAGTTATACGTTAGCTGGTAAATTGTTTGGTCTGATTAAATACTTACGTATACTGGTAACGGCCACGGATAGCCAGCAGCTTCGGCTCCAACCGGCGACTTCAGCTTGAGTTCTAGCTTTTCTCCCATTCTACACTTTCTCCTGCGTTTGCTACGGTGGTAGGCTGGCTATGCTTGCTAGTTTAGTGAGCTAGCTACTACAATGTGATCATGTTGTCAGAAAAATAATCTTAAGACAATATACAAAATGTCGATTATTGTAATGGAGTGAAGTAGTGCACGCCCCTTGTAGTCCGACTTTCAAATATTTCCGTTTGATTTTAATCAATTTATTTCAAAAATAAATGTTCATGCCGAGCGGCTACTACACCTCGTCCTCGGCAGTACAGCCGCCATCTTGCTCCGCTCGGCGTGAAAAAAAAAGTCAAAGCGGCCTCTACCAAAGTGACAACGTCAGGGAGGGGGGACTCGGAGCTTGTGAAGTATACGGTTACCTGGAGTGTACAACCGGATTGTTACATTTCGAACGGTGACCATGACGAAAACAACGAGTCATTATCTTATGTAAGACAGTTTGAATTGGGATTTCCCGGGAGCAATAACGGCCAACTGGCGGGAAATACAGTGAGTAATCAAGTAAAATGGTCACAGTGAATTACGAAAGTAATGTTTTTGTTGTTATGGAGCAGAGGGGCAGACTTCTAAGTAGTTTGCGTTCCTTATTTCATGTTCAGAGGTGGTGATGGATCTTGTACAAGAGACACACTCAATTGGGTGCAATCCCACTTCTAACACCAGTGTTTTAAATTAGGGTGGGTGGTGGTGGGGAAGGCTCAACCATGGTCCCTGTCACCAAAGATTACTGTATCTGTGCTGTCACTGCAAATTATGCCAAGAGGTCCTATGTTGCTTGACTTCAGGCATTGTAAGGTTCTACACAAATGCCTATAGGCATCCCTCTGCTGCCACCAGTGTAGCAAACTAATGTAGAGAGAGGGAATGCTGTAGTTCAGGGACCCCCAGGGGTTCCCCAGGCGCTGCCCCCCCAAGAAAATTTGTTTACATCCCAGTTAGTGAGCATTTCTCCTTTGCCAAGAGAATCCATCCACGTGACAGGTGTGGCATATGAAGACGCTGATTAAACAGCATGATCATTACACAGGTGCACCTTGTGCTGGGGACAATCAATAAATAAATCAAATGTAGTTATAAAGCCCTAGTTATAAACACACGGTCTCAATGGGGATAGCTGAGCTGACTACACTGACTGTGTTAGTGGCAGACTCCATTAAGCTGGCAGGCTGGGTAACAGCCTGCTGCCTGGCCTGCACCCGATCTCATTGTGGCGTTAGAGCCCTGTCCATGTCGATAGATAAGATGAGAGCATCCCTCCAGCTAGGATGGAGTCCGTCCCTCAGCAGGCCAGGTTTGATGGTTCCAGAAAGAGGACCAATTATCTAAAAAAATCTATATTTTGGGAGGGGTAGAAAACAGTTTAACCAGCGATTGAGTAGTGAGACTCTGCTGTAGAGCTCATCACTCCCCCTAATTGCGAGGGGGTCAGAGACAATTACTCGATGCCGACACATCTTTCTAGCTAATTTACACGCTGAAGCTATGTTGCACATGGTGACCTATGACAATCATCCTAACATTGTTGGTGCCGACACGGATTACAATATCCCTATACTCTCTACGCTTGCCAGTTTTAGCCTTAGCCAGCACCCTCTTTAGATTAACCTTTACGTCGGTAGCACTGCCCCCTGGTAAATAGTGTATGATCGCTGGATAATCCTTTTTAAGTCTAATATTGTGGGTAATGGAGTCACCAATGACTAAGGTTTTCAATTTGTCAGAGCTAATGGTGGGAGGCTTCTGTGGGTCAGATCACGTAACGGGTGAAGGAGAGACCTGAGAAGGCTCGGCCTCTGACTCTTTGCTGAATGGGGACAACCAGTTGAAAGTTTTTGGTCGGCTGAATGACCAACATCGGTTGAGCATGCTGACAAGTATTTCTTTCCAGAAGCCTTGAGAAAATTGTCCGACTGCGGGTACTATGCAGGGGGATTTATACTACTATCTGTACTTACTGGTGGCACAGACACTTTCATTCTTTCCTGCACTTGCATAACGATTGCATCTGAAGGTCACTCAAATGTGCAGTTGTGTCACAACACAATGCCACAGATGTCTCAAGATGAGAGTGCGTGCAATTGGCATGCTGACTACAGGAATGTCCACCAGGGCTGTTGCCAAAGAATTGAATATTAATTTCTCTACCATAAGCCGCCTCCATTTTAGAGAATTTGGCAGTACGTCCAAAAGGCCTTATAACCGCAGACCACGTGTGCCCAGGACCTCCACATCTGGCTGCTTCACTTGTTGGACCCGGACAGCTGATGAAACTGTGGGGTTGCACAACCAATCAATCAAATTTATTTATAAAGCCCTTCTTACAGGGAAGCTCATCTGCATGCTCGTCGTCCTCATCAGGGTCTTGACCTGACTGCAGTTTGGCATCGTAACCGACTTCAGTTGGCAAATGCTCACCTTCGATGGCTGCTGGAGAAGTATGCTCTTCACGGATGAATCCCGGTTTCAACTGTACCGGGCAGATGGCAGACAGCATGTATGGGTGAGCGTTTTGCTGATAATGTTGTGAACAGAGTGCCCCATGGTAGCGGTGGGGCTACGGTATAGGGAGGCATAAGCTATGGACAACAAGCACAATTGCAATTTGAATGCAGAGATACCGTGACAAGATCCAGAGGCCCATTGTCATGCCATTCACCTGCCGACATCATCTCATGTTTCAGCATGATAATGCACAGCGCCATGTCCCAAGGATCTGAACACTATTCCTGGAAGCTGAACATGTCCCAGTTCTTTCATGTCCTGCATGCTCAGACATGTCACCCATTGAGCATGTTTGGGATGCTCTTGATTGTGTACGACAGCGTGTTCCAGTTCCTGCCAATATCCAGCAACTTTGCACAGCCATTGAAGAGGAGTGGGACAGCATTCCACAGGCCACATTCATCTGCCTAAACAAACCCTATGCAAAGGATGTCCCGCCGCATGAGGCAAATGGTGGTCACACCAGATATAGACTGTTCTGATCAAAACTAAGAGAAACTTCAGTCCTCATGACCTTGTGGACATCGATGACATCGCCCCAAGGAACTCTTGGCTAATGGGGCGTGTGGTGGAGGTTTTGCCAGGGGCCAATGGTCTTGTCCAGAGTGTCATGGTTAAGACCAAAACCAATATCTTAGAGACCTAACAATAAACTCTGTCTGCTCCTTGAGGCGGCGGAGTGAGACACACACACACAGTGCTCCATCTTTGAATCATGTGCACCTCTGATTCTTTGATGTCGTAGTCATACTTTTTTGGACGTCAAACTTTTGACATTTTCTGGAAGTTGAACACTTCAACTCAGACTGAGATCTATGGGCTCTTTTCATATATGGGACCTTGTATATAGCTATGAACTGTAATAGTGCTCTGGTATAGAATGTTTTGTGTATTGGCTCTATGTTTGAATATTAAGTAATTGTTGTGCATTCAGTGCAGTTAACAATTAGGGGTCGGTATGTTAGAGCCGATTTGGACATATTTGTATAAGACAGAACATACAGAGCTCCATGTACATTTGTGCAATATATTAAATATGAATGTATATGAAATATTCGGTGCGTACCTTTATGATTTATATTTACCTGATTGAGATATATTCATTTGTTGTTAGTTTTTGGCCCCCCCTCTTGCCCATTCATTGTACTGTGGTAAGTGTGTTAGGATAAAGGCAGGAAGTTGGGCCTTCGGGGGGAGGAGTCCTAGCTAGACTTGGGAGCAGTATTGTCTTTTGACCATACAGACATTCAAACAGGTCATATTATGTATTTTCCATGTCAAGTAATCTCTGCTTTAAGTTGATTGGAGAATCATTTTTTAAATTAGATATGAATAAACCTTTTTGTTGCACCATATCCCTGGATCTCATTGAATGTTTTGGCCGTTTGGAAACCTTGAGTGTGGACTGTATGCATACGAAACAACCCCTCTTCAGGCGAGGGCAGTGGCTATGGTAAAGAGGAAAGGAAGCCACTACACACGTCCCTCCCTTTTTTCTTTTAAAGGTATCTGTGACCAACCGATGCATATCTGTATTCCCAGTCCAGAAATCCATAGATTAGGGCCTAACGAATTCATTTCAATTGACTGATTTCCTGTAACTCTATGAAAAATCTTTGAAATTGTTGCATGTTTATTTTTGTTCAGTGTAGTTTTGCCCGTATTAAGTATGAGTTTTAAATCAGTAAGGGCTTCCTGCACAACTGCAAAATCAGACTGTAGCCTTGTCACAGCCAGGTCAGCAGTCGGGGCGTTTGAGTACATAAGTATGATACGCATATAATAATTATATATATTTTTAAACAGATTGACCAATAGAATTGTATATATAGTGAAAAGAGCAGGTCCTGCGGAACACCTTTATGTACTTCAAGAAATTCTGACTTAAACCCATCAATCACAATGGCCCGAGTTCTGACACTAAGATGAACAGGTGTCAGAGTTCAGGCCAATCGAGGACAACTGGTATAATAAAATGGCATGATCAACAGTACTGTAGGCCTACAGTATTCCCTATGGGACCTTCAGGGACCATTTCTTCTTTCAACCTTTTTGACAGCCTCTGCTTAAGACTCTCTGAACTGCCCTTACTGTTTCATGTTCTCTTCCACAGTTACAACACATTGCCCCTTGTTTATTCTCTTCTGCTAAACAGTCTCCATCATAGTGATCTTTCCCACAGCTTGGCTTCTCCCATGTGCAGACACTCGCTACATGTCCAAACATTTTACAGCAGTTACATTGTAAAGGCCTGGATATAAAGGCTCCCACAGGATAGTACACATATCCCAGCTCCACTCGGGTAGGGAGACAATACACATAAAAACAAAACAAGAACAGATAAACTTCATGCCATTTACCACACAATTCGTCCTTCGTGCATCAACATCTCCCGTTCAGACTTGGGAGAGGCGAAAGTCGTGAGCCATGCATCCTCCAAAAACACGACCCCGCCAAGCCGCACTGCTTCTTGACACACTGCTCATTTAACCCTGAAGCCAGTGTCGGAGGAAACACTGTACAGCTAGTGACCTCATTTCGAGACTCCAGAAATTACTCCTTTGACAGGTGCCCTGCTCTGTAGATCAAAGAAAATGCATCAATTTGTGTGAGACCCAACACACACCTTTTCTAATCCGCAGAAACACACAAAATGAAAACAAGCCCACTGCTCGTGATCTTCACCGATTTCACTTTACCCAAAGCGTTCTCCACTGTTTTAAATGCTTCAAACAGATTCACCAAGTCTGGCATACATTGTTTTTACAAAAAACGCACTCCTACCAGATATGGAGTATGAACAGATCTTGACATTTTCCACAGCAATTTGGCTCCTTTTCCCATTTATTTTGTACAAAAGTCAATCTATCCTTTTCCCACCCCCATCCGATTAACGTTCCACATCTGCTTCCGCCATACCATCCTCCCCATTGCTCCTTGCTTGCAATTAGGTTCCATTTTTTTTATACTTCGTGTTCCGTCACAACACACAGGATCAGGGTCTGAGTGTCACGACCAGTGTTGCTGGGTTTCCAGGGCTCTAATCCTGACTCCCAATTTTACTGCTCAGATTTGACTGTGAGCCTCACTGTAATTTCAGTCAAGTACAGGCTTAACTGAATGAACAACAAATACTGAATGTAATATGACATTTTATGAAACAGTTTTGGGAACGGTCTCATTTCCGAGGGAAGATCCTCAGCCAGGTGATGGCATGTATCCCTGTGGGGCTGCTGGCATCCAAACTGCCATGCTGGGTGAAAGGTGTTCCAATGACTGGCCTTAAGGTGGTGGGGTTGTCCAAAACTGTTACTGATAATCAGCAAGTGAGAGAACAAAAGGGTAAATTGACATACAAATACATCCCAAGATGTACTCCTATTGGTTGAGCTTGAGGAAGATGAAAATTGCCAGAGTGAGCCCATAGGTTAAATAGCAAGCATGAGGAAGGAGCATTATTGTGCCGTGCTAAGGCTATAAAGTTAAAAGGTGAACGACATTCCTAACATGGGTAACAGGAAAAATAAGAAACAAGATGCTATGCTGATACGTTTGTATTCATTCCCACTATGCCCATAGAATAGGAAACAAAGTGAATTGTTATTCTTACTGAAGTTAAAGGAGCATTCAGACCAGCATTTCTGTTGAACTTTCGTAAACTACATTGTAGTTCAGTGTATAGCCATCTGTCTACATTGGGATTTAACAACCAATCAGTGACTGAGAACTGTTATATTACAGCATTTCATCGTGGGAGAGCCAACAGAAGTACCCTGACCCAGTGATTTTGACCCTCAAGGTATACTTGTCATAGGGAAGAGAATGATATTAACGCCCAGTGACCGGTTAGTTATTTGCAATATAATAATTAATTTTAAACAAGTATTTAACAAATTGTTGTTTATTTTGAAGGTGAAAAGCGAAGAGGAAGAATGTGATCAACAGAAATAGTTGTGATAGTCACACTGAGAACAATACCCCAGTGAAACAGACCTGAAGGTCTCTATATTCTAATTTCAACGAAACACTCAGGACACTTGTGTCATTGAGTAATCAGAAATTCCACATCATTGTATTGCCACAACAAGAACCTCAAACAACAAATGTGACCTAGGTATACAGGACAAAAAGGATAGTTAGAATCAGAGAGTCACTGTAAAACTAGAACCTCAAAAGGAAGACTTGGAACTTTCAACAAATGCAGCAGGACAAAATGAGAGAGTAAAAGAGTGAGAAATGGTCACTGTAGTACCACTAGAACCAGAAATGTAAGACGTGGAACTCCCAAGAAGTGCACGACAAAATTATAATGGTCATCTGGGAGAGAAATTCTTTACATTATGCAGAGATCACAGTAGCAATAGAAAATGGATGCTACTGTAAAACATTTTAATCCTGCTTATGGGCTATTTAGAACACACCCGTAGATTCCTTGTCAAAAAGTGTATGTTCTTTTGCATTATGGCCTGTTGGATCATCCGCAGATATATAGTGGAGAGATGCCATATGAGTGCTCAGTGTTACAAGCGCTTCATTTGAAATTCTGACCTCATCAAGCAGACTGGTCCACTCTGACCAACAACCATACTCCTGCCCCATCTGTGGCAAAAGCTTCAAGCTGATGTTAACAAGCATCAGGTGTTGCATGAAGACATTCTTCCCTTCGTCTGTGCCTAGTGTGATAAAGGCTTCAAGCGGGCAGCCTGCCTGACAAAGCATCAGAAATTCCACAGAAGATCCCTTTGGGTGCACCATCTGTGGGTGCAACTTTAAATGGTAGGTGTCACTAAAGGACAATTTGCATTTCCACAAGGGTGGGATGACCTTTGTCTGCCCAGAGGAGTGCTGTGGAGGGAGCTTCAGCCATCGCTCAACCTACCTGCAACATTGTCGTACACACAAGAAGTATGAGGAGTACTCCTGCCAGTTCTGCAGTGCTGAAGCATGAATGCACATACACTCAACAGCACAGGTCCGAAATCTAGTCTGGCTGATACCAAACTCGAAGTCTTCCCGACTTCAGAGTCTAGAAAGGGTCCTTGATGTTGTAGGCACAATGCATCTAATGAGGGCTGTGCTTTTTTTACTGATTGGTTCACTTGTGTCTTTCTCACTCCAGCACCCACATGGACAGCCATGCACATCTTTATATATATTTTTTTACGTTCTTTGCTTCCACAGGGAAGGGGTGGATTTGGGGGGGGGGGGGGGGGGGGGGCTTAGTGTATAAGTGGTGGTTGCGAGGGAAGGGTGGTTGGATGGAGACATGTTGGATGGATGGAAGCTCATTTTTGTTTCCAAATTAAAATGATCAACACTTTGTACTTATGTAACCTCCAACAGTGTTGAGTCTGTACATATGCATGGACCCGTTGTGTAATGATCAAATATGGTGGTGTGTAGAGGTAATTTAAAATCAGCCAGATACACTCAAACATTACCTACTTTCCCAAATTAGGGTGGTGATCTGTACTTCTAATCTACAGAACATATCTCAGCCCTATCTTTAGGACAGACAAATGAGAGGATTATGCCCTACTGACAGACCAATGAACACAGGCAAAGCCCTTAATCTCTGGTGTAGTTATAAACATATCAGGGGCTCTGTAGAGAGGCTGAATAGTGTGGTAGTGTTTGTTGAGTGGAGGGAGGGGGCAAGCCTGGAGTCCACCAGGAACAGGGCAAGCTGCCAAACTGAACTCGCTGACACCCCTCCAGCTCCCTGAGCTGAGGCCAACATTCGGACGGGAGCCAAAGGCAGCTTAGCCTGGCCAACTGGATAAATGTATGGATTTCTGAGATCTTTCACACAGTGCGTCAGATTGCTGCCCTCCTGTTAGCCACACATAGCCATCTTCTGCCCACACAGCCATGTCAATGCCTTTATTGGAGCCAAATTTCAAGTGTATCAGGCAGGAAAACTAAACATTCATGTGGGATATAATGAAGCTCAACAGAACCAGAAATACACAGCATACATACGGCCTATGGAATGGTATTCTGATAAGTACATGATCGTGCATTCCTGGGCTTTACCAACCCGATATTGAAGACCCTTGATATTGAAGAGACAGATTTTTTGTGGTAACGGAACCTCTCACACTAATGTAGCCTCAGTGTTCGCTCCAAGGCCAAATAGTATTGTTGCTGCACATAGAAGCTTTCTCCTGATTGATAGTCATGGACACAAACTGCAATTTATAAACAAAGTACTGCTGCCCCCAAGAGGATTGTTAGGCAATATATCCAGTTTCACTGTTGACGTCAATACTGTACTGTCTCAATATGCCATGATGTTGCTTCTTTACAATGGTATTCATATTAATCAAGGACAGGTGAGAAGATACAATGGAGCTCAACAAATTTAGATACTGTTTTGTCAATAGAAAAGTCAAACGTCTGCCACAATTTCTCATCAGGCTCCAATGATTCATGTCCACAGGGCTAAATATAGGCTTCCTGGCAAATTATCATGGGGAAATCATATTTAGAAATGGGGCAGGAAACACTACAATTATCAGTAAAGCAACTGACGACCCGGGGCAATTAAAGTACCAGGAAGGAGGAACAATTTAGAATCAAAGGAACTGCTATAGAAAGTAACCCTTTTCCTGTATTCAGTAAAATCTCACTGACTGAAAAGGGGTAAGGAAAATCATTATCACTAATGTTTAGCATTTGACAGTTGTAATATTTAACAAATCTTCTCTCAAACTCAATGTGTGGTTTG
This sequence comes from Salvelinus fontinalis, assembly GCF_029448725.1. Taxonomy (NCBI): domain Eukaryota; kingdom Metazoa; phylum Chordata; class Actinopteri; order Salmoniformes; family Salmonidae; genus Salvelinus; species Salvelinus fontinalis. Next base: position 32,480,769 of record NC_074678.1, read on the forward strand.
TGTGTTTCAAATGCTATACAATAAAGTGCAATAACCGCCTCAGAATGACCCAAAATAAGGATTTGAAAGAATTTTATTGAAATATGTCAATTTCAATCCTAATCCCTTACGGTTTCAAAAAGCGTGCTTTGGGTTTAAAGCGCCAATATCCCAGACTCTCCTCCAAAGCCATTTCTTTGCTAAAACAGCACCATTTGTAGTCATATGAAAACCTATACAACAGGTCATTTGGCACATTCAACTCATACCATAGTATTCTGTACTGGCAATTCATACTAAAAACAATTTAGCTCCATATCTGAGCAAATAAATGCATTAACCATCTGTATTGATGAGAACGGCATCAAAATTGATTTGACCGCAAGAGAAATGTATACAGTAATCCTATCAGAACGTCTCTATAAAACTCACTCCGAGATGAAAAGTCACTTATTTAAAGGGTTCCACGGTACTGTGTGATGCTGAGAATTGATTCTTGTCACAAAACATTCAATCCAGAAGCAATCTCAAATCAGCATTGTGATAAATGAATCTCTGAGCGTTGGCCGTGTTTGGATTTCAGGAGGTGATGATACATTACATTGAAACATCTGAGCGCATGATATCCCATTTGAAGTGAATAAGAGCCCTCTCTCACGTCGTAACCAAAGACGAAATTTCATAGGGCAAATTGGAATTAAAATGACATGTCAACTAAATCAACAATTCTTTATCGCCAATGGTAAGTAGAATATACTCAAATGATTTTGCCGTTTGCTCGATTCATGGGAGAGCATTGTTTTGCTATTAATGCTGGACAGAAATAATTTCCATTTTGAGGTTTTATCAGGCCTTTGGATTTTTTTAGGCAGCAGTTTTAAGTAAAGATACAAATACTGGTCATTGTAACATTCATAAAGCACGAACTCTGATGGTCAAAGGGAAACGTCTCATTGGGATAAAACCCATGTAAGAGGAACAAGATTAACCTTTCTATGTGAATATGAAAAATCGTTAATCAGAAAGGCATTAGTTGACTACCCCAAAATTTACCGAGCTCTCCCGAAATCACTTTTGTGACAGATTCCAAAAACATTAGTGTTCCTGATTATTTCAGGGGTTCAGGACACAAAAGATCTGGAATACGTTAGCCTGGCAGATACAAAGATAAGTCATCCACTCCATTTGGAAGATAGGTGAGGCTGGTCTTGGGTTAACAGTCTTGACAATCATGTAGATGAACAAGTACTAGATATAGGAAATAAAATCCTTGTTTAAGAGCCAATTGTTTGAATGAATTAGAGGGAAATTATAATACCAATATAGTCGCAAAGAGAAAAGTTAATGGTAAAACCTGCTGCATGGGGTATACTAATACTGTATCTTCCAACTTGTGATTAAACAGACTACGTTAGGTCAAAGCACCGATTATTTCAACTTCCCTGTATGCATTAGTTGATAAAAATACAAGGATCCAAATTATCCTGGTGTACATGGCAGGCATAGCCAAGTACCATCACCGTAACCATAGAAAAACAAATCAGAGCTTGCCATGACTGGTGGTGAAAAAACACACTTTCCCAGCTTGTGTTAAACCTTTAAATTCAGTAAGCTCCTATCACCTGAGGCTGCTCTTACATGATGATGTCTTTCTGGTTAAGACATTTGAACAATATGTAAGAAAAGCCAAGCCGAGGCACCTATGCCTGACGATTTTTTATAGCATTGTCTTTATTAAATTGATGGAGATAGGTGCATCTCTTTAAAAGGAAAGAAAATAATGAACTGCAACAGATGGACAATTTGATTGCCAAGGCAGTTTTTGCATAAAATACTGACTAACATTCAAGATGTGAAGAAAAAAAAACAAGAGACTCTGCTTTGTAGTACTGATATTGAGGAGTGTAAAATAACAGAACTTGTTACTCCTATGGAAGAACAAAAATGAAATTATAAATAAAAAAAACAGTAAAATAGAGTTTAGAACCTTCCATTTCAATATGGGGAAAAATGTGATACCATATAATTCATTACATTGTATCTGTTCTCAAACTATTTGCATTTGGCATAAGATCTGCCGACTCCATTTCAGTGTCACCACCACCGCCCAGTCTACAAACCAGGAAAGGCTGTTTTGGAGATCTCCAAAGAATGTGGTTTTTCCATTGAGAGATCTCTGTGCACTTAGGACAGAGTATGAGAAACAGCACGCAAAGCTTTTCCGGATGCAGTGTAGCTACACAGAGATCTGGCCAAACATGCCAGTGTCACATCTTTGGAAGAAAAAAAAAGAAATGTGGTCTGCTTTGTCCTCACTAGTGCTTTTGGCCCCAATGAGGGGAATCATCCATCCCTTCATGGCATCTTTAGGAATAATCCCTCCCTTCATGGCATCTTTAATAAGTTATTTTAGAGCTAACAGAATCCAGAGTTTCTCTTTCTTCGGTTTGCAGAGAGAAAAGAGAAAATGTCAACCAGTCCAGTTTTGAAGTTGCTGTTGATCATACTTTGCTATAAGTTTCTTTATATGTGCCAGTTTGCTGTGTAGATATTCACAGCGGTTCTTCTCTTGGCTATAGTTTGGATTCGTCTGTGAAGTAAAACAAAATCAGTATTTGTTGAAAAATTACCTGAGCAGCTTCATGAGAAACAAAATTGTCAGATGCAAAGATTACCTTTTTTATTTTACGATACTCTTGGAGTATCTGATTGTGGATTGTCTAAATGAAAAGACAAAATGGCAAAACAATGAATAAAAAAAAGTGTCAATCAGTGATTGTCAGAAAATTAACCTCAAAATCATTCTGAAGTTGAACATTGGAATAATAATAACACAACACCATATTGAATCCTGAAGTTGAACATTGGAACAATAATAATACCATATTGCAGCTTAGGTAGAACCGTAGACAGTATGCGTCAGTGGGCCAAAGGGGTCGTACCTTGTACTTGTCTGTGCCTTGTTGGAGCTGCTTAAGCTCAGTGTCGAGCACAGTGAACTGCCGGGTGATGCCCTCTATCCGAGCGTGGAGGCCCCGGTACTCACTATACTCAGTATTAAAGTAATTCTTGTATGTTTGACGCTGCTCGGAAGAGCCAATCACGGTATACTCCCTGTTCAGAAAGAGGAAACAGAATGCAGAACTAAGAGTGGAGTACTTCAATGAAATAGCTTTCAATTGCACACTTTCCATGTCATCAGAATCTGTTGCATTGAAACAAATGGTGATTTCCTAATACATGTATTGTGGTTTTATAAGAGGTAGGAAGTTCTTACGATAAATAGTCTGCCATCTCAGTCGATGACGAAGGAACACTGGTGTTGTTGCACATTCCATTGAGATCTGAAAGGAAGTACAAGGTTACTTTGTAAGTCAAGTTTAAGGTTTAACAATATATCGATTCTATGACTCCAAGTAAAACTTTTTTTTGCTAGGTAGTTAATATTAGCTACAGCTAGTCTACTGTACCTGTGACAAAGCTTAGGTATTTCTCCTCCTATAGCATGTCCTCAAATATAAAAATTATTAAAAAAGCCAACATGTTTTCAGCACTTTCACTGATCAAAACTCGTTTTATGGCCCGCTTGTTCATCTGCAGCCGACAGTGAGCAATATTTTATGAACATCAAATTGCGACAAAATTGAAGAATCGAAATGCGATACATTTCGTATCTGTTCCTAAGTATCGTGATAATATAGCGCGAGGTCCCTCGCAATTCCCAGCCCTACTTTCTTAATTGAAGCTAATAAACTCACTGATCAATTTGGGCTTCCATTCACAAGAAGAATGCAGACTGCAGTAATATACAGTACCAGTCAAAAGTATGGACACCTACTCATTCAAGGGTTCGTAATTTTTTACTATTTTCTACGTTGTAGAATAACAGTGAAGACATCTAAAAACTTTGAAATCATCTAGTAACCAAAAAGTGTTAAAACAAAATATTTTTTATTTGAGATTATTCAAAGTAGCCACCCATTGCCTTGACAGCTTTGCACACTTGGAATTCTCTCATCCAGCTTCACCTGGAATGCTTTTCCAACAGTCTTGGAGTTCCCGCATATGCTGAGCACTTGTTGGCTGCGTTTCCTTCACTCTGCGGTCCAACTCATCCCAAACGGGTTGAGATCGGGTGATTGTGGAGGCCAGGTCATCTGATGCTGCATCTCTCCTTCTTGGTCAAATAGCCCTTACACAGCCTGGAGGTGTGTTGGGTCATTATCCTGTGGGAAAACAAATGATAGTCCCACTAAGCCATAACCAGATGGGATGGCGTATCACTGCAGAACAAGCGTGCCCTTGAATTCTAAATAAATCACAGAGTGTCACCAGCAAAGCACTACCGCACCGTCACACCCCCTCCACCTTGGGAACCACACATGCAGAGATCATCCGTTCACCTACTCTGCATCTCACAAAGAGACAGAGGTTAGAACCAGAAATCTCAAATTTGGACTCATCACACCAAAAGGACAGATTTCCACCGGTCTAATGTTCATAACTCGTATTTCTTGGCCCAAGCAAGTCTTCTTATTGATGTCCTTTAGTAATGATTTCTTTGCAGAAATTCGACCATAGAGGAGACTGATTCACTCAGTCTCCTCTAAACAGCTGATGTTGAGATGTGTCTGTTTCTTTTACTCTGAAGCATTTATTTGGGTTGCAATTTCTGAGGCTGCTAACTCTAATGAACTTATCCTCTGCAACAGAGGTAACTCCAGGTCTTCCTTTCGTGTGGCGGTCCTCACGAGCCAGTTTCATCATAGCGCTTGGTTTTTGCTACTGCGCTTGAAGAAACTTTCAAAGCTATTATACATTTTCCGGATTGACTTCATGTTTTAAAGTAACGAACTGTCGTTTCTCTTTCTTTATTTGAGCGGTCATAATATGGACTTGGTCTTTTGCCAAATAGGGCAATCTTCTGTATACCACCCCTACCTTGTCACAACAACTGATTGGCTCAGACGCATTAAGAAAATAAATACCACAAATTAGCTTAAGGCACACCTGTTAATTGAAATGCATTCCAGGTGACTAACCCATGAAGCTGGTTAAGAGTGTGCAAAGTTGTTAAGGCAAATGGTGGCTACTTTGAAGAATCTCAAATATATTTTGATTTGTTTAACACTTTTTTGGTTTTTGGTTACTACATGATTCCATATGTGTTATTTCATAGTTGAAGTCATCACTATTATTCTACATGTAGAAAACAGTGAAAATAAAGAATGAGTAGGTGTCCAAACTTTTGATTGGTATTGTAAGTATAGGATTCATTCATCCATTTTATCAATTCATTTAAAATTGGGTGCATAATGTCATCTTTCCATCTTGCAAAATGTCTCAATCACCAAGGTCGAAATTCATGAGATGGAATCATGCTTAACAGGTCTCCCTTCTGCCAATCGTTCATCTAATAGAATGACAGACTTCTCTCTGTAAATTTATAGAGAGGTTGAGATCCACACCATAGCTTGTACACATCTCACCTGTGCTGCTGTGTGGAATACTACTGCTCTTCAAGTTCTCGGGGCTGGAGGTGATGTCACAGGCTTTTCTTGGCTCAGGAACACGCTCCTCTGCTCCTTTCTTCTCCTTCTCTCTCACTCTATCCCGTTCCCTCTCTTTGGACTTTTCCTTGTCTTTGTGTTTTTTGGACTTCTTCTTGGACTTGCCGTGCAGGGAGGGCAAGGTGCTCTTGTCCTGGGGCCCATCGAGGCCGGTGTGTCCGAGGGACGAGAGGCCCAGGGTTGGTATGGACAGCGCTGCAGGCCCAGAGAAGACTGGTGGCTGGCTCAGTCTCTCAGCTACAGCGGCCTCTTGACCCTCACAGTCCCGGCCATTGTGGCTGGAGTCGTTACTAACGTCGGAGAGTGGGTCGAAGGGCCGGTGGATGTCAAGTAGGGGGAGCTGGGAGCTGGACGTCACACCTTCAACCGCTGGCGCCGCAACCACTGCCCCACTCCCCTCCTTTCCATTGGAGGAACTCGGCTTGCCATTTATTGGCACCGCTGTTTTGTTAGCCATGTGTGATATCCTGGGCTTTTTGTTGGCCAGAGGATCGATGAAATCTGCAGCAGGTCGTTTCTGGCATAAACAGAGTTTAAGGCAGAAAATTAAAAAGGGGAAAATGGACTCACTTCAACTAAGGATTTGGAGAAAAAACATGAGCAGATAACCATCACTGACAGATTAAGATAAAGAATATCTACTAAAATCCCGATTATTAACTTTAAGCTTGTGCTGGTGTGAAGCAGAGAAGGTCAGAGTGAAAGGGATCTCAGCCACATTGGGAGTATGATGACTAGGGATGGGCATTTCACTATTCAAATAATCTCAATGACTTCTCTTTCCCGATAGCAGGATAGTCCCCCCCCAAACACATGCTTTTCTCTTGACCAGAATGACAAATGCATATGTCAGAAGTAAACAGCAGACAGGCTGCTTTTCTCTGTAGTTTTTCACTAAAAGCAACAGTCAAAGAGAAGTCTGATTTTCACCATGATTGAACTGATTCAGTCACAAAAAAGGTGTTTTGCAATGATCTGTGTCAGGTCTTGTGGAAACTGCTAGGTGTGTGCCTTTACCATTTGAAGTGGGGAAAATAGAACACCAATGTCAGGGCAGACTGGAGTAGAGGGCTAAATGCACAGCAGGAGATCAACGCACAGTTATAAAAACTACATTCAAAAGTTTGCTATATTAGATGTATTTCAAAATGTCATGGTATATCCTTGTGGGTAATATCACAAGGATAACGTAATTTAATTTATAACAAAGCTTTTTCATTGTCAAAATAGGACTTAAATGAAAAAATCTGCAAAAATGAACACCCTCTCAAGTAATAGAATACTAACGTCTGTTCAGATATCTGGAAAACAGTGCCCATCCCCTTTCCACACAATGCATGGTACTGTATTACTAACAGACTACATTTGACCCAACCTACACTAACAACTTTGGAAGTGGCTGACCTAATCACAGTGGAGCAGAAAGTCCTTGGTTCTGAAATAACACTGGGTACAGTTTGGAGCCCTGTGGACCTTCACGGCTCCATAACCTGTTTAGTTTGGTAGAACTCCTCGAACTTCTCTCACCAAACCCAGACTGGCCACATACACAACTGCTCGTCGGTGGGTTTATGTTTACAGCGAGTGTTCCAAAACACCCTCTTTTCAATGAACACCAGAACCAACTGTGTGTGTACGGAGGAGGGTGTGTATTTGCTAATGCATAAGGGAGGAAACGAAAGTAAAGGACATGCGGTGTCTCAGGAAAACTCAGAGGGGAAGGAGCAAACAAAATCTACAGTAACTCTTCTTAATGGGACCACAAACAGTGAAAGGCCATATGAGGACACTCTGTAAGGAGTGTGAAGTAAGTGGTTAAGAAGGGGAGGAGCAGGGGCATGGAGACAAGGAGAAGTAGAAGAGACGGCTCACCTGCGACGGGGAGCTGCTAGCCAGCTCTTTGGGAGGGCTCACTGGGAGTTGGACCTCAGCTGGAGGAGCCACTGTGGTGGTGCTCGGAGTCTGACTCTGGGCCTGACACATTTTCCTAAAAAAACAAGTCAGAAGCTGAGTCACCACAGACATAAATACATTGCGTGAGCCCAAGTCAGACATTCATTATTTTGGAAAAACTACAGGTTAAATCTAGTGCACAAGTACATTCATTGAGTTGGCAAGTCAGCCATGTAACTAGTTCTGAGTCAGTGTGTTCAAAGCACCAACTCCAAGGACAATTCTTAAATTTTCCCCCATTACCTTAGATTTGTGTGCGTTGTTGTGAAATTGTTAGATATTACTGCACTGTTAAAGCTAGAAACACAAGACTTGCGCTACATCTGGAATAACATCTGCTAAATACGTGTATGTGACCAATACAATTTGACTCACAGTTCCAATGGACCTGTGACATTGGCACATGACCATATTATGGTGGCCTTGCTCTACATTCTGTTATTTTCCTTGTCTCAGACAGACATACACATTTAACTGACCTGGTTAAACAAGTCAGACATCAATAGATATCTGGCAAAGCCTTGGGTGAGATGCTAAGTATCAGCTGCTAAATAAAAACACGGTATACAGAGGTTGTGTGATGTGTACATCAACAGAATATTATTTGTGTATGTTGGTAGAGTGTTGACAGTAGGGGGCAGTGGGATACAGTGGGGAATTATCCAAGTCCTGCCCCTACAGAGGGAGAAAAAAAAAATGCAAAAGAGTAAGAAACGCTAGAGGGGTGGGGAGAACAGCCTAGGGAAGAGGCTGGCTGCTGTGCAGTGGTCCTGTCACAGCCGAAGCCTAAGGAGCCTCGACTCAAGCGTCGAGCCTGGACCTTGAACCAGTGCCACCTCACATGTGGATCAGCATGTGCTGGAACAGTGTTGCATCACAGGTCTTCCAATACTTTTTCTGCACTACACTTGCGTGACCATAACTGGTGTTCAAACATTGTGGGAGGGTGTTCAGCTGATAAGCTACCCAAGGCTCAAAGTGCAGTCCAAAAAGACATACGGTAGGAATCTCTTGCTTTTGGATGAATTCCACAAAAACATTTAATCATTGAGAATGTGAAATATTCCCTGCTATATTGAGTCCAACAATTTTGGGTCAACTCAGTAAACCCAACTAAGCACGCTGTAATGCCTGTTCTAAATTTAGCTACGAGCTGCATTTCCTTACTGCCCCAGATCTTGAGAAACCAGATTTTTTCCCCTGGTCCCACCAGTAAAAAAATCCAGTTAGGCCTGTCAAGAACACAGGGCAGAGAGAAAACCACACATGGCAAGCAGTGAGTGCCTGGTTTGACTTGAGTCTGTACTATTCCTGAGGATATCTGGAACTACAGCACCTGAGATTCTAAGGAAATTTGTTTAAACTAACACACAAAGCTGAGGTGATAAAGTACACAAACCAAAGTTAGGAGGATTCCATTATTGCTGGTTCATGCCATTGACAGTTGACATGTGGACTGTACACAAAAGCACTGGTTTTAATATGGCATGCAATATAGTAATATAGCGGCACCTAGCACATACCGAACAAGGATCCTCTTCAGAAGTTGCTGGTCTCCCTCAGTGTAGCCTGGCCAATCCTTCTGAATGTCCTTGAACAAAGAGTCCTTCAATGTGAAGGTGTTGTCTCTCACATTTAGGTTAGCCACCTATAGACAGCAATCAATACATGACATTAATGCCATGACAGTATTCTGGAGGAATGCATTTTCTAAACCTATCTTCAAGAAACGCACCATTAATACCCTGCAACACCGGCAGTGAGTTGTTTGCAGTGGGCTGGCCTGTAATCACAGGCTAAGCCCCTGGCTCTAAGGGACTTCTAGTAGGAGGTTTGGGTCCTGTGACTAACTTATCTGTTGAGGACACTGGGCTCAGAAGGGCCATGGGTCTGCCAAGCTCCAGTTCAACTAACCTGTTGTGAAAGGCACCGTACCCTAGGAGCGTGACTGACTTAACTAACCTGTTGCAGGAGGCTGTCCAGAGAGTCCTTGTCGAAGGGCAAGAGGCCATCCTTCTGCAGGCGCAGGATGAGCTCAGGCTTTCTGTAAGGCTTGAGGGCCAGCAGGTGGGTGAGGCGCTCCCTCAGGGGCCTCTGCTGCGCCGTGCTCTTTTTTGCCGCACTGCTAGAGATGATGACAGGCCGCGACGTCCGCCGCGATGGAGCGATGTCAGACAGCCCAGGTGCCGGTTTCCGGATCTGCACCTTCTTACCTGAATAGAACAGAGCAGAGACATGGCTGTGTGTCAGAAAGGTTGGGCCTGTGTGACATAACAATGAGAGGTTGGCTTTGTAATGAGAAGTTGTTCGTAATCAACCTACAGTACATCTTCAAAAAGGCACTTGAAGAGAACATTTTGATGGCTTTTAACAGACAAAAGTACACATCTAGCAGTACCTGTTATAATATCAGGGTGAGCTTCATAAATGAACCCAACTAGTCTATAAAGTCACCACAGTACAAATAGTTGAACAAGCTGCTTCCTGGCCAAACAGCTACATTAAACATATCTGTGAACCTATGATGGCGTTTCTGTGGCGACTGGGCAGTTAGGCAATTGGTTTGGTGCCGAGTCACAGGCGTGACATTGTGAAGCTCTGAGCTCCTAAACATCCTGCCAAGTCAGCCCCTTGGGCCCTACACAGGGAACCATGAGCCTGCAATTACACATACACTGTGAGCTCAGCCACTTTTCACCAGAATTAAGGTCATGTGGAGATAAGAGTGTGACTAAGACAGCTTGGGACTCGACGGAAATGACACCACACAGTTTTAACTTCCTCTCCAACAAGTAAATTGCAGTGTATCCTAAAAGCGTAATCAAAAACAATGTATAATAGAGATTATGCGGTTTGATTTCTAGGTACATTTGTTTCTGTTCAGGGCTGCTAAGGCCTTTACTGAACTGCAGCAGAACCAGTTTCAGTATTCAGCTCTCCTGAGACTAGTAAAAAGCCCACACAGTATGTTTGATGTTCACTTGAAACAGCCCTGCGTGTGTGTGTTTTCAGTGTGGAAATGGCATCTCTACCCTGGAGGAGGCTGGATAAGAGTCTAAAATCTCTCCCACTGGACAGGGCCACACTAGGAGGTCAGAGCGCTTATCTGATGTGGAAAAAACCCACATCATGTTCAATAAGAGCCTGGCTGATGAGCATGCTACTGCTCTGACTGCCTGCTGTGCTCCACACCCTGATATGAGACAGCTTACTGGGGAGCAGCATTCACATGAAAATGTCCCTCCCACTGAGTCAGCATTCACTCACCCTGGATGTAAACAGACATGAGGGAACATTTCCCAAAAAATAAACTTCATAAATCTTGTATGCATCCATCCTAGACTAGGGCTAAATTAGTAACCCATGTTTTTGACTGATTTGGGTGTGACCACAGCTCTCAGTGTAGACAATGTCTAAGGGCCTTACCCACGTATCTCCCCCCAGGCTTGATGACGATCGCACCCCTGCTGCGGGTCTCCTCCTCTGCCTGAGCCATGCTTTGCCTGGCCTTCTGGTAAGAGTCGTCCGTGGCACACACCGTGATCTTGTCCTGGATTCCACCCAGGCAGTCCAGCTGAATGCTCCCCTCACTGAGACAACACATAGGAGAAAGGGTTAAACAGACACAGAGACCAACAGGTCAACTAAGTGACCCCCTACCCTTAACACCACTGGAAAAAAAAGAAAAAAAGAATAATCTTAGGTGAAACATTACTGCCTATAAAGACTAGTGAGGAAGAATATTCAGTAAACGTTTTATGCCCAACGCTCCTAGCCGGGTTAATATTCATGACATACCACTGCATTGAGGGCATTATAACTTGATACTCTATTCAACAGTGGATTCCCACATTAACAAACCAACGTTGCATTAAACCCTAATCTTTCCTGGTTTTGACTTGTTTTCCTCCTTTAATTCCTTCTAACTTTGATGATGGTTTGGCAGAGGATGAAATAAAGTTGGCAGCTCTGCCTCTGGTTTATATTGGAATTAGGGGCTCATAAGCATCCAGGGTGATGGGTGAACTCCAGCCAAACACATCATTAGAAATGGTTGAGGACATGATAGGTGTTCAAATACGACAGTCAGAGCCGGGACTTAGTTCCAATCCTTACGTCAATACGCAAACATTGACCCAATTCAATACATTTGCACAACATTGTTCTTCGATCAGACTCCAGAGGCAGATAGGCCGAAGACAGCACTAGAGCAGTAGTACTCTCCTAAAAACATAACCCTGTTCAGCTCTTAACTTCATATGGCTGCAGGGGCAGTATTGAGTAGCTTGGATGAAAGGTGCACAGAGGTGCCCATAGTAAACTGCCTGCTCCTCAGTCCCAGTTGCTAATATATGCATATTATTATTTGTTTTGGATAGAAAACACTCTGAAGTTTCTAAAACTGTTTGAATTATGTCTGTGAGTATAACAGAACTCATATGGCAGGCAAAAACCTGAGAAGTTCCACTTCCTGTTTGAATTATTTCTGAGGTGGCAGATTTTCAACCAAGCTCTCATTGAAATTACAGCGAGATATTGATGAGTTTTCACTTCCTACGACTTCCACTAGATGTCAACAGTCAATAGAACTTTGTCTGATGACTCTAATGTGAAGGGGGGGGGGGGGGCGAAGGAGACAGGAATTAGTAATCACTGCCATGAGGTGACCACGCATTGAAAACGCGCCTTCGAGGACCTCCGTTCCAACGTTCTTCTGAAGTCAATCTAATTCTCCGGTTGAAACTTTATTCAAGATGTATGTTAACAGCATTCTAAAGATTGTTTCAGTACATCGTTTGACATGTTTCTACTGACTGTTACGGAACTTTTGGACATTGTCACGTTATAGTGGATGCACTTTGTGACTTTGGAATTGATTACCGCTAATGCGATAACCAAAGTAGCTAATTGGACATAAATAACAGACATTATCGAACAAATCAAGCATTTATTGTGGACCTGGGATTCCTAGGACTGCATTCTGATGAATTCATCAAAGGAAACATTTATCATGTATTTTCTGGTTTCTGTTGACCCCAACATGGCGGCTAATTGGCTATTGTTCTGAGCTCAGTCTAAGACTTTTGCATGATTTGCTTTTTCCGTAAAGTTTTTGAAATCTGACACAGCGGTTGCATTAAGGAGAGGTATATCTATAATTCCATGTGTATAACTTGTATTATCATCTCCATTTATGATGCGTATTTCTGTTGAAACGATGTGCCTATGCAAAGTCACTTGATGTTTTTGCAACTAGTGAATCTAACGCCTCAATGTAAACTCAGATTTTTTGTTATAAATATGAACTTTATCAAACAAAACATGCATGTATTGTGTAACATGAAGTCCTATGAGTGTCATCTGATGAAGATAATCGAAAGGTTAGTGATTCATTTTCTCTATTTCTGCTTTTTGTGAAAGCTATCTTTAGCTGGAAAAAATGGCTGTGATTGTGGTTTTGTGGTGACCTAACAATCTTTTGTAGTGCTTTCGCTGAAAAGCATATTTGAAATTGGACACTTGTGGGATTAACAATAAGATTACCGTAATTTCCGGACTATAAGCCGCTACTTTTTCCCACGCTTTGAACCTCGCGGCATATACAATGACGCGGCTAATTTATGGATTTTTCCCGCTTTCACAAGAATCATGCCGCCAAAAAACTGAGCACCATCACATAATGTGACGTAAATCAAGCGCACTCAAACTTCCCATCATTCTGATTACGGTAGTCATTTTGTCACCCTCATCATGGCAAAGACACGGAGAATTGCTTATGATGCAGCTTTCAAGTTGAAGGCGATCGATCTGGCTGTTGGAAAAGGAAATAGAGCTGCTGCACGGGAGCTTGGCCTTAATGAGTCGATGATAAGACGTTGGAAACAGCAGCGTGAGGAACTGACTCAGTGCAAAAAGACAAGAAAAGCAAGCAGATGGCCCGAACTAGAAAATGAGGCTATTCAACTCCGACACTGAAGGAGATGACTTCAGTGGTTTCAGTGCACAGGAGGAGGAAGATAGTGACCAATGACTTTCTTGGTAGACTACTGTTTACTGCAATTTTTTTAATTTTTGTTACAAGCCGTGTTTCGTTAAAGCCTATTTATTTTTGTTACAAGCCGTGTTTCGTTTAAAGGCTGTGTAAAGTTAATTTGTTTCAATGTACCGGTAGGCACCTGCGGCTTATAGACACGTGCGGCTTATTTATGTACAAAATACATATTTTTAAATAATTCAGTGGGTGCGGCTTATATTCAGGTCCGCTTAATAGTCCAGAAATTACAGTACCTTTAAAATGATAATAGACACATGTATGTTTGAGGAATTTTAATTATGAGATTACTGTTGTTTGAATTTGGCGCCCTGCACTTTCACTGGCTGTTGTCATATCGATCCCGTTAGCGGGATGCAGCCATAAGAAGTTAACCATGTTAACAAACTCCTCCGCATGGGGCCGTGGTACAGAAGCTTCAATCCAAAACAACTCTTTCAAAGGGTGTTTAAATGTATATATAATGTGTGAAGTGTGATGAATTTGTGCATGTGTTATATGTCAGAGGGGATGAGGCCAGCCTATGGCCAGTTCCTCTGTGGTCCCTCACCTGGTGATGTACTGCTGGATGCAGTCAAAACTGCCTTGTGGGTTGTCCCTACCCACATTGGACAAGTAGAAAGTAAACAGTCGCAGCTCATTCGGATTTTCCGACCACGGTATTGAGATTTTCTGTGGACAGAGAAAATAATAAATCAAATGGTTAACATTCTTCCCTGAGAGTGCATTTAATGATAAATATAGGAAAGGTCATCCATAATCTGTTACAATCAATACAGCCACCAGCTTGTGACAGGTTTAGAGAATAAATCTTACAGCATTGTTTGCCAAAAGTCTCACTGCCCTCCATATACAGTAAAACCACTTATGAGCAATCTCGTGTACTGGTATGGAGTACAGTAGGTCTCCAATAGGGGAACCATATCAGCTTTAGAAATTAAACTACAAATATCTGCAAAGCTCTAAACGCTGGTTGACCCACTAAGCATGCCCCAGGCCCATCTGGTGTTCTGACATGTTCAGTGAATAAAGTTTTTAAAAAAGTGCCACAACTCATGAGGTGGTTGTGACAATCAGTAACACTAGCAGATCCCCCCAAAAGGCCACATTTATAAGCCTATATTTGCACACAGACTAGGTAGCCTAGGCCTCAGGGGATACAACTTACTTTTTGGTACACCAGCTACTGTGGCAGGAAGATAAAATATACCAACCACCCAGATTTTACCAGCCAAAATATTTCCCCCACAAACTACACACATACAAAAAAAAATGAGCATGCTTTGTAATGTTACTAAAACAAATGTTTTACCAGTAAGAAGTAATGTGGTATATAGTTTAATTTCATTTTGTGATCAAAATCTTAACCAAAATGTTACATATGACAAACATTTTTACCTGCCCCTTTATTAAGGGCGGGAGGTTACAGTGGTAGCATGACTCAAATCACGTTCATGTCTGCTGTGAGATGGAGTCTCTAGTAGAAGCGTAGAACAAAACAATGTAAATAGCCAAGAAACACAAGGACTAAGTCTCACTTTAGTAGACGTTGGTTTCATGTAAATTAGAACAATTTATGCCTGTGCGCAGCTCTTCTAAAAATGAATATTTCACTCAGCTCTGTTTGTGCGCACAGCCCCTAGCCAGGCAGTGTTGCAGCACGATATTGTAGCCTATTAGTAGTGCTTCGACTGTGTGATTCATTTACCAGCTATGAAACAAAACGGCAGAAATACTTTAGAAACCGCTATTACAGCATTTGTTACTATAAATGTGATCATACTTTACTATTTTTATTCACAAATGTGAGTAACGCTCACATTGTGGAGCCCTGACCACCCGCCAACGTGGCTGGTGTTAATTTTAGGCCTTGCTAGGCCTACTTCTATAATAATAAGCATTAATTTAAAATTACTTACCTAACAAACATTGTAGATTAGCAATTATGGGAATTAAGGTTAAATGTACTACAGGTGACATCCCTGCGCCTCCGCAATGGATTAGTTCAGAGACAGGTGTCAATCAAGACATGCCACAAAAAAAACATTTCACAACTGCGACAAATACGATCAGTAGACCAACAGCCTAAAACGACCAAATGGGGTCTGCCTAGGGCTGTTACGGTGACCATATTACCGCCACACTGGTGGTCATGAGTCATGACCGCAGTCAAATTCATGCATAATCACATTTGTGTTCACATGAGAACAGTGTTCTCATGCTAACTGATTGCATTTTGGAAGAGTCATGCTTATAACCTGCTGCCGTGTGCGCACTGCTGCGCTTATGTGAAGAAATAGTCTAATGTTTATCAACTTTTTACATAAAAAAAAAAATGGGGGTGATCAGCTTCAATATTGCAAATTGTTGCTTCCATCAATGTAATTGTCTGCATAATTTCCAACCCCCATACACTTTTTTTAATATACTGTAACAACCCTGGGTTTATAAGCGTGGATATCGACTGCTGCAGGAGCATGCTTTTTGCGGCAGTCAATAGCCCGCTGGACTTCGGGTTAGAAGGTCGAGGGTTCGAGAACTGCTCCCTGCCGGTTTCATTACAATACCTTTCTTATTCCCAGCAAACACTACCACCCCTCCCCATTTTGGAGTAAACTAATAAACAATAACACTTAGGCTTCTACCTTCAGTTTATACACAATAGTTATATTTTTTGTTTAGTACTGGCCTTCCTTTATTTCTGATGTCCATCCAGTTTGATTTATATTTGTAATTGCCATTTCACAGAAGTTCTGAACCTATATACATTTTAAAGACACCGTATGTTTTACATTTGTTCTTGTTATTAGTCCCACCCTTCAGCTTCATTCAACCCCTCCCACCAAGCTCTTAACACCAACCATTTTGGATTTCTATTTGCCATATTTCTCAACTGTGCTGTGATGCTTCACAAAAGTACTGAACCTTTCTATTATCAATTTCTACAGATTGTAAACGAAAATACAATTTTTTGCTAAAATAATTATATTAATCGATTGACTGGGACTTTTCAAATCGCCCAGTATTGCTATCTGCAGCATTAAATCTAGGTAAATGTTCAACTCTTCAGCCATTCCTGGACCTGTGACCAAAAACAAACATATGGGCAGTACCAAAATAAATGATCTAATGACTGCGTCCTCGCAGCAAAATCTGCAGAGCAGGGAAGATATATACTCAGCAAAAAAATAAACATCCTCACTGCTAACTGCATTTATTTAACAAACTTAACATGTGTAAATATTTGTATAAACATTATATTGAACAACTGAGACAATAATTTGTCTGTGGAACTTGTTCAGTTTAACAGAAATGGAGTGTCTCCCTGAACAAGGGGGGGGGGGGGGGGGGTCAAAATAAAAAGTAACCGTCAGTATCTGGTGTGGCCACCAGCTGCATGAAGTACTGCAGTGCATCTCCTTATGGACTACACCAGATTTGCCAGTTCTTGCTGTGAGACTTTACCCCACTCTTCCACCAAGGCACCTGCAAGTTCCCAGACAAAATCGATCCTGCTAGAGAGTACAGGCCTCGGTGTAACGCTCATTCCTTCGACGATAAACGCAAATCCGACCATCACCCCTGGTGAGACAAAACAGCGACTCATCAGTGAAGAGCACTGTTTGCCAATCCTGTCTGGTCCAGCGACGTGGGTTTATGCCCATAAACGACATTGTTGTGGTCTGGTGAGGACCTGTCTTACAACAGGCCTACAAGCCCTCAGTCCAGCCTCTCAGCCTATTGTGGACCGTCTGAGCACTGATGAGGGATTGTGCATTCCTGGTGTAACTCGGGCAGTTGTTGTCATCCTGTACCGCAGGTGTGATCTTTGGATGTACCGATCCTGTGCAGGTGTTGTTACACGTGGTCTGCCACCGCGAGGACGATCAGCTGTCCGTCCTGTCTCCCTGTCTCACAGTACGGACATGGCAATTTATTGCCCTGGCCACATCTGCAGTCCTCATGCCTCCTTGCAGCATGCTTAAGGCACGTTCACACCCTGGGCATCTTTCTTTTGGTGTTTTTCTGAGTCCGTAGAAAGGCCTCTTTAGTGTCCTAAGTTCATAACTGTGACAATTGCCTTCCGTCTGTAAGCTGATAGTGTCTTAACGACCGTTCCACAGGTGCATGTTCATCAATCGTTTATGGTTCATTGAAAAAGCACGGGAAACAGTGTTTAAACCCTTTACAAAGATCTGTGAAGTTATTTGGATTTATCTTTGAAAGACAGGGTCAATTCATAAACCATGTGCCAAGGAATCGGTACATCGAAAATCTCATCTCCCCCCCTTTTACTTGCCACTTGCAGCATTACCACAAAAATGGAATTAGTTGGTTGTAATTTTGGGTAGAACAGACAATTCCATAGGTGTGTTAGCTGCATGTGTGACAACTCCAGCAGTCCTATTTATGATATAATTTACAAAAATTACACCTTTAAAACATGATTTTTTATTTTTTATATCAATTACTGTATTTGAGTGTAACCACTTTGTTCTGTCTTTTCAGGTGGATTAAACTGAACTTGCAACCAACTTTCTATGGCTCATTAAAAATAAAAAGTTTGAGATGACTTCATTTTCAAATAACCGGTTGTAAATCTGAATAAAGGGAAAATGGCCATTCTTGAAAATGGGGTGAGACATTCTTACTAATTTACTAGAGAACCATTTTGGATTTAAGTATAACTTTTGTATGACTGATGATTTTAGTGAAAGTTCTATGCTTTAATATTTAACATTTTAAGCTAATCATTCTGATCTGTTGCATCAGCCTCAATGCTTTTAAAAGTTTTGTTGTATTAATTTGGGATCTATTGCATTCCACAACTGTCCCAGCATATGTTTGGAATATACATTTTTTGCACAGAAGGACATTTCGGTCAACTTTTGTACTATGGGGATAGTAGATTGACAGACTAGTGCTTTTGCTGTTTGTTAGGCTTACTCATCTTGTAGGCTGACTAAAAGTAGGCCAAACGTGGACAGTTTTAACATCTTCAATACAAGCCTGGGAATTTGATAAGAGGGACGCGCACAGTTGCGTCCCCCATGTGTCGGTCTTCACTTGTAGCCTACTTCTTAGCTGTGAGAAGGACCCAGATCACGTGATGGGCATTTGCTAATAAGAATGGTGATCTGAGCGAGCCATGTGAGTCAGAGGTGCTTCAGAAAACGGCAGCCGGGAATTCTAATTATATTCAGCCCAAGGGCACAACGGCCACTTTGTCCGCAAACGGCATGGATTTAAAAAAAGGGGGCATTACGGCCACACAAGGGGGATGCTGTGGGAAAATGTGAGGCCTGGTGAGATTATTATGAAGTGCTTGTCAAATTTTGAAAGAAAGAGACTGATGAAGTGTGTGCAGCCCGCACAAGAAAGAGCTCATGCCTTTCATGCAAAAAAAATTGATCATTAGTCACATCATTCAGCCTTAGAATATATATATATATATATATATATATATTTTTAAATATTCAATACATATAGCCCAATGTTGGCATAAATAACACCAAATTAAGCATATAGGAGTAGCTGTTTCTTTGTTAACCACTCAACACAATAGTCACATGTGCGCACTTCCTTAGAAATCGTCTGGAGAAAATATCCATTCTGTTGTATTCAGCCATGTTCAATTGTATTCTGACTAAAATAATGCCACAGAATTCTAAGTCAATCTTGCCTGTTAAATGAACTAGTGTAGCCCACTGCCATATCAGGGCCTAACATAAGGACACCTCTGTTTGCTATTCTGTTCTTCTGAAATAGGTCTGAAGAAAAGTCTGTCTACAATAAAATGGATTTATTGTGATGTGTAAGCTATATTAAATGGATGTAACCGTTTTAAAAATGGATGTTCCAAAAGGTCTACGTCAATGGCTTGTAGGCTGTGTGTGGAAGCCAGGAGATGCTAAAAGAGTTAAACGGTCAATTACCGTGAGACCGGCAGTTATTTGCTTGACAATCACCGGCTGACAATTTTATGACCATGACAGCCTCAAGTCAGCCCTAGTCAAATCAGTGTAGATGAAGGGAAGGAGACAGGGGTAAAGAAGGATTTTTAAGCCTTGAGAAATTGATTGTGTACGTGTGTGCCATTCAGAGGATGAATGGGCAAGACAAAAGATGTAAGTGCCTTAGAATGGGGTATGGTAGTAGGTGCCAGGCGCACCAGTTTGTGTTAAGAACTGCAATGCTGCAGAGTTTTTCTACACTCAGTTTCCCCTGTGTATCAAGAATGGTCCACCACCCAAAGAACATCCAGCCAATGGCAGGCCAGTGGTTGAAAACAGGTCATTAATGAGAGAGGACAGAACAGTGACACAAATTGTGCAGCGCAATAGATGGGCTACAGTCAACTGACAGTCCAGTACAACATTGATGCCCAAGACCCATAAAAGAACACATAACTCATGGTACCTTGACATGAATGGGGTATAGCAGCCGACAACCTTAGAGTTCCACTTCTTTCAGTAAAAAACAAGAAACTGCGGTTGCAGTGGGCTAAGGAATGAAAACACTGGACACCGCAGAACTAGAAAAACATGGCCTGGTCTGATGAATACCGGTTCCTTCAGTTTCACGCTGATGGGAGGACTAGGGTATTGAGAAATCCATGAGTACATGTATCCATCATGCCGTGTGTCAACGTCGCAGGCTGGTGGTGGTGTTAGATGTGTTTTCATGGAACACATTGTGCCCCTTGATAAGTGGAGCAACGTTTGCGTGCCACAGGATAGCGGAACATCATTGCATCATGACTGCAGTGTATCCATCTGGGAATACATTTTTTCAGCAGGGTAACTTCCCCATGCTACAAGGCTAGGATTGTCAGGAATGGTTCCATGAACATGACAGGGAATTCAGCTTACTGCAGTAGCCTGCCCAGTAAACAGATTGCAACCCAATTGAGCATCTGTGAGATGGAACAAGCTATTCAGAGTAGAGATCCAATACCAGCCAACTTGACAACTGCGGAAACATTGGAGTCTACGTGGGCCAGCATGTGGAACGGTTGACACATTGTAGAGTCCATGCCCCAAGGAATTGAGGCTGTTGAGGGCAAAAGGGGGTTTAACGCCATATTAGCAAGGTGTTAATGTTTTGTACACCGTGTATATTTAAAGCATGTGCTTCCACAAGTGTGGTTCCTAAGTGAATTAAGCAACTAACATCTCATAATCATGTATAAAAGTTCCCAGTTGCCCATTATTTTGGCTGCCATGGCTAGAAGAGATCTGGGACTTCGAAAGAGGGGTTTCAAAAGAGCATAGGGGATTTCAAGTGTGTGTGTGTGTGTCTCACCAGATCGCAACCCAATTGAATACTCTGGAGCAGCGCCTGAGACAGTGTTTTCCACTATCAACAAGACACCAAATGATAACATTTCTCATGGAAGAATGGTGTTGTATCCCTCCAGAGTTCCAGACACTTGTAGAATCTGTGCCATTGAAGCTGTGCTATTATTTTGGAAGTTGCCTGTATGTGTACTATACAAACAAATGTACAGTATAGGTATGCGTGTCATTCAGGACTGCATGGTGGCGGTGTGGGATTATGAGTAACAGGGTGAGGCTTCAAGCTAATACAGGGGTGCATAGCCGAGCTAGGTTAGCCCACATGTCCCCACTGTTCCGTGCTGTAACATTCTTAGTAAAAGCAAATACACAGGCAGCTAGACGCAACCCAAAGTCCGCCCCCCCCCCCACTTAGACCATTGCTCTGCTGCTCCAACATTACAGGTGTTACTTCTAGGCAAACTTGGAAAAGACTACCGCCCAGCGCTGAGGCCCAGCTGCATCTAATGACAGTGGCCACAGACTGTTTTTTTAAAAAGAGGGAAAATTATTTGTAAAATGCAAGCAACAAGAAAATACCAATATTCATTTAGACAGGTGTTGTTGAGCCGTCAGAGTTCAGTATTTAGGACACAAACACCACAATCTTAGAGAAACAGTGAGTAGGCTAAACTGGCATTAACCTAGAGTCGATGTCCACGCCCCCATGGAAATCTAATTAGCATAAGCAAATATGTTTAATCTAGAGATGTTCTTTGCATGGACTGAGTCTCAAAATCAACCGCATCCACCGATGTCGGCCTTCCGCATCTGCAGTTGAAGGTGGCAGAGCTACAGTGGTGTCAGACCAGGAGACATCCCGAAAATCGGTTTGTCTCAAACATTCTTTAGCTTCCGAACGGTTTGGCCGACAAACTAATAGGATTCAAACACTACGAACTCCACAAGACTCGTCTGAAGTTGGTACCACCACAACCACCTTCTGTCTGAAGCGTCCTAACAGTTTGGGCTACACACTAATAGGACGCCACCATCGAAAGGTAAGATTCTCAAACACGTTTTTCTCTAGGACGCCCACAAGCCTCGTCTGAAGGTAGCTCGGTACAAGTTAAAACAAATATTGGAAGTATATATGGAAGTACCAGTGTAAAAAAAACTGATATAGGATAGACCCTTCAAAACATACTTTCTTTTTTATAGATATTTTGACCATCTGTTTTGCCATGTATGAATATGCTTTCCTATGGGCTAATAGCAGTAAGGCCAAAATCAAACAAATCATTTTTATACTAAAATTCCAACTCAGAGGTAAATTATCCTTGGAATGACCATCTTAAAACAATTCCATATGTTAGTTTAGGGTGAGTTCGTAAATTCAATCTGGAGTGACAGTGTGTGCTCAGAGTGCGCTCTGGGCGTTCGTAAATTCAGACCATTGTCAGATTGTCCGTTCTAAAATTCAGAGCATTTAGAGCGCACACTGGAGTAGGGTTGATCTGAGCTTTCTGACCCCACAACGGCAGTCAAATACCCAAGCCAACTGGCTAACGTTAACAAGCTTGATAGCTACTTCCAGACACAAAATGAGAAGACCTCACTGACCATTTAACTTGCTGGTTAGGCTGTTTTCAGGTAATCCAAACTGTGCGGCTGAAAATTGTATTATGCTTTTTTGTCAAAGTTTACTGACACCGGCCATTTTCAATGGGTGTGGAGCGTTTGTAAATTAATCGATTATTCTGCAAATTTCCAACGCACACTTAGTAGAAACCAGGCCCCTTAGACCTTAGTGGTAAATGAACAGACATAAACGTCCCTCTTCTCCTACATAGGAACAGATAAATCAACACATTTTCTAAATTTGATCCTGGACCTATGCCTGCTGGGGTAGAGGGTAGTTGGGTATGCGAGCTAGTCTGTCTTGTCTAACAGGAGAGGAGTGAGGCAGGGCAAGGGCTGTGTTGGGGTAGTTGGCTGGCTGACAGACCACTGGCGGCTCCCTGCAGTGTTGGAGAGCAGTGATTCACTGCTCGGCTCTGTTTACCCAAGGTCCCAACACATGTGAAGCCTGCAGGTGGCCATCTATAAATAAACACTGTGTCCCCGCCTTCCTGGGAGCCAAGGGCTCTGTTACCTGAGATGCTGAGCCTCAGCTCCAGTACAACCCTGCCTTACATGCTCCACATGAAGAGATCTAGCCTTTCACAGTGCCAAGTTATCAACGGATTGCCTTGTATGTTTATATGAAACTCAATGGGATTAGCCCCATTTACTAAATGTCCAGTTGAGGTAGCCTGTTGATAGACATTAATCGTACTTCACAAGAACAAAACAAATACAGGAAAACAGTCATGCTTCCTCACTCAAAAGGTTCCGCTGAATGTTATCAACATTCACCGCTTCCTGTTAACTGAGGTGACTCTGCATGTGTACACCAGACACTTACGTTGAAATCTTCCTCAGCTGTAGGAGTATGTTACCCTCACACAACGTATAATGGAAGTGTGTGTGTAACCCAAGATGACTAAGAAGGAATGGAACTCACGAAGGCAGAGGGGTGAGTCAGTCTGACACAGTACAGGATGACAGAGCCAGGCCTGACAGACTTCACGTAACAGATGCCCTGTTCCCATTGCAGGCATGGGGCCAACCAAAGTACTGCTGCAGTAATGGGCTACTGGCTGAGCATACTGGCAGTTATCTATGTACAATGGAACTTCACGTAGACATGTTACCATCAGGTGGTGACTGACAACCCTCTTTAAAAGCCTAATTAATCCACAAATACCAGGGTCCCCCCATAAAACCACTGCATCTAGCCAAACCAGAAAGTTTGGAAGCAGCCATCTCCCAGAGGAAATGCTAAAACAAAATTATGCATTACCAAAACATGGAGCAAGTGTTCAAATGAAAAAATGGGTGCATGGAAAGGGAAGTTCATCCTCAACAAAAAGCTGAATGAACGGCACACTCCAGTGTACCCTCTGGCCCAGACAGACACGGTCCCCCACCCTACCCCGCTAACATTTGAAAAGCAAGTGGATTTTAACAGCCATTTTCAACCCCCTTCTCCTCTCTTATTTGGCACGGTGTCCTGCAAACAAAGCCTCTTTTCAGGCCGGGGGGACTCGAGAGGACTGGCCCTTCACAGCAGCTCCTCTGGTCTCATCCTCAGCGCTAAAATTAATTAAACTGCGGCAGGAGAGGCTGTGTACAGCAGGGGGCCATCATCTCTGGCACATACCGGTCCTCGCCAAATACAGCCAGACACACAGCCTGAGGAACACTGACACAAACAAACAGGATGTTTACCTTTCCTGGCTGTTCTTTGAGCTGGTTCTATTATGCCACCTTGACCCTGGAAGTGGCTGTGAATGAAAGCTCTGCCAATATGAATGAATGTTATGGGACTCACGGAGCAGCCGACATCATTTAGCAGCTTTCCCCCTCATTCCCCTCGCTCATTAGCGTTCCAGTGAACTCTAAAAAGGTTCACACCCAGCCCAGCCATAACTCATCACGGAAAAACACCATCTTTTCTGACCCTCTGGTCTCTCAAGTTGATCGGACCAATTACTGATCCCACCTCTCCCACTACAAGCATTTGAAATGAGCCAGGGAGGAAAGATGCAGGCATCTGATGGAGATATACCACAATAAGAAGAAATCAGCTGCACCTTCAATACTCTCTAGCTTTATCAAATATTACAGACTGAGGGTTAAAGACATTCAAGAGACAGAAGTTAAAAAGAACAATCCAATGGCCACAAACCTTTCTATAACCCACTGGATTGCTAGGACCCACCTTCCTTCTCTACATGCAACTGTTCAGGCAGCCCACCTAGCTTTAGCTTATCTAGTCCTAAACAGTACTGAGACATACGGCCTACGTAGCTTATCCAAACCAATAAATTAGACATGTTAGCAAGATCTGAGACACCACTCCAGTTTAAGTACTGGAGACCTCTGACATGATAATAGATTCATCTACACAGTAAACACCACAGGGTATAAGGCAAGGCATGACACCTGTTTGAAAAGTGTTACCTCTGACATTGAGGCCGCTCCACTGTGAACCACATTAGTAAGCTTTCGTTTGGTGGAGAAACGTTGGACTAGCAGAGCTAAATGTCTGGAATGCATACAATGCTGCTCGTAATGAGAATGCAACAACGCTCACCGTAGTTTATTTTTCTATTTTAATGCTACTGCAGAATGTATGGGTGAATTGTACAGGCTATTGCTGCTAGAACTGGAAGAGTGATGGGCTGGTCTGGGTCCTTGTCTCAGATAGCTTTCCTGTCTGTCCACCCTGGGAGGGGAACCCCTACTCCAGGGCTCCGAGTATAGCCGTGCTCTTCCTGCTCAGTGCAGCCACTCTAAAATTACAGGAAAATCTAATCCTGCCAGTCACCTGCAGACAACAAATACAGCTCACTGCAGCGACAGAGGCAATTTAGTCAGTGCCTGGTTATACACACAGGACAGTCACTGAGTTAATCATTCTTTACTGATAGGAAAATGTAGTAGTTGGTGCAAACTCAACATATAATTTGAAGACAGTGATCCCAATTTCACTCGGACAGATACAAAATTGAAAGGTTTATAAAAACTACAAATGCACTTACCCCTTGGCTTCCAGTAAATCGGATCAGCGGTTGTGAAGACAGGCCCTGAGAGAGATGGACGAGGAGAAATTAAGTCACATTGAAAAATAATCATACTGAACAAGTACATTTAGTGGGTGAAACTTCATAGATCCTGTTTGGTGGGGAAATGTAGTGGACTGTTCAGTCAGGCCCATTCAAGTGACAGGCACACTGAACAAAGCACTGTGCAATAGAGAAATCTAACCATCTCGAAATTACTATCGTATTACCCTTGTTATGAATCTTCAAAAAGTCTAGGCATACAAAAAGAGTAATCTTGATAATCTAGCTAATGTCCTTTGAACATTATGATATAACTAATATGTCAAGCAGCAACAGGTGAGGAAGTAGTCCCTTTATTTCCCATGTGCATACTAACTCAGTGGATCACTGTCAGCATGAGCTTTTAAAAATGTCATTTTTGGATGAGGGGGTAACAACGGTCTGTATTTTACATCAAGCATTCAGATTAGAGTTCATTTTGGACCTGCCCCTGTGCAGTGGAAATTGCCTCACAATGCCGCTCCAAACTATCTCTAAACGTTGAGGCCTTGCTTTCGCTCAACCCATTAAACCATCCCTTTAGAGGGTGACAGGATTGAAATGCAAAGCAAGCAGCAGGCTATCAACTTCAATCAGCAGAGCTTCCTTCCTCCTTTTCATGTGTTCACCTACATAGACACACAGATATACAGGCATATTCATCAGATAATCTGTATGCATAAAAAGCAGCATGCCAGTAGCTGGGCAGTCATTTGTTTTATATCACACATGCTATTCATTACAACAGCCAGTCAATCAGTATAGTGTTCAAGGTGGTGACATTTTTCAAAATATTTTCAGCTGTTAGCAGCCCCCCAGATGAGGCTGATAAATGAAGTTACGGGGTACAAACACTGTCAATAAATCCTCTAGATTTTCACTAAGCACACCCATAAAATCAGATGAGCATAGCCTGATGACCATAGGCTTGGCCAGTATACTGGGGTATTTGGAAAAAGCCACAGGATGGTTTTGCAAAACCGCCAAAACTATTTATTTTAAGTAAACACCTGCAGTCAACTTGCGCAATACATTAGGAGATAAAGAACATTGTGTTCTTCATTTCATCTGTCACATTACGTACAGAAGCTTTCGGTAGTCCCCAGTCACTATGTTAACAAGCACACAATGACAAGATACCGGTGCCTTGTGAGTCACTGTTGTGCAGCATGCGCCAGGTGATCTAATTACAGTATGGAATTCACAACTAAAATGTTTGCCAGCTAGATCTCTTATAAATATTACGTTTACGTTCTAAATGCTCTGCAGTTGTGTATTTGGTTTGCTAATTTAGTAGCTAGTTATCTAGCTAAGTGGTTTGCTTCTTCTAACAGCAGAGAATCCCCTCCTGGAACAAGAGCCTTGCTGGTTAACTTCTTATGGCTGCAGGGGCAGTATTGAGTAGCGTGGATGAAAGGTGCCCAGAGTATTAAATTATTATTGGATAGAAAACACTCTGAAGTTTCTAAAACTGTTTGAATTATGTCTGTAAGTATAACAGAAGTCATGGCAGGCAAAAACCTGAGAAGTTCCACTTCCTGTTTGAATTATTTCTGAGGTGGCAGATTTTCAACCAAGCTCTCATTGAAAATACAGAGAGATATGGATGGGTTTTCACTTCCTACGGCTTCCACTAGATGTCAACAGTCAATAGAACTAAGTCTAATGACTCTAATGTGAAGGGGGGGGGGGGGGGGGGGGCGAAGGAGACAGGAATTAGTAATCACGCATTCAACACGCACGTTCACGTGAGAGGCAGCTCCGTTCCATCTCAATTGAAGTCAATCTAATTCTCCGGTTGGAACGTTATTCAAGATGTATGTTAACAGCATTCTAAAGATTGATTCAGTACATCGTTTGACATGTTTCTGACTGTTACGGAACTTTTGGACATTGTCATGTTATAGTGGATGCACTTTGTGACTTTGGAATTGATTACCGCTAATGCGATAACCAAAGTAGCTAATTGGACATAAATAACAGACATTATCGAACAAATCAAGCATTTATTGTGGACCTGGGATTCCTAGGACTGCATTCTGATGAATTCATCAAAGGAAACATTTATCATGTATTTTCTGGTTTCTGTTGACCTTCTGGCTAATTTGGCTATTGTTCTGAGCTCAGTCTCAGATTATTGCATGATTTGCTTTTTCCGTAAAGTTTTTGAAATCTGACACAGCGGTTGCATTAAGGAGAGGTATATCTATAATTCCATGTGTATAACTTGTATTATCATCTCCATTTATGATGCGTATTTCTGTTGAAACGATGTGCCTATGCAAAGTCACTTGATGTTTTTGCAACTAGTGAATCTAATGCCTCAATGTAAACTCTGATTTTTTGTTATAAATATGAACTTTATCAAACAAAACATGCATGTATTGTGTAACATGATGTCCTATGAGTGTCATCTGATGAAAATAATCAAAGGTTAGTGATTCATTTTATCTCTATTCTGGTTTTTGTGAAAGCTATCTTTAGCTGGAAAAAATGGCTGTGATTGTGGTTTTGTGGTGACCTAACAATCTTTTGTAGTGCTTTCGCTGAAAAGCCTATTTGAAATCGGACACTTGTGGGATTAACAACAAGATTACCTTTAAAATGATGTAAGACACATGAATGTTTGAGGAATTTTAATTATGAGATTTGTTTTTTTAATTTGGCGCCCTGCACTTTGACTGGCTGTTGTCATATCGATCCCGTTTACGGGACTGCAGCCATAAAAGGTTATTAAGTAGCGTTTGAGTAGAATTTTATTGTTTAGGTCAGAAACGTACAAAATGTTGGCAATGCGCTCTTAAGGAATCGTTAGACAACGCTAACTAAATGCTAATTACAGGTATTCCCAATGTGGGGTACACCACAATGCTGTTGAGGGTACCGCAAATAAAAATGTGATTCATTATTATTATTATTTTTAAATATATTTTTAAATCCTCAAATAGTCCATTTAATAAGTCCATAGAAACACATACCAGCTCTACTGGTAGTACTGCTACTACCAGCAGTATTTCACCTGTTGACGGCAAGTTGTTCTGCCTCCACGTGCACAACCAATGCTAGCATCAGTAATTTTACATTTGTTGTTAGCCCAGCAGGCACGGACACTGACAGTTGTGAATCTGATACAGCCGAAGAGCTACCCCCTCCCCCGGGAAAGCACCGAACGGACAGGGAAGTTGGACCATCGAAGAGGACCAAATATGCCAACTACATTGATTTGGGGTTCACTTATATTGGGAGTAGTGCCTTTCCTTCCCCGTGTTTTGTGCGCGAAAGTACTGACATCAATGAAACCTTGACTCTTGCACAGACATTTTAGAAAAAAAACATGCCAATTTGAAAAATAAGCCACGGGAGTTTGAGTGAGACTTAATGATGTCTTACTACTCGAAAGTCGTCTTAAGTCGGCTGACAACAACAGTGGTAGGCCTGATCACCGACAACGATGAGACGACCTATAGGGAGGTCAGAGAACTGGCAGCGTGGTGCCAGGACAACAACCTCTCCCTCAATGTGAGTAAGACAAAGGAGCGGATCGTGGACTACAGGAAAAGGCGTGCCGAACAGGCCCCCATTAACATTGACGTGGCTGTAGTGGAGCAGGTTGAGAGCTTCAAGTTCCTTGGTGTCCACATCACCAACAAACTAGAATGGTCCAAACATACCAAGACAGTCGTGAAGAGGGCATGACAAAACGTATTCCCCCTCAGGAGACTGAAAAGATTTGCCATGGGTTCCCAGATCCTCAAAAAGGTTGTACAGCTGCACCATCGAGAGCATCCTGACCGGTTGCATGACCGCCTGGTATCGCAACTACTCAGCATCTGACCGTAAGGCGCTAGAGGGTAGTGCAAACGGCCCAGTACATTACTGGGGCCAAGCTTCCTGCCATCCTGGACCTATATAATAGGCCCATAAAATTGTCAGAGACTCCAGTCACCCCAAGTCATAGACTGTTCTCTCTGCTACCGCACAGCAAGCGGTGCGCCAAGTCTAGGACCAAAATTCTCCGAAACAGCTTCTACCCCCAAGCAATTAGACTTTTGAACAATTCATTAATTGATTTGCTAAAATGAACATACTATTAATAAGAGGGGGCTAAAAGCATCTTATATGGTGAGCTACCGAATGGCTTAGACAGACAAGCCCCATACCATTGTGGAGGACTTAATTCTTCCTGCTGCCACAGATATGGCTGGGACAATCTTGGGGGAAAAGGCCAAAAAACTAGAGACAAAGCCTTCAAACACTTTCACGACGCATCAGTGACAAGGAGATGTTTTGAAACAGTTACTGCGTCTATTATAAGCCAGTGAATTCTATGCGTTACAGCTGGATAAGTCAGACGTGGTGGGCCTGGCACAGCTCCTGGTATATGTCCGTTACGTTTATGGGGGGGGGGGGTCAATTAAGGAAGACACCTTCTGCAAACCGAGACAACAGGAGAGGATATTTTTAAAGTACTGGATAGCTTTGTGACATCAAATGGACTTGTGGTCAATATGTGTTGGTATCTGTACTGATGGTGCAAACGCCATGGACAGGGAGGCATAGTGGAGTGGTAACGCGCGTGGAAGCAGTTGCTCCCGACGCCACTTGGGTGCACTGCAGCATCCGAGAGGCTCTTGCTGCCAAGACAATGCCTGACAGCTTGACAGACGTTTTGGACACTAACAAAGTTAACCACTTTCACTGTAAAGCAAGGCCACCGTTTTCACTGTAAAGCAAGGCCACCGAACTCTTGTGTATTTTCTGCACAACGCAATGATATGGGCAGCGACCATGTCATGCTTTTACAACATACAGAAGTGCGCTGGTTATCAAGGGGCTAAGTACTGACGATTTTTTTAAATTGAGAGACGAGTTTAAAGTTCTTTAGACCATAATTTCCACTTGTCCTACCGCTTGCATGATGTTGAGTTTCAAACGACTGGCCTATCTGGGTGATGTTTTTTCCTCACTTGAAGGATCTGAATCTAGGATTACAGGGAGTTTACATACACTTAGGTTGGAGTCATTAAAACTTGTTTTTCAGCCACTCCACACATTTCTTGTTGAACTACAGTTTTGGCAAGTCAGTTAGGACAGCAACTTTGTGCATGACATGTAATTTTTTTCAACAATTGTTTACAGAGAGATTATTTCACTATATCACAATTCCAGTAGGTTAGAGGTTCACATACACTAAGTTGACTGTGCCTTTAACAGCTTGGAAAATTCCAGAAAATTGTGTTGTGGCTTTAGAAGCTTCTGATAGGCTAATTGACATCATTTCAGTCAATTGGAGGTGTACCTGTGGATGTATTTCAAGGCCTACCTTCAAACTCAGTGCCTCTGCTTGACATCATGGGAAAATCAAAAGAAATAAACCAAGACTACAGAAAAAAAATTGTAGACCTCAACAAGTCTGGTTCATCCTTGGGAGCAATTTCCAAACGCCTGAAAGCACCACGTTCATCTGTACAAACAATAGTATGCAAGTATAAACACCATGGGACCACGCATGCGTCATACCGCTCAGGAAGAAGACCCGTTCTGTCTCCTAGAGATGAATGTACCTTGGTGCGAAAGTGCAAATCAATCCCAAAACAGCAGCAAAGGACCTTGAAGATGTTGGAGGAAACCGGTACAAAAGTATCTATATGCACAGTAAAATGAGTCCTATATTGACGTAACCTGAAAGGCCGCTCAGCAAGGAAGAAGCCACTGCTCCAAAACCACCAATAAAAAGCCAGACTATGGTTTGCAACTGCACACGGGGACAAAGATCGTACTTTTTGAAGAAATGTCCTCTGGTCTGATGAAACAAAAGACTGCACTTTTTGGCCATGATGATCATCGTTATGTTTGGAGGAAAAAGGGGGAGGCTTGCAAGCAGAAGAACACCATCCCAACCGTGAAGCACAGGGGTGGCAGCATCATATTGTGGGGGTGCTTTGCTGCAGGAGGGACTGGTGCACTTCACAAAAAAGATGGCATCATGAGGAAAGAAAATGATGTGGATATATTAAAGCAACATCTCAAGACATCAGTCAGGAAGTTAAAGCTTGGTCGCAAATGGGTCTTCCAAATGGACAATGACCCCAAGCATACTTCCAAAGTTGTGGCAAAATGGCATAAGGACAACAAAGTCAAGGTATTGGAGTGGCCATCACAAAGCCCCCGACCTCACAATCCCATAGAAATTTGTGGGCAGAACTGAAAAAGCGTGTGCATTCAAGGAGGCCGACAAACCTGACTCAGTTACACCAGCTCTGTCAGGAGGAATGGGCCAAAATTCACCCAACTTATGGGAACCTTGTGGCCCTACACGAAACATCTGACCCAAATTTAAATTGTTTAAGGCAATGCTACTAAATACTAATTGAGTGTAACTTCTGACCCACTGGAAATGTGATGAAAGAAATAAAAGCTGAAAGTCATTCTATACTATTATTCTGACATTTCACATTCTTAAAATAAAGTGGTGAACCTATCTGACCTAAAACAGGACATTTTTTACTAGGATTAAATGTCAGGAATTTTGAAAAACTGAGTTTAAATGTATTTGGCTAAGGCGTATGTAAACTTCCGACTTCAACTGTATATTCAACGTGCGGGACAAAATTGAGGCTATGATTAAGAAGTTGGAGCTCTTCTTGGTCTGCATTAAGGACAACAGGTCTTTCCATCGTTTTATGATGTGTGTGCAAATGAGGTCAAGCTTATGGACAATGTCAAATGTGATATAGCGAAGCACCCGAGTGAGTTGGGTGCGCAATTACGCAGGTACTTTCCTGAAATAGATGACAAACAAATGGATTCGTTATCCCTTTCATGCCCTGCCTCCAGTCCACTTACTGATATTTGAACAATTGTGCCTCAGAAATTGCAACATGCGGTTCTGTGAAAATTTTATTTAAAATCAGCTGTGCTCAGAGTATCCTGCCTTGGCAAATTGCACTGTTAAAGACACAGATGGCCATTGCAACCACGTACCTATTTGAGAGTGGATTCTCATTAGCATGAAAACTAAATACAGGCACAGACTGTGTGGAAAATGATTTAAGACTGACTCTCTCCAATACAACATCGCAGAGTTATGTGCATCCTTTCAAGCACACCCTTCTCATTAACCTGTGGTGAGTTATTGACCATTTTCAATGTACAAAAGGTTAAATAAAATTATTAGTGCCCTGTTCCTATAAGAGCTCGTTGTCACGTCCCACGAGCCGGGTTGTGACAAAATCTCACTCATTCTTATGAGTACTAAATGTATCGTATAGTGTGTGGCAAGCTTACAATGAAGGCAAAAAACTACATTTGAGAACGTGTTGACCCTGGTGCTAGAAAGCATATGCAGCTGGAGGTTGAATGTTTGCTGAAAGGGTACGGGACTATAAAAAGTTTAGGAACCACTGCCTTTGTACTTGTTAGTAAGTGATGTTTTTGGGGATTTGAATATTAATACTTTTCTAAAAACCTGCAGTCAAATTGTGCACTAGGTAATAGATAATGCAGAACACGTTCATTTTGCCCGCTAGATCATTTTTTACGATGAAGTTCTCATTAAGAAGCCTACAGGTACTAGTTTCCCAAAAAAACAACAGTTTAAGGCAGTCATGCGTGTTTGTTTACAAAGAAGCAAAATTAGCAAAATGGGAGCTTTGTGAGGTGAGTCACTCCTGCAGGGGAACTTAAGTGAGGTGATCAAGTTACACTTGAAATTCAATACTAATGTTTGCCAACTATATATCTTTTAAGTTAATATGTGCCAAATACATTCTCTTCAGCTGGGGTTTTCTAACTTTAGCTAAGGGGCAAACGTTACCAAGAAGCTTAATCTTGCAAGTTAACAGTAGCAGAGACAATCCCCTCCTGGATTAAGATCCCTGCGGTCTAATATTTGTTTTGTGTGTGCTGAAAACTGCATTTTGAGATACTTGCATAACTTTGAGCTGGGTTGCCTGTCGTAGTATTAAATGATTGCATGTGTTCATTACCATTTACATAGCATCCGCTATGAGAATTCCTTAGTACTTGATAGCATTCTGGTAAGTTCTATGGACTTTTTTTTTTTTTACTTTGGAAAAAAATAACAATAGCGCCCCTTGTGTGCACTACCGGTAAAACTGTATATCCCGGGATGGCACAGTATGAAGGCATGGACATCTGGATACCACCCAACCCTAGATCACAATGTACCCAACAGCACAGCCAAATTATATCGAATGACATAGGCAGACTTAAGAAACCGACATCAGTTTTGTGAATTGGCATGAGAAATACTTAATCAAAAGCCAAATAGAACTATAAACAAAAAAAGTTGTGATCAAATTCTTTAATGTTATGAGCAAAATAACTTTGGTAAACAAGTTGTACACAAACTTCCACCCATAGCATGTGGGGTTTTGGAGCCCCATCAGTGTAATTATCCGTTCAACCTACAACAAAGCCTGACCGTGTACGAATGTGTGAGAGAAATAAGATTGAAGAACAAGTTCCCCCTTTCACCTTAGGTAAAGCTTTAAACCTATTACACAATGGTGTAAACTGCTACTGCTAAAGAAGCCATGGTAGCAGCACAGCAGATAGTTTGGCAAATGTCAGTGTATAGTCTACTCTTTCCAAGTCAAGCAGACCTAGCCATAAACATACCACTACTGAGGAAACTTTTGGTTGCATGATGAGACTTAAGAGCATAACATGATTTTCCTGATGGGAGACAAAGCACAAAAATGTATTCCACTAAGCAGTGCCAAGCTTCTAAAGGTTAGCCTGCCTATGTAATGAACAATATTCGGAGGGAAAATGCTTGACGACAACTGACAAGTAAGAGGAAGACCATCTGGTTTCCTTCCTCATTGACACGTCTGGAGCTCACGTGAAACATAAAGCGAGGCTAGCCTGCCCAGAACAGCCTTTGGAAAGACCAGGGTCACGCTGCAACTGAGGGGATGCTGGCACTGCAGAAAACCAAACCACTGACTGAGAGCCCTACAAAATGTTTTATTATGCGTCTGTCCTATATCTGAGAGATATGATCAGTTAATTTTTTACATGCATTTATGCCCTTATTTTAGGCACTAATCTTTATCTATGCTTAAATGTTACTGGCACCGGGAACCTTCAGATGAGTTTTGAGGCTTGTGGAGGCCCTAGAGCAAAACATCATCGTGTTCGTGAGAATCTCATCTTTCAATAGTGTAGTTTGTAGGCCAAACCGTTTGGGCGCTACATCCGATTTTGTGAGAAGACCGATTTTCGGGATGTCTCATGGTTTAACAAACACCACTTTAGGTCTGCCACGTTTCACCGCAGATGCGGCAATATCGGCGGATTGAGACGCAGCTTGGATTTTTTTTAAATGTTAATTTGATTTTACACAGGGGCGTGACCATTGTAGGTTAAGGGTTAATGCAAGTGAGCACTAGCAAAAGACCATTGGTTAGCGATGTTTCTGTAGCGCTCCTGTGATGGCAGAGTTACACCTGCTTAAATTTGGCACGTGACAAATAAAATTCAATTTATGTCAAGTCATAATATCATTCTGCCAGGTAGGCATAGGTTACTTTGAAGTTAACCTTTAATTAAGAACGCTTTTGAGAAAGCATTTCCATCTCCCAGAAGGTTATCATTAGCATCGCTAACGGCTACACACACAGGTTTCAGAAAGTGGCTAGGAAATATGAAATTACTGATGTCTTTTCTTGTCATGATTAAGTATACATTTAGTTGATTTCCTACTAAGTTCCATACATTATTTTATATTGTCGAATTCTGTTTTAATGTCTGGATTCCGTCCACGTTCTCCGCAATGCGGATTTTATAGGGCCCTACTGAACAGCCACAGAGCTCACACTGGTAGCTGAGAACATAGCACTTTGAACAGGGTAGCCCCTGGCTTGCGTACTTTCCCATTAGTCATATAATTGTTTTTTTTGTGTTCTCAAATCATGGGTGACTTGACACATCAAAAAGGTTCAGGTTCTTCCTTTGCCACATCCTTATGAGAATGAGGTGCTAACTTGAACACACTATGTGGTGAATGCAGATTCAGTGCAAATTGTGCATAAAGACAACGCACAAGGAATGTAATAAAACCAACACCCGTGGTCAGATATGAGTGAATGATTTGGAATGTGTGATGCAATGTGAAAATTTTAATAATAGTAACGATACCAAACAGTCATTGAAAGAGGCACTTCATATTCTAACCAACAGAATAGAGATGTTCTCCCAGATGTTCTCCAATACAACCCATCCCTTTCCTGGGAATTGATCCCCTCTGGTTTCACCTAGACATGTGCTCAGTCCAACTAGCCAGCCAGACCTTTAATGGAGCCTGCACATTCAGTCCCCCCCACCACTGGAATATAAAACAGAGCACCGAATTTAGCTCCCCCATCCCCCTCCACTGACAGAGTGCAACACTCAGCCTGTTCATTTGAATGGGCTGCTGACATGTCACTATTCTCTGGGACTGGAGCCCAGAATGTTCTACAGAGCTAACCTTAGGACAGAATGTGGCCCCTGACTAGGTCTGGGGCGATAGCAGTATTGTAATACTCGTTAGTGTTGCGGCAAGGAAACAAAAAACAAAGCACATTGAACTTCTTTAGGAAAACAGACCCAATCCTGGAAACAAAGATTACGTGTGACTAGATGACATTTACTTTCCAAGCTATAGCACACAATATTATACATACAGCAGGTTTTTAAAAGACCAAAGAGTTGCCTGCTTTGTGTTTTAATTTTTGCCATGGAAAAATATTGCAATACTGGTAAAGTCACAGCCCTAATTCTGACCGTGACTCAATGACAGGGCCATGGAAGTTCACACAACACCAGAGAATGGCCACCAGCTGGTGTCATGCAACAAAGTAAGAGACAAATCTGATTGAGTCTAGGCCCAAGATTTCTACTCTCCGGGGAGTACCTTTGTAAGACAAAGACTGATAACACGAGGTTAGAATAGAGAGTTGAGCGATGGTGTTCCTTCAGCATTCACCTGTTGTTGGCAGTTTAATGAGTGGTTTGGACACTGGGAAGTTATTGACCTGCAGACTAGTTGGCAAAGTGCTCAGCTGTCTGAGTCTCGTGTTACCTGCATGCGAAGAGAAGACATATGCACAGACCCATTCCTGCCAAAGCAAAAGCACAATGTTTTCACTGGTGCTTTCCCCTTTTAACATTAGGGCTACTTTCTATTTGGATTACAGTCCTGCAATATAAGAGACAAGAATAGTTAGTCTTAATCCCCATCCACATGAACCTGCCTGTAACATGACTAGCATGTCATGTGTCAGGGTCGGTAGGAGGGCTACTCCTAAAACATTGCAGGCCTCAATGTTCACCAAATAAACATCCCTATAGATAAGTGCAGTGGGGTATTTCCCTCATCTCTCTGGGGAGATATTTGCACTACTATAAAAACACTGGTTTAAAGTTTAAACTCAATGTAACAAATGCTCACAAATCAATGAGGGTCATTGTGTTGGCTTATTTGGAATCACGTCAAAGGGGTCTCCACAGTTCTTTGAAACAAAAACGTACTACTTTACATAAAACTGCTTAATGTATTAAACCACATAGACCTAAAACAGCTTAAATTAATGATTGACAGAAGAGGCTGTTTCCACATGGATAGATATAATAATTTGATTTTTTTTTTCACGTACCAGTGACGTTTGAAAATAATGACGATGTAACACCATTGTTCCACTCTTGAAAACGAAATCAAAATACTACGAGGTTAGGCTAGTTTGCAACAGCTGTCTGTAGAGGAACTGAGCAATCAAATTCCTTAAAGAAAAATTCAGGTCGGAAAGTGAAAGTGACATTTCTATGAAGCTTCTACAAACAGCAGAAATTGGAACTTGAGATACATACACCTTACTTGAACTTTGAAAAATCTCAATGCATTAAAAAGGAACACTTTGCTGGGAGTTCCAGTTGTAGGTTGAAGTGGGGAAGACTATTCAAGATGTGACAGACAGCTCCACAGAGGACGCATTAAGGCAGGATTCTGTGTTTTTCGGGCAGAAAAGGACAGAAAACACAGATCTAAAATTATTCTTATTGGAAATACTGCTCGGCGTCAGTCAGAGTTTGCTCCAAATCATGAATGTAAAAGGACAAATTTTGTGTTTCAGTTGCACTTCTCTGGGTAAGATACATCTCTTTGCTTTCGTCTTGACCAATCAAATTCCACCATTCACGAACAGGCTTTGATCACCATACAGCGCTCCGACTGATGTGTACACTTTTCTCTGGTACTATTTTCCTGTGTTCCAATGTTCAACAACTCATCGTTCAACACAATAGTCAAGTACAAAAGCATCACTAAGCTCGGGACTGAACACATTCCTCTGCAACTGGATCCTAGACTTCCTGACAAGTTGCCCCCAGTGGTGAGGATAGGCAACACCTCAATGCTGACCCTCAACACAGGGGCCCCTCAGGGGTGTGTGTTAATCAGCACAAGTCAAATTACCCACATAATGCCATCCAATTATGGGACATTAACTAACCTGTGACAAAGGAACTAAAAGTAATGACAGATGCTGTTATGAGGATCAGGATCCTTCTGAATTGTCCAGGACTCATCTTTGAGGAGGTCAGAGGGCAGTGGAACAGAGAAGCTCCCCATGTGGGCCCAGGGCCTCAGACATGGTGTTAAGATCCAACAACAGCACCAGACCAGCTGTCAGAAGGACAGGACATTATCTGGGGCAGCTCCCAACACTTGACTACTGGGTCATGTCTTTTAGTGCAATGACTAGACACGAGACGTAGCAAGAATGCAGGTTAGGTCTGCTCTGTACACAATTGACACCAGGACGTCCAGTGTGACTAGCCCACGGCAGGCATATGGCTGTAGTTATGGTCTCGCTAGCGCCCCATTCATTCTGTTCAAACTGGGGAGTCAGCATTCCTTAAAAATCCATGGCATCAGGGCTGGTTGACCAGCACGAAGCAACAAAATCCAGACCAGTCGCTGTTACTTCCCATAGGGTCGGAAACCTTTCCTGTATCATCCCAGATAGCGTGAGACAAAAACGTTCAAAGTGCGTTCTTTGACAAATAAGAAAATGACATGATTTTCAGACAAAGCAAAATATGGCCTACTGTTTAACAAATGGGCAACAAGCAGTAAGAAAGTACATTCTATTTTGGCTTATTTCAACTGACGGATTGCACGATTTGGAGGAAACGTCTTTGAGGCTGGAATACATCGGTGACAGCCAATCGAAGTCCTTCACCGGAGGCAACAAACGTGCATACTAAGTGAGGCAGGTAGCCTAGTGGTTAGAGCGTTGGGCCAGAAACCGAAAGGTTGCAGGATCGAGTCCCCAAGCTGACAAGGCAAAAATCTTTCGTTCTGCCCACTGTACCCCGCTAGGTCGTCATGGTAAATAAGAATGTGTTCTTAACTGACAACTTAAAAAGTAGGATAGAGGACAACTCATTAAAGCTCAATCAGTCCCTTGTCTCTAGTGTCAAGGGGAAAAGTCAACCCAGAGCATTAACATCTCTCCTTGTGCCCGCCAGCAAACTAAAAGGACTGAACAGGCTCTTCAATGACAAGATATGATGCGTGTCTGCTCTGCTAGTTTGTGAAGCTACTTGACAAACATCTCTGTACTAGCAAGACTGGATCACATGTGAGAAACATGTTAACTCAGCTTATCAATGAAAAACTGGTTAGAAATTATAAACTTATCTTCATCCTTTTATCATACATAGAGCTCACTGCTGTGTAAGGAACGCCATGTAAAAATTCATTCTACCTGCACAGAAGCCAAGAATAACTTGGCCATTGAAACCAAAAGGCTTTGGGCCAAAACAGTGTCAATCATCCCACAAAGGGACACCAAAAGTTCAACTAAATTTCTATCCATTTTATTGAAATAGCCTATAGGTGCAATCTTGAAGGTTTTGGCATGATTTCATACACTGGTTGCTTTTCTAGAAAAGGTTACTGCTTTAGTAACTGGAGGCATCTGGCGGCAAAATATACTTTGATGAAAACCAGCAGCCGTTTGAATAAACACTGCAAAAAACAAGATGGTACAGCAATAGAATGTTCTGAAAAGGTCTTGGATGGTATTCAATTCTTTACAACCTGCGCTTGTCTGACAATTGGGGGATATGTAGGGTAGAGGACGACAGCATCATAAAAGAGGCCACATTTTAACACATTGCAGTACATTTATATCAAAGCTTCAAAGGATAAAATATCACATTAGGGCATATTTTTCCTTGTGTGTTAGTCTCCAGATTGGCAATCCCCAGAATGGAGCTCGAGTTCACTATGTACTTCCGCTCAGATGTACAAGCAGAGGAACGTGCTGACGTTGGCACTGCTCAAGTCATACATGGATAACAGTCTGCCATGCTACCTGAGGACTATTGCACAACGTACTTAAACAGCACAAAGCTCTAAATGCTGTATAATAGGATTGGGAGGTATACCGTATTCCCGGGGTATTTGGAAAATAACAGGTTTTTCAATACCGTTTGTATTATACAATTGAGTATTTGTATCTAAGTAAATACCTGCAGTCAACTTGTGCATTATGTTAGAAGACCACATTACTCACTTCATCGGTCACTACGTTTCTTTATGAAGCTTACAGGTAGTCCCGAGTCGTGTGCTTGTAAACAAACACCACATAACAACAAGAGGTGATCTAGTATGGAATTCACAAATACATTTGCCAGCCATGTACCTTAACTATTAAGTTAACTGTCTAAAAGGTGCTTAAAATGCACTGGTGTTGTTTTCAGTTTGCTAATTTAGTAGCTAGACATCTTGCTAAAGTGGTTAGTTTATTCAAAACGGTCTCTGCTTGGCAACAGCAGAGAATCCGCTCCTAGATCAAACGCTGTGATGTCTGTTTTAGACAAGTAGCAAACTGAGTAGCATTTAAGTTCCTTGTACAGTTTAGGTCAGAGACTGTATAAAATGTTTGCGATGTGCTTGTTCGCATTCTCTGTGATTTTACATGTAGTTGTTAGCATTGCTAACTTCCGGATTACAGAACCTCAGTAAAGTTTAAAAACAGTGCCTCTGTTTAGGCTTGGTCGGCATACCGGTGTATTTGGAAATACCATTTAAACTAGTTCAATACATTTTTATATTTGTAGCTACTTTAGTGAATACCTTCAGTCAACTTGTGCAATACGTTTGCCAATATAATCCTCCAACCACCGGCTTCTAGGGCATTATCACTTAAATACCAGAACAGGAGAAAGCGGGAGCAGGGATTCCAGCTGTGTATTGACAGGGGTCCCATTTTATATTGAAAGCCAACAGTGTTTTTGCTTCAAGTGATCAAGGATATACAACTATATTTTTCCTCCACAGGAAATGCATTAGAACAACACATTCAGCAGAACATTTAACTGTTATCAGATGACAACAGTAGTGCAATGCTATTTGGCTGGTAGCCACAGATAAATGAGCTTACTATGAAAAAGCCAAAAAAATGCACAGCCATCATATTTGTAATGTTTGTCATAGAAAGATTGCAGCCAGCTACATTTCATGTTTTGCTTAAAGTTTAGCTTGCATTTTACCGGAGAAAATAACTTGAGTGCTGTCTGCTGATAGATGAGAATTTGCAAACGGCATTCTGAGTGCTGAAGTGCAACTGAAGCGCAAAATTAGTCTGATGCCGAGCAGAAATCACAATAAGCTTTTTAATTCAGCGTTTATAAAAGCGCAACTAGATATTTTACGCATTCTTTTTATCCTGCGTGAAAACCGTGAGTCCTACATTTAACTTGCAAGTACATGGCTGAATTAATAAGGTGATGGGGCATAATATGTTAGCTTTCTGCCGTGTTTAAGAAGTCAAAGCCCATTGGATGAGTTACATGTATAGTAGCCGCGATCTTGATTTCCTTACATTTCTTCTCCTCTCCGTTTTCTTCGAGCAGAGCAGGCAGGCCTGTTGCCCTAGCAACGCCAGACTCCACAAAGACAGCGTGAAGCCTACACATTCTTTTCGAGCCTTCCTTCAGACAAGCACTTGTCAAAACTGTTCATTTGCACAATGTTTCTCATTCACAACTCTTGTCAATGACCCAACTCAACAAAAATGACATCTACCTATACATGCATAACTTTATGGAGCGGGATTGAATGTCTCTGCAATTAGTTTATTTTCATTTGCACTGGTTAGCATATTTAGCTAGCAGCCTCCATTGAAAAATGCACTAATACTTGTGCTAATTTCGTTAGCCTTCTGGTAAGGCCATTTTTTGGCACCCCCTTGAGTTCATTGCCGGTGTTATCGAATATCCTGGTATGGCACAAGGTCGGTATGACAATCTGGATACCGCCCAAGCCTACTGTTTAATACCATTCTCAGAGGAGGACTAGACCTAGAAAAGGAAGTAATTTATTATTGGATGGTGAAACAGGATGTGTTAAAACAATACTTTCTATATACCATCTTATAGGGTTTCCTCCTGGTCAACATGGGGCCAGAGGCCTAAATGAACTGGCAGTGCTCAACTCTATTCCATCTACAACCAATATTTAATTTCACAAAGCAAGAAGCAATAAAAGATTAGTCATTCTGCTGTGTGTTTGGAATAGACAGAAGTCCCGAGACAGAGGAAAAACAGGACCAGCAAGACCTTGGGAACTCACTTCAAAGCTGTTTTTTTAATGTTTTTTTTAATTTAACTAGGCAAGTCAGTTATGAACAAATTCTTATTTACAATGACGGCCTACACCGGTCAAACCCAGACGACGCTGGGCCAATTGTGCGCTGCCATTTGGGACTCCCAATCACAGCAGTTGTGAAACAGACTGGAATCGAACCAGGGTGTCTGTAGTGACGCAGTGCTTTAGACCGCTGCACCACTCGGGAGTCCTGGGCACAGATATCAAAACTGGAGCACAAGGCATTGTCATCTTAACTTCCCTCCTTTCTTTGCAGTGTCTGAGTAGAAGAGAACTAATTTGGCAGGCGAAAACCTGAGAAATCCATTTGGGAAGTATTTTTCTTTTTGGTTTTGTAGTTTTCTATTCAATGCCATTACAGTATCCATTGACTTAGGACTCAAATTGAAGTTCCTATGCCTTCCACTAGATGTCAACAGTCTTTAGAAATTGTTTCAGGCTTGTATTCTGAAAAATGAAGCAGTCTGAATGAGTGGACCCTAAAGCATCACAGAGCTTTTTCATGCGCGAGAGAGTGCCTTTCTTGTTCACATTTATGACGTTATTGTCCGGTTGAAATATTATCGATTATTTAGGCTAAAATCAACCTGAGGATTGAATATAAACATCGTTTGACATGTTTCTATGAACTTTAGATACAATTAGGATTTTTTTGTCTGCGTTTGAGCCTGTGGATTTTGCGCAAACAAAACGGAGGTTTTTGGATATAAAAGAGACTTTATCGAACAAAAGGAACATTTATTGTGTAAATGAATGTCTGCAACCATATGAAGATCCTCAAAGGTAAAGGATTCATTTTCTCTCTATTTCTAACTTGTGTAACTCTTCCACTTGGCTGGTCACTGTTTGTAATGATTTGTCTGCTGGGCTATGTTCTCAAATTATCGTACGGTATGCTTTCGCCGTAAAGCGAATGTTAAAAAATCTGACAGTGGTTGGATTCACAAGAAGTTAATCTTTAAACCTATGTAAAATATGTTTTGTTTTCTGAATTTTTATAATGAGTATTTCTGTATTTGAATTTGGCACCCTGCAGCTTCACTGGCTGTTGAAGAGGTGGGACGCTAACGTCTCACGTACCCAAGAGAGGATAAGACACTAACAGCTTACAGACGTAGGCAATTAAGGTCACAGTTATGAAAACTTTAGACACTAAAAGAGCCCTTTCTACTGACTCTGAAAAACACCAAAAAAAAGATACCCAGGGTCCCTGCTCATCTGTGTGAACG
Organism: Salvelinus fontinalis; assembly: GCF_029448725.1. Lineage (NCBI taxonomy): Eukaryota > Metazoa > Chordata > Actinopteri > Salmoniformes > Salmonidae > Salvelinus > Salvelinus fontinalis. The sequence continues at coordinate 32,524,228 of NC_074678.1, forward strand.
TGCCTTAGGCATGCTGCAAGGCGGCGTGAGGACTGCAGATGTGGCCAGGGCAATAAATTGCAATGTCCGTACTGCGAGACGCCTAAGACAGCGCTACAGGGAGACAGGACGGACAGCTGAACGTACAAGTACAGGATGGCAACAACTGCCCGAGTTGCACCAGGAACGCACAATCCCTCCATCAGTGCTCAGACTGTCTGCAATAGGCTGAGAGAGGCTGGACTGAGGGCTTGTAGGCAGGTTGAAAAGGCAGGTCCTCACCAGACATCACCGGCAACAACGTCACCTAGGGGCACAAACCCACCATCGCTGGACCAGACAGGACTGGCAAAAAGTGCTCTTTGCTGATCAGTTGTGGTTATGTCTCACCAGGGGTGATGGTCAGATTCACGTTCGTCATCGACGAAGGAATGAGCGTTACACCGAGGTCTGTACTCTGGAGCGGGATCGATTTGGAGGTGGAGGGTCCGTCGTGGTCTGGGGCGGTGTGTCACAGCATCATCGGACTGAGCTTGTTGTCATTGCAGGCAATCTCAACGCTGTGCGTTACAGGGAAGACATCCTCCTCCCTCACGTGGGACCCTTCCTGCGGGCTCATCCTGACCCTCCAGCATGACAATGCCACCAGCCATACTGCTCGTTCTGTGCGTGATTTCCTGAAAGACAGGAATGTCAGTGTTCTGCCATGGCCAGCGAAGAGCTCGGATCTCAATCCCATTGAGCACGCCTGGGACCTGTTGGACTGGAGGGTGAGGGCCACTCCCCCCAGAAATGTCCAGAAACTTGCAGGTGCATTGGTGGAAGACTGGGGTAACATCTCACAGCAAGAACTGGCAAATCTGGTGCAGTCCATGAATGTACCTAATGCAACTGGTGGCCACACCAGATACTGACTGTTACTTTTGACCCCCCCTTTGTTCAGGGACACATTCCATTTATTTCAGTCACATGTCTGTGGAACTTGATTAGTTTATGTCTCATTTGTTGAATCGTATGTTCATACAAATGTTTACACATGTTAAGTTTGCTGAAAATAAACGCAGTTGACAGTGAGAGGACGTTTCTTTTCTTTTTTGCTGAGTTCAGTACTGTCTGTCCATTTTGAGACGCTGTAGCCAAAAGAGTCAGAAATAATCTAAGTTAACAAGAAATCTGTCATTAATTGAAGTTTTTGCCAAACTATCATCAAATGGACAAATTATATGAACAAACTCTTCCGAACTGTTCCGGCTGGGAAGCATGAGGACGCCTTTGTGGTCTAATACCAGTGAATATAGGATGAGGTTTATACTATTACATACTGACATAGCTTAAAAGGATAGTACACCAAAACAGCAGCAATCCATGCTTTGGTTTCCCTGGCACCTCCGCCAAAAGCATTTGCCCAAATCCCATATCTAACACAATTAATCTAATTTTAGATGATTAAGACAATGCTAATATCGGTACCATGATTTGAATGTGAATCAAATGCTAAAACTTTAGCATTTGGAAGAAGAGTAAGGGAAATAAAACCAAAGCATTTGGTGCTTTCATACCTTGTACATAGACTACTTACAGGATAAGGAAACCAATATGTCATTGTGTAATTTGGGTGAATATCCCTTTAAGGGACTACTCGGCATGTCTGTACAGGAGGACTTGCTCAAGGGTACAGACAGATTTTTCACCTAGCGGGCTCTGGGATTCGAACAAGCAACCTTTGGATTAATGGCCCAACGCTCTTAACCTCTACGAGAGACATTTCAAAACTTAATTCCCTCAGCAGTGGACAATGGAGCCTTGGGATGAAAGACATTAAAAAAATGCCACTATTCATCAACCACAAAGCTGCATCCTCTGAAATCAGCGCCAAGCTCAGGCAGGGCAATAAGAGAGAAAAGCTATCCCGCATCGCCACAGATCACAGCGGTCCAATCCCTCCAGTTTAACTACCACACATTTCTACCAGCATGTGAAATGTGCAACCAGAGGGAAAAACTCTAGACCACCTTTACTTCACACAGAGACGCGTACAAAGCTCTCCTTCGCCATCCGTTTGGCAATTCTGACTATAATTCTGTCCTCCTGATTCCTGCTTACAAGCAAAAATTAAAGCAGGAAGCACCAGAGACTCGGTCTATAAAAAAAGTGGTCAGATGAAGCAGATGCTAAGCTACAGGATTGTTTTGCTAGCAGACTGGAATATGTTCTGGGATTCTTCCATACAACACATCAGTCACTGGGTTTATCAATAAGGGCATAAATGACATCATCCCAGTGACTGTACGTACATTCCCCAACCAGAAGCCATGGACTACAGGCAACATCTGCACTGAGCTAATGGCTAGAGCTGCCGCTTTCAAGGAGCGGGACTAACCCATAAGCTTGTAAGAAATCCAGCTATGCCCTCTGACGAACCACCAAACAGGAAAAGTGTCAATACAGCACTAGTATTGAATCCTACTACGACACTCATCGGATGTGGCAGGCCTATTGCAAACTATTATGGACTTCAAAGGGCAGCACAGCCGCAAGCTGCCCAGTGACACAAGCTAAATTACTTCTATGCTCACGTCGAGGCAAGTAACACTGAAACATGCATGAGAGCATCAGCTGTTCCGGACAACTGTGTGATCATGCGCTCCGCAGCCAATGTGAGTAAAATCTTTAAACAGGTCAGCATTCACAAGGCTGCAGGGCCAGACGGATTACCAGGACGTGTAGTTTGAGCAGTCGCTGACCAACTGGCAAGTGTCTTCACTGACATTGTCAACCTGTCCCTGACTGAGTCTGAAATAACAACATGTTTCAAGCAGACCACCATAGTCCCTGTGCCCAAGAACACCAAGGTAACCTGCCTAATTGACTACTGGCCCGTAGCACTCACATCTGTAGCCATGAAGTGCTTTGAAAGGCTGGTCATGGCTCACATCAACACCATTATCCCAGAAACTCTAACCCCCCTCATTTGCATACCGCCCCAATCTCTATTACACCCTACACTACCCTTTCCCACCTGGACAAAATTAACACCTATGTGAGAATGCTATTCATTGACTACAGCTCAGCGTTCAACACCATAGTGTCCTCAAAGCTCATCGCTAAGCTAAGGACCCTGGGACTAAACACCTCCATCTGAAACTGGATCCGGGACTTCCTGACAGGCCATCCCCAGGTGATAGGGGTAGGTAACAACACATCCTCCACTCTGATCCTCAACACAGTAGGCCCTCAGGGGGTGCGTGCTCAGTCCCCTCCTGTACTCCCTGTTCACTCGTGACTGCATGGCCAGGCACTACTCCAACGCCATCATCAAGTTTGCCGATGACACAACAGTGGTAGGTCTGATCAACAACGATGAGACCGCCTATAGGGAGCAGGTCTGCGACCTGGCCTCGTGGTGCCAGGACAACAACCTCTCCCTCAACGTGATCAAGACAAAGGAGACGATTGTGGACTACAGGAGGACCGAGCACGCCTCCATTCTCATAGACGGGGCTGTAGTGGAGCAGGTTGAGAGCTTCAAGTTCCTTGGTGTTCACATCAACAAATGATCATGGTCAACACACACTAAGACAGTCATGAAGAAGGCACGACAAAGCCTATTTCCCCTCAGGAGACTGAAAAGATTTGGCATGGGTCCTCAAAAGGTTCTACAGCTGCACCACCGAGAGCGTCCTGACTGGTTGCATCACGTACGGCCCAGTACATCACTGGGGGCAAGCTTCCTGCCATCCAGGACCTCTATACCAGACGGTGTCAGAGGAAAGCCCTAAAAATGGTCAAAGACTCCAGCCACCCTAGTGATACTGTTCTCTCTGCTACAGCACAGCAAGCAGTACAGAAGCACCAAGTCTTGGTCCATAAGACTTCTGAATAGCTAATCAAAGGGCTACCCAGACTATTTGCATTGTACTCCTAACAATGTAGCCTAGTCTTTAAATTAATGTTTGTTTAGTGGGCAAGACAATGCAACAGAATTATGAAACTAATAGGCAATGCGCTTCAAAGACAAGCACAGCAGGATATCATTCATGTTCTTATTACCTACATCAAGGACACTTAAGTGTTACCAGGGTAGGTAGCTGATGTCAAATATCACTGGCTGTGTTGGGCACTTCCTCTTCCCTAACTTAATTTAAAGACAATCATAAAAACACTTGCCATACTACCTATAAAACTTGTTTGTTATACTGTAGCTAGCTTGCATGACCAGGCTTTTCTCAGTCAAATATTTAATGAGCCAGCCAGCCAGCTCCCCAATTAGAATCAAGCAAGGGAGGAGTAGAATCAAATAAAGGTAGGGAGGGGACCCTTTAATATTGCTAGCTAACATAATTCTCCAAGTCCATGACTGACTATCATCACAACAAGAATATTGTTATTTACTAGCTTTTAAAAATGATAATCGCTGTAAATGGGAGAAGGTTAAACTGACCAAAACTGCAAGATCGAGCAGGCAATTTGGGCTACTGATTTCTAGCCTTAAAGCTCACTTTTCAGGACTGTCAGAAGCAACAGAGCAAAGCAATGTAAACTAGGGATTTTTATTGCACTTTACTTGTGGATTACAATTCATGCATAGCTGGCTAGGTAGCTAGATGATGACATTGCTCGCCAGAGTTTAATGTTAACTCGGCAAACTTAGCTAGCTACTAAACTTTTCCAAATGTCATCGATTGGCCAATTTAGCTGTTCAACACCACTAGCTAACGTTGGCAGTCTAGTTAGCTAAAAACAGTTAACTACATAAAATATATGGTTGTTATAACGTTCGCCCCTAGCTCCATTACAGACCCCGAATCAAAGGATTAACCGCAAATCTAGGTAACAAGTTGGTTAGTTAATGTTGGCTAGCTAGCTTACATTGCTACCTAGCTAGTTAATGAAGTTGACCGTTAACTAATCGATTCCAACTAGTGGTTGTAACTGAATTCTGCTGAATTCCTACCTATGCTGACGAGAACACTTGTTATGCGAGTTAGCGAGCCTTCGGGATAAAGCTAGCTAGTGTTATATCTGAAACACATTGGTAGCTACCAGCCTCGTTTGCCACTACGTTAAGGTTTTAAAAAAAGTTAACTAATCTGTATAAAAATTTTAAAAAAAAATATTGCTCAGTTGCCTAGCTAAAAAGGACTAACTTTTCTAGTGAGTAATTAAATACCATCTAACTTATGTAAATAAAATAGCTAAACGTTGGCTAAGTGACTATCGAACCAAATAAGCTTGCTGGTTAGTTCTAGTTGAGCTGGCATGGTTTGGCAGTGAAGTAACGTTACCATATCCACTGCTAGCTCTGTCAGCCACCCAGCAAAATAGACCCAACGTGTAGTTAAATAACAATGTACTTGAGTTAACTTACCTTGCTGCTCTGATAACCTTCAAATGCTTTCAAGGCGCTGTCAGTGAGTTTTACGTGAAAGACCGAGACATTACTGCCATTGCTCACTCGTCCACAAGACAATCCGTAGCACTGCTCCTCCTTCAACGCCGCCATCTTGCTACCATTTCCTCCACGCTCACGCACGAACAGCACTGTGTCGTAAACGCACAAACCTATCATTAGCTTAACAATGAATATTCATGCTACGTGCATTGCGTGATGAAGTCACAAGTTCAATTGAAACACGCTAAATAATATACATAAACATACCCACGTGACATAAAGTCGACACATTTATAAGGAGGATTAATCATAAAATGTGTATTTACTTCAATATAATGAGGCATTGAGAATAGAATGTGAATCATTAAAAACATGAGACATGTCTGGTTAGTGGCTACCAGAGTAAAGCAGATACACACCAGAGATCTGCAAGGAAGAAACACTCGGTCACTGAACAACGTCAACGAGACGTCAATGTCTGACTGAATCCATGAGTTGGGAATGTCCAGTCAATAACAAATTGGTACAAAAAAATAAATAAAATTGGACATGAGAGGAAATGCTCTAGTTTGCTAGCTGTAAAGCCAACCAGCAAAATAGATCCAAACTCATTCCATGGAGGGTAGCTCCATTGTACTTGATTGATGAATTAAGATCACTGATTAGTTAGGAATTCCCCTCACCTGGCTGTATAGCTCTTAATTGGACACAAATTGAAAGAAAAATCACTGCCCTCAACGGAATGAATTTGACACCCCTGCTCTAAGAAAATGAGTACCTGTTGTCTGACACATATACAGTTTAAATTGAAAAGGAGCAGTGTCAAATATAAAATAAACAAAATCAGTGTTTTCTACCTCCTGTAGTGTTATAAATCCATTTACTTTGACAGTAACAAGCTCTCATTTGACTTAAGTGTGTAGGCGTGGAGTCTATGTACTGTAATAACAGGAGGTGATGAAGTGCTCCCAACCTGTCAAACAGAGATTGACAGTTGTACGGGTGACAAGACAACTTAAAGATTAGATACCAAAAGGTTGATTATACAAAAAAGGGTGTGGCTCATAGTAACAGAATTGACAAACTTTTATTGAAATAAATACAAAATTAACAAATAAAGGAATGTGAGAAACTCAAACTATGTCTGCAACACTTGACTGTCTTTTTACATATAGTCTGTTGTAGAGAAAACATGACACTTCTCATTTGGTGAGAAGTATCATGAATATAACACATATCATGAATATAACAAGTATCCTGAATATAACAAAATGATAATCAAATAGCCATTTTGTTAAACTGACCTAAACTAAAATTGGATTTAGAAGGTACACCTTTCAAAATTTGTTCTCAGAATTATCAAAAGTGAGGTATTCTCCATTGACTTAGAGTTTCTTCTTTCTGCCATTTAAAAAAATGTGACAGTTCCCATCAACCAAGATTGTGTGGGGATCCCAGGGCCAGATAATACAGCATCTAGATTAATCTCATACCCATCATTGGCACTGTCCCAGTAAAAGATCAAAAGCAGAATACGAAGAACAAATTATCAGCAATAAAATTGCACAATTATATGCTTTAAAAATATAGGACCATATCACATTCGCTAATTTTAAATAACTTTGACCGATCATTCATAGAATTCTCATTTCAGAGTGCTCAATCAATATATATTTAGAATCATTACCATATAGGAGCAATTAACAATTTGTCTCTGGAAATAAATGGCCATATGCACATTTAAAAAGTGGTAAGTACTTTTCATATACAAATGTTTATTGTATAGTATTTGTCATAATTCTCCCAAGCAGTGACAGAACAGTGTGAGAAACTTATGGACCGTCACACTAAAGGTTGTGGCAGATAAAGCCATTTCTGTGCCCCCTTTTTTTTTTTACCAGTTCCAACAGGCACTGCCAGATGTCCAGTTGCTTTTTGTGGGGTCCCACTGTGGAGGGTGCAGGCAATCACCAGAAAATGTATTGGTCTAATCTAATTTCTGGCAGCTATGACAACTGACAAGGCGACACCTCCGATGGCTACAGCCGTGGCACCGAACAGCCATTTCCAGCTGACACCCTGGGGACAAAAGAAAAGAAAATGTGAGGCTTTATGTTGACTTGGAAGACCGTTTCATCACTTTGACATACATTCAAAAAGGTAAGACATCCATCGAAACATATATTTCTGATCCCCAACTGGGTTCAAATAACATTTTAAGCTAGCATCAGTTTGTTGACATGAGCAGGGTAAGCCTCATGTGAGGACTGTCTCACCCATGATGACCTGGCCTGGTGTTTCTGCATGCTATCGCTGCCTGGGTTGCCTAGCATCTTCTTGTACATGGCTTGCTCTGCGCCTTTCTGCTCCGAGTGCTTCTTCACCAGCCTAGAGAGTTCTGAGTGGATGGTCTACCCCAGGAGACAGCAAAGTGTGAGAATAAGCTGCAGGCGTACTACTCTACCCCCTTCCCACAGCCTGTGTATATAAAAACACATTCACTGATGACAACCCATTCCCAATGCCTCATGGCATCATTTATGCACCATAATAGTCAGGTGTTCTGTTAACTGCAGGTGGCTTGATTATTAGCAATTGATGTTATTGTAAAATGAATATTCGTGCCAATACAAATCCAGCCAACAAAAGGGTAGTAAGTTAACAGCTTCCCTGCATGAGCAAGCCCCTTCATATCAAGTCTTAGTCATTTTTCTCAAGGGTTTGTGAGTGGGAAATTTAGGACATTTTCACAGTACTGGTCAAAATGTCGATTACAGCTTCCAAGGAGCTACTTACAGGCACTGTGTTATGGACAGAGGGGGTTAGAGAGTTTGGGTAAGTCTCTGCTCTTAGGGTCTCATCTCCCACTGCTGCTAAGATTAAATGGGTGCTTCACAATATCAGGTTTCTACAGGGCATTCCCATGTTCAAATCAGCCAATACTTCTGGCCATGTACACAACAGTAATGTTTGAGGACAGAAATTACATAACTGCTGCAGTTCTTGTCATCTTTCCCCATTTTACAAAAACTTTTGTATTGAGAAGATAAAGGCAAATTGTGTTAATTAAATTAATCAGACAAGAAAACGATAACATCCATAAAAAAATATAAAGTAGGGAGTGGACCACAATTTTTGCATCTAAATATGCAATCTTCTAATCTAGACCATTGAGATTCTACTTGCAATGGTTTACTGCTCCTAATCTAAAACACTTCAGCAAAAACACCACCATAAACATTCCCAGGCAGCCACAGTTGAGATGGTTTAACCAACTCTGTGGTGCACCCTGCAGCCCAGCCAGAATGCAAGAGCTTGTCTAATGCTAATAGAAAATGTCAACATATGAACAACTACTAGCCCAACACACTCATGCACTACATTAGTGTCCAAAAAGAAGAAAAAGACTGTATGGGACAATTGTACAAGGCATTCTGTCAGAGCATTAATTCACATTGGTGTGTGTGGGACTGAAAAAAAATACAGGGGCGGCAGGAGTGAGTGGGGGGGGGGGGGGGGGGGGGGGGCATGACTGTTAAGTATTAACATGCAGCTGGTCCAAGTAGCAAACGCGCTGTGGTTCGCTCTGTCAGATTTCCCTGTGCAGGGAGCAACATGTCTAAGCAATGCTTAGATATCACCTGGGCATCGATAAACCAACCTATTTACAGCAACAACACGAAATCAGATCCACCAAAATGATGAGTCTGCAGTCCACCTGGTTTCCTTCATCACCAATATTAGAGAATGTGGCACCACCTGGTGGATGTCAGAAAGAACTGCAAGAACATGTGGTCCTGAGAATTTGTTTTCATTCCACATCTTTCTAAATAATGATTTTGTGAATATTGAGTGCAGTACCTTGTTGCTTGGTTCCAACTTCAGGGCCATCTTCAAATTCCTTATAGCGTCAGCATATTCTCCTTGCAAGGCCAATACCTACAGATACAGAAGTCCATGATGATGCTTTCAGACATGCACACTCAAATACATTCAGTTGTGTGATACCTACCTTGCCTTTGCGGAATAGGGCTTTGATGTTGTCTGGCTGGTGGACCAGCACTGAAACACAGGACCGTAGTGCTGCTTCGTAGTGATCCAACTTGAGCTGGGCAGCTGCCATGTTGTTTAGACACTTCACCTTAATGTCCATCAGCTCCTCCTCTTCCTCTGGGCTAATGTCCACTGAAACAGCAGTCACACACATACCATCAGTTGGAGCCACGTGACACATAGTTTGATAGGTGTCATTTCCGGTCACAACTTGTGACTTGTTTACGTGCTGCTGTGCGTTTTGTTGCTAACCTTACTTTGCTACCTGACAACGTTACGTTTTTTACTAACCGTTTATATTTTTAGTTTTTCCCCTCACTCAACTTTTCACTTCGGACGCTTTATCTGGACATGGTTCGTCAGGACCACCAGCCGAAGCTAAGTAGTAACATTAACATGATGCCTTCTAATTGCAGTCGCAGTACTCATAATACACAGGAGAACGATCGCCTTACGGCGAGGATAGCTGTGCTGCAAGCCCAGCTTCAGACACAATCGTCAGGCAAGGGTAATGTCAGTGTAGGAAAGGATGAAACAGCGTCTGTGCCACCAGTAAGTACCGATAGTAGTATAAATCCCCTCGCACGGTCCCCGCAGCCGGACAACTGTCTCATGGCTTCTGGAGGGAAATGCTGTAGGAATGCTCAACCGGTGTCGCTCATTCAGCCGACAGAAACTTTCAACCGGTTCTCCCCATTAAGCAGCGGGTCGGAGTCAGAGGCCGAGCCTTCTCTGATCTCTACTCCTCCCGTTACGGGGTCTGAAGCCTCCCACCATTAGCTCTGACAAATTGAAAACCCTAGTCATTGGCGACTCCATTACCCGCAGTATTAGGACTTCTAATGAATCATCCAGCGATCATACACTGTTGACCAGGGAGCAGGGCTACCGACGTTAAGGCTAATCTGAAGATGGTGCTGGCTAAAGCTAAAACTGGCGAGTGTAGAGAGTATAGGGATATTTTTATCCACGTCGGCACCAACGATGTTAGGATGAAACAGTCAGAGGTCACCAAGCGCAACATAGCTTCAGCGTGTAAATCAGCTAGAAAGATGCGTCGGCATCGAGTAATTGTCTCTGGCACCCTCCCAGTTAGGAGGAGTGATGAGCTCTACAGCAGTCTCACAACTCAATCACTGGTTGAAAACTGTTTTCTGCCCCTCCCAAAAGATAGAATTTGTAGATAATTGGCCCTCTTTCTGGGACTCACCCACAAACAGGACCTGGCCTGTTGAGGAGTGACTGACTTCATCCTAGCCAGAGGGGTGCCCTCATCTCATCCTAGCTCCACAATGAGATAGGATGCAGGCCAGGCAGCAGGCTGTTAGCCAGCCTACCAGCTTAGTGGAGTCTGCCACTAGCACAGTCAGTGTAGTCAGCTAGGCTATCCCCATTCAGACCGGTTTGTGCCTCGACCTAGGTTGGGCAAAACTAAACATGGCGGTGTTCGCCTTAGCAATCTCACTAGAGTAAAGACCTCCATTCCTGCCATTATTGAAAGAGATTGTGATACCTCACATCTCAAAATAGGGCTACTTAATGTTAGATACCTCACTTCCAAGGCAGTTATAGTCAATTAACTAATCACTGGTCATAATCTTGATGTGATTGGCCTGACTGAAACATGGTTTAAGCCTGATGAATTTACTGTGTTAAATGAGGCCTCACCTCCTGGTTACACTAGTGACCATATCCCCCACGCATCCCGCAAAGGCGGAGGTGTTGCTAACATTTACGATAGCAAATTTCAATTTACAAAAAAAAAAAAGACGTTTTCGTCTTTTGAGCTTCTAGTCATGAGATCTATGCAGCCTACTCAATCACTTTTTATAGCTACTGTTTACAGGCCTCCTGGGCCGTTCTTCACTGAGTTCCCTGAATTCATATCGGACCATGTAGTCATAGCAGATATAATTCTAATTTTTGGTGACTTTAATATTCACATGGGATAGTCCACAGACCCACTCCAAAAGTCTTTCAGAGCCATCATCAACTCAGTGGGTTTTGTCTAACATGTCTCCGGACCTACTCACTGCCACAGTCATACTCTGGACCTAGTTTTGTCCCATGGAATACATTTTGTGGATCTTAATGTTTTTCCAATACCCTAGATGTAGTCGCACCCCTAAAAACATTTGTCATAAGAAACTAGCTCCCTGGTATACAGAAAATACCCGAGCTCTGAAGCAAGCTTCCATAAAATTGGAACGGAAATGGCGCCACACCAAACTGGAAGTCTTCCAACTAGCTTGGTGAAGCCCCAAAATTTCCCTCGCTGGAAGCCTGTGTTTCAGACATAAGGAAGTGGATGGCTGCAAACTTTCTACTTTTATTAAACTCAAGACAAAACAGAGATGCTTGTTCTAGGTCCCAAGAAAGAGATCTTCTGTTGAATCTGACCATCTTGATGGTTGTACAGTCGTCTCAAATGAAACTGAAGGACCTCAGTGTTACTCTGGACCCTGATCTCTCTTTTGACAAACATAAAGACTGTTTCAAGGACAGCTTTTTTCCATTTACGTAACATTGCAAAAATCAGAAATTCTCTGTCCAAAAATGATGCAGAACCCACTAAATAAACTTCAGTTAGTGCTAAATACGGCTGCTAGAATCCTGACTAGAACTCAAAACTTTTATCATATTATTCCAGTGCTAGCCTCCCTACACTGGCTTCCTGTTAAGGCAAGGGCTGATTTCAAGGTTTTACTGCTAAACTACAAAGCATTACATGGGCTTGCTCCTACCTATCTTTCCGATTTGGTCCTGCCATACATACCTACACTATGGTCACAAGACACAGGCCTCCTAATTGTCCCTAGAATTTCTAAGCAAACAGCTGGAGGCAGGGCTTCCTCCTATAAATCAAATTTTTTATGGAATGGTCTGCCTACCCATGTAAGAGACGCAGACTCGGTCTAGACTTTTAAGTCTTTATTGAATACTCATCTCTTCAGTAGGTCCTATGATTGAGTGTAGTCTGGCCCAGGAGTGTGAAGGTGAACGGAAAGGCACTGGAGCAACGAACTGCCCTTGCTGTCTCTGCCTGGCCGGTTCCCCTCTCTCCACTGGGATTCTCTGCCTCCAACCCTATTACAGGGGCTGAGTCACTGGTGCTCTTCCATGCCGTCCCTAGGAGGGGTGAGTCACTTATGTTGTCTTCCTGTCTGGGTTGGCACCCCCCTTTGGGTTGTGCCGTGGCGGAGATCTTTGTGGGCTATACTCGGCCTTGTCTCAGGATGGTAAGCTGGTGGTTGAAGATATCCCTCGTGGTGTGGGGGCTGTGCTTTGGCAAAGTGGGTGGGGTTATCCTGCCTGTTTGATCCTGTCCGGGGGTATCATCGGATGGGCCCACAGTGTCTCCTGACCCCTCCTGTCTCAGCCTCCAGTATTTAATGTGTCAGGGGTTAGGGTCAGTCTGTTATTTCTGGAGTATTTCTCTTGTCTTATCCGGTGTCCTGTGTGAATTTAAGTATGCTCTCTCTAATTCTCTCTCGGAGGACCTGAGCCCTCGGACCATGCCTCAGGACTACCTGACGACTCCATGTTGTCCCCAGTCCACCTGGCCGTGCTGTTGCTCCAGTTTCAACTGTTCTGCCTGCGGCTATGGAACCCTGACCTGTTCACTGTGATTACTATTATTTGACCATGCTGGTCATTTATGAACATTTGAACATCTTGGCCATGTTCTGTTATAATCTCCACCCGGCACAGCCAGAAGAGGACTGGCCACCCCTCATAGCCTGGTTCCGCTCTAGGTTTCTTCCTAGGTTTTTGCCTTTCTAGGGAGTTTTTCCTAGCCACCGTGCTTCTACACCTGCATTGCTTGCTGTTTGGGCTAGGTTTCTGTACAGCACTTTGATATATCAGCTGATGTAAGAAGGGCTATATAAATACATTTGATTAGTAAATTACAGGGAGTCTTGTGCCCAGGCCCCATCCAAAAACAGTGCTTTCGCAAATAACAAAAAAAATCTGTCACCACGGTCACCTTTAGAGCTGGACTCAGTGATCTGCAGGGCAAAGCCATAAGAGTTTACAGCGAAGGCGTAGTCTCCTCTCTGGTAGTAGACATTCCCCCTCTCCCTCTTCTGCCCAGCCAGGGCGACCCTCTCCTGGGGGGAGAGGAGCTCAAGGTCGAGGGCCTCAGTGGCATCCAGCAGCTGTACCTCCAGGGCCAGATCAGCACTGGGAAGCACCTCCGGGGCAAGGCTGCCAGTGGAGACAGTGGTGAAGGCCAGGGCAGGGAGCACACAATCAGAGAGCAAAGTCAGGTCGTGTACTATAAGCAGTGAGCTCAAGACAGCACCATTCCACTCACGGCTCTTTCTTAAAAAGGGAATAGTGCTGAGGAGTTTAGCTCCCATTAAGAGAAACACAAGTTAACCCTTGTGTTGTCTTAAGTGTAAAAAAAATATGACCCACCACTGTAACAGAGAAATACCCCTGAATTATATTCTTTCAACTTGAAATTTGATGACTTTTCCTATTGACCCCAAAATTAGAAAAAGGGAAACATTGCCTCTGCTCATATTTCCATTAAAGCTGTACACCACCAGGGTACAAAGACTATCTTATGGTTATTTTTGACCCGGCAGTTCTAAAAATCATTTACACCACAAAAAACACACACGAAATTTAGATTGTGTTAAATCAGTAGCACACAGACAAAACTAAAACGTTCTTGTGCATGTGCAGGATCTCCCCTCCACATGATTCAAGTTCACAGACAAAAAAAATATTTCAGAGAAAATAAACATGGTTTACTAATGTGGAATGCAGTCAGAGGCTATAAAGGTGCTGCAGATGACAGTCCCCCCCAGTTCTCTCTTTGCTGAAGCCTTAAGTGCACAACAGGTCGTAGATATGATTTTTTCAGATGTCCAGGAGGAAGAAGAGAACAATGATTTAGAAGAGTTATCTGTAGAAGATAGGGAATAATACAACCCAGAGCACGATGCATCATCTTCAGATGAAGAAGAAATACCCAAGCTGAAGGAGACATTTGTCAAAGAATAGAAAAATAACATGGCCATTGTTACCATATGACAACCAGGGCAGGATGGCAGCACAAAATGTCATAAGGCTGACCCCAGGGCCCACAAGAAATGCAGTTGCCCATGCCCAGGACATCGCCTCAACATTCTACATGTTCATCACACCAGCCATCGAAAAAAATAAAAATCAGCCTGGAGATTACAGATGGAGGGTTCCCGTAAATATGGAGACAACTGGAAAAGGATGGATGAGATTGACCTGCGTGCCTACATAGGGCTGCTAATCTTAGCGGGTGTGTATAGGTCCCGAGGCGAGGCTACATGTAGTCTCTGCGATCCAGAGAGTGGAAGGGCGATTTTCCATGCCACCGAAAGTCTTTCACACTTTCTCAACAATGCTACGATTTGATAACCGTGAGTCAAGACCTGCAAGACGTGTGGGAGACAAACTGGCGGCCATAAGAGAGGTTTAGGAGAAGTTGGGGGAGCGTCTGCCATACATGTACAACCCTGGGCCTGCAGTAACAGTGGATGAGCAGCTGGTTCCATTCAGAGGTACATTTTTATTTTCATATCTGTAATGTAAGTGATTTTCACTGTTAATTGTATAATGTATTGCTGTAATATCATTGATTTATGTGATTAGTATCAGCGTCACAGAAAACACTCTTTTGTCAAAAGGTCACTGTCCTTTCCAGCAGTATATGTGCAGCAAAGTACAGCATCAAGATATGGGTGGTCTGTGACACACAATCCAGCTACGCTTGGAAGATGCAAGTCTACACAGGGAAGCCAACCAGTGGAGGCCCGGAGAAGAACCAGGGGATGCGGGTTGTGCTTGATGTGACAGATGGACTGGGGGGGAACAATGTCACGTGTGACAATTTCGTCACCTCTTATGAACTCAGCCAGCAGCTCCTGAAGAGGAAGATCACCATGATTGGCACAGTTAGGAAGAACAAGCCTGAGCTCCCCCCTGCACTCCTCGCAGCAAGGGGGAGAGAGGCCTTCTCATCAAAGTTCACCTTCACCCCCACGCTAGTTTCTTACCTCCCAAAGAGGAACAAAAATGTGGTCCTCCTGAGCACACTGCACAAAACGGCTGAGATCAGTGATCGTGAGGACAGGAAGCCAGCCATCATCCTGGACTACAACCACAACAAAGGAGGCGTGGACAACCTGGACAAGGTGATTGGAACTTATAGCTGCAGGAGGATGACGACCAGAGGCCAGCGGGCAATCTTCCATAACATCATTGATGTGTCCTTATACAATGCCTTCGTGATATGGAACAAGATCAACCCTACCTGGATGCCTGACAAGCGGAACAAGAGGGTGTTGTTCTTGGAGCAGCTGGGAAAGACACTTGTAACTCCACAAATTAAAAGGAGGGAGCGCCTCCTTCGCACAGCAGCGCTTGTGAAAGCTGTTCAAGTGGCGAAATATTGTCCTCAGCCACCTGAGGCTGCAGCAGGCAAGATGAGGAGATGCCAATTCTGCCCACCAAAGAAGGACTGTAAAACAAATACTATGTGCTGCACATGTGAGAAATACATCTGCAAAGTCCATGCACACACACTTGCATACTGTCCTACATGTGCTAATTAGAGTTGATTGATATTCTTCACATTTTTGTTTTGTAGCCATTACCTTATTTTATTCTTATTTATTGTTTATACACCTTGTAGGTGGGGGAAATGGTTCCAAAAATGGGAGAAGACTAGTATTTTGTAGTCAAATTCCTCATTGTACAGTATATAAGAATATATCATTATGTTGCCCAAAAAATTTGAGACTTTTATTGTTTCCCTTAAATAAAATGCATTCAAAACTACTTTCTGCTACTTTCTTAGGCTATACAAGTGCCATCTCTTGCAAAAAAAATATATAGTGTTTACACCTATGCAGTACCTTTAGCAATAATAATAAAAAACCTCTTATGACAGGTGTTGTAATAAAAACGAGTGGTGTCCACTGATTAAATGCAGTCTTTCTGCATTGTGAAAAGGAAAAACCCAGATATTCACAAAGTTTGTGATGAATGACAGGTTGTTTCTTCACGCTAAATAGATTTGGGGTTTAAAATTCAATTAAGCTGCTTTATTTTAGGGGTTTAGTGAAGGCGGGTCATTTTTTTGTCCCTTAGGACAAGGGGAGTATACAGAATGTTAAAACTACACAAGGGTTAATGATATCTACTCTGATGTCATGAAGCATAGCAAGCATTTCAGAGTTATCTTAGAATAGATGGCTTGTTTGGGTAACAACAACGAGACATGCCAGTGAAACCACAAAGAACCAGCAAGATTAAGATACCCTCCATACCTCCCCAGGGCACCATATGCATATTTAGCGTCGGCTTGGACGAGGGCCTTCTCCCCCATTTCCATGAGCTGCACTGTGAGATCCAGAGCCTGCGAGAAAGCACACCAGAGTTAAAGCCTGATAGTTATACTTCTCATCTTAAATCAAAGATCAAAGTTGGAGGCATTGCTAGTGGATAAAAGCAACACTGAACATAAACATACATTTGTTCCATTTACATTTCTCATATCTACTCACATCACTGCATTGTATAGAATCAGATCAGATTTGCCTTCACTTAAAAGACTAAGTAGAATGTACCTGGATGACATCACCATCTCCCAGAGTGAAAGACAGCTCCGGTTGCTCTTCTACTAGAGTCCCATCAGCCAGTGAAGTCTTCAGGTGAATCACAACATTCTGGCCTTTTGTGGGTCTGCTGTCTGGCCCATTCCCTGCCCGCAGAACTTTCTTCCTTAGCTGGCCATTACCTGCAAATAGATAAGTGAGAATAAGCTTAACCAAATGGTGACGACTGTCAATACATGATCATTGTCTTTTCTTTGACCTATAGGAAATATAAAGGTCATTTTGCTACCTAGTATATCCATCCACTCATCTACTAGAGATGAAGGGCTAGCATGTTGGTCCTCTGCAGGCTCTTTTTTAGTCTTCTTCCCACTCCCAGCATCTTCCAAAGGAGGAGGGTCATCATCAATTTCATCATCATCCAACATCTCAAAGTCTTCCCCACTGTCCAGCAGCGAGGCTTTCCCTGACTTCTTCCCTGTTAGAATCACCTCTGGGTTATCACCAGCACCAGTCACATCCTCCTTGTCAGTCATCTGTTGAAATGTCAATGTGAGTTAGAAATACAGCAGAGAATAGACAAGCATGTTTTGGTAAACAGCATAAACTGTGCCTTTTAAATAAAGGGGTGCTATTTGCTATACACACTGGAATTATACAGTGCACCTTGTTTAGAAAGAATGGATTGCTGTGGTTTGACCAGATTCCTCTATGATTCTGGTTCTGGTAACGTTAGCTCGTTACCATAACAGTGAAGACTCATTGCGTTTCTTAGAGAGAAAAACTCGAAAACAGCCAGTTAACTAGCTTGCTACAGTAGCTAGTTTAGTCAATTAGCAATAAATGTAGTTAGCTAGTACTGTGCATAACTAGAGCCATTTACTAGTAGCTAGCTAGCACATTTCATAAGCAAGTTAGCATGAGCTATATAGCTAACTGTTCAAATTAAACTAGCATCAGTTATTTTAAGTAATTTTGGTGATAATGTTCAGGATTTCAGTGGGTACTTTGAGAAGTTTGTTGTTATGAGTTAGCTAGCAACCAAGCTTGCCTGTTAGAAGGCTAGCTAGTTAGTTGCTATCTTATACAAAATTACCCCTCTGTAATTGTGTCCTTCATGTTTATTTTAACGATGCTACAGTGAGTAGCTTACCTTATGATATGCTTGATAAAAGGACAGAATACCTGATCGAAGTGTTTGTGACGATAGCTTGCTTTGCTTGATGCTTCTGTCATGCAATGGCAGACTCTTCCTGAGTTCACCTTGGGCCTAAACCAATAACCTAATTTAGCAGGCGTAGAAAGACTTGGCCTGACATCGTTCCTTTATTTCTATTGGCTCATCCTCTGTAAGCAATCACGCGATTGGTAGATCCAGGTGACAGTCAAACAGATTAATTGCAATTGAGAGCCACCAGCCACCATATCGAACCCCACAGTGAGGTGTCATATTACCCGTAAAACCTAGCGGTCAAACAGGGAAATGGTTCCATAAATTTTTCCCATAGGGGATTTTAGAAACACTTAAATTAAGGGCTGTGTTTCACGTAGGCTTACCCTGGTTTTGATAACCAAAAAATCGCTTTCGGACAGGGTGACTTTTATCAATATATTCGGCTCTATTTAATCTGATTCGAAAATGTTAATTAGCGTCAAAGTAGACATCATGCAAAACTACAAATCCACGCAAGCTCCTGCACGCCAGGACACCTTTGCTAACAGGTATTGAATTGTCAATTAAAAACTTGCACAAGACTGTTCACAGAATTGTCCATTTAAAGAAATGGTGCCAATTTATTCATTACTATGTTTAGCTAGCATTAGATAGTTAATCCAGAGTTGTTACCTTTACCTCGATTCAGCAGTCTCATCATGGCATTTGTAGTTCTTTATGTTAGCCATATCAGCAGCTATTTACATATATATTTTTAAATGTTTATTTAACCAGGGAAGTCAGTTAAGAACAAATGTACAATGACAGCCTACCAGGGAACAGTGGTAGGCTTGTTCAGGGGCAGAACGACAGACTTTTACCTTGTCAGCTTGTCAGGGATTAGAGCCAGCAACCTTTCATTTACTGGCCCAACACTCTAACCACTAGGCTACCTGCCGCATTTCATTTTTTTGGGGGGGGGGTAAATACAGGTGAATATATTGATAAAAGTTACCTTGTCCTAGAGAGATTTACAGTTATCAAAACGTCACAACAGGTTAAGCCAACACGAAGAAGCAGTCCTCCATAGGAATGAATGGAATTCAACAGTATTTTAAATAAATCTAAATAAAGAACAAAATGTCATGTATTTAATAATGTTTGGTGTAGTGGGGACAATAACATTCATATTTAACATTTATATTTGTTTTATTTTATATTTTTGTTTAGTACACATAATTTAAAAGTATGCATAAAGGTGTCTGTAATAGAATAAATGTGGCAAAAATAAAGGTAGACAATAATAAATGCATTTATAAACTGGGTGGTTTGAGCCGAGTGCTGATTGGCTGAGAGAGTATGACAAAACATTTTTTACTGCTCTAATTACATTGGTAACCAGTTTATAATAGCAATAAGGCACCTCGGGGGTTGTGATATATGGCCAATATACCACAGCTAAGGGTTGTGTCCATGTACTCCACATTGCGTCATGTGGTATATTGGCCATATACCACACCTCCTCGGGTCTTACTGCTTATAGCTTCTCAATTTTACAATCGTGGGGGAGTGCCAAGATGGAGGCGCGGCGGCTTCAAAACAGCACCCAGTCAGTCATCTAGTGTATATATAAATAATTGGTTCAAAAAAAGTATTGAATGAATTTATATGGTTGACAAAAACATTGAAATAGGTTCAAACCACACATTTATAATTTAGTAAATTATTATTACTGTCTTACAAGATACTTTGGGAGATTAATCACTTTTTATTCTCTTAATGGCTACATTAAGCTGTCATTTTATGATGTCCTTGCAAAAGTTTGAAAAGCGTCAGGCTGTGTGAAGTGTCAATTAATAAAATAAATACACACTGATGATCAGATGTGCACAGAAAAAAAAGACTCGAACAACGAGGAAAAATCAAATTACATTTATTATTGATGCAGTTTCTTTTTTGATAAGCAAATTATCAGTTTTTCTTTCAGTCTAAAGAAACTTTACAATATAAAGAAACATACAAAGGACATATTTATTACCTACACAAGACACCTAACTCCCTAAGACACGATCTGAACTATCCTACCATGAAATACAAAGCAAACCCAAGGGACAGACTGCTTCATATAGAATACTGCCATGTCATCAGAAAGGACAATGAACGGTACAGGAGAATATTTATATCCCCTCCCCTTGACCCCTGCCCCACACAACCATCCCATCACCCGCAAATCTTCTAATGTTACAGTATTATACATCACAATAGAAGTACAGAGATGGCCAACAATTGTTATACACAGAGGACTGAGAGAGGATCAGTGAGAATCAATATATACAACGCTATTTCATCAGGAGTGAATAGCAAGGACACAGTTTTTCCGCATAAGCATTACTTTTGATCTATTCTTTAATTTAAAACGACATTAAGTATGTTTTCCTTTTTAAAGTTCTTAAATTGATAAAAATCCTTCATATTAAAAACTGTAATAATAGGTGGTCACATGTTTTAATGAGACGATGGCCTTTGAGTAGGCAATAACCATTCTTAGAAACCATTTGAGATTATTTCTATTGGTAATAGAAGACAAGGACAGAGTGAGGATGCTCCAATTGCAAGAATAAACAGCATCATTGACATCATACATCCCCTTCACCGCCCTCTGTCCTTACAAGATAATAAAAGGACGCCTCAAACCCAGCTAAATGGATGACAGTTTATTTTCACATATGTATCCCGACCAGAAATAAGTGTTTAGGGTGCAGTTACTCTATGTTCACATGTTCAAGTAAATTTACATGCATATTTCATTTTTACCACAATTTTGTTTTGGCCAATCAAAATGTCCAGCACATCGTCTCTTTATTATGAAAACATGGACAGTTCATTTATAATTTACTTTCAGCTGTATTCATTGGTAGTGACTGACATATCAAAACATGTCAATGATATCAAAATGCATTATACAGTATTTACAAAAAGGAAATCAAAGGAAAGGAGGGCTCAAGAGTGTGAGGATGGGGCTTGTAGGGGGCGGGTGGGGGACAGAGGGCTGTGTGCCAGTCAGTCTTCTAGAGGAACACTGGAGCTAGTCGTTCCTCAAAACAACTTACCCAGAAGATGTCCCTGTTCAGCTCTGAATCCAAGCTACTCCATAAAGTATCTGCCAACACTATAGCAAGGTCACTGGCAAAAGACCAATCACAGACAGAGGCCAGAATGATATTAAATAAGAACAGAAATATGTAGCTTGTTGAAAAATGACTTTTTGAAATAAATGGTATCTGCCACTTAACAGGTTAGAGAAGCACAACACATAAGCAAATCACATGAAAGTTTGAGGAACAGCCTTGGGTCAATTCATTCCTTAGGTGTACATATTCTATGGCCTTTTTTGCACACAATTTCTTGAATAGACTTCATAGAAATGAAAACAAAACAAAAAACTAGAATAAAAGACATCGTTTGACTCACAATTCAGTCCAACCAGGTGGAATTCTCTAATTTCTCAAAGTACATATTCAAGTGTGAGTAGGTGGACTAAAAGCTACTCGGTTCTATAGAGCACTCCTTTCTTGTAGCAGGAGAGTGAATTAAGCCACACCGTGCAGTCACTCCAGTCATTTCACACTCCCATCACCAGTGGTGCTACAGCCACCCCATACCCAGGATCTAGCAGCCCATGGACAGGCCCAGACCCACAGAGGGAACAGGTGGATGGGAGCTCTGTGGAGTTGGCCCCTCTCTAAACTATGGTTGCATGTGAGAGGGGTCAGACACCGGATCATAAGGATCTGTGAGTTCAACCCTAACTGGAAGGAAGCAGATAGAGGTTTGTACACCAACAACAACGACATGAAAACCGATAGAACGTGGCCTGTATGACATAATCAGTAAATAAAGATTGAGCCTCGAGATTGTATGCAGGGAAGCAATGCAGGACGAGAAGGATCCACTTTCAGGATTCACAGACAAGTTGTATATCAAAACAACAAATAAACAACCACAATACAAGCTAAATATGTTGTATTTACAGGCAAGAGCAAATCCATAGAAGAACATAGAGGGTCTGTAAAACCCTTTCTGTCTTTACTGACTTGGAAGGACACAGGTTGCAAGACAGAATAATACATGTTCAAAGCCACCTGAACTGAAAGTAGAATTAGCAATTGTCCAAATTACATTTGATCAGTCCATCTTTGCACAGTAATGCAACAAGCCTGAACAAACACTTATATACACTGACTCAACATTTTGGGAGGGGTACGTGTGACCAGACATGTAGAAGACTGACAGACTAGAGTACCAAAGGATAAAGAAGTTTATGATATCGCCTCCATTTTCACATTCACGTTTTGGGGAACTCCAGTGCTAACATGGATGGGAGTCTTAGGAAGGATCATTCCTAGATGAGTGATTTCAAGCAGGTGAACAGCTATTCTTGTACTCCTATCACACTCTGCTTGAGTGTTTACATTTTGGTGCCATGGTTTTCTGGTAGTAAAGACATTGGCTACAAGTTCTGCGAAGAACAGAACAGAGAGGTATGCGTAGGGCGTTGAGACAAATAAACAAACAAGAAACATCAAATACCTAAAATCATGTAAACAGAAGTGTCATTGTGCATTTTATGAGTGTGTGCTTATTCTGTTGTCGATGTTGTTGAGATACAATGTGCCCTTAACATGAAATGATAACTACATCATTACAACAATATCAATTATGAAAATGATATCATTATTATTAATAAAATAAACATATAATAAACTGTTCTTGCCCTAATGCATCACCAGTTAAGCTTTTCATTTCAAAACAAGGACACATTAACTGAATGAAGGTGAGCCTCAAACCTCGCAACTGCTGCATGCAAAAACAACATTTGAACAAACAAATAACATGATAAAGTAGAGTGGCGCCACCAGCCTTGATGCTGAGAGAACTGTTGCTGAGGAGGGTTCCTGCAGACAAGACAGCCAGAGTCCCCCACTCTCACTGTCCTGGGCCTGTGAGGAAACCAGGCAGACAGGGAGAGTCACTGAGCTGGCTCTTCCTGTGGCTCTGAGACTGTTTCCTGCTCAGAAGCCCCACTTTGCACACACTGGGATGGGTGATCTAGATGGGAGTCCTGCGCTCCAGTGACATCCCGGGGGAGGGGGGACTGCAAAACACAGCACGCCATCCGGGGAGGGGGGGCTGCAAAACACAGCACGCCATCCGGGGAGGGGGGGGCTGCAAAACACAGCACGCCACCCGGGGGAGGGGGGGGGGGGGGGGGGCAATGCAAGATGCAGTGGGGTGGGGGGGTAAGGGGGAGAGATAAAAAAGAAACAAAATAAAATAGAATAAAATAATATAAAAAATAAATCACACACTCATCGTCATGTTGGGTGAATACTGCAAAGAGAGAAGAAGGGAAGGGGGGAAATAGATGAGCCAATGCTATATTACACTGTTTATATGATGCTAATTCAACATGCAAGCAATAAGCAACTTCACTCAATGTAATTACGATTTAGTCAACGTAAAAATGTGTTAACAAGCAGACTGCTTTATGAGAAAGCCAGGTAATTGGGAATTTTCTACGTTGACATTATAAAACAAATCCCATTTCGACAACGTGAAATAAAGACCGAAGAGAAAGTGTTTAGGATATAGGAATAAAGTCAGCAGTGAGATGAGAATTTGTTCAAAGAAGCACGCTGACTGATGGTTGCAGGTTAGGGAAGAGAACCACTGTGGAGAACTCACACTTTCACTTTGGAATGGGTTTAAAAAGTTGCCTGCCATCTCCCCATCATCCCGCGGAGTTCCCGGCGGGTTATTCATGCCTGCCATGTTGTTGGGAGAATTCTACACAAAACAGAGAAAGAAACAAATCAAGATTTACCAAGACAGGCCTTTCCACTCTCATCAGCCTTTTCTAGTGACTGGATGTCATCATAAAGTGCCATTATTGAATTTCTGGCAGCTTTGGGTCCAAACCAAATCATCAGTATTATAAGTGCTTTGGATAAACTTTAGCTGATGGGTGTGCGTTGAAATGAATGTAAGTCTATCTAATATGGAGTCTTTTATAGAGGCTTACCTTTGGCAACCCATCCATGTCACCAGAGCCTGAAAACAACGAGAGAGAGAGAGAGATTGACATGAGAGAAAAGCTCATCACTGTAAAGCTATAATCAACATCTCTGGCTGGGGATCACATTCAACACTTAACACAGCTAATGTACTTTAATTAAGCTATTTGTTTCAAATACAGATGAGACTCAACTTCATTGGCTTCATCGATCATGTCTCACCTGTCTACATAATCAATGTGCCTGCGTGCTGCCCACATAATCTGCTTCCACTTCAATCAATACTACTATGAAGGGAGCATTCCCTCTACCATCCACAAGAGGGCATTGTCACAATAGGAAAGTGCTACTTCTCACAGAACTCAGCTACCGATTTTCAACAATTTTAACTAGATTCTACGGTAGTTCTACGGTAGTTCTAAATTACTGCCTAATATTGACACACAATTTTCTGAAATGTAAATGGTCCAGTTCATCACAATGGTTAAACAAATTCCAGACACAAGTTGTACATGCTGACAGAGAAGAATATTCTAAATGATTGTCAGCTGATCGCTGCTGTTAAAACTCACCTAGCGATCCGTTCATATGGTGTGGCTCCATGCTTCCCATTCCACCCATTGGGCCATCAGGGCCCGGCCCCATCGGGAACTGTAAAAAAGTTACAACTTACTGAACTTTGTCATTATCATATTCAATTGTATAATGATCATCTCTACCGATTTGAAAACAGGAAACTCATGAAAAACAAAGAGCCCGCTTACATTAGGTCTGTTACCACCAGGGCCAATAGGATTCATCATTGTGTAGATGTTTTCACTGGAATTTGTGGAGTCTGGTGAGAAGGAAACAGTTAGTCCAGGCTACAGTAACTGAGCACAACTACACAGTGTTGTTCTGTATTTCCTTCAGCCACATGCATGGACAGCTTTGAGATTGAACTCTACAAAACCACCAAACATGACAATGCTCCATACAGACACATGCAGGTTGTAATTCATCTAGCCACATGGATTGGGAAAGCCTAATGTCTCACACTTTTCATATCTCATGTTTCCATGAACTTGGGGTTAAATCCTGATGACTACAGTAGAAAGTAAACAAGACCAGCACATCATGTTGCTCTCCTTGTGTCTCCATCCTGAATAGAATATGAGGATAGAGGTGACCTTGAGCTGACATTGCAGTGTGGTGATAGGAGATACATGTATATAACAAATTAAGGGATAGATAAGAGAGAATGAGTGAAAGAGAGAGGGAACAAGAGGGAGAGAGAAGGGGAGCAAGTGAGAGAGCAAGAGAAAGGGAGTGTGGGGTTTGATGCCTGTTTGTGGCCCTGGGTGTAGGTTGTGCAGCAGGTTGTGCAGTCGTGACGGAGGGTGTGGCGAAGTGTGGGGGGGGCCATGGCGACTGCAGTGGAAAACTGTGTTCCAGCTCTACGTGTAAGGAGCACTGTGCACAGGTTGCCCAGGCAACGCATCACAATAGAAGTATGTATATAAATAATAAATAGTGGACACAAAAAGAAACCGCTCCACACCCGAACAAAAGCTGCACATCCACAGGATGTTAGACCAGAGCGGTTTGTTCTATCTGTGCTGTCCTCAACAGGAACATCAGACTGATCACAGTCAGATGATCACAGCTCAATACTCTGCTAATTTACACAGGTCCAGTATAGACGACACATAAATAGCTACGCTTGTTAAACATACAAATCACTCAATATGTCAGTGTGGCTGTGCCCACAAAGTAAATGAGCACTGGGAGTTTAATTAGAGTGGGATTAGTGAGGAGGCACATGGAGACAAATAAGTAGGACGAACCTCCTGGACTAGGCATGATGGGAGTTCCTGGTGGGCCTCCGCCCCCTGGAGGACCCTGGGATAAAGATGAGAGGAGAGAGAGATTTAGAGGAATGATATTCCCAAAACATCTGGACATATAAAGTAGCAGTCAGATGTCAGCTATGGCCAAGAATACTAGTCATTGTTTAGGCTTGAGACTTACCACATAGTTTCCTGGAGATGAGGAGGAATAGGCTATCTATAGAGAGAAAACAGAAAGGGGACACAATCAGTAAACTTGTGACTTTCACAAAGAAATGGCTCTAAAAACCAATAAGGCATTAGAGTGATTGAGAAGGTGAGTGAGCAGGACTTACTGAGTTTGCGTTGGGATTGGGCCAACCTCGACCTCCAGGACCCCTGACACAGACAGAGGGGAGGAGAAGAAGTTGTGTGAGAGAGGTTCACTGCAGAACAAATTAGAGCTTGTATTCCCTCATATTGTTGCTTGTCAAATATTCTTACATCCCATCAGTGCTATTAATAGAAATTGTATTAGTAATTCAGATATTTGGACAAAATAAATCATCATAGTAAGTAGATGGAGGTGATGAAATGCCTTTGGAGAATGACTGTACTTACATGTTCATCCCTGGCATTCCTGGCCCCATCGAGTTGGGAGGAGGCCTCATTCCACCACCATAGTTCTACACAGAGAGGAACACACAGCGTCAACCTTTCATACTACCGAGGAGAATACATGCCAGGGATCACACTCTCATTTGTTCCGTTTGAGCCAGGCGCTGAGATTTTAATGACTCGATCCTGATTAGTAATGTATGTGTATAACGATAACAGGGGCAGACTTGTGTGTGTCTAAGTTGTGATGTGATGGCTGCACAGTGGGAGCTTGGCAGGACGGCAGCGTGGGGCAGGACACAGAGCAGCTCCACTCAGAGGTAGAGTTTTGTTCAGCAGACGATTACACTTGTCGAGCAGATGCCGCACCAGCTGCTGAATTGTTGACTGCCAAAGTCACACAGTAAGGGAGGCGGGGAGAAGGGCAGCAGGGCACAGAGGGCCACGATGCTCAAACTGACTGACTTGGTGATTGGAAACTAGACAGCGGAATTAAAAACTCAACGAGGAGAGAGTGGTACTTGAGAGGTATTATGTCAGGCTTGCTTTGAGACCGATAGAAAAAGGTTGAGACTAAACGTATGGAATAAAGTAGAGATGAAAGCAACCTTGTGTGTTCAGTGTGTTGTGCTGTAAAGGGACATGGGGTTCGTGGACAGAGGGGTGGAGCAGCAGACTTTAGGGGAGAGTGATGGTGCCTGGCTGTACCTGTGGGCCCATGCCGCCCATCCCTCTGGGGGGGTTCATCCGCATCGGGCCGCCCATGTTTGGATGTCCTGGAGGAGGAACGATTGAGAGAAAGTTGTCAGCATGGGACAATTTCAGACCAAATACATTCTACAAGCACATATCCTTAAGTTATACCCTGTGGTCTGGTGGGATCCAGACTGTTTGGCAGGAGTGGTTGTGACCCTGGGACTCCCACAGGTGGCTGAAGGAAGACGGGAGAGAGAGAAACATTAGCACAGAGCATTCAACTCCCTAAAAATGTACACCTCAGAGATAGATACCTTACCTGATTTGGCATGCGAAGTGAGGGACGAGGTCCACCTGGGTACCGTGGGGACATGAAAGGCTGTGGGGAGGAGGACAGATGTTAACGTTAGTCCTATCCATCATGCTACTGGGTTACTTGCAGCTGTCAACAGGGGGAGCCATTGTGCTGGAGAAAAAGCTCCAAGTTTGAAGGTGCTTTGTTGTCATTCTACACAAGGCAAAGGTTGTGTCAGGGTTCTGAAGACCAGTCCTTAGATGCTGAAAACAAATAGAACATACAGAGACAGAGAGACAGATATATAGCTAAGGGTGAACATGGTTGTGGGTGACGCAGCATGTTGAATGAGGGAACAGGAGCGGATGAGGGTACAGATGGGTGGTGGATGTGGTTGGGAGGGTGTGCAGGAGGGTAGTGAAGAATACACAAACCTACATCTGTTTTTCCATATGCATCCACACACTGTACTGACCATCGTACCACAGAGAGCTACAAGAAACATTTCTAAATTGTGATGCAACCACAGAAAATAGCTCAACGTATCTAACGAAACAATACAATTCAGAAAATAATTTAATCCATCAAGGGATAACAAACTTAAATATAATATAATCATCAAGAGTGCAACTAACCAGTGTGATTGACAGTAAATCATTACAAACACATTATCACGCTATAAGAAATGCGTACAGGCAGGCGAAACATGACACCATGACAACAAAGAAACAGGCTTTCAGAGCCAATTAAACGCAAGCTACTAGTTGGGCGAGGGGAAACGAGGCCAGCTGGAGGACAGCTTATATAATGACCAGGCCCTGAAGGGAAAGACTGCCGTTTCCCCTCCACCCCCTCTCTCTCCCCTTAGGTCCCTCCCTGTCTCTCTCCCCCAATCTCCATCTCTCTCCCTCTGCCTTTGTCTTAGCCAAGTTGTGGTGAGTTTGTGTACGAGTGCTCCACAGTGTCAGGCCCTGCTGCAATATTAATGGGATATTGATGGGAGATGGGATAGTGAGTGCTGGGCTTAGGAAGAGGAGAGAGTCGGCCTGCTCCTCCCCTCCTCTCCTTCCTACAGCTGGGCCAACACAGCTGAATTATTTATCCTATCTACAGCGTCATGGCCACTGTCTGTCTGTCCACAACTAGGTAGCAGGGCAGTTTGTATAGACATATGTTGTGGGGGGTGGGAGCCAGGTTAGGAGTGGGGGTAGGGAGAGAGGGGGTGTGGATGAGTGAGTGAGTGAGAAAGATAAGGAGTGAGTGGGTGTAGAAGAGGAAGAGAGGGAGGAAGAGAACAGAGGCCTCTGTGTGAGTGGATAGGCAGAGGGAGATAGTGATTGAGTGAGAAAGTGGAAGAGGGACTGCCTGCCTGTGTGAGAAACACTCTTTTCACGCCACAAGTTACGTTTTCATAGCAGGTTAGGAGAAATTATGCAGCAGGTAGGGGGAATGTGCCAGGTTAGGAGAATTAGGTTAGGAAAGGGGTTAGGGTTAGCGAAAATGCTCTTCTAACCTGCTAAGAAAATCCCTTCCGGGCGTATCTGTATCGACGTGGCGCGAAAAAAAAGTTTGTCCCTGCCTGTGCAGCGAAAGGCGAGGGAGAGGGGCCAGAGTGTGTGTGAGTGTGTCTTACCTGGCCGTGAGGTCCCATCATAGGGTTGTTGGGGTTGTGTGGGGGTGGCTGTGCGTGGGGTGATGGCTGGGAGCCGGGAGGTCCCTTTAAGAGAGAAGAGAGAGGGAGATGAGTGATACAGTGATGCTTGGAGGACCATGGACTGAACCTGGCTGTAGCTGCTCCGTCTACCTCACAATAACAGCAGCACAGGACAGAAGCAGCAGTACAATACACCACTATGGCTAACTGTTCATAATGTCCGTACCGTAGATCACTACCACAACACATATGAATGTATGGATCTCCAATATAGTTATTTAAATGCATCATACATCTTTGTGTTGAATAATATGTCCAAAGAAATGAAATTAACACAATGAATCTCTTAAACTTAATTTCTAACCAACAGAACATCTATCTGTGTAAAAAAAAGATGGCTGAGATGACAAAAGAGCTGATCATATACAGGAACTATGTAAACATATGACATATGGAACAACTGATAACTAACCTCAGATAACCTGCTAAGCAACCACGTTCAAACCAGGACCTGTTCCGACTAACAAGCCATATGTAAACCCAGAGTCATACAGTGTACAGAGAGGAGACCACACACGTTCACAGCCACGTGTTATCAACCAGTCTGTGAACCTCCATGAGACCTGAAGCACTCAGGTAACCATGCAACACACACACACACACACACACACACACACACACACACTACCCTTGAAGCCTTCAGGTAATGTTGCAGACTGGTAATCCTGCCCTTTCAGAATCAGCAATACCAGACACACACCTGTATGAGTACCAAGCCCATCCACCAACACATACGTCCCCATTTCACCTGAACGTCTTTTCACGGCAGCAGAGAGACACTGATCGTTTGCAGGTCTTTGCACCTGGCCAGGAGACAATTCTACTATTCAACGTCATCTCACTAGGAAGAGCCGACCTGTCTGATGAAACCTAATTCTCGGTAAATCAAACAAGCTCTCTTCAGTTCCAACAGACCAAGCAGCAGCAGCTGCACAGATACCAGCAGCATCTTCTCATTCTCACCCACCATGAGAAGCTCTGGCACCGGGGAGATGGTGGTGAGCTGATAGAGGAGAGCAGTGAAAACCCGTGGGCACTGCTTGAGCAGAATAAACAAAGGAATAAAAACCTCGACTAATGCATTCAACTATTATTTCATAAAAGATGAATTACAGATGCAGTACAGAAATGCTTCAGCCCGAGAAGTCAAGCAGCAAGTCAAATCTGGGTGGTTGAGAGGTGTACAGGGTAAATGGGGTAGGCAGTCAGCCATTGTCCTCCTCAGCCACCTCACGTACAGGCTTCTCCATGCGACAGCCATGTTGATAAAGGCACATAGCTGTGGATCTATGAGGAGCTCTTGAGATGAAGTGTTTGCAGCGTGGTGTATTGAATCCACATAAATTGTTGCCCAATAGAGCGTTTCACATGAAGTCTTCACAAGTATGTGTTTTGTATATAAAACCCACTTACCATAGTGGCCTTGTGCTTTCATTCCCAATTCTTACCTATATAGAGTGGAGACATATATTCCATTTTTAAATGGTAACAAATGTGACTGCATCTATAGAGTGGTAGCTCATACTGTAAGTGTTCTAGAAATGACTGAGGTGGGTCCTGAGCAGCGTTTTGGGTTGTGGTTAACACCAGCTGCGCTTGCTGGCCTCAGCAGGTTAGCATGGAGGACTAGCGCTGCAGTGGAAGCGCCGTCCATCCGTCAGACCCCAGAGTTATTATTGTTGGGGAGTCTGTCGTAGCAGTTTTTCTAACAAGCCACCCCTGCAGAGCCAGGCAACACTAGCCCAGCTGCTGTAACCTGCAGCCCCCAGCTCCTCCTCTCTCTATCTGGCCCTCTATAATACCTTATAATGGAGCTCCACTCGCTACTCTGGCCTCCCTCAGTCTCCATGCTATTAGGACTGAATGGGGAAGCATATGGCATTCATGAGGTTTGCGGTCCCTTCGATGTGTGCCTGCAGAGAGAGAAAGGGACTAGGCCAATCCGCGTCTGTAAAACAACGCGGCTGGACTGCGTGTGGGTGTCTGTGCGAGTGTCTGTGTTTGTAAGAGTGTGTGTGTGACGGGGGGACCGGGGGGGGGGGGGGGGGGTAAATGAAGCAATTAATACAATCATTTTCAACCCAGCTAAGGAGATAACAGCTTGGCAGCGTACCACAAACCCATCAACAACCCCCCCCCCCCGACTTACTCCCAGACTCCCCCTCCTCAGATCTGCATTAGGAAGAACACAACACCTCTGCTACTGCTATCCCTGAAGGGATAGTAACACTGAACACAGAACGGATGGCTATACTGAGCCAGTCATGTGTATGCATGTACCGTATATACAGTACCACCCACCACCACAAGAGGGCAGTGTGGAACTACTGAGAGAGGCAGGCAGAGCACAAAGCCAAACTGAAACACAACAAACAAAGCCTGGATGAACAACAGCACAATGCACACTCATTGTCATTCCTTTCTTACATTCCAGCGGGCAGAGGCAGCAGCTCTACAGGCTCATGGCATGGCAACATGTCAGCTCGGTGGGGAGAGACTGCCCCGAGTGTTTTTCCCCCCGAGGAGACTGGAGAACAGTGCGCTGACAGTCGTTTAGCATGTTTCTGTGAGTCACTGCCGTGTATCTATGATTCCTGCCTCAGCGGTCAGGAATGTCAGTCGATATGCTACTTCCAGACTCCAGACAGACCGTTGATAGAGGGAACAACAGAGTGGTTGGTAGTGGAGAGAGAGAAAGGGTTGGCCCTGGAATGCCAACATTCCTTCTCCAGTGGTCCCATTCACTCATCACTTCTTCTACTAAGCATTTTCAAACTTTTACCTCTAGGATCCAGTCTAACCTACCAGGGACCAAGCCATCTCCAATCACAATGGGTAGTCCAACGCAGATTTCAGCACCCGATTCTCAACAAGAGAGTAGCTACTATACCTAAGCTAGACAAGTCTACCTATCGCTACCTCGACTCAGACACATTCAACTGACCTCAAACTCAGTTAGTCTTGATTTAGAGTTTACACCCGGGCTACAGAACTACAAAACGTTCAATGGTGATCCAACTTCAATGACAGTTAGTGACTATGGAGAGACATTCCTGTAACAGTACATATGGATTAGAAACCGTCTCTGTTCCATTTATCACCAGCGTTTACTACTTCAGTGTTAGTAATACCAATGGATTGACATTGTTTTCTTCGATCCCCACTGGGCCAACATGCTGTTAGTGTGTGCCGGCAGTTTCTCCTTGTCCTCTCCTAGTGTGAGTTGGGCCTGCCCTTCCCAGAGGGGCTGCTGCAGTGGAGTTTTGGCGTGAGGATTATTAAGCGGGCTGACCCCTGCTATACCAGGGAGAATCGCAGATCCGGGCCAGACGCCAACATGCAGGCTTTGTGGTCCTCCTTCCACACTTCTCTCGCTCCTCTCCTGCAGGAGCCTGAACTGAGTCCTGGCCTGCAAGGTACAGATTAGGGGAGTCTTGAAGCTGCGGGGCCCCCCCCTCTACCCCCCGCCCAGTCTTCGCTTTCTGGGCTGCTGCTACCACGGCAGTGCTAGGGTCACCTATGTTAATTACCCCTCTCCTCTGCATCTGGGACGGATGGTAGAAAACACACTGCCTGCTATTACTGTACACACACACACACACACACACACACACACACACACACACACACACACACACACACACACACAATCATACTGTATGCAGTACTGTACACCCTAGCAAGAACCTTCTGAAATGCTCTGATTTATGCACTACTTTTGAATACTTTTTCATGTACTTCCTTCCCTAACCGAAAGAGACAGTCAGACAGGTCAGGAGACATGAGGAGAGAGAAAGAGAGAAGCAGGATGTGGAAGATTGAGGAATGGTGAAAGAATAGAGGAAGGTAGCTGAATCCTGCAAAAAGGAGAGGTTAGCAGGAGAAAGAGGGGGCAGAGACAGGAGTTTGTGTGTGTGTGTGTGAGAGAGAGAGAAAGCGAGAGCGAGAGCGAGAAAGCAAAAGAGAGAGGTAGCAGGCACATGGAGGGAGGAGAGGAGGAAGGTCATTAGTAGACAGAAGACAGCGCTTGTCCATAACAGTGAAGTGTTTACCATTTTCACTGGGAGCTTTCAGAACACCACAACTCCTCTACAGAGGTCTAAGCTAAGATAAGATAAGGATAAGAAATATAGTAGTACAAACAGAAGTAACACATGATTAGCAAGATCTTACTGTGCATAGGCAACAACGACATTAGACTACATGACTGGGAGGAGCAGTCTGTTAGAGAGCTCTCTGTGTGTGTTTCCCTCTACAGTACACCAGTTTAAAATGATGCCAAGGGAATAACTGGTGTCATCGTTGCTCCATACTATAAACTACTACACACTGATCCACAGCATTGTTCCGGCCTCAGTGTCCACTTGCTGGGGGAACTTGATAGCACACATATGAAGCTCTGGAGGGAGCAGCGTGTGTGTGTGTGTGTGTGTGTGTGTTGCAGGCTCTCGTTTCACACTCCTTCCCTCCTCTCTCTCTCTTGCCTGACTGGCCGCTGAGCAGGGAGGGAATTGCTGCAGTGGAGAACACTGGAGCAAGACTCCCCCCCCCCCCCCCTTATCTGTCTCTCTCCATCTCAGCCTCCACTCTCCCTGTCTGTCTCTCTCTCCCTGTCTCCCTGTCTCTCTCTCTCTCTCTGCCCCCCCCTCTCTCTCTGTCCCTCTCTCCCTCCAATGCACGCAGCAGACTATTTATGGAAAGCAATGTCACTCACGCAACACCATCAGATAGCAGCTCCCTGCTCTGATCACTCCACATACATCATTAACATTGCCTACGACCCCAGCACGCACACTCCCCCCCTCTCTACCTCCCTCCCTATAAAACCCCCACACCGAGACAACGTGGAAACCATTTTTGCTTCATGACATTTACAAGTGTTATTTTCAGGATATTTTTTAGCTATGGTGTGTGTGTTCGCGTGCGTACGCACAGTCAGATAGGGTTTGTGCCCCCATCATCAGGTGATCTCCCTAGCCTCCCAGACAGTCATCAGAGAGCAGTGATGACAGAAGCAATTAGAGGAGCAACACAACCCAGAGAAACATCTCCCTCCCACCCCGACCTCCCTGGCCACACAGACTGATGGAGGGAGTGGACACAAGGACATATGGGAAAGAAAGAGAAAGACAGAGCCAGAGAGAGCTAGAGAGACAGAGAGAGCGAGAGAGACAGAGAGAGCGAGAGCGACAGAGAGAGCGAGAGCGAGAGCTAGAGCGACAGAGACAGCGAGATCTAGAGCGACAGAGCTAGAGCGACAGAGCTAGAACGACAGAGCTAGAACGACAGAGCTAGAGCGACAGAGCTAGAGCGACAGAGCTAGAGCGACAGAGCTAGAGCGACAGAGCTAGAGCGACAGAGCTAGAGCGACAGAGCTAGAGCGACAGAGCTAGAGAGACAGAGCTAGAGAGAACTAGAGAAAGCGAGACATAGACAGAGAGAGCGAGACATAGACAGAGAGAGCTAGAGAGACAGAGACAGAAACAGAGACAGAGAGAGACAGAGACAGAGAGAGACAGAGACAGAGAGAGCGAGAGCGACAGAGCTAGAGCGACAGAGCTAGAGCGACAGAGCTAGAGCGACAGAGCTAGAGAGAGCTAGAGAGAGCTAGAGAGAGCGAGAGAGAGCGAGAGAGAGCGAGACATAGACAGAGACAGAGAGAGCGAGACATAGACAGAGAGAGCTAGAGAGACATAGACAGAGAGAGCGAGACATAGACAGAGAGAGCTAGAGAGACAGAGACAGAAAGAGCTAAAGAGACAGAGACAGAGAGAGACAGCGACAGAGAGAGACAGCGACAGAGAGAGACAGCGACAGAGAGAGACAGCGACAGAGAGAGACAGCGACAGAGAGAGACAGCGACAGAGAGAGACAGCGACAGAGCTAGAGCGACAGAGCTAGAGCGACAGAGCTAGAGCGACAGAGCTAGAGCGACAGAGCTAGAGCGACAGAGCTAGAGCGACAGAGCTAGAGAGAACTAGAGAGAGCGAGAGAGAGACAGAGCTAGAGAGACAGAGCTAGAGAGACAGCGACAGAGAGAGACAGCGCCAGAGAGAGACAGCGCCAGAGAGAGACAGCGCCAGAGAGAGACAGCGCCAGAG
This sequence comes from Salvelinus fontinalis, assembly GCF_029448725.1. Lineage (NCBI taxonomy): Eukaryota > Metazoa > Chordata > Actinopteri > Salmoniformes > Salmonidae > Salvelinus > Salvelinus fontinalis. The sequence continues at coordinate 32,559,718 of NC_074678.1, forward strand.
AGAGACAGCGCCAGAGAGAGACAGCGCCAGAGAGAGACAGCGCCAGAGAGAGACAGCGCCAGAGAGAGACAGCGCCAGAGAGAGACAGCGACAGAGAGAGACAGCGACAGAGAGAGACAGCGACAGAGAGAGACAGCGACAGAGAGAGACAGCGACAGAGAGAGACAGCGACAGAGAGAGACAGCGACAGAGCTAGAGAGACAGAGCTAGAGAGAACTAGAGAGAGCGAGAGAGAGCGAGACATAGACAGAGACAGAGAGAGCATGACATAGACAGAGAGAGCTAGAGAGACAGAGACAGAGAGAGACAGAGACAGAGAGAGACAGAGAGAGAGAGAGACAGAGACAGAGAGAGACAGAGACAGAGAGAGACAGCGACAGAGCTAGAGAGACAGAGCTAGAGAGAACTAGAGAGAGCGAGAGAGAGCGAGACATAGACAGAGACAGAGAGAGCGAGACATAGACAGAGAGAGCTAGAGAGACAGAGACAGAGAGAGACAGAGACAGAGAGAGACAGAGACAGAGAGAGACAGCGACAGAGCTAGAGAGAAAGAGCTAGAGCGACAGAGCTAGAGAGACAGAGAGACAGAGACAGAGAGAGACAGAGAGAGACAGAGACAGAGAGAGACAGAGACAGAGACAGAGAGAGACAGCGACAGAGCTAGAGAGACAGAGCTAGAGAGACAGAGACAGAGCTAGAGAGACAGAGAGAGAGACAGCGACAGAGCTAGAGAGACAGAGCTAGAGAGAACTAGAGAGAGCGAGAGAGAGCGAGACAGACAGAGACAGAGAGAGCATGACATAGACAGAGAGAGCTAGAGAGACAGAGACAGAGAGAGACAGAGACAGAGAGAGACAGCGACAGAGCTAGAGAGACAGAGCTAGAGAGAACTAGAGAGAGCGAGAGAGAGCGAGACATAGACAGAGACAGAGAGAGCGAGACATAGACAGAGACAGAGAGAGCGAGACATAGACAGAGACAGAGAGAGCGAGACATAGACAGAGACAGAGAGAGCGAGACATAGACAGAGAGAGCTAGAGAGACAGAGAGAGCTAGAGAGACAGAGACAGAGAGAGACAGAGACAGAGAGAGACAGAGACAGAGAGAGACAGCGACAGAGAGAGACAGCGACAGAGAGAGACAGAGACAGAGAGAGACAGCGCTAGAGCGACAGAGCTAGAGAGACAGAGAGAGCGAGACATAGACAGAGAGAGCTAGAGAGACAGAGACAGAGAGAGACAGAGAAAGAGAGAGACAGAGACAGACAGAGACAGAGCTAGAGAGACAGAGCTAGAGAGAACTAGAGAGAGCGAGAGAGAGCGAGACATAGACAGAGACAGAGAGAGCGAGACATAGACAGAGAGAGCTAGAGAGACAGAGACAGAGAGAGACAGAGACAGAGAGAGACAGAGACAGAGAGAGACAGAGACAGAGAGAGACAGAGACAGAGAGAGACAGAGACAGAGAGAGACAGAGAGAGACAGCGCTAGAGCGACAGAGCTAGAGAGACAGAGCTAGAGAGACAGAGCTAGAGAGACATAGACAGAGAGAGCGAGACATAGACAGAGAGAGCTAGAGAGACAGAGACAGAGAGAGACAGAGACAGAGAGAGACAGAGAGAGACAGAGAGAGACAGAGAGAGACAGAGAGAGACAGAGAGAGACAGAGAGAGACAGAGAGAGACAGAGAGAGACAGCGACAGAGAGAGACAGCGACAGAGCTAGAGAGACAGAGCTAGAGAGACAGAGCTAGAGAGACAGAGCTAGAGAGACAGAGCTAGAGAGACAGAGCTAGAGAGACAGAGCTAGAGAGACAGAGCTAGAGATACAGAGCTAGAGATACAGAGCTAGCGAGACATAGACAGGGAGAGCGAGACATAGACAGGGAGAGCGAGACATAGACAGGGAGAGCGAGACATAGACAGGGAGAGCGAGACATAGACAGGGAGAGCGAGACATAGACAGGGAGAGCGAGACATAGACAGGGAGAGCGAGACATAGACAGGGAGAGCGAGACATAGACAGGGAGAGCGAGACATAGACAGGGAGAGCGAGACATAGACAGGGAGAGCGAGACATAGACAGGGAGAGCGAGACATAGACAGGGAGAGCGAGACATAGACAGGGAGAGCGAGACATAGACAGGGAGAGCGAGACATAGACAGAGAGAGCGAGACATAGACAGAGAGAGCGAGACATAGACAGAGAGAGCGACATAGACAGAGAGAGCGAGACAGACAGAGAGAGCGAGACAGACAGTGAGAGCGAGACAGACAGAGAGAGCGAGACAGACAGAGAGAGCGAGACAGACAGAGAGAGCGAGACAGACAGAGAGAGCGAGACAGACAGAGAGAGCGAGACAGACAGAGAGAGCGAGACATAGACAGAGAGAGCGAGACATAGACAGAGAGAGCGAGACATAGACAGAGAGAGCGAGACAGACAGAGAGAGCGAGACATAGACAGAGAGAGCGAGACATAGACAGAGAGAGCGAGACATAGACAGAGAGCGAGAGCGAGACATAGACAGAGAGCGAGAGCGAGACATAGACAGAGAGCGAGAGCGAGACATAGACAGAGAGCGAGAGCGAGACATAGACAGAGAGCGAGAGCGAGACATAGACAGAGAGCGAGAGCGAGACATAGACAGAGAGCGAGAGCGAGACATAGACAGAGAGCGAGAGCGAGACATAGACAGAGAGCGAGAGCGAGACATAGACAGAGAGCGAGAGCGAGACATAGACAGAGAGCGAGAGCGAGACATAGACAGAGAGCGAGAGCGAGACATAGACAGAGAGCGAGAGCGAGACATAGACAGAGAGCGAGACATAGACAGAGAGCGAGACATAGACAGAGAGAGCGAGACATAGACAGAGAGAGCGAGACATAGACAGAGAGAGCGAGACATAGACAGAGAGAGCGAGACATAGACAGAGAGAGCGAGACATAGACAGAGAGAGCGAGACAGACAGAGAGAGCGAGACAGACAGAGAGAGCGAGACAGACAGAGAGAGCGAGACAGACAGAGAGAGCGAGACATAGACAGAGAGAGCGAGACATAGACAGAGAGAGCGAGACATAGACAGAGAGAGCGAGACATAGACAGAGAAAGCGAGACATAGACAGAGAGAGCGAGACATAGACAGAGAGAGCGAGACATAGACAGAGAGAGCGAGACATAGACAGAGAGAGCGAGACATAGACAGAGAGAGCGAGACATAGACAGAGAGCGAGAGCGAGACATAGACAGAGAGCGAGAGCGAGACATAGACAGAGAGCGAGAGCGAGACATAGACAGAGAGCGAGAGCGAGACATAGACAGAGAGCGAGAGCGAGACATAGACAGAGAGCGAGAGCGAGACATAGACAGAGAGCGAGAGCGAGACATAGACAGAGAGCGAGAGCGAGACATAGACAGAGAGCGAGAGCGAGACATAGACAGAGAGCGAGAGCGAGACATAGACAGAGAGCGAGAGCGAGACATAGACAGAGAGCGAGAGCGAGACATAGACAGAGAGCGAGAGCGAGACATAGACAGAGAGCGAGAGCGAGACATAGACAGAGAGCGAGAGCGAGACATAGACAGAGAGCGAGAGCGAGACATAGACAGAGAGCGAGAGCGAGACATAGACAGAGAGCGAGAGCGAGACATAGACAGAGAGCGAGAGCGAGACATAGACAGAGAGCGAGAGCGAGACATAGACAGAGAGCGAGAGCGAGACATAGACAGAGAGCGAGAGCGAGACATAGACAGAGAGCGAGAGCGAGACATAGACAGAGAGCGAGAGCGAGAGCGAGACATAGACAGAGAGCGAGAGCGAGACATAGACAGAGAGCGAGAGCGAGACATAGACAGAGAGCGAGAGCGAGACATAGACAGAGAGCGAGAGCGAGACATAGACAGAGAGAGCGAGACAGACAGAGAGAGCGAGACAGACAGAGAGAGCGAGACATAGACAGAGAGAGCGAGACATAGACAGAGAGAGCGAGACATAGACAGAGAGAGCGACATAGACAGAGAGAGCGAGACATAGACAGAGAGAGCGAGACATAGACAGAGAGAGCGAGACATAGACAGAGAGAGCGAGACATAGACAGAGAGAGCGAGACATAGACAGAGAGAGCGAGACATAGACAGAGAGAGCGAGACATAGACAGAGAGAGCGAGACATAGACAGAGAGAGCGAGACATAGACAGAGAGAGCGAGACATAGACAGAGAGAGCGAGACATAGACAGAGAGAGCGAGACATAGACAGAGAGAGCGAGACATAGACAGAGAGAGCGAGACATAGACAGAGAGAGCGAGACATAGACAGAGAGAGCGAGACATAGACAGAGAGAGCGAGACATAGACAGAGAGAGCGAGACATAGACAGAGAGAGCGAGACATAGACAGAGAGAGCGAGACATAGACAGAGAGAGCGAGACATAGACAGAGAGAGCGAGACATAGACAGAGAGAGCGAGACATAGACAGAGAGAGCGAGACATAGACAGAGAGAGCGAGACATAGACAGAGAGAGCGAGACAGACAGAGAGAGCCAGACAGACAGAGAGAGCGAGACAGACAGAGAGAGCGAGACAGACAGAGAGAGCGAGACAGACAGAGAGAGCGAGACAGACAGAGAGAGCGAGACAGACAGAGAGAGCGAGACAGACAGAGAGAGCGAGACATAGACAGAGAGAGCGAGACATAGACAGAGAGAGCGAGACATAGACAGAAAGAGCGAGACATAGACAGAGAGAGCGAGACATAGACAGAGAGAGCGAGACACAGAGACAGAGCGAGACAGACAGAGAGAGCGAGACATAGACAGAGAGAGCGAGACATAGACAGAGAGAGCGAGACATAGACAGAGAGAGCGAGACATAGACAGAGAGAGCGAGACATAGACAGAGAGAGCGAGACATAGACAGAGAGAGCGAGACAGACAGAGAGAGCGAGACATAGACAGAGAGAGCGAGACATAGACAGAGAGAGCGAGACAGACAGAGAGAGCGAGACAGACAGAGAGAGCGAGACATAGACAGAGAGAGCGAGACATAGACAGAGAGAGCGAGACATAGACAGAGAGAGCGAGACATAGACAGAGAGAGCGAGACATAGACAGAGAGAGCGAGACATAGACAGAGAGAGCGAGACATAGACAGAGAGAGCGAGACATAGACAGAGAGAGCGAGACATAGACAGAGAGAGCGAGACATAGACAGAGAGAGCGAGACATAGACAGAGAGAGCGAGACATAGACAGAGAGAGCGAGACACAGACAGAGAGAGCGAGACACAGACAGAGAGAGCGAGACATAGACAGAGAGAGCGAGACACAGACAGGGAGAGCGAGACACAGACAGGGAGAGCGAGACACAGACAGGGAGAGCGAGACACAGACAGAGAGAGCGAGACACAGACAGAGAGAGCGAGACATAGACAGAGAGAGAGAGACATAGACAGAGAGAGAGAGACATAGACAGAGAGAGCGAGACATAGACAGAGAGAGCGAGACATAGACAGAGAGAGCGAGACATAGACAGAGAGAGCGAGACATAGACAGAGAGAGCGAGACATAGACAGAGAGAGCGAGACAGACAGAGAGAGCGAGACAGACAGAGAGAGCGAGACAGACAGAGAGAGCGAGACATAGACAGGGAGAGCGAGACATAGACAGGGAGAGCGAGACATAGACAGGGAGAGCGAGACATAGACAGGGAGAGCGAGACATAGACAGGGAGAGCGAGACATAGACAGGGAGAGCGCGACATAGAAAGAGAGAGCGCGACATAGACAGGGAGAGCGCGACATAGACAGAGAGAGCGCGACATAGACAGAGAGAGCGAGACATAGACAGAGAGAGCGAGACATAGACAGAGAGAGCGAGACATAGACAGAGAGAGCGAGACATAGACAGAGAGAGCGAGACATAGACAGAGAGAGCGAGACATAGACAGAGAGAGCGAGACATAGACAGAGAGAGCGAGACATAGACAGGGAGAGCGAGACATAGACAGGGAGAGCGAGACATAGACAGGGAGAGCGAGACATAGACAGGGAGAGCGAGACATAGACAGAGAGAGCGAGACATAGACAGAGAGAGCGAGACATAGACAGAGAGAGCGAGACATAGACAGAGAGAGCGAGACATAGACAGAGAGAGCGCGACATAGACAGAGAGAGCGCGACATAGACAGAGAGAGAGCGAGACAGACAGAGAGAGAGCGAGACAGACAGAGAGAGCGAGACAGACAGAGAGAGCGAGACAGACAGAGAGAGCGAGACAGACAGAGAGAGCGAGACAGACAGAGAGAGCGAGACAGACAGAGAGAGCGAGACAGACAGAGAGAGCGAGACAGACAGAGAGAGCGAGACAGACAGAGAGAGCGAGACAGACAGAGAGAGCGAGACAGACAGAGAGAGCGAGACAGACAGACAGAGCGAGACAGACAGAGAGAGCGAGACAGACAGAGAGAGCGAGACAGACAGAGAGAGCGAGACAGACAGAGAGAGCGAGACAGACAGAGAGAGCGAGACAGACAGAGAGAGCGAGACATCTGGACAGGGATTAGGTCAGCTAGAGACTAAAAAAGGAGGTGGAGAGGGGGATAGGCTTAGCATGTTGTGTGGTTTGAGGGTATGGACAAAGAGAGAGAAGTAGAGGTTTTACTTGAAAGAAGCCCGGGGGCATGGGTCCGCCAGGCATGCCATCGTTGGGGGGCATGTTGCCCATCACCGGACTGGGGGCAGCGGCTGCACTCTGTAAAACACAAAGGAAACACACACACACTTAGTACTCTGAAACACACACACACACACTACTCAGAAACACAGATCAAAACACTGTATACACATACAGTACCAGACAAAAGACACATCTACTCATTCAAGGGTTTTTCTTAATTTCCTACATTGTAGAATAATAGTGAAGACATCAAAACTATGAAATAACACATATGGAATCATGTAGTAACCAAAAAAAAAAAAAAGTGTTAAACAAATCAAAATATATTTTATATTTCATATTCTTCAAAGTAGCCACCCTTTGCCTTGATGAAAGCTTTGCACACTCTTGGCATTCTCTCAACAAGCTCATGAGATAGTCACCTGAAATGCATTTGTGACAAGGTAGGGGTGGTCAGGGAAGATGGCCCTATTTGGTAAAAGACCAAGTCCATATTATGGCAAGAACAGCTCAAATAAGCAAAGAGAAACAACTGTCCGTCATTACTTAAAGACATGAAGGTCAGTCAATACGGAACATTTCAAGAACTGAAAGTTTCTTCAAGTGCAGTCGCAAAAACCATCAAGCGCTATGATGAAACGGGCTCTAATGAGGACCGCTACAGGAAAGGAAGACCCAGAATTACCTCTGCTGCCGAGGATAAGTTCATTAGAGTTTCCAGCCTCAGAAATTACAGCCCAAATAAATTCTTCACAGAGTTCAAGTAACAGACACATCTCAACATCACTTGTTCAGAGGAGACTGAGTGGATCAGGTCTTCATGGTCGAATTGCTGCAAAGAAACCACTACTAAAGGACACCAATAAGAAGAGACTTGCTTGGTCCAAGAAACACGAGCAATGGACATTAGACTGGAGGAAATCTGTCCTTTGGTGACGAGTCCAAATTTGAGATTTTCGGTTCCAACCCCCGTGTCTTTTTGTGAGACGCAGAGTAGGAGAATGGATGATATCTGCATGTGTGGTTCCCACCATGAAGCATGGAGGTGGTGTGATAGTGCTTTGCTGGTGAAATTGTCTGTGATTTATTTAGAATTCAAGGCACACTTAACCAGCATGGCTGCCACAGCATTCTGCAGCGATACACCATCCCCAAGCATGCAAAGCAGTCATCAAGGCAAAGGGTTGCTACTTTGAAGAATCTAAAATGTTTTTTTTTTTTAATTGGTTACTACATGATTCCATATGTGTTACTTCATAGTTTGATGTCTTCACTATTATTCTACAATGTAGAATAGTAAAAATAAAGAAAAACCATTGAATGAGTAGGTGTGTCCAACCTTTTGACTCGTACTGTACGTCATACACACTCTCACCACAAGAGTCTGACGTGGCCTAGCTTCCACTGCTTGGTGTGTTTTTTACAACAAGAGGAAGGACATTATCGAGACATTGATTGTTTGGGTGGTTTTGGCGTTTTCAGACAGCGGGAGGAATTGGCGGAGAAAAACGACGCAGTTACAGCGTAACGTTTATCTGGAACATGAATGTCTGGCTCAGATTGCTTCTCCGTCGCCGCATTAAGACGATATTAAAAAAAGACAAGCATCTGTCGGTCTATGAATCTGTGAACATTTCTGCTGAGTAGAAATAAAAACACAGGGCATGGATGGAGTATATGTGTCTGGCTCTGGTGAAATCTCTCCTAAGCAGTTAAATGGGGTTTGGAGTCCCCTCCCCCAATGTATGTACTGTATGTAAGGCAGTGGCTGGGTCTGTTGTGTGTTTCCCAGGCTGTCTATTCACCAGGCAGCACCCAGTGAAGGGGATTACACAGCTGCCCAGAGCCCCCCACCCCTCCTCTCCTCCCCTCTCCCCCACTGTAACCAGATCCTCCCCACAGCCAGCCACAGAGCAAACAGCCCCTCCATCCCTGACCCCTATCGGCCCAGAAACTCACTAACGGGCCCTGGGACCACAAGGCACAGCGCATGCACAAGCGCGCACACACACACAATGGCTGCTACCCCTGGTGTGAGGGTGTGAAGCCGTAAGCCCCACGGGCACCGTCAGGGACTGAGAGCAGAACACACCCAGAGGGGCCGGCCCATGACACACAAACACCCTCACACAGCTTCTCCTCCTTAGTGTATATAAAAGGCCTGTGATGAGATTGCAAGATAATGGTAGTAAAGAAGATGTTTTCATTACATACAGTTGAACCAGGTGCCACTGAACAGAGGCTGTATACCTTCTGCTTTATTCAGCAGCCAAAAGAAAATATTGACTGTATAAATGGTGGATTATAATTTTCTCTGCAGCTTCAACAACAACAAAAAGAGAAGAGTGGGAGAAGGAAAGAGAGGAGAGAGGGGGAAGTGAGTGGGAGAGCAGAGTGAAAGGCGAGAGGGCAGAGGGGAGGGGAGTGAGTGAGCGGAGGTGGTTAACAGAGTTTGTCAGCACGTATTTACTCAATGGCAGTGGTTAGTCCAGCACAGTGGAGCCATCATGTTGGCTGATTGGCCTCGTGTGCCATTTACACACTACTGCCATCATGTTGAAGCTAGAAAACCCTCCGAAACAAACACGGCAGCACTCCGCATGTTAAACATGTCAGGGCCGAGCCAGTGGAAGAACCATGTAGTCACAGACTGGACTGAACCAAAAATGGGTATGATGGCGGCACACGGGAACTGTCATTGCAGACTACTGTCTCATCCAGACTCCTGGTAGGTCTATGACACATAGGGCTCTGACGGTCATGACATTTTGGATAGCGGTTATTGTTCAACCAAAACATATACCAAAATAATATAAATACTTGAGTATATATATATATATATATATATATATATATATATATATATATATATATATATATATATATATATATATATATATATATATATATATATATATATATATGAGGGATAAAAGATTATATTTAAAGCAGTTGCCTTCACACAGGTGGTGGTTCCTGAGTTAATTAAGCAATTAACATCCCATCATGCATAGGGTCATGTATAAAAATGCTGGGTAGGCCATTATTTTTTTACATTATCTTGGCTACCATGGCTATTTGTATTTATTATGGATCCCCATTAGCTGCTGCCATGAGCATGAAAACTATGTAAACCATATTCCATGGCCGTCTCAGTCAACAGATCTCAACCCAATTGAACACCTATGAGAGGTTCTGGAGCGGCGCCTAAGACAGCATTTTCCCCACCATCAACAAAACCCTTTTTATTCTGGCAGTTACCTGTGTGTGTGTGTGTGTGTACAGTTGTGGCCAAAAGCTTTGAGAATGACACAAATATTAATTTTCAAAGTCTGCTGCCTCAGTTTGTATTATGGCAATTTACAAATACTCCAGAATGTTATGAAGAGTGATCAGATGAATTGCAAAGTCCCTCTTTGCCATGCAAATTAATCCCCAAAAAACATTTCCACCGCATTTCAGCCCTGCCACAAAAGGACCAGCTGACATCATGTCAGTGATTCTCTTGTTAACACAGGTGTGAGTGTTGACGAGGACAAGGCTGGAGATCACTCTGTCATGCTGATTGAGTTCGAATAACAGACTGGAAGCTTCAACAGGAGGGTGGTGCATGGAATCATTTTTCTTCCTCTGTCAACCATGGTTGCCCGCAAGGAAACACGTGCCATCATCATTGCTTTGCACAAAAAGGGCTTCACAGACAAGGATATTGCTGCCAGTAAGATTGCACCTAAATCAACCATTTATCGGATCATAAAGAACTTCAAGGAGAGCGGTTCAATTGTTGTGAAGAAGGCTTCAGGGCGCCAATGAAAGTCCAGCAAGCGCCAAGACCGTCTAAAGTTGATTCAGCTGCGGGATCGGGGCACCACCAGTACAGAGCTTGCTCAAGAATGGCAGCAGGCAGGTGTGAGTGCATCTGCACGCACAATGAGGCGAAGACTTTTGGAGGATGGCCTGGTGTCAAGAAGGGCAGCAAAGAAGCCACTTCTCTCCAGGAAAAACATCAGTGACAGACTGATATTCTGCAAAAGGTACAGGGATTGGACTGCTGAGGACTGGGGTAAGGTCATTTTCTCTGATGAAGGACCACAGAGTGAAGGAAAAGAAGCCAACAAGTGCTCAGCATATGTGGGAACTCCTTCAAGACTGTTGGAAAAGCATTCCAGATTAAGCTGGTTGAGAGAATTCCAAGAGTGTGCAAAGCTGTCATCAAGGCAAAGGGTGGTGACTTGGAATAATCTCAAATATATTTTGATTTGTTTAACACTTTTTTGGTTACTACATGATTCCATGTGTGTTATTTCATAGTTGATGTCTTCAGTATTATTGTACAATGTAGAAAATAATAAAAAATAAAGTAAAACCCTTGAATGAGTACGTGTGTCCAAACTTGAGATAAAACAGATAAAAACAGAGATAAACAGAGATAAAAACACACAGACGTACACAGATGGAGAGACAGAGACAGAAGACTGTCTGAGCAGAGAGAATTACAGGTGGCCTCATCTGCATTATCTGCAGTGTGATCAGTGGCATGCTGGGTAGCTGAGCTGAGCGCAGGCGACCGGTTGGTCAGTAGAAGCTGACATGGACGGCAGGCTGGGCTGCTCATGTTGGGGAGGAGAGATTGGGGGGGGGGGGGGGAGCCTGTTTCTGAAGCACACAGCCAGCTAGTCAGCCAGCCAGCGAGGCTCCACTGCACTCTCAGGTAATGCAGCGAAAGGCCTGTTCTCCTTGTTGCCATGACAACCCCGACCTCAGCTCTTGCTCTCTAGTGCCCATTAAAACCCTCAGGCCGTCAATCATCAGCCTGGCCAGGGAGCAAGAAAGAGAGGGAGAGAGGAAGAGGGAGGGAGAGAGTGTGGGAAAGAGAGAGAGAGAGCAGAGATAGAGCGGGAGAGAGATGGAGTTTAAAGGAGCCTGTGGCTTTTGATAGCTGGCCTGTTTGCAAGCGCTAGCTCCCTCTCTCTCATGCACACAAACACATGCACACAATACCCCCACAGTATTTAACCCTTTACACACACACCATTGTCTCCGCTCCTTCTCTCTCCTGTATTTCTGCAGCAGCAGCACTGCGTCCTGCTTACTCTCCCTTCCCTCCCCTCTATCCATAAATAATACAGTCAATGATGGTTCCTTCCAGTGGGTCTGTATTTATATCTCCTCCTAAGAAGAACACACAACCAACCCAAACCCATTGATTGTTCTGTGAGCACTCTGAAGTAATTAGCTACCGCTGTTTAATTATCAGTATCCATCCTGCTGCCTAGCTGGACATGAGACAGTGAGTGAGCGTTGCAATCTGCCCCATTGATCTAGACCTGGGTTCCAGGGGGTAATAGATCCAGTCTTATCTGCTGAGACAAGCAGGGAAACACAGATCACTTGCTGGCTGGCTGGCTGGCCACAACACAAACACAGAGCGAGAAAGAGAGAGACCGCTCGACTCCTGCAGACACTACTGCTATAAACACAGTCCAGGAGTGGATTTAGCCACTGTGTTAAACCTACATTATTCACCCATGCTACATCTGTTCTCTTCCTGCTACAGGAACAATATGAATATCAGAGCTGGAGATGAACAGCAGACTGGCTGAGTTCATTAATGGTAATACTAAGAAGTCCTAGTTCAGTTTTTTTGGAAGATGAGGATTTAGAAGAAATCTGGGGTTGATGAGTAGGTGTGAGAGGCTCCAGACAGATTGGAATAAAATCATTTCAGATAGAGGGTGCTGTGTGTGTGGGGGGGGGGGGGGGGGGGGGGGGGGGTATAGCCATACACTGGGCCAGCAGTGAGACCATAGTAGCAGTCAGTAGAACAGAGTGTAGCTGGCAGACAGACTGCTTGGCTGTGCATCTGCTGGGACTGGAAAGCCTCAGTCAATCTCCATGACCAACCACTGAATTCGTGGCCACGCGACTGCTGCCTGTCATCACCTCTCCCACTCTGCTCGCACCTCTCCCACTCTGCTCGCACCTCTCCCACTCTGCTCGCACCTCTCCCACTCTGCTCGCACCTCTCCCACTCTGCTCGCACCTCTCCCACTCTGCTCGCACCTCTCCCACTCTGCTCGCACCTCTCCCACTCTGCTCGCACCTCTCCCACTCTGCTCGCACCTCTCCCACTCTGCTCGCACCTCTTCCACTCTGCTCGCACCTCTCCCACTCTGCTCCTCTCTTCAGTCCCAGCTTCAACTGCTCCAATCATTCTGTCACTGAAGTAAACTCCTTAAAGATTAGCTGGAGAGGCTGCTGGCTGACAGATGTGCCTTTTAATCAATGGGAGAGCGGGAGCTGCGTGGTGCAGGAACTCAGGAACCTGACTCCAAACTTGGCTACACAGGAAAGCCCTCCATGACAAGTGGAGAGAGGAGGCCGGCTCAGCACACCGCTTGCTTTCATCCCACTGCTCCAGCAGCTGTTGTGTCAATCAGGTAAATTAATTACCAGTAAACAAATCTGCCAGGGAGGGAAGAGGGAACCCCCTCGCCCCTCTCGTCCAACCCAATCCCCAGACCCCTCCCCACACCCACACCTCTGCCTCGTCAGCATCCCACAACAGGGCCCCTGGAGTCTCCAGCTGCCTCCCAGGCAGCCCTGTGAGCGGTCAGCCCAGGAGGAGGCATCTCGGCTGGGGAACTGTCACCACCCATCTTGCCCTGGAGCACCTGCTTTGTCTCCTGCTGCTTTGCAATCTCCCCATCACAGACACACTGATGCAGATATAATAACTGGCTGACACTTGTGCTGAGAGCAGACAAACACATACAATAACCATCAATGTGCCAGCGTGCATCTGTCAGTGTCTGGCTAATTTATGTGTGGTAGTGGTAGAGCAGCCCAACTGGCAGGTAGTAATGAATGAGATGGTAGTGTGTGTGAATGTTCTTGGTAGGGTTAACGTGTGACAGACTCTCTGGGGATGTGTGTGTGGCACATTACAGGTGTAAAAACAACAAACACACCTCTCTCCAGTCTGGTTGCGTTGGCGTTTAGGAGCAGCTACCTCTCCCAGCCTGCGTGTGTGTCAGGGTTAAATTACACCTAAGTGAAACTGACACAAACACGCGTGAGTGGGGTGCAACATGTGTCCGGATTCTGCTGTTGGCCTTGTCATGCACACACACACACACACACACACATACACACACACGGCCGTGGAGGCCTTTATTGGCAGTGTCAGATGTTAATGACCAGCGGTGAGGATGCCCTGCTGTTCATTCCACTGACCGCCAGCCACAGGTCCCCCCGCTGGCCCTGCTCTTTAATTACTAAGGGGTGAGGACAGCAAACCCTGCGCGCACCCCCCCCCCCCCCCCAACCCCATAGCGTGAAGAACGGTGAGCACTCCTCCTCTTCCTCCCCTCATTAGGCCAGTGTCAGCCACTAGAGGAAGTTGCCATGATGGAGCTCCAGTCTAAACAAGGACAAGGCTCCTGTCTTCTGACTGCCACCAGCCACACACACGACTAATTGAAGATTATTAATGCCACTAATTAGGGAATAGGGTGGCTGGCGCTAGGAGACTCCACTGTGTGTGTTGTATACAGGAGCTCAGCAAATGTGTGATGTTGATCTCCACCTCTCCTTTAAATCCTTTACAGCTGCTTTCACACAGGTGTTACCACCGATGCGGGTTGCTCTGATAGGGACTCTAGAAACACACTGAGTATTGACGGAGGGACATACAGACAGAAAGACTTCAGTCAATGGCGGTATATGGTTTGAATAGTACGTGTATGGTTTTTCAAAAGTCTTTGTCAAAATGAATTCATGACGTAATTCGAAACCCCGGTAACAATCAAACAAAAAACAATATAAATTAACTAACACCATCTCCAACAAGTACAGCATCACAGCATTGAATACCACACACACAGACACACACATCAGTTAGTGTAGCCTGAATGAACTGTATAATCCCTGTCTGTCAATGAGATCATCACAGCAGTTCTGATTCACTGTTCCTTACCTGCAGGCTGCCTGATCAAAGAGCTCATTTTATAGGCCTCACTCAGACATACTGCCTCTCTCCAACACTTAAAGGGCCAGCGTAGCACCAAACCGGGATCCCAGTACCCATCTAGGCCAGAAGGTTTTCATAATATAATACATTTTATGGGCAAGACCTCCTATGGGACTTATTAAAAATGAAAAGACTTTCTGGCAGCCTGGTTACCAATATCTCCAACCCCCCCCCCCCCCCCCCCCCCGCCCCCTTTCTCTCTTTCTCTTACTATCCCTGTACAACTGCATTTTATTTTTGCAGGAGGGAGGGAGGGAGGGAAGGCTTAGAGAGGGAGAAAGAGGGAAAAAATAAAGAGAAAGAAAGAGCAGGGAAGTTAGAGAGAGAGGTACACACATTCCACAACGCCAAAGGCGACATGGTTGGACCTTAAAAGCCTAAACGAGACGTCTATTGCTCGCAACAATAAAATAATTACCATATATTATTCCTGCTAATGTGGTAAAATAGTCAAATGAGCTTTGTAAATATAGAATACAGAGAGAGGTAAGGGGAAGAGGTGAGAGCAGTCTTCTCAACCGTGTGGTTTCTGAGAGCTACTTTCGGGGGCGGCGGTGCTAGTATCACTTGCATGTTGTGGCCATTTTCAGCAACTCGGGCCTGTTGACTGTGCTATCTGAGAATGCTAATACAGTACTCCTCTCCAACTGCACAAAGCCACACAAACAAATTGGGAGGGAGATAGATTGGGGTTGAGGGGCGTGTTAAAGGCTGAGACGTTTAAAACGGTCCCAGTCAGTCCAGTCTGATCCAGTTCCAGTCTAGACACCCTATTTCAGATGGGGAGTATTACGGGCCTGGCTGGCAGGAAGGGCATTCCCAGGGGAGCAGGACACCGCTCCAAATCCAGAGGGGCGTAGGGGGCGGGGGTCGAGCTTTCACTCAGGAGCACCACTGCCACCCCCCACCCCACCCCCCCACCCCCAACAGAGGCACCAGTCCTTTGTTGACTAACCCTCAGCTCATATACATAACAGTACACTTGTGAGGATGTGTTAGTACGTGTGGAACATCTATTGTGAAGACAGTGGGGGCGCTAACTGTTGTTGACCGTCTTCAGAGTCTTCCACCTTTAACCTTACAAAGCGATTTTCGAAGAAACACAAAAAAGGCATAGGTATTCATTTTCTTGTGCTCACCCACAATGCACATGCCTTTTAGAAAGCTATTGTCCCAGGTGGAAATGACCTAGTAGGTGTGTGAACATATACTTTAAGGACCAACAGAGCTAGAGGGAACAGGATTGAGACAAGGAGTTCATGAGCCATGAGAAAAATGTGGGACCTGCTAATAAACAGCAGCTGTCTTTTCAGTGCACTAAGACAAAGGTTGCAGCGCCAACATGTCCCGCTGCACCCCCCCTCTCCAGGTCTCTGTTTCTCAGTTCAGAGTCAGTCACCTTGTGGCCATCAGGACCCAGGAGCACAGCACCCAGAGCTCCTCCCGGAGAGAGAGCAGCAACCGCATTCCCAAGACAATGGAGGGTCTGTGGAGCTGCCTGAACCTTTGAGGGCCTGGGGCAAAGAGAGAATGAACAAGGGAGGAGAGATAGAAAGATAGAGGAGAGAAGAGAGAGAAAGGAGAGAGCTACAGAACAGAGGGAGCAAGAACGACTGCAGGAGAGTGTGGACACATAGGGGACGAAGTGTACGAGTGAGGGAATGCTGGCACGGCTGTAGTTTGGAACTGATAAGGATAAGATGGGAAAAAGGGAGATAGGAGGGTAAAAAAATGGAGGGAACTCATTTTCAGGAATACAGGGGAGGAGAGCTGAGAAACAGAACAGCTTTCTCCCTCTGTCGCATCACCTTCCTGCCTGTGTAACCATTACAGAACTCAAGGAATTCAAACTGTTCTGCGTGCCACACCACCAGGCACACACACACACTGTCCTATAAAATGTCTCTGTCACGAGCAACCACAGAGCACTATTTGAGTAAAAGGCAGGAGTTATTTGTGTATGGTAGGAGAGGCTGAGATTGGCCATAAACCACATCTCTGTCCACCCACCCTGGCCAGCATCCCCCGGACCACAGGCTGAGAGAGACATACAGCCGCAGCATACTCACTCTACCTAGTAGAGTTCACTGGGCTGGTGGTGGGGCTGGACTAGAATACACAACACAGAGACATGCAGGCAAACATACACACACACACACGTCAAGCAGCCAGCACCCCAACACTTCCTGGGCCTGACCAACTGCTGTTTGGACACTATCGGGTAAATATTTACCTTACAGGATGATCGTAATGGAGGAAGGGGGATGGGGGAAGAGAGGAAAAGAGGAGAGGGGGCAGTGGTAAGGTTTCCCGTGGTAATGTTTCTCACTTTCTTTAACATGAGCATGCATGTAAGCGGGCTAACTCACACCAGCATCGACATAAATAAATATATCCCGAGTTAAGGGCTCCTGAATGGTGCAGCGGCCTAAGGCACTGCATCTCAGTGTTGGAGAATTCACTACAGACCCTGGTTCGATTCCAGGCTGTATCACAGCCGGACGTGATTGGGAGTCCCATAGGGCAGCGCACAATTAGCCCAGCGTCGCCGGTGTTTGGCTGGGGTAGGTCGTCATTGTAAATAAGAATTTGTTCTTAACTGGCCTGCCAGGTTAAATGAAGGTTTAAAGAAAGAGAATACCACTATCATGCTCCCTCAGAGAGAGATGGAGCCCCTCGCTCCCTCCTTTTGTTGTGAGAGGGGCTCCAGTAGTTGGCTAAGAAGCCCAATAGACTCCTTAGCGGAGAGTATTCATTGCAGGAGTGAAGCATGCTTACGGTTCACTGCTGTTTGGTTTGTTCTCTGAGCGGTTTCCTCAGTGTTTTACCCCCTCTACCAGCACCCCTCCCCCAGCCAGGCACCCTCCCTCCCCAGGGCCTCCCCACCCCCACAGGCTGTGCTGTAGCAGTGCTGCGACCCCCTCTCTGTGCCTCCTCTCCTCCGTCACTGCGCCTTTTTTTCAACTTCTGGTTTTGATGATTCGGTATCAACCGCCCTTTTGCCCTCTCTTCAATTCCCTCACTCAACTCAATCTCTCTCTGTGACACTGTGCATTGCCACCTACTGGAAATGGATACGTTAACACATGTGCATGCACAGCTAAAGATGTTTATTCCTTCTAGTGTGTTTGGACACATACCAACAGAGATCCAACACAACCCCCGTGAAT
Source organism: Salvelinus fontinalis (assembly GCF_029448725.1). Classification (NCBI taxonomy): domain Eukaryota; kingdom Metazoa; phylum Chordata; class Actinopteri; order Salmoniformes; family Salmonidae; genus Salvelinus; species Salvelinus fontinalis. Next base: position 32,577,592 of record NC_074678.1, read on the forward strand.
ATATTCATGGAGACATGCTCCCCCTCCTCGATTAATAGTCTAAATATGTCAGTGATCACAGAGAGGCAGCCCATCCTGATCAGCCAATGAGACCATCCCCCTCTCTTCAAGTCCCCCTCCCTCACTCTTTGAGTTCCTCTTCCTCTCCTCTTCCTCCCCCTCCCTCTTCTCTCACTCAACTCCTTCCTTCTCTCCTCCTATACCTCTCTTCCCTCCCTCCCTCATACAGAGTTTATTAGCCATGTTCACTTAGAGCCGAGGCGGCAGCCTGCCAATCTACACATAAACATGGTGCATTGCATATCACAGCCTTTCTGCAGGTAACGCAAACACTGGAAAGATTTCAGCCACATCAGCAAGCATTGTATAGACAGGTTGGCTGACAGCGTTATGAAAATGATGTGCGCGCACCGATGGGGCAGGAAGCAGTGCTTTGTTATGATTCTGAACGGTCAGATACAGTGCTTTCAGAAAGTATTCATACCCCTTGACTTATTCCACATATTGTTGTGTTCCAGACTGAATTCAAAATTGATTAAATATATTTTTAAATCTCACCCATCTACACACAATACCCCATAATGACAAAGTGAAAACATGTTTTTAGAAATTTTAAGAAATGTATTGAAAATGAAATACAGAAATATCTCATTTACATAAGTAAACAAACCCCTGAGTCAATACATATTAGAATCACATTTAGCAGCGATTACAGCTGTGAGTCTTTCTGGGTAAGTCTTTAAGAGCTTTGCACACCTGAATTGTACAATATTTGCCCATTATTCTTTTAACTTCTTGCGACTATAGGGGGTGCTGTTTCAAATTAGCATAATTGTCTCTACAGATGAAACGGCTTCCTACTCAATTCTTGATCGTACAATATGCATATTATTGTTATTATTGGATAGAAAACACTATCTAGTTTCTATAGCCGTTTGAATTATGTCTCTGAGTGGAACAGAACTCTTTCTACAGCGAAATCCATGACAGGTTTTGCGAAGGTCTGAGAGCGAAGCTCTGATCTCAGTTCAGTTTAAAGGGGTGTGTATATCCTATGGAACGACACGAACTGCACCCGCCTTCCCCTGGATGTCAGTAACCAATGAGAAGTGGAATGGGCTTCCTACGTAACTCTCAGAGGTTATAAAAGACCAAGGAGTGAGGTACGCCTTCTTTTCGTCGTTGAACTTTACGCAGAGAGAGACCTGGGGATGCCATTTTCGAACGCTCACTAATGAACTTTAGATATATCAGTCTGTAATTTAATTTGATATAGGTGTTAGAAACATCATAACGAAGCTATTTGAAACCGAGTTATATCAGATTATGAGAGTATATTGCTATTTTTCGGAATTTCCTCAGTATTGCGTATTGAGGATTTGGACACGTTAGCTAATGTTAGCAATTGTTAGCTATAGTTAGCTGCTATATCAGAAGTTGAATGCAACGTTTTACAACCAAGCAACGATTCTTTTGGACAAAAGTACCACTTGGCCAAGATTCCGATGGAAGCTCGTCGAAAAGTAAGAGCTATTTATGATGTTATTCCATTTTTATGTGGAAAAATGTAAACTCAATAATGGCAAATAGTGACGCGGTTATTGCGGCACTAGTCTGTCTGTAACGCACACTGTATGTCTAGTAACGTTAATTTTAAAAATCTAACTTAGCGGTTGCATTAATAACTAATGCATCTTTCATTTCATGGCCAACCTGTATTTTTTTAGTCAAGTTTATGAATAGTTTGATAAAAATAGTTGTATTATCATGATGCTGCCGGGCAGATTGCTTGAGTAGTTGGACAGTATTTCCATTGTGTAAGCACGATTTGTGCCGCTAAATATGCACATTTTCGATCAAACTCTATATGGATTGTGTAATATGATGTTACAGGAGTGTCATCGGAAGAATTCTGAGAAGGTTAGTGAAAAAATGTATATATTTTGGCAATGTTGACGTTATCGCTCTCTTTGGCTAGAATCTATGCTGGGGTAATGTTTGAACATGTGGTATGCTAATATAACGATTTATTGTGTTTTCGCTGTAAGACACTTAGAAAATCTGAAATATTGTCTGTATTCACAGGATCTGTGTCTTTCGATTAGTGTATGCTGTGTATTTTTATGAAATGTTTGATGATTAGTAATTAGGTAATACACGTTGCTCTATTTATTTATTCTAGTCCATTTGTGACGGTGGGTGCAATTGTAAACTATGAAATCTACCTGAAATATGCACATTTTTCTAACAAAACCTATCCTATACCATAAATATGTTATTAGACTGTCATCTGATTAGGTTTTTTCTTGGTTAGTGGCTATCAATATCTTAGTTTAGCCGAATTGGTGATAGCACCTGATGGAGTAAGAAACTGATGGAGTTAGAAAAGTGATGTCTTTTGCTAACGTGGTTAGCTAATAGTTTTACATATTTTGTCTTCCCTGTAAAACATTTTAAAAATCTGAAATGGTGGCTTTATTCACAGGATCTGTATCTTTCATTAGGTGTCTTGGATTTGTGATTTTATGATATTTAGATGCTACTATTTAATTGTGACGCTATGCTAGCGATGCTAATCAGTGTGGGGGGGGGGGGGGGGGGGGGGGGGTGCTCCCGGATCCGGGGTAGAGGCTCGTTAGAGGTTAAAACTTCAAGCTCTGTCAAGTTTTCAAGTTGTCATAGATTTTCCATTCGATTTAAGTAAAAAATGTAACTAGGCAACTCAGGAGCATTCAATGTTGTTTTGGTAAGATACTCCAGTGTATATTTGGCCAAGTGCTTTAGGTTATTGTCCTGCTGAAAGGTGAATTTGTCTCCCAGTGTCTGTTGTAAATTACTGAACCAGGTTTTCCTCTAGGATTTTGCCTGTGATTTGCTCCATTATGTTTATTTTTATCCTAAAAAACTCCCTAGTCCTTGCCGATGACAAGCATACCCTTAACATGATGCAGCCACCACCATGCTTGAAAACATAAAGAGTGGTGCTCAGTTATGTGCTGAATACAAAACATAATGCTTTGTATTCAGGACATAAAGTTAATTTCTTTGCCAAATGTTTTGCAGTTTTGGAATATTTATATTCTGTACAGGCTTCTGTCTTTTCACTCTGTCAATTAGGTTCGTATTGTGGAGTAACTACAATGTTGATTCATCCCCAGTTTTCTCCTATCACAGCCATTAAATTGTAACTGTTTTAAGGTCACAATTGGCCTCATAGTGCAATCCCTAAGCAGTTTGCTTCCTCTCCGGCAACTGAGTTAGGAAGGACGTCTGTATCTCCCAAGTGGCGCAGCGGTCTAAGGCCCTGCATCTCAGTGCTTGAGGCGTCACTACAGACACCCTGGTTCGAATCCAGGCTCCATCACAACCGGCCGTGATTGGGAGTTCCTGACATTGTCAGGGTTTGGCCGGGGTAGGCCGTCATTGTAAATAAGAACAAATTCTATGGGACTTCCAATCACGGCCGGATGTGATGCAACCTGGATCACATCCGGAGATGAGGTAGTCACTCGGGCTCCCGAGTAGCACAACATCTCAGTGCTAGAGGTGTCACTACAGACACCCTGGTTCGAATCCAGGCTCTACCACAACCAGTCGTGACTGGGAGTCCCATAGGGTGGCGCACAATTGGCCCAGCATCATCCGGGTTAGGTTTTGGCCGGGGTAGTCCGTCAACTGACTTGCCTAGTTAAATAAAGGTTACATAAAATGTCAAATTAAAAAAACATCTTAAACATTATTATTGCACACAGAGTCCATGCAACTTCTTATGTGACTTGTCAAGCTCATTTTTTACTCCTGAACCTATTTAGGTTTGCCATAACAAAGGGGATGAATACTTATTGATTCAAGACATTTCAGCTGTTAATTTTTAATTAATTTGTAAACATTTGTAAAAACATAATTCTACTTTGACATTATGGGTTATTGTGTGTAGGCCAGTTACAATATCTAAATTTAATCCATTTTAAATTCAGGCGACCGTAACACAACAAAATGTGGAAATAGTAAAGCAGTGTGAATACTTTCTGAAGGCACTGTAGCTAGCAATAATGACAAGAAGCTGCCATGTGGGGAATTGTGGGTGGCTCGTTCCAGCTAGTTTTATCTTGTTCTGGACACCATGCCTTGTTTTGAAGTGTTCTGACTAATTTCTTGTCAATGCTAATGTGCCAAATTGCTAGCTAGCTCACCAACAACTGTATATTTGAGAGACAACACGTGCTCATTGTGCAAATCTTTGTGCAAATCTTTTCAAACATTTGGAGAGGAAATATAGTTTACATGTCAACAATCTAAGTTAACCCCGTCTGTTTTGTCCCATAGTTGCACACGTGTCAGTTTTGTTGCTAAACAACCAACCCGTCTATATCATTTGGAATCATTGCCGCTATTTGCTTTCAGTTTAATCTCGCTAGATCTATTAGAATGTTTTAATGAACATGTGTTCATTTATAGCACAACATAATATAATTGAAGAAAAGTGTTCATTTCTAGATCATATTCAAACTGTGAAATGTAAAACTAGGGCTGGGCAGTAAATTGGGAAAAAGTAGCTATATACACTGGTAATCATTCATGGACCAGTTGGGATTTTTACTTTACCTTCTAGTATTTTAATGTTTGATTTGCTACATAAAATAATTCAGTAATGACTTGAAAAAATTATGGCACTGTTTTTATCGCCAGTAGGAAACAGCTGAGAACTGCTAGCTTTGAGAGGGCAATCTTGCCAAATAAAGACCGCCGGGAATTGGTCAACTACCCCTAGTGGTGAAAATAAGCCAAAAATGCACAGTCAGAGGAAAATAATTATTCTGCCAAGGAAAATATTTTGGGAAGAAATAGAGGCATACTAAGACAAAAGAAAAGTGACACTGTGTGTAGCTAACAAATTAGTGCAGGAAATTAAGAAATGTATTAAAATGCTGGAAGTGAATTCTGGATTTAAACAATTAACAATTCAAATGGCAAGCATTGGTCGAGTACCAGAGTTAGAGGCTACAAAATAGGATTTTGATTCCTATGCAATGTTCTACAAACGACTACTTCACTGTCAGTGTTGTCCTATTATTTGTGGTTTGAGTTTGGTTAAATCAGTATGAAGCAATCAGAACGGAGAAAGCCCATTAAAACCACTTAGAATTAATTTGTTGCCATCCTAGGGTCATGCACTACCCATAAAGCATATTTAGAACTTTTATTATTCAGAAACATCAAATACCGTTGAATAACGTCAAATGAGACAAATACTGTGATATGACATTTTGATATGACATTTATGACATGTCGCCCAGCCCTGATGGAAACAACCGTAATGATTTTAATTCAAGAATGCCCACATTCAAGGGCTACAGAAGTTAGTTTCCTATAAGCTCTCATGTAGAACCAGAGACATTCCTTGGTTTGTGGCCACATTTCACGTCAAAACCATGGTGATGTTTCAGAAGTCAAGGCTTCCATCTTTTCTTCATCAATGAAAGAGAGATCTTTCAGCCCAAACAGAATTGGCAGGCACAGCACATATAACCAAGGTAACGCAAAACCATCACCCAGAACATTGGGTCTTTTACTTTGAAAAGGAAGAGACAGTAAGCATGAAACACACAGAGAATCTCACTGCCGATAGGTACTTATCACAGTGGGAGGCCGTTCCTTCCCTTGCTAAAACAAAAGCGATACCTGCTGCGTGCCGACCCGATAGCGACAAACCTGCCGTTTCTACTTATTGAATCGCAACGCTCGTCAGTGGCCAACAACTTGGCTTCTAGCCAACCAGAGAGCACAAACCACCACATGGGGGAACCAACAGGAGTGACAACAAAAAGGGGGGGGGAAATAGGGAACTTTCTCCGTACATCCACGGTTAAATGTCATGAGCCAGTCACACTTCATATGCAATGTAGGCTATGGGATGGTAGCCAGCTGAGTGCACAGACGCAATGCACACAACACTAAATACAAGCTAGCTAACCACCGTTTCTAGTATTGACATGATTATTAAATCACAATGGATTAGCTTCCATGAAACAGCTGCCTGTGTTATTGCAATGTATTTAGCTAGCTATGTTGTGCTGGATAGCGAATATGTTAACGTTAGCTAAACATTTGCCTATGAGATGGCAATGGCAGTATGGGATTACGTAGAGTGAATTAAATTGTTTTTCGTCATCTTGCTAGTTAGTTATCTAGATGTGGCCATCTGGCTAGAATCAGTAAGGGCTTTCTACAAAATAGCAACATTAGCACAGCTAGCTAACATTGGAATCTAGACCATAAACTAAGCAACACATGTGGAAATGCATTGCCAAACAACACTACTGTCACTTTCTGGATTGGAGTATTTTAACATGGCTGAGTGGCTGACGACTTCAAGGTCTTTACGGTGTGAACACGAAAGAGATTGGCTGTCGACACCGTATAGGTGCTAAGTACTGTCGGCAGGCAAACGTTCGACAATCCTACCAGTGTGTCTCTAAACTAGATCAGTGTATGATGCGTTTCCCCGTAATCCAGTACATTTAGATCTGATCCCAGATGCTTCTCCAAAAAGGGTGTGTGAAAGGGATGAGGAGGAAGGCTGATCTGAGGGGACTAGAGTAGGTAGTTTTGCACGATAATCTGAAACTTCATTACTTTTTTGATACTAGAATAATGAAAAACGGTTCGGTAATAGAATGTGTTACTTCCGGTACTTCTATCAAATGAGTCTCACGTCGTATACTGATTGAGAGAGGATCAAGTCTGTCTATCAGCGCAGCCAGTGTCCCCTTATAGCGCAAGCACACCGTTCATTTCTCTTGCCTGCTCCACTTTCTCATTGCTTGAGCTAGCTTTCTAGCCTGTCCTGACTGACAAGGAACCACTTGCACTGGGAGTCTGGACTGCATCCTGTTTAGCGCCCCACTCATGCTGCACAGAAGTTAACACATTTAAATAATGAAATACGGAATGTAGAAATATGTTGAAACTTAATTACTGTTCGCAAAACAATGTCCATAAAAGCTGGAACACTTTACAATGCAATAAGTTACAGGTAGCGTCCAGCTTTGTAGGTTTTCATTACCAGCTTACAGCTGAAACCAACAGTACTTTGTATGTGGCCATAATGCAAAATATGCAGATTTTCACAACTTTGTTCATTCACTTAATCATCGCCCTCACTCATCTCCGCCTCACATCCCGTGTGGCTCAGTTGCTAGAGCATGGCGCTTGCAACAACAGGGTTGTGGGTTTGATTCCCAAGGGGGACCAATACAAAAAAATGTACGCACTCATTAAGTCACTCTGGAGAAGAGTGTGTGCTAAAATGACAAAAATGTCCAATGTAAATGTCTCCTCCTTCACTTAAACAACTGACTCCGTGTGCAACGCCTGTGAATGACGTCATTACTGGGTTAGAGACAGCACACACTTTTAGAAAATAAGAAATTGCTACTTCTATGCAAATGTTGATCAGTACAATACAATAAGTCCCAAATGTAAGGGAAACAGATTTTTTGTCATTGTTTGGCATCTGTAGCCCCATGAAATCAGCCAAAATAAACTCAATGCCTGCACACACAATGTGCATTCACATGTATTGTGAATTTACCCAGTTTATCAAGAGATGTACTATTCAAATAAATGATTATCATTATGTTGTGATGTAGTTAGATTGTTTTTACCAAAGTCATTGATATGATGGTATAATTGATTCATTAATGCATACATGGATGTCTCAGAAATATTTACAAAACATGTAATGATATCGAACTCAAAAGATGCCCAACGATTGAACAGCAGTAGCTGAGTATATCTGTCTGGATCAAGTGCGCAGTATCGTTTTGGTATCGCGTATCTTGATGGTATCGAGTATTTTGATATTAAACCTGGTATCGGTAGTGAAGTAGTGAAGTAAAAATTCTGCTAAGAGAAGGGAACCCTCCTCATTAACAAGCTATTGTTGTTGAAACACACACAGGCCAACTAATGCTGTGGAGACCACTTGTTTTACAGTCGATGGGGGTCAGTTAAATGAACAAACACATACGGCGGTAGATGCACAAGCATGCACACACACGCAGAACAGTTTGCGCTTACAAGGCACTAAGAGTACCATTTTACAGTACAGTGAAACCGATGTATGATTCACTATAACTACATGAAATTACAACATATCATGAGTTTTAAAATGACACTGCAGGCTTATGGGGTTCAGTCTGGCCAAGAACAGGCACTAAGACCCAGGGGAGATCCCTCATGCATGTTCCCCCATACCCTTTAACACACAGTGCCCAGGCTGCCTCCTGTTCTCCCTCCTCCTCTCTCTCTCTCTCTATGCTAATTTTGCATGTGAACATGAGCAGGCCGCAGAGTCCCTGGAGGAGAAATAGGGTCGTCTGCCTCCGCTCTTCTCCTTCTCCCTCCTCCTCCTCCTGCCCCAACACCCCTCAGCCAATAGAGTCTGGGTGTCAGGCAGCTCACAGAAGCCGTTGTCATGGTGACAGGTCCTGTCTGTGCTCTGTCCCTGAGGCATCCCAGATCGAGAAAGCATCGTGTTTATGAGAGAGAGAGAGAGAGAGAGAGAGAGAGAGAGAGAGAGAGAGAGAGAGAGAGAGAGAGAGAGAGAGAGAGAGAGAGAGAGAGAGAGAGAGGGGAGAGAGAGAGAGAGAGAGAGAGAGAGAGAGAGAGAGAGAGAGAGAGAGAGAGAGGAGAGAGAGAGAGAGAGAGAGAGAGGAGAGAGAGAGAGAGAGAGAGAGAGAGAGAGAGAGAGAGAGAGAGAGAGAGAGAGAGAGAGAGAGAGAGAGAGAGAGAGAGAGAGAGAGAGAGAGAGAGAGAGAGAGAGAGAGAGAGAGAGAGAGAGAGAGAGAGAGAGATGAGGGCAGACAGAGAGAGAAAAACAGAGCTAGAGATAGACGTGAGGGACTGAGAGGGGGAAGAGAAGGAGGGATAAAACTGCCCTACTTTGACCAGCTATTGTTCTGCTTATGTGGGGCTGGGGATGGCGGAGCACAGGGGGTGGTGAGGGCGGTGTGTGGGCCAGGTCGGGCAGGCCTCCCCGCTGCGGGGCTCACATGGCCTGCAGACACCCAGGCATCTCACACCCCTATTCCTGGCACCTCCACCCAATCTCTGACCTTTCCTCAACTCCAGCAGACAGAGCTGACCCAGTCACAGGGCCAGTCCCACATTTATTCCTCCCTCTTCGAGGGTCGCACATGGACCCCCCTTGCAGATTTGCTCCGGATCATGTAACAAGCCAGAAACACCCTGCACCTGGTGTTGCCTAAAATAAGGTCCCCAGCCGCTGATCCGTGGCATGACGACAGGCTGCTCAGTGGGGCAGTGTCAACGACAGGGCCAGGGCTCCATCAGTCCTCCTCACCCACAGACTGACACTACGGAACATCACAGACACAGCATCATGAAGAGGAATACAACACACACAAGGCACTAACATATGGCAGCAACACCATAGCCTAACCATGCCAAAGCCTTCAAAGAACATCTAGCCAAGCCAGATACGAACTAATAGCTGCTTGTCCATTCTCCTGGTTTCTCTATTATTGCAAGCTATGGTAATGGTGATATTATTGCACAGGTGACAGGGAACAGGGCTCCAACATACAGTGAAACCAGGGAACATTATTTCCCAAAATTCACACTGCTTATTAATCATCCACTGCTACAGTATTGCTGCCATCGTCACATAGTAAGAGCATATGAAGAACACAGAGCAGATGATAGCACCAGTGTCAACATTTCAACAACAGCTACCCAGTGATCTGGCCATCAGTGTGGACACCATTGCCAGAGAGCAGGTGGCGGCAATGGGGCGAGCCATGCTACCCCTCCCCGCAGGGCTCAACCTAGTCACCACCCTCTCTGTGTTAGTGCTATACTCTACCTTTTGCAATAGGCTAAGAAATAATAACCTAACGTTTTCTAAATGAAGTGAGCGTAACGGAAATTGTGTACACTTGACTCTCCTTGGCGAGGCCTTTCCGTGGCATTAATTTCAAGGTAAACAACTGAAGAGGCACATTACTCCCACAGGAGCTTCTGAGGCTGGAGGTTAGTTAAGCCCCTTTTCATCAAATCAGAACAAGTACCAGTTGGAAGCTAATCCCGTTTGGCGACCGGACCCCTCCACTGAAATGGCACAGCAGGGTGCGCTGATGAAAGAGGGAGTGATATGAGGCACATGAAAGCCTGAAGAGGCTGGGGCACAGCCACCGTTTAGCCAGCATTGTGTTGCGCCACTGTACAATAAGCTAGTTAGATCTTTAAAATGGAAAAATATGGTTCAAGTCATTTAGTTATTCGGAGAAGGGCAGCCATCCAACACATCCCTGGATACGAGGCTCTGCTGTGAACGTTTAAAGCCACCTGATGCAGCTATTAAGACAGACCTCTCTATAGGAACCAATGTTCTACTGTTGGTCATTGCTGTTACCACCTAAATGTCCAAAATAAATAGCTCCAACCTTCATTCCCGTCATTATAAATGATTTGGAAAAACAAAAAAAAACATGTTTGACTGATGTGGAATTGGAATGATTCGGACAAGAAAGACACTTTTTTATATTGATGTGTACAAATCTAATGGACTATTTAAACACTGGGCTATTCATATCTATCAAATCAAAGTTTATTGGTCACGTACAGTGATTTGCAGATGTTAGGGCAGTAATTCTTAGCAAATAAATAAATAAGAAATATCAGAACAAGCAATGTCAGAAACCAGAATATAAATATATAAACTGGTTGGTTCAAGCCGGAATGCTGATTGGCAACAGCCATGGTTTATCAGACCGTATACCACGGGTATGACAAAACATGTATTTTTACTACTCTAATTACGTTGGTAACCAGTTTATAATAGCAATAAGGCAACTCGGGGGTTTGTGGTATATGGCCAATATACCACAGCTAAGGGCTGTGTCCAGGCATTTCGCATTGCGTACTGCATGAGAACCGTCCTTAGCTGTGGTATATTGGCGATATACCACACCTCCGTGGGCATTTTTACTTAAATATATACTGAACAAAAATATAAAAACACCACATGAAACAATTAAAAATATTTTACTGAGTTACAGTTCATATAAGGCAATCAGTCAATTGAAATAAATTCACTAGGCCCTAATCTATGGATTTCACATAACTGGGCAGGGGTGCAGAGGAGCCAGGAGGAGCCAGGCCCAGCCAATCAGAATTAGTTTTTTCCCACAAAATGGCTTTATTACAGACAGAAATAATCCTCATTACCCCTCGATTTAAGTTGACACTGCATGTCAGAGCAAAAACCAAGCCATGCGGTCGAAGGAATTTTCTGTAGACCACCGAGACAGGATTGTGCAGAGGCACAGATCTGGGGAAGGGTACCATAACATTTCTGCAGCATTGAAGGTCCCCAAGAACACAGTGGCCTCCATCCTTCTTAAATGGAAGAAGTTTGGATCCAACAAGACTCCTCCTTGAGCTGGCCGCCGGCCCAAACTGAGCAATCGGGAGAGAAGGGCCTTGGTCAGGGAGGTGGCCAAGAACCTGATGGTCACTTTGACAGAGCTCCAGAGTTCTTCTGTGGAGATGGGATAACCTTCCAGAAGGTCAACCATCTCTGCAGCACTCCACCAAATCAGGCCTTTATGGTAGAGTGACCAGACAGAAGCCACTCCTCAGTAAAAAGGCACATGATCGCCCACTTGTATTTATTATGGATCCCTATTAGCTGCTGCCAAAGCAGTAGCTACTCTTCCTGGGGTCCAACAAAATTAAGGCAGTTTATACAACTTGGGAGTTTGCCAGAAGGCACCTAAAGGACAGACCATGATAAGCAAGATTCTCTGGTCTGATGAAACCAGGATTGAACTCGTTGGCCTCAATGCCATGCTTCACGTCTGGAGGAAACCTGGCACCATCCTTACGGTGAAGCATGGTGGTGGCAGCATCATGCTGTGGGGATGTTTTTCTACGGCAGGGATTGCAAGACTAGTCAGGATCAAGGGAAGGATGAATGGAGCAAAGTACAGAAAGATCCTTGATGAAAACCTGCTCCAGAGCGAACAGGACCTCAGGCTGGGACGAAGGTTTACCTTCCAACAGGACAATGACACTAAGTACACAGCCAAGACAACACAGGAGTGGCTTCGGTACAAGTCTCTGAATGTCTTTGAGTGGACCAGCCAGAAACCAGATATGAACCCGATAAAACATCTCAGAAGACCTGGAAATAGCTGTGCAGGGACACACCGCATCAAACCTGACAGAGCTTGAGAGGATCTGCAGAGAAGAATGGGAGAAACTCCCAAAATAGTGCCAAGCTTGTAGCATCACATCCAAGAAGACTCAAGGCTGCCAAAGGTGCTTCAACAAAGTACTGCGTAAAGGGTAAACCTGCAAAATTTGAATACTTATGTAACAGTGATATTGTTTTTTTGCTTTGTCATTATGGGTTATTGGGTGTAGATTGGTGAGGTAAAAAAATATATATATAATATATATATATATTTATATATCTCTATACAGTGGCCTCCATCCTTCTTAAATGGAAGAAGTTTGGATCCAACAAGACTCCTCCTTGAGCTGTCCGCCGGCCCAAACAGAGCAATCGGGAGAGAAGGGCCTTGGTCAGATACACTGTATATACACAGTACCAGTCAAACGTTTGGACACACCTACTCATTCAAGGGTTCCTCTTTATTTTACTTTTTAGTACAAATTAGAATAATAGTGGAGAATCAAAACCATGAAATAACACATATGGAATCATGTAGTAACCAAAAGGGTTAAACAAATCATAATATATTTTAGATTCTTCAAATATACACCCTTTCCCTTGATGACAGCTTTGCACACTCTTGGCATTCTCTCAACCAGCTTCATGACGACATGCTTTTCCAACAGTCTTGAAGGAGTTCCCACATATGCTGAGCACTTGTTGGCTGCTTTTCTTTCAACCTGCGGTCCAGCTCATCCCAAACCATCTCAATTTGGTTGAGGTCGGGTGATTGTGGAGGCCAGGTCATCTGATGCAGCACTCCATCATTCTCCTTGGTCAAATAGCTTTTACACAGCCTGGAGGTGTGTAGGATCGTTGTCCTGTTGAAAAACAAATGATAGTGGGACTAAGCGCAAACTAGATGGGCTGGCGTATCGCTGCAGAATGCTGTGGTAGCCATGCTGGATAAAGTGTGTCTTGAATTCTACATAAATCACAGATAGTGCCACCAGCAAAACACCCCCACACCATCACACCTCCTCCATGCTTCACGGTGGGAACCATACATGCGGAGATCATCTGTTCACTCTGCGTCTCACAAAGACACAGCGGTTTGAACCAAAAATCTAACATTTGGACACATCAGACCAAAAGGATGGATTTCCACCGGTCTAATGTCAATTGCTTATATTTCTTGGCCCAAGCAAGTCTCTTCTTATTATTGGTGTCCTTTACTAGTGGTTTCTTAGCAGCAATTTGACCATGGACTGATTCACACAACCTCCTCTGAACAGTTGATGTTGAGATGTTTCTGTTACTTGAACTCTGTAAAGCGTTTATTTGGGCTGCAATTTCTGAGGCTGGTAACTCGAGGTAACTCTGGGTTTTCCTTTCCTTTGGTGGTTCTCATGAGAGCCAGTTCCATCATAGCACTTGATGGTTTTTCAACTGCACTTGAAGAAACTTTCAAAGTTCTTGACATTTTCCAGATTAAGACATGAAGGCCAGTCAATGTAATGATGGACTGTCGTTTCTCTTTGCTTATTTGAGCTGTTCTTGCCATAATATTGACTTGGTCTTTTACCAAATAGGGCTATCTTCTATATACCACACCTACCTTGTCACAACACAACTGATTGGCTCAAACACATTAAGGAAAGAAATTCCACAAATTAACAAGGCACACCTATTAATTGAAATGCACTCCAGGTGACTCATGAAGCTGGTTGAGAGAATGCCAAGAGTGTGCAATGCTGTCATCAACGCAAAGGGTGGCTAATTTGAAGAATCTAAAATATAATTTTGATTTGTTTAACACACACACACACAAACACCCCCCAATTAGGAACACCTGCTCTTTCCATTAGATAGACTGACAAGGTGAATCCAGGTGAAAGCTGTGATCCCTTATTGATGTCACTTGTTAAAGAAGGATTTTGAAACCTTGAGATATGGATTGTGTATGTGTGCCATTCAGGCGGTGAATGATCAAGACAAACGATTTAAGTGTTTTTGAATGGGGTATGGTAATAGGTGCCAGGAACACCAGTTTGAGTGTGTCAAGAACTGCAAAGCTGCTGGGTTTTTCATGCTCAACAGTTTCCCATGTGTATCAAGAATGGTCCACCACACAAAGGACATCCAGCCAACTTGACAACTGTGGGAAGCATTGGAGTCAACATTGGAGTCAACATGTTTTCACCACCTAGAGTCCATGCCCTGACAAATTGAGACTGTTCTGAGGGCAAAAGGGGGTGCAACTCAATATTAGGAAGGTTTTCCTAATGTTTTGTACACTCAGTGTATAATGGTGTGTAAAAACAGTATGGACAGTATATGAATAGAAAATGTGTGTACAGCAGTAGTTATATAGGATACTAGAAAACAGTACATAAACTGGGTAAAACAGTATGCAAACATTTGAAATTCTGTGTTGTTTAATTACGGGTTTAATTATGGGTGTTGTTGTAATAGCTGAGCAATGTAGAACCACAGACGGAACGTAGCACCACAGACGGAAGGCAAGTTGATAACAGATGGATACAAATTAGTGACAAAGTAGCATTAATATTCCATCTCTTAACCCCCCCACCACTCCCCCAGCTCGCCTGCCTCCCTGGCCCATCCCGGTGTGCGTTGCGGCTCTCCGCCCTGGCCCAAACAGGAAGAATACTCCAAACATAGCCCCTCCCCCAGTAGCCCTGTAGCCTCACAGGAAAGTAGAGAGAAATCCCTTGGTGGGTCGGCCAGATTAAACTGCCACTGTAATCCGCTTGGCTTTCACCTCCTTGTCCTCAACCGAAGAGAGAGAGAGCGGGATGGGGAGAGGGAGCGGTGGAGGAGGGGGTAGAGAGAAAGCAGGAGGAAAGGGGAAGAGGGAGGGAGGAAGAAAAAGAGGAAGGAGACGAGGAAGGGGGAGGTAAAAGACAACAAGGGCACACAGAAAAAAACAGATGCAATAATGAAGGGAATTGAAGAGGACTGGTTAAAATACTGAATGCTATGTAAAAGAGATATGAAGGACAAAGATATGTAGAAGAGCAAGAAGAACGCTCGAAATGGAGGACACATAACAGTTGTGGACCATGTAACAGAGTGTTCAAACATCCAAGAGATGAAATACTGTATATCCATGGCTGGATTGAAACCTGACGTCCGTCCTTAGCAAGGAGTGTATAGATTGATACAGCACTGGTTACAATAAAACTAGTGCCAGTCAATAAACAGGTCTACTCTAGCCCCTCTCAACCAGCCATAAGACCCCTTGTTCACAGTCATCATTTACAACAATGATGAACTGCATAGATGGGCCCAGGTGGAACCAAAATAGACTTTCAATAAAAACTAGAGCACTAAGGCTGCTCCTTCCTACTAGCATAGCCCAGACATCTCACCCAGACATCCTCTGTGTGTGGGAGCGTGTCCGCAGGGTATTTGGGAAGAGTGCTAAAGTGTGGAGAAGAAATAGAGTTAACAGGTATTCCCCTCAGCCCCCACCCCTCCATACCTCTATCCCGCCTGGGCTTAACAAGAGAGAGCGGAGGGGATAGGGGGAGAGAGAGAGAGAGAGAGAGGAGAGAGAAAGTGAGAGAGGGAAAGAGAGCCCTGGGAGTCAGACAGGAAGTAGGAGGATATCCTGTGAGAAAAGGTCTGTGATATACGAGCAGGGCCGCTTCGAAACAGGCAGAGGGAGGGGGATACTCCTTCACACCAATAAAACCAGGGGTGGTGGAACTAGGAGAGGAGGAGGGGAGGAGAGGAGGCCTTTTATGTTGAAATGAGGCACGTCAGGTGACCCAGTATTTTGAATGTCAATTTCAAATCAGAGTGCTGGAAACACACCACAGCACATAAAGGCACACAAACAGATGTGCAGGGCAGCTTCTCCCCGTTGTGTGGATAAGGGCTGGTGTGTTGAGGGGTTCTCTCTACTCATTCTAGGCTGTAGAACACACACACACAGCGGTCAGTGATTGATGGGTTCAGGAAAGGGCTCTTCAGCTCAGGAAGTCCAGTCTGGGTCTGTCACAGTCCACAGAGCCCAGCCTCGGCACCATCTGCACGTGCTCAGAGGGCCTCTACCTCATCCACACACACGTATACTCTCCACACAACACTCATGAGACTCAAGACACACACACCACTTTTCTCATGTGTTTAACTACTTTCATATAGTACATTTCCACCAGAAAGCATACACTTATCATTCCATGGCTGACACACACACACACACGTCAGTAAAGTAGTAACAGGCAGGCGTTATTGGTCGATACAGGGCAGAGTAGAAACCTCTAAGGCAGTTGTATAAGGAAAGGGGTGAGGGGTGCACACAGCACACACATTCCAGTGTGGGGAAGGAGGGTGGGTCTGTGTCAGGGCTTCATGATGCCGTTTCTGACGGAAGCCATTACTGTGAATAATTGACTGCCAAATGAAGACAAATGATATGATTGCACTGCGAGCACAGTAGTCAATCCTCTATCTTGGAGGTTCCCATTCAAACGCATTGATCAGCTTTGCAGCCTAAGTAGCTGGCCAGGAAACTAAATGGTGGCGATCAATACCATTTAACAGATTATTGACTGTTGACTGGTTCTTCCAGGGATCAAAATAAAAAGGAATGGAGAGAAATAAGCAAATCAAATAATGGAATGAAAACAAATGAAATTGGAATTTGTTCCTTTGGATCGCTGATGATGAATGGGATAGGAAAACACTGAGGCAGGACAGAAAATAACTAAGTGTCTGTGTGTGTGCGTGCGCTCCTGTGTTTCCCTCTGTGCCTGTGTGTGCGTGAGAGACCCCAAATTTTGCAGGTTGACAAATACCAAATTAGATTAGAAGTTGGGTCCTGTTCTTGAATCAGCATCTACACACTATACTGCATGTGGAGTGATAGAGAACAAGTGTGCTGGTTCAATAGTGTTTAAAGACTCGTACTAACCACAGTATAGCTGATGTAGATAGGGAGTCCAATAATGAAGACCACCTTGCCAACACAGCTTTATACCTCCTGGGATCTCATCCTGACACATACTGTACTAACATACAGACTCAGTGGCTGTGGATCATTTCAACTCCTTATCATGGGGGCGTTTCTTAGAAAGTGCTCCTTTGTGTTATGGAACCTAACAGAGAGAAGGGGGAGAAGAGAGGCTGCTGAGGAATGAGAGGGGTGTGTGTGTGTGTGTGTGTGTGTGTGTGTGTGTGTAAGGGGGGGGTTAACACCCTCCACCGATCCCAAAGCACTGTAGTGTTTTACATACCCAGCACAGTGTTACCATGGTGACTAGGCCCAGTTCTGGGGCCTGACCCATGAGGCAGTGCCTGCCTGTGTGCATGTATGTTACTATGATCTGAGCATGTGCATGTATACTAGTCAGTACACTCAGACTCGCAAATGTAGTAATCATTAGGCAATTCAGGGGATCTATGTGAACGTATTAGTCTTCAGGTTTACTACAGCCCATCTATAAACATATGTGTATATGTGCGTGATTGATATTCTTTCTCCAATTTTATATGCAATGTGTACATTTAACTTCTGGAGAAATAATATATGTGGTTATAAATTGTATTGAGCATTCAAGCATCAGTAAGAGTCAGTTTGCATGTGCATATGGGAATGTGAATTTGGATATGTAGGAGATTGCATGTACGTGTGCACGTACTGGTCTTTAAATGCTGTGTGTGTGTGTGTGTGTGTGTGTGTGTGTGTGTGTGGCTTGCCATCTCTCAGTTCAGCAGAACCTCATTAATTCAGAAATGGAAATCATTTCTGCATGGAGTGCACAGGAGACGAGAGAGATGGAGAGAAAGGACGCACAAGAGAAAGAGGAGAGGGAGAGGGGGGGGTGATAGAAGGAGTGTAATCAATCTACATTTTTGTATAATACTTTGGTATAATATAAAAGTATTGTGGGGAAAGATATTTACAAGATAGATGTAGTCTGTAATGTGCAGAGTATAGGATATATTACCAATTCGTATGACAATTTCTGGAAGGACTTTAGATTGCATTGTTATTACTATAGTCATTAAAATGGTCATATTCTAAAAACTAAGCAATGAATTATTCCGTTATCCAGAGGTTACAGACATATGAACATCTAACCTCAAGAGTATGAGGTTTGAATGACTTTCACATGCCTAGTGTGACACATATTGTACATCAAAGGTATAATTGTGGCCATAAAAATACAGCATCACCTTTGTCATTGAAATGCACAGAAGTGAATGTTTTACTGTGGCTTTATTAGTGTGCCAGTCACAGTCGGTGAACAACTACATGTTAACAGTGTTTATGTTTGGATGAACCTTCAATCACCATCACACTTACTTTACATCCACTACTATTGATTGGCGCAAACGATGGAGAATGTCAAGGCAATGTACAATGACATAGAACCACTGAATATGGGACCAGGGTGGTAACCTAAATTCTCCTACTATAGGCCATATAGCCTATATGATTTTTTGAATATTTGACGTTAAGTCAACATGTGCATTAGGGTTATGCAGTACGCAGATTTTCATATCGTAATATCGTCCTTTGCACATGACGAGATTTACAGGCTTAGTACACAAGGGGGCACCAAAAAGAAATCAAGAAATATAAAAAAAAAAATGGGCGTCTATTACCAGAATGCTAACAAAACTACGAAAATAAACAAATTGCAAAGACAGGCGATCCAGCTCATAAAGTTATACATGTATAGGTAGGAGCTACCGAATGTCATTTTTGGCGTGTTTGTAAGCGTATTTACAAGCGAATGTGAACGTGAGACATTATGCAAATGAACAGTTTAGAACAACAGTACTGGCTCTGGAGCAGCATGTGTACACGCCGTGTCTGTGTGGAGTCTGGAGTCGCTAGGACAACATGCCTGCCTGCTCTGCTCGGAGAAGAGGGGGGAGTAGCAGACTGGCCGAGAATGGAGAGGAGAAAAAACACAAGGAAATCAAGATACAGATAATTCATCAAAAGGGCTTCGACTTCTCAAACACCACAGAAAGCTAACAATATGATGCCCTGTCACCTTAATAATTAAGCCACTTACATAGATAACTAGCAAGTTTAACTTAAGGGTTGCGTTAACGCATCAGACAAATTTTGTGATTCAGTTGCACTTCTCCACTCGGATGAGAATACACAAACGGGCATTCTATCAGGAGACAGACTGATGTGTAGCTACTTTTCTCAGGTACTTTTCTCAGTGTAGCCAACCTACTTTTCTCCAGTAAAATGCAAGAATAAATGAAGCAAAACATTGGGAAATGTAGCTAGCTACATTCTTTCTATACTGAACTAAAATATAAAACGCAACATGCAACAATTTCATTGATTTTACTGAGTTACAGTTCATATGAGGAAATCAGTCATTTGAAATAAATTCATTAGGCACTAATCTATGAATTTCACATGACTGGAAACACAGATATGCAAGTTGGTCACAGATACCGTAAAAAAATTTTTTTTTTAAAGGGCCTCACAATGGCCCTCAGGATTTCGTCATAGTATTTTTGTGCATTAAAATTGCCATCGATAAAATACAATTGTGTTTGTTGTCCGTAGCTTATGCCTGCCCATACCATAACCCCACCATGGGGCACTCTGTTGACATCACAACGCTGACGTCAGCAAACTGCTCGCCCACACGACGCCATACACATGGTCTGCGGTTGAGGCCGGTTGGACATACTGCCAAATTCTCTAAAACGACGTTGGAGGCGGCATATGGTCGAGAAATTAACATAAAATTCTCTGGCAACAGCTCTGGTGGACATTCCTGCAGTCAGCATGCCAATTACACGCTACCTCAAAACTTGAGACATCTATGGTATTGTGTTGTGTGAACAAACTGCACATTTTAGAGTGGCCTTTTATGGTCCCCAGCATAAGGTGCACCTGTGTAATGATCATGCTGTTTAATCAGCTTCTTGATATGCAACACCTGTCAGATGGATGGATTATCTTGGCAAATGAGAAATGCTCACTAACAGGGATGTAAACAAATTTGGGCACAATATTTTAGAGAAATAAGCTTTTTGCTGTATGGAACATTTCTGGTATCTTTTATTTTAGCTCATGAAACATGGGACCAACACTTTACAAGTTGCGTTCATATTTTTGTTCAGTGTATGATAAACAGAAATATGGATGGCCATGCATCATTTTTGCAAAAAATATCTTGCTTTTTCATTGTAAGCTCATTTACTTGTGTGGCTGCCAGCCAAATAGCGTTGCACTTCTGTTGTCATCTGATGAAAATGAAGCTGTTTTCTGCTGAAAGTGTTGCACTAATGCATTTTCTGTGAAGGAAAACTATAGTTGCATATCCCTGATCACTCTATTGAAGCAAAAAACAAACACTGTTGGCTTTAATATAAAACACGACCCCTGTCAATACACAGCTGGACTCAACTGCTCCCGCTTTCTCCTGTTGTGCTATTTACAAACAAAATACGTGACTGGCTCAACTGTTCTGGGGAACTGTGCTTCGTTATGAGCATTCAAGCATCAGTAAAAGTCTGTTTGCATGTGTAGATGGGAATGTGGATTTGGATATGTAGGAGATTGCATAGTGTGACAGGTGAAATTAGGAACGCCATCTGCTTTATCTCCTATTGCATTGCACAAGTTGACTGCAGGTATTTACTTAAAAAGCTGCTACAAATATTAAAATGTTATTTCCAAATACCCCGGTATATATGGTATACCGCCCAAGCCTAATGTGCATAAATAAACAAACAAACAAATAAATAAAAATAAAGAACTGGTTAGCATGATAAATAAATAGCCATCTTCCCTGGCAGAGGGCAGATCCGTGCTGAGCCTTTTAGAGCAGCCTCCTCCCGCCCCCAGACAATATGGAGCAGAAAGTAATCTGGCCATGCACTGAGGGGATTAGAGCCTCCGTAGCGCAGCACAGCAGTGTAGCACAGCGCAGCACAGAGTAGAACAGTACAGTGCAGTCCCACAAACCAGGCAAGACCAGCCTGGCCTGGTCCGGACAAACTTAGTTCAGTCTAGCCTAGCTAAGAACAGCACAACAGTCCCCAAACCAGGTCAGGCTGGTCCCAGCATAGCAGAGACAAATAGATCAGCATCAGTCCGACAGGCCATAACACACATGCAAAGCTTAGTCATGCAAAGGCTCAGTCAATAACATGCAAGAATGCCATGTTCTCAGAACTCTAAATTAACACATTCCATTGGTAGCACTGGACTTAACTTATATTAAAAAATTTCAAAAATCTATCAGAAAATCTGTTTCAGTTGAGATACAGCCTACATTGGGCCTATATGAATTCAAGCTACTTTTGAAGCACATGTTGTGATTTAGAAACTAATATCTAACACTGTAAAGATGTTGATACAAATACCCGTCATTGAAAGTCATTTGTGGAATATTAGGTTTCTGCATTGTGTAATGTTTTCCTATTGAGATTCATTATTGAAAATGGTATACTGACAGGTGATGACATGCAAGAGATCTGTCATTCATTCATAAATATGATCATAGATCTCCTGAAAAGGCTTGGCCTTTCTTTCTGTGCAACCAAAGTTTGGATATACTGGTAAAGTTACCAGGTGGTTAAGTAGCTATCCAACGAGGTAACATGGTGGGACCAAGTGTAAACAAATGGTTAACGACGCACAGTTTATGAACGACAAGGCTTATGAATGAAAAATGCAGTCCTGGCGATCCTCTATATAGAAAGACAAGCTGGTGCTCCTGTAATATGGGTCACGGCTGGTTTCCCACAATGAACTGCGCCTTCGCGGCCAGATGTGATGCAGCCTGGATTCGAACCAGGTACTATAGTGACGCCTCTTGCACTGAGATGCAGTGCATTAGACCGCTGCTCCACTTGGGAGCAGTATAAATGACATTAATTCATCTAAAGCTTTTGCAACTTCATAAAGTTCAGGTAATGTACCACCGAGGACATGGCAGAGTTAAAGCAATGTGTGATTTGAATTTTGGATTCCAGTCCTTTCAGAATTAGAATGTTAATCTTAATTAATGGGACAGCTCTGCTTTGACCCCTAGATAACCCCTGGCCTGCCAGCCTGATGACACAACACAACAGAACAGCAGTCAACACCACATGAAAAAAATACAAAATAAAACACACAGGGACTGGCTACACCGAATGACAGATGACTCTTTACACAGTGCAACAGTGCTATGGAAGTACTACAGTACAGTACGCACTCTCATAAACACCACCAAGTGAGATAAACAACACTGATAGTTTTGTATTAATAATACTACTGTATATCTAGTAAAAAAAATATATTCTATCAAACAGAATGTCACTGAAGAGAGAGAGCAAGTGAAAGAGATAGGTCTGTGCTGTGTTGTGCTATGACACCAGGAGATGAGACAGCCTCCTGTCTGTAGTCAGCAGCATTAGAACGGTGGTTGGCTTTACAGGGAACAGTACACAGTGCTTTCAGCACAGAAGGCGAGGACAAATAAGTACCATGCTGGTGAGAGACTGCTGGGGTAGTGCTCTCAATCGGTGTGTGTGCGCATGTGTGTGTGTCCTCACGCATGTGTGTGTTCATGTGTGTCTCCTGCCAGTCTCACATAAGCCCAGCCCATAGAGAGATTCTATGTGAACTGCAGTCTGGGGCGAGGGGGGTGCTGGGCGGCCATGACAAAAGCCCAGAGAGAGACCCTCTGGCCTGGGTCAGATGTGTCCCCCTCTCATCTCCTACACATCTGTACAGGCTCCAGGTTAACCACGCGTCAACTACAGAACAGAGAAAAGGACTTAACATGGCTGTGTCACACCACACAGATGAAAACACACTGCTATGTGGGTAATGAGTACCGGTTCTTACTGAACAAGGAGAGTTAAAGAAAATTAAAACATTGCATGTTTTTTGTGCTATTTCCATCTAACCTGGCATGAATTGGAGCCAAAAGATCCTCAAAAAAGGTGCTTGCTTGCACACCCACACTTGAGAGTACACACACAAACCCGGCCCAGTGGCTCCCACAGGCTGTATGTCTGCGTGGGGACAAGGGACTGTGCTGATGGAAGCTCTGCCCCGGCACGCATGTGTTCCTTTACTGCCATCCTGGGCATATTTACAGACAGTGACTGTAATGCACAGTAATGATTATTTTTATACCATATACTTCCCCAGCCTTTCACTGAGCGTGTAATGGCTCCCCACTGACCCAGTGATTACCTCTGTGGCTCCCCCTGGCTTCCCCTTTACCTACTGGAGAGATGCCTCGCCAACACCCCCAGGTTCTCCTCAAGGGTGTGTGTGTGTGTGTGTGTACTAGCATGTTTGGTGAATGGTGTGCGATGCTGTAAACATGAGTGATGAGGTCCTCACTTCTCATCCTGATTCTTTCATTTTGACAAAACCCTTCAACAAGGAACATTGTTTTCCAAATAGAAAAACCTAAACGCACAGCCGTTATTCGGTATAACTTCTACATGTTAATAAAGCCAAAAGAAATCCAGACAGACTTGAATCTCTGCGTTTATTTCTGCCTGTTTTTTAAAAAAGGGGGGGGATTAAGTCTGCATTTAGTGAGAATTTAAATTGCAAATAAGACTGTAATTGTTTTTGTCTTTAATCCTAGCAGGGAGGGCGGCAGTGTAATGCAGAGTTGAGACAGTTGCACGTCTCAGCCATTCATTCTCAGGAGGAGTGGGTTTGTCTCACCACTTGACTCAATGAGCATGGTGTCCAAATGACTGACACACACACATTAAAAGAGGCAGGTTTATTTTCATTACGAATTGGGGTGCCCAGCTGGTACTTGAGACTGGTACAATGGCAGGCCTTGGGTGACAGAGCTCGGCCAATGCAGGCAGCACTAGCAGCAGAGCAGACACACAGCCTGCCAGCAGCACAGCCTGCCAGCAGCACAGCCTGCCAGCCGCACAGCCTGCCAGCCGCACAGCCTGCCAGCCGCACGGCTGCCCACTGACTCCTCTCAGAGAGAGAAAGAAGAGAAAAAGAGATTGCACAAGAATGATGAGCAGAGAACAATGAACACAGTGAGGTTGAAACAGAAAAAAAGTGAAGGATGTCGAGGTCAGAATGGGAAAATTAGGTGAGTCAAAAAGCTAATATCAAAGACGCTTGTTAGCTAGTTTACCATCAGCAGCAAACCACTACTTCATACACCTATATATTCCCCTGCTCATCATTTGAAAACACACACCTAGCTGGATTGTGATGTGTACTCTCGGACCATAAAATGCCCAAGCAATCAAACGTGTGTTATATTAACAGAGGCAGTAGCTCAAACGTGAGTAGATTCGATTGGGGATTTGTGTGGGAGAAAATAAGGCCTTCCTCTACAACTCCCAACAGCAATAACAAATGTGAACGTCTGGAGATCCATTTCAGTCCCGTGGAATTAACTGACAAGCCATATCACCATCAGTGTTAGCTCTCTAATGAGCCTCGCTGTAAGAGGAACAAGCTCTACAGGTGTTGGAGAGAATATATATAGCATGACCAGGTTGACCACGGGTCTTCTACCTAAGAGCTGGGAGTGGACATTCACCACTATCCTCACCCTCTCTTCCCATCTCCCTCCTCAGCGCGGGGGGGGGGGGGGGTGCACCGCAATAAAAACAGCCGGCCTGGGTCGGAACATCGCCTAGGGGAATGTGAGGCTTCCCAAAAGCAGACGCTGCAGCATTATTTGTGTAATGTCAGTAATTTATGCCAATTTCTGCAGGCAGGGTATTTTTTCAGAATGGTGTGTGTAGATGTGGTTGGAGTGTGGCCAGCCCCCAGACTTCAAAGCTTTGTGTGACTGTAGATCAAACAGTGGCAGGAGAGGAGCAGAGCTGTGACTGGGCTGCTCCAGACAGGATGGCACGGCTACATGCACACCTCTGACTCAGGGGCAAACCTGACCCTCGCCAGCCTGTGCCCTCCCCCCTCCCAGGGCACTGTGGTAGCTTCCTCCTATAGAATCAACTCCACACCATAATCAACAGTCCCACAGAAAATTCACACACTTACGCTAGTAGACTTCCAACAGCATGCCCATATACAGTTTGAGTAACACAAACTCCTCCAAAAGGGGACACCAATCATTTAGAGATGCATCTGTGCAGCTTCTTAGAGGACTATTGAGACCAAGCTGATAATGACCCAAATAAGTCATTGTGTGGCATGTATTAAAAATGTGTAATCTGCAGAGTGAAAACCTAATTCAGCACCTCTCCACCTACACCCCTCCCTCTTAGAACTATTGAGATTAAATACCACCAGCCAACCGCATGGTTAAGCGTGCGCAGAATCATCCTGTGAGGAAGCAAATGATAAACAAGAAAGATCCATAATTCTGTCACTCCCGGACCCACAGTCGACCATACAGCTCAGGGGCAGAGATTTCAACCCTTTGTTCAGAGGTTCAGCTAGGAAACGTCTCCACAGAGATACATAGAGACGTGAGATGTGGACTGGCCCTTTCATTCCAGGCAGAGAGAAGAGAGGATGGGAGACAACAACAGTAAACACGGAGCAGAAAGACAGCCCCGCTCAGTCACGGGTGTCAGCCCCGCAGCCAAGAGCCACAAACGGTCTGATAGCTAGAGAAAACAGTGGAGAGGAGAAAACCTGCCAGAGAGGGAGAGGGAATGAGAGCGGGAGAGATGGAGGGAATGAGTAAGAGAGCAAGAGAGGGACAGAGCTGGCAGGAGGGAGGGAGAGAGAGAGATGGGGCATGCCTTTACAGTGTGTACATATCACCACAATATGAATAAGATATGGCAGTGCCAATCCTGCCTCTATTACACCTCATCTCTGCCTGTCCCCCTCCCCCGTCTCCGCTCTCCATCCATACATCGTCTCCCTATATGGTATTATAATTCCTCCATGTCGTCATTCCGCCCCCGCTTCTCTCCTTCCCCTGAGCAGAGCGGGCACCGCTGGCACACAGCCAGATTACCCAATCAATCTCCTCTGAGAGAGGGGGAGGGAGACGAGAGGGGGAGGAATAAGAAAGAGGGGGTAGAGACGAGGAGGCGAGAGGAGGGGGTGTTAGAGTGAGAGGAGGACTGTGCACCAGACCTAAGAGAAACCGAGGCAAGAGAAAGGCGTAGGATGAGATGGAGATATTTATTTTAAAGGACAGAAGGTGAGACGAAGGGAAAGGCTGAGGCAAAGCGAACGGTTTATTGAACTGACTCATTGAAATGGGGAAAGTGAGCACCTGTTCTAGATGAGAGAAACGCACACAGTCAGACAAAGTACACACAAAGGATGGCTTCTCAATGGTTGTTGTTTACAGAGAAGCGCTCCAGCCCCGTGCCACCTGTTTCAGTCCTGCTGGACACTCCAGTCTGCCACAGCTTGGCTACCTCTCAAATGACACCCTATTCCCTATTGAGTGCACTTCTGACGACCCACTATAAAAGAGAATAGACGAGTGTCATTCGAGACATCCCACATCATTTCACTCTCCTGACACAAGGCAACCCCTACATTATACCATCAGCTCTATTGACTGCCTCTATTCGTCTGACAAGAGGTTATGACACTTAAGTATTCAAGTCAGCGCAGGTGTCAAAGTGATATTTTACAATAGAAAATCATGTCACACAGACCCAACATCCTGAATGTCATTTTACCTGATGCAATCGGACCTTTTCAGACTCGAAGCAAACAAAGGAAGAGTTATGGAGTTCTTTGTGTAGCTGGGAAGGACTCCTAGTCATTACCAAAAGGTTCAGGGAGAGGCCAAATCAAAGCTTACAAATGGAAATGGATATTCATAAGCAGACAGGCCAGTTCAGTTTTCAAATGATCAGCAGTTGCTATTTTTCATAACATGTTGAACAAAAACTAAACAGGAAGTTGACTTTTAGATGAGCATCTGCCTTTACTTGTCCGCACTTCCACTGACAGGAGAGTCTCCATCATAGCTGTCTGAATGAGAATAGTCAATCCAAACAAATCATATAGACAAGCATGATGAAGCTCATCCAGAGAGTATTAAGACACGGCTTTGTGAATGACGCACTTCTGTCACTAAATCAGTGACACTCCGGAGGCGCTGATGTCACAGTGGCAAGAATCGCAGATGTGTGGGGTCACGACCTCTAGTTTGTGCTAAGAACAAAGGGTGTGTTCGTAAATGCAATCTGGAGTGCCAGAGAGCGCTCAGAGTGCACACTGGATGCTCTGGCTGAGGAGTAGGGTTGATCCGAGCGTTCTGAACTCACGACGGCAGTCAACCACCCAAGCTAACTGGCTAACGTGGGCTAACGTGGGCTAGCTTGCGAGCTACTTCCAGACACAAATGAAGGAACAGCTCACTCTGACCATTTTACATGCCCTAGCAGAGCTGGTTAGGCTGTCTTCATATTATCCAGAGCGTTGGGGATTATAACTGTGTTGCTGGCAACAACTTAATTATGCTTTTTTGCAGACGTTTATAGACACCGGCCATATTCAACCGGTGTTGAGCGTTCGTAAATTCATCAATTATTCTGCGCTCTGGCACACTTAGGCGAGAGTGCTCTGAAATCGGAGTAGATAGCCAGAGCGAATTTACGAACGCACCCAAAGTCTAACGATGAAGCATTATTACTTCCTGAAAGTGTTTGTTTGTAGCGGCGTCATGCCCATAGGGGGCACAGGAGCACGTGTCCCCCCAGATTTGTCCTGTTTTTTTGTTTTTTTCTTCTCTATAATACTACTAGCCTCCAAACAATTGTATGAAATTCATAAGTAGTTACCTCATAACTAGCTACCAAGAAGTCATTTCAGTCTATCAATCAAGTTAGAGTAGTTAGCTTATCTAACTTATCTGGTATGCCTGCTGGCAAGTTTGGTAGCAATTACTAAATAATGGTCCCGTGTGGCTCAGTTGGTAGAGCATGGCGCTTGCAACGCCAGGGTTGTGGGTTCATTTCCCACGGGGGGACCAGGGTTCAATTCCCATGGGGGTACCAGGGTGAATATGTATGAACTATCCAATTTGTAAGTCGCTCTGGATAAGAGCGTCTGCTAAATGACTTAAATGTAAATGTAATAATCACCAGTCAGGTACAGACAGCTCAAGAGGTATGAGATATGCAAAAAAAATACCTGTGTATATATATTATTTATAATTTTTTACACATAGAATTAAGCATAATGATTATGGCTGTAGATTGCAGGAAAAAGCTATTTCAGGTGTTTCTAAATTCTCCAACTTCACCCTTCAGCCATTCTCACGTACTTTGTGACTCCTAAGATTTTTGGGGTGCATTACACCCCTGTAAGTGTGTGTTTCTGACTTTCTTAATCATGCCGCTATTCCTTTCATAATTCATTCTGAATTACCAAAAGAAGTCTCATGTTTGGAAAAACAAAACATTTCCTCACTCTAAGCACTCTTTTGAGGAACATTCAAATTCAAGTAGGAAAGAGAATTATGAATGTGGATTTCTCTCAGTAAGTAAACATGATGTGAAGACAAAATAGGAATCAATGAAACGGTTTTAACAATAAGGAATAAAGGAAAATTCCTCTTAAACATTTGTAAAGGCTGTGTTTTTCCGTTCCATGTATCTCCAGTGTGGTGTGTTTCGGGTGTGTGTTTATGAAGGTTTGTACCACGTGGGATCTGCCATCCAGGGGTGCAGAGTCTTTCAGTTCCGGGAGCCCAGCCAGAGTCAGAATCCCACCAAAATCCAGTGATTAACCATGAACCATCACCCAGATTTGAGGATTAGAACATTATATTCCCCAATCTGGAGGGCCTATAAAGTCTACCTCCCAGGCCCCAGGAGAAGGAAACAGGAGAGGGTTTGGGTCATGGTGGATTCCTTCAAACCCAGCCAGGGCCACCATCATGTCCTTGGACAGTTGACACAGTAACAAAACACAACCAGTCAGTCAGAGACGGCATCTAAAATGTGTGGACCCATATAAACTCAGAGTCTAACACCAGAGACAGAGTCTACTGTTCCCCTTGGGAGTGTGACTCATGGGAGTCGTGTTGTTTTTCTCCATGTGATCCTGGGAGACATGGCGGGGGAATAGGGCTGTTATCAGCCGGGCCGCGACAGTGACTTGATCAGGCCACTGGTCCACAGGGATCGGAGCGGCTGGAGTTAATCAGACAGAGACAGGCCCGGGGGATTCACGCCTCCACCCCCACCCTGGTCCCCCCGCCACAGCCCAAGGTAAGGTTCTTCACACAACATTAACCCTGTGTACTGTCTGTCTGTAACCCCGAACACGCCGGGTCCACCAGCAACACAGACAGAGTTATGGAAATGAACATGACTGAGGGATGGGAAGATTTGATTATAGACAAACTTATTGAAAAGTTTCAGGGTTTTGCATTTTCATACAGTTCAACCAATCTGCTCAATCCATCCAGTAGAAATATACAGATAAACGTTGAATTATAACATACTGTCATGCCACCAACATTAATTTATTGTGATCAGTGATAGATGTACTTCTTGTGAGGAAGACAAACGTCCACTTCACAGAGCCAGGACGAGCGGATACACTTTGACCCTTTGAACTTCAGCCAGGTCAGGGGTCAAGGAAAACTGGCCATTAATCCTTGAATTAGAACAAAAAAAAAGAGCAGGACATCTGAGCCCCTGTGGCCGTCCCCAGAGCCCCACAGCGTCCACACTGGGCTGACCATTGAGTAGGACAGATCCCCTCAGAGGACCTTCAACTGGAGCCCGACATCTAGACACTGGAGCTAAGGACGTAATGTATCTTTAGGTGTGTGGGTTAGGTGCCTTACGAAGACCATGGCGGTTTTGAAACGTGTGTGCGTGTCACTAAACGATTCTGAGCAGACATTGCTTTCCTTCTTTGTTCAGGTCCTATGTCACATTTAGATGTAGGTAAGTACTCTTTTCTTGGAAGTCCTAACCACTAGTCCTGCCACAAACTCACTGAATGGGTCGTCAGAGTTAGCATGGAGGGTAGCTGACGGTTGAGACAGGTAGCTAGCTACCTCGAGAGTGGTGCTGAGGGATTAACTGAAATGTCAGTTGTTTTTTTTAAACAACTAATTGACCTACATCAGTTCAATTATTTGAATTCCATTTCGTTCTGTTTTTTTCTGAGCTCAATGCACACATTGCACTGTTTCTCTAGAGATAAATCAGATCAAGCCTGAACTGTGCGATGTAGTAGGGAGTTGTAGTTTCCAACAGGCCAATATTCTACAAAGTTTGGTAATTAACTACAATGACCATAATCCATTTCACATCTACTTGTCCGGTCGGTGCTTCTTTTACACCCGCTACGGAATAGACAGAAGAATTAGTGATGGGAAGTTCCGCTCTTTTTACTGACTCTGATCTTTGACTCGTACAGTCAAAAGAAAAAATATTTTGACTCATTTTGTTCATTTGAGTCAGTAATGCCCTGAGCACCCAGGACCCCCCTACTGGCGAACGATGAACCAAAAACTTGAAATAATCATGATTCTACAAGCCTCTTGTTCCCCCGTAATCTGTGATTGCTAGGCATAAAAATACAATTATTTATTGATACCTTTGAAAACGAGGTCTTTGTGGCCACAACCAGACTAGATTGTGAACGGAATGACTGCCGCGAGGGAGATTTGCCCAATAGGCTACGAACTGTAGCAGCCACCCAAACAATTTGTTCACGAGTTTGAGTGTTGAAGCAGCAGAGGAAAGCTGTGCATATTTTTGTTCTACAAAGTGGTGTCCATCAATAACATTCAATAATCAAATTGATTGCATTCATTTTTGCACCATACTATCATTTATCAGTCCTAAACATGTATTTTCCTTCTCTATGCTGCCTGCAGCATGATCTATTTTTCTGCTCACACACGAGACAGTTCGTTGTTGGAGCACATCTCTGGAGCCGCTGAGCCGGAGGAGCGCATATTAATCCTGCTGTAGAATTCATCGCGGCCAGCAGGTCTAATGAACAACTAAAATGAACAAATCACTCGGAAAACCAAAATCATGACTCTCGAGTCATTAAAAAGAGTAGTTCAAAAAGAACGAATCGTTCGCGAACTACACTTCACTAAGAATAATGCGCAATCATGAGGGGATTTCGAGAGCAGCTGTTGCTTCGTGAAGTATCTATACCTGAAAATACATGATCTAAGTGATTGATAGTTGGTATTCAGCAGTCATGAAAGTATGCCTTATTTACTTTGAAGAACTACAAAATAGTGATTTTAGGCAGCAGCTCTATAGAGATGACTTGGAATTAAAAAATAAATTCAGCAAATAAAACAAACGTAATACACAACAAATATTTTGATGATGGTTAATAAGTGATAAGAAGTAGGCTGTTGAGGGCAAAAGTATGTGTGTGTGTGGGGGGGGGGGGGGGGGGGAGCAACTCAATATTAAGAAGGTGTCCTTAATATTTTGTACACTGAGTGTGGATTAATTGGGGACACGTGTCAGCTTTAATTAAGCATGGGGTTTAATTAACCATGTAATTAACCCTTTAGACCCCAGTAGAATTCTAGAATGCTGCTGTAAATTACTGAGCATTTTCAAGATAAAGCAAATTTTCTCACATTTCAAACAAACAGACATGGCTCAAAAACAAAGAACAAGTGACAAATACAAGTTAACTTAGTTTTAAAGAAAACAACCTATCGTTTAATATGACACCACATTCATGTCAATAGGAACAACCCTCATTTTGTCTACATTGTGTAAAGACACTCACTATCAAAAAATGATTAACACTCAACACAACAAAAAACACTAGAGTATTTAAATTGTAGTAAATTTGACTAAATTACTCACTCAAAATGTACCAAGTATGATATATTATACTTATAAGTATTTACATATAAATAAATAATCCAAAATGTGACCAGAGTATTTAAAGTATTTAAAAACGAATTTATTAACAACGATTCATACTTATGTAACAATGTAAAAATGCAAACACCTATTCGGAGACTATTTCAAAATGTAGGTAACCTGTGTCAATAAGATTTAGTACAGACCAGGCCTGACACTAAGAGATAGTAGCCTACTTTGACATCAATTCAGTGAATGCAACAAGTATGAGATTGAGTCAGATAAAGAGAGAAGATACAAAACACAACAACTTTTCAGAGACAATAAAAGATTTGTAGGACAAATTCATATTTCACACTGTAGCACAACCCCATCCTGCAAAATGGCTCAGAACACAGAGCTTCCCAAAGGAGGTTTCTACACAGCTCCCACTCTTTGCCCTGCGTCCACTCCGGATGCACACCACACTTGTGCCCTTCAAACTTCACCTACTTTCCAATGAGTTACAACTCTGTCCACACGCCCTGGTGCCACACACTTGGCTCCCCTTCCTGCCACTGTAGCCATATCAAAGAGAATACACAAGCTGTATTTTGAATGCCTTCAGGGCCCAGCGCCTGTGGCTTCTGGGAAGGGGCCTTTGCAGGGTCCCCCACACAATGTATGCATTTATGATGGCAATGTTGAGCATCCCCCAAAACACATACTACCACAGTTTTCTGCCTGTGCGTCCAACATTGCAATAGCTCCTCAGTTGGTCAAGATGGTCAACCCTGCCCATTGTCTTGTTGTAATCCCTTACAAGCTATGGAACAGATATACATTCCTACCAAAACCCCTGCCACGGTCACTTTAGGTCCAAGCGGTGTGGCACAAGGTTGAATGGTGGGACTTGGGGCAGACACACGCCATGGAAACGTAGGCTCCCCTCTCAGGTATCATCATCTGCTTCATCATCTCCCTCCTCCTCCTCCTCCTCCTCCTCTTTCCCTCCACATCTCTATGCCTCAAAATCATCTCTAACTCCTCTTCCTCCCTGCCTTTTGCTGCTGAGCCCTGACTCTCCATATCACTTCCTTCTCATTCACTGACCTAAAGGAACAGAGTAACACGGGGAGAGGAGCAACAACTAGGATACAGTTATAGGAACATAATCTCTCCCTCTCACACTCTTTTTCCCTCTATTTTCCTCAACCATGCACACACCATCTTTCTAATTTACCTCGGTACCGGTACCCCCTGTACATAGCCTCGGTATTGTTATTTTATTGTGTTACTTTAGTTTATTTAGTAAATATTTTCTTAACTATTTCAACTCTTGATTTCTTGCCTAACAGACTAACTACAGAGTTCGCCAATTTTAGCTGATTATTTACGAAGCTGGGACGGTTTCCAAAATGAATTGCATCGGTAGAAAGAGGACAAAACAAGCAACTTGTTAGATGGTTACGTAAACAAATATCCAACTCATCATATGAGCTCCACTGTGCGGGCCTCGACCCTAACATGACAGTTAAGCTGTCAAATAATAGGAAAACAAGGCAATGTATAGCCTATGAATATCTGCACCTAGCAAACATGACAAACCATAACCTATGCCCAACAGATGAACACAAATTACTCTAGCCTTCATGTCGGTGGCTAGTTAGCTGGTTATCTGTATGGCTAGCTAGTGAGAGTGAGGTTGACGCTTCGTGAGCGCAGCCCAAATGTAATGCTACACACAACTTTTCTTGCCTGACAGATTAACTAGCTAGCTATAGCAAGCAGCTTGGGCCGTTTCCATTTGAATTACATCGGTAGAAATGAGACAAAACAACCAACTAGTTAGCGGACTATATACACAGCTAAACACCAACTATTTCCATGAGATAGAGCAATCAATCATTCATTCGAGCTCCACCGCTGATGGGCTCGCCTGTACCAACCAAGTTATCATGAATGACTTGCTAATCTGTGAGCAATTCTCCAAGTTTCACAGCATCGAATGTCGACAACACCAAACATATACCTGCTGTTTACTTATTTCACTCACCTGGACATTCTCGCTTTTCAAAGTGCAAGGACGTGTGCAAATCCGTATCACCAACCAACATAGATAAAACCTCTATCACAGTGAAAAGTCATGTCGGCTTCGGCACTGTCATTTTGTGGAATGAAGTCAAAAAAATATATATATATTTAAAAAACTGAAAAAGTCAAATGAAAGCATACCCTGTTTCCAGTTTCTCGTTGATGACAACAGAAACGCAAATACGATAGGCTGTTGGCAAGTTATTTTGGGAAATTGACACAGATATTGTTAGAAGAACAAGGCTGTTCGCGGCAGCTATTGTAACTTAAGAAAGGCTGTCGACGGCCGCTCCGGGTTCTAAAGGGTTATTAATCTTGTGCAATACACACTCACAACAAATGAGTCTGTTCTGATGGAGGTCTGGTCTGTTCATACTCGTCAGACTACATGGGAGTGCGGAACTGCACAGAACTGGGAAACCTGCTACATTAAAATGTCTACTGCAGAAATAGAACCATCATGACCCATTTCCAAAGCTCATTCCCCAACTGGCCAGGTGAACATCAAGCTAGTAGTAATACAGTCTGACCAACATAACCTATTAGCTGCATAAGACTTACTTTAAACATTTTAAAGGGTATGTCATACCACTATTTAGTATAGCCAAACCATGACCAAAAAAAGAGAATTCTGCACTATGGTATGGCGGTGATAACAAATAAAACGAATTTGCCTTGAGTGAGGCAGATGAAGTCCGAGGGGACTGCAGCTTAACCTTCAAATCATTCAGGTCCCGCCAATGAGCTAGAGGTCACAATCAGTGGGCACATTACCATGGTCATTTGCAGTCCGAGATTGGCGTCAACAAAGAGCCTCCTTTTATAGGCGGGAGGCCCTCCACATGTTCAGGCAGCACATCAATTCCAGCACCAGGGAACATCCAGCTCTTCTGCAGATGAGAGGGTCAGGGAAGACAAGCCCATGACCCCTAGGCCACCCCCAATTGGGCCCCATGCATCGGCCCCAGCACTGAACTTAATCCAGGACAACAGCTCACCAAGTTGCTTTATTTGCTCCCACCCTTATTGAAACCATTTGAAGGCCAATAAAAACCTTGCAGAGGCGTGACATTTCACCTTCAGCAGACAGTTTAGGTAAGGCTCAGAGGTCAGGGGTCACAGGGAGGAAGTGAGAGGGGTAGCCAGGAAACTGTTTCACTAAGCTTAGGAGGATATAACCTATTGCAGTAAGCAACACTACATTCATATCATGACCAAAACCACCAAAACAATCATGCACGCAAATGTCTCAATTTGATGTTGCAAAATTAACATTGATAACAGTTAGACATTCAGTAGCCCACACACAACCACGTGACAATGGCCACTGTGCCTCTGACACAACACCAGTGACAGGTTGACAGAGTTGACTCACATAGTCGTGGAAAGCCTTGGCCTCGCTGGAATGTTCGCATGTCTCTCTCCGGTCCGGAGCAGCGCAGTACAGATCCCAGAATACACTGTGAGGAGAGAGAACATGGTTGGACATAGTTTCAGTTTACACTAACAGCCAGATATTGTTCACATGACTGAGTTGGTTGGAGCATGGTGCTGGCAACATCATGCAGTTGTGGGTTTGACTCCCTCATGGGACACATGCATGAATGTACACACAGTACGTAGACGTGTGAAGTGTAAGCTAAATTACCATCTATCCATGGAGACCACAACTATGACAAAGTGAAACATGATCAAGCTAAACAGTTAGTTGTCAGAGGTGTCTTTGCTTATAACCAGGGTTTAAATTAAGAACTTTGTCCGTTTATTTTCCTAAACTATTCTAATCCAACCCGTAGTCCGCCTCAGAGCTACAGCAAAGCAGTGTCATCGAATTGAACCATCTCATGTACAGTGGCTCTCATTCTGCTGGGCCAGAGATGCTGGTTACTGATCAATTACTTATGATATTTGTTAATTAAGGCAAATCCAGTCCTTAAGGGTTGAAGAGGGCACCAGGTTCCAATCCAAATGCTCCCAATTACTTAATTGAAATTAATTACCTGTTTAACTAGTCCCCATTAAATTGTGCTTGCACCTAAGATATTGATTTAATGGATAGCACATAAAAGCTGCTGATCTGACTGGGGCTCAAGAGAAACATTACGCTTTTTCCAAAACATTCGAAGGCGAATACTCCACAATATGCATTCTTTCCGCTGAGACGGCAAAACCAGACTTCTAACGTGTGAAACGCCTGACACTTGATATGACAGACTGCAAAATGGAGCAGAAAATGAGCTGATGACCCATAACTGTGCGTGTATCAGATAATCATTCATCGCCTCAGTTTGAAAACATACAGTACCAGTTAAAAGTTTGGACACCTACTCATTCAAGGGTTTTTATTTTTTTTACTATTTTCTACATTGTAGAATAATAGTGAAGACATCAAAACTATGACATATCATACATGGAATCATTTAGTTACCAAAAAAGTGTTAACTTGTTATGGATAGGGGGCAGCATTTTCACGTTTGGATGAAAAGCGGGCCCAGAGTAAACTGCATGCTACTCAGTTACAGTTGCTAATATATGCATATTATTAGTAGATTTGGATAGAAAACACTGAAGTTTCTAAAATGATATCTGTGAGTGTAACATAACTCATATGGCAGGCAAAAACCTGAGAGAAAAATCCAACCAGAAAGTGGGAAATCTGAGGTTGGTCGTTTTGCACCTCAGTCCCTTGAAGATACAGTGGGATATGGGTCATGTTGCACTTCCACTAGATGTCAACAGTCTTTAGACCCTTGTCTGAGGCTTCTACTGTGAAGTGGGGCCAAATGAGAGGGGAATGAGTCAGGTCTGGCAGAATGCTTTGAGCTCGTGACGCTCGTTCACGTGAGAGTGAGCTCTGTTCCATTTGCTTTTCTACAGACAAAGGAATTCTCCGGTTGGAACATTATTGAAGATTTATGTTAAAAACATCCTAAAGATTGATTCTGTACTTCGTTTGACATGTTTCTACGGACTGTAATATGACTTTGTCTGAACTTTTGCCTGGACCTGCCCGCGTGTCGTGAGTTTAGATTGTGTACTGAACGCGCGAACAACAAGGAGGAATTTGGACATAAATGGACTTTATGGAACAAATCAAACATTTATTGTGGAACTGGGATTCCTGGGAGTGCATTCTGATGAAGATCAAAGGTAAGTGAATATTTATAATGCTATTTCTGACTTATGTTGACTCCAACATGACGGATATCTTCTTGGGTTGTGTTGGTCTCTGAGCGCCGTACTCAGATTATTGCATGGTTTGCTTTTTCCGTAAAGTTTTTTTGAAATCTGGAACAGAGGTCGCATTAAGGAGAAGTATATCTTTAAAATATGTGAATAACACTTGTATCTTTTATTAATGTTTATTATGAGTATTTATGTGATTTGACGTGGATCTGTGCAAATTCACGGGACGTTTTAGAGGCAAAGCCAAATGGAAACTGAGGTTTTTGGATATAAATATGAACTTGATCGAAAAAAACATACATGTATTGTGTAATATGTTGTCCCGGGAGTGTCATCAACTCATGAAGAATATCAAAGGATAGTGATTAATTTTATCAATATTTCTGCTTTTTGTGACTCCTCTCTTTGGTTGGAAAATCGCTGTATGCTTTCTGTGACTAGTTGCTGACCTAACATGTTCTGCATTCGCCGAAAAGCTTTTTTGAAATTGGACACTGTGGTTGGATTAACAAGAATTGTATCTTTAAAATGGTGTCTAATACTTGTATGTTTGAGAAAATTGAATTATGAGATTTCTGTTGAATTTGGCACCCTGCAATTTCATTGGCTGTTGGCGAGGGGTTCCGCTAGCGGAACGGGGTTCAGTCCTAGACAGGTTAAACAAATCAAAATATATTTTATATTTGAGATTCTTCAAAGTAGCAACACTTTGCCGTGATGCCAGCTTTGCACACTCTTGGCATTCTCTCAACCAGCTTCATGAGGTAGTCACCTGGAATACATTTCAATTAACAGGTGTGCCTTGTTAAAAGTAAATTTGTCTAATTTCTTTCCTTCTTAATGCTTTTGAGCCAATCAGTTGTGTTCTGAAAAGGTAGGAGTGGTATACAGAAGACAGCCCTATTTGGTAAAAGACCAAGTCCATATTAGCTTAAATACGCAAAGAAAAACAGTCCATCATTACTTTAAGACCTGAATGTCAGTCAATGCGGAATATTTCAAGAACTTTTAACATTTCTTCAAGTGCAGTTGCAAAAACCATCAAGTGCTATGATGAAACTGGCTCTCGTGAGGACCACCAAAGTTTAGAGTTACCAGCCTCAGAAATTGCAGCCCCAAAAAATACTTCACAAGGTTTAAGTTTTTTAAATATTATTTTATTTAACTAGGCAAGACAGTAAAGAACCAATTCTTATTTACAATGACGGCCTACCTCGGCCAAACCCTAACGACACTGGGCCAATTGTGTGTCGCCCTATGGCAGCCTGATTCACAAATCTGGCCTTCATGGTCGATTTGCTGCAAAGAAAGCACTACTAAAAGGACACCAATTAGAAGACACTTGCTTGGGCCCAAAAAGACGAGCAACGGACATTAGACCGGTGGAAATCTGTCCTTTGGTCTGATTAGTCCAAATTTGAGATTTTTGGTTCCAACCGTCATGTCTTTGTGAGACGCAGAGTAGGGGAACGGAGGATCTATGCATGTGTGGTTCCCACCGTGAAGCATCGAGGAGGTGTGATGGTGCTTTGCTTGTGACACTCAGTGATTTATTTTGAATTCAAGGCACACGTAACCAGCATGGCTACCACAGCATTCTGCAGGGATACACCATCCCATCTGGTTTGCTCTTAGTGGGACTACCATTTGTTTTTCAACAGGACAATGACCCAACACACCTCCAGGCTGTGTAAGGGCTATTTGACCAAGAAGCAGAGCGATGGAGTGCTGCATCAGATGACCTGGCTTCTACAATCACCCAACCTCATCCCAACTGAGATGGTTTGGGATGAGTTGGACGAAAAGGATAAGCAGCCAACAAGTGCTCAGCATATGTGGGAACTCCTTCAAGACGATTGGAAAAGCATTCCAGGTGAAGCTGGTTGAGAGAATGCCAAGCGTGTGCAAAGCTGTCAAGGCAAAAAGGGTGGCTACTTTGAAGAATCTCAAATATAAACTCAGCAAAAAAAGAAACGTTCCTTTTATAGGGCCCTGTCTTTCAAATATAATTCGTAAAAATCCCAATAACTTCACAGATCTTCATTGTAAAGGGTTTAAACACTGTGTCCCATGCTTGTTCAATGAACCATAAACAATTAATGAGCATGCACCTGTGGAACGGTCATTAAGACACTAACAGCTTACAGACGGTAGGCAATTAAAGTCACAATTATGAAAACTTAGGACACTTAAGAGCCCTTTCTACTGACTCTGAAAAACCTCAAAAGAAAGATGCCCAGGATCCCTGCTCATCTGCATGAACGTGTCTTAGGCATGCTGCAAAGAGGAATGAGGACTGCAGATGTGGCCAGGGCAATAAATTGCAATGTTCGTACTGTGAGAGGCCTAAGACAGCGCTACAGGGAGACAGCACGGACAGCTGATCGTCCTCACAGTGGCAGACCACGTGTAACAACACCTGCACAGGATCGGTACATCAAAAGATCACACCTGCGCGACAGGTACAGGATGGCAACAACAGCCCGAGTTGCACAATCCCTCCATCACTGCTCAGACTGTCAGCAGTAGGCTGAGAGAGGCTGGACTGAGGGCTTGTAGGCCTGTTGTAAGGCAGGTCCTCAGACATCACCGGCAACAACGTCGCCTATGGACACAAACTCACAGTTGTTGGACCAGACAGGACTGGCAAAAGTGCTCTTCACTGACAAGTC